>NC_080788.1:5942351-6614226 GCF_028018385.1 Neofelis nebulosa
GGGCGGGGGCTGGGAGGCAGGGGGGAGGCTGGTGCCCCTTGCGGCCCCTCCCCAGTGGTGGTGGTGGCTGACCCAGACCCTGGGCAGGGCAAGCGACGGCTGGGGCCGAGTTCCATTTAAAAGCAAGAAGCGGGGCGCCCGGGGGACTCAGTGGGTTGGGCGTCCGACTTCGGCTCAGGGCGTGATCCTGAGGTTCGTGAGTTGGAGCAACGCACAGGGGCTCTGCGCTGACAAGTGCGGAGCCTGCTTGGGATTCTCCCTCTCTCCCTCTCTCCGTCCCCCACTCGTGCTGTCTCTCTGTCTCAAATAAAGAAACTTTAAATATACAAAATAAATAAATCAAATCAAGAGGACTTGACGGCAATGTCCAGGAGGCCGGCCGAGTAAAGGACAGTTCCCTCACTGTGGAACAGCCAGAAACAGAGAGGGGTCTGCCTACACGCAGGGAAAGAGGTCACGATTCCCAGCAAACACCTAAATACCCGCATTACAGAACTCTTGCTCTGTAAGCGGTGTTTTAATAATGCAAATACGTATATATTTACGCATATACAAAAAAAGATTCCCAAGGGGCGTTCTAAAACGTTAACAGCGTGGTCACTTGTGGTGAGGCAGCAGGGTTCTAACACTAACCCAGTCCACGTCTAGTTGTTGCGTACCACGCTCCTGAGAGCTTTCTGTGGATGGATTTTACCCACGCAACATCACTGAACAGACGGGGACGCTGACTGAGAGGGCACGGGACTTGCCCAAGGTCACAGGACCCAGTGGGGTTTGAACCGAGGCAGCCTGGTTTGAGACTATGCTCTGGATCGCGATGGTCCACTGCCTCTTCACCTTGTAAGTGACTGTTGTGCACACTTTTCTGTATTTCCACGTTTTCTTAAGTAGGAAAAAAAACATTAAGAGCTATTCTCATTTAAAAGGAGAGAGAGGAAAGCAGTTAGCCAAGCTGTTCCTCCTGGAGGACAGGAGATGCCATCTCCTGGCGTTTCCTGATCCTGTACCCGAGGAGCCTTTGGGGTCTCCGGGGCGGCCCGTCCCTCACCTTGCAGATGCGGGCGATGCGGGACACGATGGTGTTCTCAAAAAACTCAAACTCCTGGCCAGTCTCGCTGAAGAAGAAGTAGATCTTGTCATCGTCCCCTTGCAAACTGCCCAGGCTCTCGGGAACGTAGGCTGAGGCCACAAACGCTGGGTCTGGGGGCCGACGGGGAGCACGGAGTCAGCCCGAGCATCCCGGACAGGCGGGAGAGTGTTCTCGGCCCTGCAGGGAGAGCGCGCCCCTCCCTGGGCTCCGGGGACTGCCCACCGGGTGCGTGGGGAGGACTTCACCTTGGAGCCAGTTGAGGGAGCTCTCGGTCTTGGTCGGGCGGAGGCTCTGGCTCCGGGAGATGGCCGGGTCATTGCCTTGGAAGCTGCTGACTGTTCCAGTGTACAGCTCACCGTCTGCCAAGAGAACGTTCCCATGGGAATGGCCCCTCGGCACGGCCCCTTCTGCCTGCTCAGGGCCCGGAGTGACCCCAGCACTGCCCACCACGCCTGAGGTGGACAGGGAAGAGAGCGGCAACTGGGAACAGCCAAAGCAAGGGCAGCCAAGGGTCGCCCCGTGCCCCCTGGGAATCAGCATGGCGTGAACCCACCAGCTCAGGCCTGGGGTCCCGCCCCCGCCCACCCCCCTCACCCCCCCCACCTCCCCGCCCTGCCCCGCACATGGAGCCTCAGTGAGCCCATCCTGCCACTCTGCTCCCAACACTCACCAACCACCAGGGCCGTAGACTTGAAATTGGGGTCAAAGGGACATCGGCCCTTGCCATCTTCCAGGAGGATGTTCCCCGCCTCGTCCTGTGCCAGAGTGAAGTTCTCCACACTCTGCGGGGAAGCAGACAGGAGAGCTCAGGGGCTCACCAAGGAGCCCGCGGGCCTGGAGGGAAAGGAGGGAGGTGTGCCCCAGAAGGCAGCTCTGTGGGGGGAGAGGTGGGAGGCAGGGGGCACAGTGCTGGCACCGCCTGGCAGTGGCCCTGTGTGGTGGGCCCTACCGGCCCCGGGGGCCACAGAGGAGACTAGACGGGACTCGAAGGGGCAGCAATGCGATTCACACCCAGGCATGTCTGACTCCCGTGCTGCAACCCGCTGCCTCAAAGTGCCGCCCTCTGCCACAGGCGGGTGAAAAGCAGAAACGCAAGAGTGTGTGCGAGGAGGGGTGCGCGAGGTGGGCTCCGGAGCTGAGTGAGGGCAGGGGACAGCTAGAGGAAGCAAGGGGTGGTGTCCTGGGTCAGCCAGGGTGTTCACAGGCACCCCTCCTTCCCCCTGCAGGCCAACCCGGCCACCAGATGTGGGGCAGGGCCTCAGGGCTCTCAGAGCCCACTGTTCCCTAGAAGCTCGGCCCTGGGTCCTGCCCTTGACCACGGATCGGTGCTGGAGAACAGCTCCTGGCGCGGAGGGGGACACTCACGATGTAGGTGCACACGGGGCTGAAGGCTGCTGTGCCGCAGGTGAACAGGTGGCTACTGTTGAGCGGAAGGAGGATCTTGACGTAGTTTTGACAGTCGCGCTGGGGGAGGAGGGAGGAGGTTGTCAGGCCCAAGCATGCCACCAGGGGGCACCGCCAGGCCCTCACCACCAGTTGGTGGGGGCGGGGGCGTGGTAGGTAAAGCCTCTGCTCTCTGGTGCGCCTCAAATCCCAGAGCAAAAGAGAACCCAGCAGCCTCCCAGGGCAGGGTAGACTGAGGACCACGGACAGTGTGCACTGGAGGGGAACCCAGGGGCTCCACTAGATCTGTGTTCCGGAAACTTCTCTCCAGCCTGAGAGTGAAGGCACAGGATCCCTCCCTCTTGCGCTGTCTTGTTCCCTGAGGGTCTTCTTTGGAACCTCGGGGAAAATCTCTGATCCTCCCCACCACCTCGTGAGGAAGCCACAGCCCAGAGCAGGATCCTGGACCCCAGACTCATGGATTGCCTCTTTAAGGGTATCTGCCGGGTGTCTCCGACCAAGCATCCTGTCGTTCCCCCAAAACTTCCTCCTCTCAGACCTCTCCCCCTCAGCTGTTCAGGCTCCAAAGCTCACGGCCCGTCAGCCCCAACTCATCCCTCATACCTCCCATTTCCCCACCAGGAAATCCTGGTGGGTCCATCTTCAAAATACATCCAAAATTTGACCATTTTTCACTCCCTTTACTGGTACCACCCCGGTCTGGTCTCCCTCCCTCTGCCCCTGCCCCGAGGAGACCACTCTCCACCATGGCAGCCAGAGGGACTCTTCCTTTTTTTTTTTTTTTTTTAAAGTTTATTTACTTTGAGAGAGAGGGAGAGAGAGCAGGGGAGGGGCACAGGAAGGGAGAGAGAGTCCCAAGCAGGCTCTGCACTGACCATGCGGAGCGTGACACGGGGTTCGGTCCCATGAACCGTGAGATCATGACCTGAGCCGAAACCAAGAGTCGGATGCTTAACCAACTGAGCCGCTCAGGTGCCCCCAGAGCAACCCTTTCAAAACAGATGCCACCATGTCACTCCCCTGCCCAGCCCTTTGGTGGTTCCCCAAACACCTCGCTCAGAGTAAGTCCAGTCCTGCCCCTTCTCCAGGAATCCCACAGCTAACTCCCTCAGCACTGTCCAGTCCTGATGCAAATGTCCCTTTCTTAATGAGCTGTGGCCTGACTACCTGTTCAAGCGGCTCAGTTTTGCCTGTTGTTCTTTCTTCTTTTTCACTGTTACATTGCCAGTGTCTAAAAGTACTTGGGCACAGGGGCACCTGGGTGGTTCAGTCTGTTAAACGTCCGACTCTTGGGGCGCCTGAGTGGCTCAGTCGGTTAAACGTCCGACTCTTGGGGCGCCTGGGTGGCTCAGTCGGTTAAGCGTCCAACTTCAGCCCAGGTCACGGTCTCACAGTCCGTGAGTTCGAGCCCCGCGTCAGGCTCTGGGCAGATGGCTCAGAGCCTAGAGCCTGCTTCCGATTCTGTGTCTCCCTCTCTCTCTGCCCCTCCCCCGTTCATGCTCTGTCTCTCTCTGTCTCAAAAATAAATAAAAACGTTAAAAAAAAAAATTAAAAAAAAAACAAAAAAAAAACGTCCGACTCTTGATTTCGGCTCAGGTTGTGATCAGTTCGTGAGTTCGAGTCCCACATCGGGCTCTGTGCTGACAGCACGGGACCTGGTTCTGATTCTCTCTCTCTCCCTCTCTCTCTCTCTGCCACTCCCCCGCTCATGCTCACTCTTTCTCGAAATAAATAAATAAATTTAAACAAGAAAAAAAGGGGGGGGCCACCGGGGTGGCTCAGTCGGCTGAGCATCCGACTTGGGCCCAGGTCACGATCTTGCCATTCTCCAGTTTGAGCCCCGTGTGGGGCTCTGTGCTGACAGCTCAGAGCCTGGAGCCTGCTTCGGATTCTGTGTCTCCCTCTCTCTCTCTCTCTCTCCCTCAAAAATAAAAATAAACATTAAAAAAACTTTTTTTTGAACAAAAAAAAGTACTCGGGCATGGACCAAGTGCTTACTTAATAAGTAAACGTTTGCCAAATAAAAGAAGTCACGGGCAGTCAGGACTTGAACTTGTGTCTGAACTCCACTCTGGTGCTCTCTCCCCTTCACCTTAGCCACCCTCTGCTGCACGCAGGGTAGGGAGGTCTCTGGGAATAGTGGGGAACCCTCCAGGAGAACTCCCAGGCTGGAGCACACCCCATACGCAGTGGTCTGGCCAAAACCCCACCAGGATCTGTCAGCTCTGCTCTATCACACCACCTGTGGGGGGACAGGACTCCCACCCCACCCAATCGTTGCTCTTGCTGGAAGCTGACATTTATTTGGCACTGATTAGGTGCCAGGTGCCTCGTATGTATCAGCTCGCTGAATCCTCACGGCAAGACCTGAGATAGGTAGGCATCGCTAGCCCCACTTTACAGGTGGAGACACTAAGGCTCAGAGAGGCAAATCTCCTCATTCAAGGTCACAGAGATAACAAGGACAGGGCCAAACCCAGGTGCGGCCACCTCGGAAGCCTACGCTCTTTCTATCGCAGCGGCTCCCACATCCTCCCTCCGTGCCGGGTCCAGGGCGCCTCTCCAGCCTTCCCTCAGCCCAGGTGGCCTCCAGGTACAAGCTCACCTGTGGGTCCTTGCCCTTGAAGCTGCACTGCTGTTTCCTGTCTGCATCTGCGCTCCACAGCAGCTGCGGGAAGAAAGAAGGGGAGTGTGGGAGGGGGAGCGGAGGATGTACGTGCCCAGCACCACCACCCCCCCCCACCCGTCTGCATCGTCTTCACACCCAGAGGGTCAGTTTTTCTGTTTTCCGGTCTGCCATCCTCTGCCCAGCCTGGCCAGCCCCCGGCATCACCTCACCTCCCGGTACTCCCCGCCTGGCAGGAAGCTGGAACTACTGTTGAGAGCAAAGAGAGCCTCTCGGGCACCCACGTACAGAGTCCTGCCATCCCTGCTCAGCAGAAGGGCTGTGTAGTTGGAAATGTTTTCAGCTTCAAATCTGAGGAATGGCCGCTTTTCAGAGCCTGGGAGAGGAAGACAGACATAAACCTGGGGGCCACACCTCCCACGAGAAACCTCTTCTGCCAACCTCTAGGACGGGCCGATCTGGCGGTGAGTGAGCAAGGCAGCGCGCGGCAAGGGGCTGGGGACGGGGGGTCAGGCTTAAGGGGGAACAGCATTCCTGGACTCTCCAACATCATGTAAGAAACAAAGGCACGGAGATGAATGTAAAAGAACATTTATCATGGCACCATCCCTATGAATGAAAAATTGGAAACAACCTAAGTGTCCAACCACAGGGGACTAGATGAAAACACATCACGATTAATACTCCACTCAATGGAGTATTATGCAGCTGGGAAAAAAATGATGTCGTGTTAGAAACACCAGGAAAACAAGCAAACAGAAGCATACAAGAAAGTCGTGGTCAGATATGAAGCAAACGAAGATAGAGCACGTAACAGAACAAAAGAGAGGGAAGGAGGTTGAACACCCGCCTTTGAGTGGCATCAGACCCAAGGAGAAGGATCTACAGGGCACAGCCCACCCCTACCCCTGCGGCGAACCTGCCCCCTGCCCCTGCAGCGAGCCTCATTTAAAACGGCAGAGGGAGGCAAACACGGGGCACCGGTCTTGACCTCTTTGCTCCCACTCAGTCACTCATGGAAGATTCGGGATTTTAAATAGAATGTAAATTGTCACTGACCCTGACCTCGGGAACTTGAATGAACAACAGACACACGGTGATGCTGGCTGCCAGGGGAGTTAAGGGAAAAGTGGAGTCTCTATCTTCTGAGAGCTAAGAGGGCCGCAAGATAATGCCAGTGGTTAATGCAACAAGAAACTGAGGCTCAAGTATAAAATTTTTCGGGGCGCCTGGGTGGCTCAGTCGGTTGAGTGTCCGACTTTGGCTCAGGTCATGATCTCGTGGCTCATGAGTTCAAGCCCCCACGTGGGGGCTCTGTGCAGACAGCTCCAGAGCCTGGAGCCTGCTTCGGATTCTGTCTCTGTCTCTCTCTGCCCCTCCCCCACTCATGCACTGTCTGTCCGTCTCTCAAATATAAAAAACATTAAACAATTTTTTAATATAAACTTTTTCTTTAAGTTTATTTTATTACTTTTTTAGTAACCTCTACCCCCAATGTGGGGCTCAAACTCACGGCCCTGAGATCAAGAGCCGACTGAGCCAGCCGGACACCCTGAGATATGATATTTTATTTTATTTTATTTTATTTATTTTATTTTTTTAATTTTTTTTTTTTTAACGTTTATTTATTTTTGAGACAGAGAGAGACAAAGCATGAACGGGGGAGGGTCAGAGAGAGAGAGACACACAGAATCTGAAACAGGCTCCAGGCTCTGAGCTGTCAGCACAGAGCCCGACGCGGGGCTTGAACTCACGGACCGCAAGATCATGACCTGAGCCGAAGTCGGCCGCTTAACCAACTGAGCCACCCAGGCGCCCCGATATTTTAAATTACAGAAGTAACCCGATACGGGGGTAGAAACACAGAGGAGGTGGAGAAGGGTAATGGGATAGAGAAGGCCTTATTTTTCTCAGCAGCCAATCAGTAAATTAGACGAGCCAAGAAATAGTGGTGTAAGGCACTTCACCACGTGGAGGAAACCACTGCATTAACAAAAGGTCTAAATGACGAAAAGGTGTCCCTTTCTCCAGGCCTGGGGCTGGGGAGGACAGAGGCATCTGCTGCTTTTCACGGTAAGTTCTTCCCATACTTAAAAACAAATTATGTGCACATGTCCTGGATATAAACTTTAACTCTTTTTCATTGTTATAAAGTATGCAACACAAGGAAAGATTCTAATGATCTCCCACCAAGTGAAGATGAAGGTTATAGAACAGTATGCCTAGTTAGATCCTATTTTTGTGGGAAAAATATAAACCCGAAAAAAAAAAAAATCCAGAAGGATGAACCACACAGGGTGCTGAAAACTGGTATCCCTGGTGGGAGTATAGGTAATCTTCTTCTCCTTTTTCCTTCTCATTTTTTTGGATTCTACAACAAGCTGGTTCCTCTTGTGTAATGGGAAAGAAATGAAGAAGAAGGAGAAGAAGGAGAAGAAGGAGAAGGAGGAGGAGGAGGAGGAGGAGGAGGAGGAGGAGGAGGAGGAGGAGGAGAAGGAGAAGGAGAAGGAGAAGGAGAAGGAGAAGAAGAAGAAGAAGAAGAAGAAGAAGAAGAAGAAGAAGAAGAAGAAGAAGAAGAAGAAGAAGAAGAAGAAAGAAACACACATACCTATCCAACCAGGGTACCATTTGTGCTTTGAGTGACTCATGGATTTGAAGAGAAATTATTCTAAAAATTCTAAGCAGCTGATAAGAAAAGAAAAACAGGCAGAACTCAGCCACCCTGCCCAAGCTCAGGTATCTCCTAACTGACCAGTCGGTTATGACCACGCACGCAAATATCGTCTCGTGAAGCTGAGGAAGCAAAAAATGCAACATGCCAACAAAGCAGTTGTGAAGATGGCTTCACGTGCTTTCACGTGGTGAGTGTTTTTACATACCCCCGGCCTGGCTCCACAAAGGGCAAGAAAATAAAGAAAAGGACACAGTGAAACAGAAACACTGAAATCAGGAGTAGGGAGAACACACACATCTGAAGAAAACATCTAAGCCAGAAAGTAAGGGCACAGTCACATAAGCAGGTCCTGAGAGATCTTCACAACAGCTACTAGGGATGGGGTGCCCATTTAAGGCTGAGCCTCCTGGTGGCCAGGAAGAAAAGGGAAATGAAGTTACCTTGTTCTCACTATCCAAGAGGAGGTACACATAGCAGCCTTTCTGGAGAAACTAAGCTTTTTGCCTCACCACTAACGCTAAAGGAAACCCTCAGGTGGGACGTTCCAGCAAAGCTCATGGGACATGGGATGGACAGCAGCCTGCCAGCAAACAGGATGACGGAGTTCCCAAGGCTGCTCCTCACAATGGCTCCTGGTGAGGGAAGGTGATGACACAAGGTGGCCAGTGCAGGAACGTGTGTGGCTCTGCAGCTAGGAGTCTTGTCATACAGCAGAGTCTAAACTGGGGCGGCACTGGGAATTCATGGGGTAAGTCCTGCCTCACGTCTGGTGTCCAAACTGGCACTGAGACCGGAGGACAGCTATGGTCCAGAGAGGTCAGGGCCTCTCTTTGAACTCTTAAGTCCAGAATCGCCTGAGACTCTAGGTTTTTTGCCTCAAACGCCCAACTCCTCATCACTTACCAGCACTCTACACACTGGGAGACCCAAAGAAAGTTTCTAGTCCTAATCCCCCAGTTCTCCCAACCATGAAATTTCCAAACGCAACAGGGTCCAATCATGTGGCTTGTACTGTGCGGTGATGAGCCTTTAGGAGCCTGACATTTCCACGCTCTGCTCCTAGGAAGTCACGCCGGTAAAGGGACCCCTCCCACTGGCCAGCAGAGGCCTGCTCCCACTCCCGGGAGGGTGCAAAGTCGCCCAGGTCTGACCTCCAGGTCCAGGCCTGCCCCAGAGGTGCTGCCACTGCTGACCTGGGATGGCCTGAGAACGTGCATTTACGAATTGACTCCCAAAGACCACGAAGGATACCACATAAGTCCCCTGTCAGGAGGCACAGGCAGCCTGACCTTTCGCGGTCCCCTACATTTCATGGGGATAACAAAGAAAATACAGCCCCCAGCGGTCTCACGAGGAGTCAGAGAGTCGAGGGCAAACATCTTCCACATCCCCTTCATGGTTTTCTGAAAGCAAGGGCTGGCTCAAATTTGCCAACACTTATCTGCCCTCCCAGGAGGCCCGTTTCCCGCGGGCGGGGCCTGGAAGTCTAGGCAGGAGGCTGTGCTCGGAATCCGTCCAGAAACAGAAACACCAAAGGTCAGAGATAAGGTTGCCGTCCAGGTGGCAGCTCGGCCCCGCTCCGGCCTGGAAGGGAGAGGAAATCTGCCAAGGGTCACGTAGACAGAGCGCAGCCAGGTTGGAAGGACAGCCAGGGCGCCAGCTGCTAAAGGACCCGCCGGGCTGCACCTCCAGTCATGTGGGGAACACGGTCATGGAAATGGCAGACAGAAAATGCCTTGATGTGTGGGTGAGGGGCCCCCTATACTATCCATTCCCCTTCTGGGCATTCTCCTCCTTCGTCCCCCACCCTGAGCCTCTCACACTCAAAGCCATGGCGTCCTGAAGGCCTTGCTTTCTGACGACCTCCCACTTGCCCTGTGGACTTCGCCAGGGCTAGTCAGTGGGGCTGCCTCCCCAACTGGGAGCCTCGACGAGACAGAGATGAAGAGGACAGACAGACTCAGGGGCGCCTGGGTGTCTCAGTCAGTTAAGCGCCCAACTTCGGCTCAGGTCATGATCTCACGGTTTGTGGTTTTAAGCCCCACGTCAGGCCCTGTACTTACAGCTCGGACCCTGGAGTCTGCTTCCGATTCTGGGTCTCCCTCTCTCTGCCCCTCCCCTGCTTGTGCTCTTTCTCTCTCTCTTGAAAATAAATAAAACGCTGGGGGGCCGGTTATATTATTAAGGCCAGATTCTCGCCACAAATAGTGTAGTTTTAGCTACAGACTAAAGTCTGCTCTAGTATTAGTAAGGGATATTATTTTAATTTAGGAAAAAAAATTAAAAAGAGAAAAATAAATAAATAAAACATTTCTGGGGCGCCTGGGCGGCTCAGTCAGCTGAGCGTCCGACTTCGGCTCAGGTCACGATCTCACGGTTCGTGGGTTTGAGCCCCACGTCGGGCTCTGTGCTGACAGCTCAGAGCCTGGAGCCTCCTTCGGATTCTGTGTCTCCCTCTCTCTCTGCCCCTCCCCCGCTCACACTCTGTCGCTCTCAAAAATAAGGAAAAAAAAATTTTTTTAATTGAAAAAAGAAAAAAAAAAAAAAAAGAGTACAGACTCAGGACTCAGAGACCTGGGTGCCAATACTGCCCCTGTCACATAGGAGCCACCTGCCACCAGGACAAGCCACTTAACATCTTGGAGCCTCACTTTCCTTATCTGGAAAATGGGGATAATAACCCCTTTCCTCATAGGGTTGTTACGAAAAGAAATGAGACCGTGTGTGTAAATAACAGACATAATAACCCACGTCTACCGAGAGCTGTACTCAGAACAGCCCTGCACACGTTAGCTGAGTGTTGGCACGGCGTCTGGCACGCGATCAACACCTGAGTGGGTCAAAACCAGAATCCAAAAGCCCTGCAGGAAAATCCAGCCCAGCAAGAGCTGCCAGAGGAGCAGGGCTGTTTGGAAGAGTTGGGCCTCCCTCGTCCTCGAGGGTAAAAACAACTCACACGGGGTGGTTTCTAACCTAGGTCTGTCGCGGTCACTTGGGGGTCTCACCAGGGACCAAGGGCTCTGTAACCGGACCGGTGTACGTGTTGCATGCATGAGCTGGTTCCCGCCCAGGTGCCTGGGGTCACCTCCAGAGTCACCGCACAGACGTCTGTCTGTGTGGGCCCTGCCTGGGCTTGCCTGTGTGCATGTGTGTGTGCGTGTGTCTGCGCACCCGACCACAAGGCTTGTCCGTGCTTGTGTGTTCGCTCCGGGCTGCTTTTGGTGTAGAGGTGACTGGCAGGGTGTTTGTGTTCTCCTTTCCCTGGAAGCCTTAACCATACCTCAGGGTCAGCCTTAGCTTCCAGGCTGCTCTCTGTGTGGCAAAGAGAGCGTCCCGTGTGCTCTCCTCGGCCGCCTGTGCTGCTCAGACATCCTCTGCGTCCTCTACCCAGCGGGTTAGCACAGGACGGAGAAAGCTGGGCTGCCTGAGGCTGCGGCCGGTCTCCCTGGCCGGGGTGAAACCTCTCCATCCACCCCGGGCAGGCCCGAGCTGGTGGCTTCTCCAGGACTCCGGGAAGGTAGGATGCTGGAGAGGGCACGCTGGACGGGGCCTGAGGGAACTACCTGCAGGGCCCCGCTCCCCTACCCCTGGGGCCCTCAGCAGGAAGTGATGCTGGAACGACTCAGCCCCCAGCCTCAGCTAGAGTTTCTTCCCTTCCCTGTGACTCAGCCGGAAGCCTGGAGCTCTCTGAGGTGAGACGGGAACAGGGTTCGGCCCCGTCCCCACCTCCCCACCCAGTCCAGGCAGCGAGCTGCAGCAAGGCCATGACTCAGAGCACCACCCTGTCTTTCTCTCCACGGTGGCTCCTGGCACCACAGCTGACGCTGACCTGGCCCTAACATCCTGCCCTCCACAGGCCCCGGCAGGATCAGGCCAGGGGACACCAGCTTCTCTGCGGAGTCAAGAGCCGGGAAGGCGCCCCCCACCCCCACCCCCCCCCAGTGCAGGGAGGTGGCTGGCTGCCCCTCAGCTCGAGTCACAAAGTCCCCAGAAAGGGGCCCGGGCCCCGGGCAAGTCTCCGAGAGCCTCCTAAGAGGCTCTGCTGGAGCATCTCCTCCCCAAGACGTCACACTGGACCCTTGGACCCGGTTCCAGTTGTACCCGCGGGGGCACCACCCCTAGGGCGGGAGCGCTGACTCTGCAGCAAACTGGGGCACGTCCAACGCCCTGGATGCACATCCTCCCTCCCTCCCTCCACACCGCCCGGTGCTGTGCCAGGGCTGCCTGATGGACTGGAAATGGAGGGCCCAACCACTGTCACCAGGCCAGTGCCAGGGCAGAGTCCCCAACCAGGGAAGGATTCCTCTCAGCAGGGGAAGAGGCGTTGTGTGCCAAAAGTTCTCCCCATGCTGAGGAACTAAGAAAGAGGTAAGAAGTCAAGGGAACCCAGCCTAGAAGCATCCCATGTCCCTGGGGCAGGCACTTAGGGAAGCCCACTTCCCAGATGGCCACTGCTGTGGCTTCAAGCGAGTAAGCCAAGAGCTCCTGCCAGAATCACCAGGTGGCCCCTAGCCCCTCACAGTCGACCCCCCCCTCCCCCCCGCACCCGCCTTGGACCCATCTAGCCACCAGAGCCCTCACCCAGGACCTGTCTGAGCTGCCATCACCTGGGGAGCCTGACCTCCGCCAGGACCAAGGTCAGCTCCTCCAGGCCTGGGCTCAGGGACTGGCTCTTCTGGAACACCCCTCTCTCCTGACTGCTCCAGGGTCCGCCTTCCTCCTTCTGAAGAAGCTGGGACCACCAGGTATAGACAGCCTCAATCTCCCACTGCCACCCCATCTCCTCAGAGGCCAAGTCCTGTGTCATCAACCTCTCTGCCTCTCAGAAAGCAGATTTTTTTCCTTCAATATCCCTTCTAAAAATCTTTGTGCCTCCCTCCTCCCTGTCGCGGCCAAACTCCTGAAGGGAAGAGCCACCCAGTGCTCACCTCCCACTCACCCCTTGACTGGGAGCCAGGCCTCAACCAGCTCCACGCTTGCCAGGGCCCAGTCATCACCTCACTGCCAAACCTCAGACACTGAGGGGGCACGGCCTCCGCAGCCCCCCGGCCTCACGGAGGTCCCCTGTTCCCCTGGTGTCAGCCACACCGGCCTCAAGGGTCACTTCCTGTCTCCCTCACACTCCTTCTGGGCGTCTAAGAGCTAATTTCCTGGAGCACCTACTAAGCATTTCAGATGGATCAGTGCATGAGATCCTGGCAAGGCTGTTGTGACGTCGGTCTCACCACCTGTGGCTTTCAGATGAGGGTTACAAGTGAGGTGACTGGCCCGCGGTCGGCCGGTCACAAAGAGTGTGGAGCTGGGATTTGAACCTGGGCTAGCAGCTTTAGCGTTTGTGTTCTTAACCTCCCTCAGCCCCTCTAGGGTTTCCTCTTGAATGTTCCTGTTCCCTGGGGTCTGCCCTTGGCCTCTAGGTCACACACCCACACCCATCGCTTCAACAACCCGGACGCTGGCAACCCCCAAATCTCTCCACCCAGGGCAGATCTTCCTCCAACACGCCGGAGCCCGCTGTGTGGGAGCCCCGCCGTGGGCACCGTCCACCACTGCCCCCTTCCAGACGCACACTTGGGCCTGGCGTCTTGTATCTCTGTGGGCATCACTCATCCAGGGGAAACCCGGGCAGGTTCCTTCCTCCCTCTCCCATGGACATCTGATCCATAATCAAATCCTACCCATTTTGACTCCTCAATATTTTCCAAATCTATCCCCCTTATGATCCTTGCTCCCATGGTCCTGGACCAGGCCACCACCCTTTCCCACCCAGGACACAGCAGCCCAGCCTCCACGCTGCAGCCAGAGGTCTCTCTGGGAACTGTCACTGTCCTGTATAAAACCCTCAGCTGTGCCCCACTGTCCAAGCCCCTAATCACCAGCCCTTACCACGTCTCCTTCCCCTGCTGCAACTCAAGGTCCTGTGTCTCCTCTCTCAGCCAGCCCCACCGCCTGGAATGCCCTTCCTTCTCACCAACTCCTCTTCCTGTGAGACTCAGCCGGGTTTCACCTCCTCCGGGAGGCCTTCCTGAATCCCCCGCTGGGTGAGAGCCCCTTCTCTGTGCCCATCATTTCCTCTTCCCACCTCTCAAGGCTCCACCGGTCACATCGTTTGCTGATGGGCTTTCTGTGCCGGTCTCCTCCACCAAGTTGAGAGCTTCCCGAGGCTCAGGACGGTCTTAGTCATATTTGTATCATCTGTCCAGGCAGGTAAGGCCCAAGCTGTTCAATGAACATGCGACTGAACGAATGACTGACAGAATGCTAAGATCTGATTCAGGGTACTCTGGTCCAGGGAAAGGCCCTAGATTCAAAGAGGGCAGCCTAGAGGTCCTGAAGCCTCTCGCTCACAGGAGTGCTGCCTGTGAAGCACTTGCCCCTGCTCTGCCCCCTCCCCAAAGCACTGACCACTCAGTCCTGCAAGCTCAGGGCCCAGACAGAAGTGTGGCGGCTGAAAAGTGCCACAGGGAGACAAGAGAGAGGTCACAAGGGCTGCATAGGGAGCCTCGATGCCCACGTGGGAGCTCTGACTTTCATCACTGACCAGCTGTGCCATCCGAACAGGGACCCGCCGTCTCTGACAGGGAGCCCTCACCGCGGCTGCTGCAAAGACCGCATAAATGCAGCACGAAGAAGTGCCAAGCCCTGCTCCCAGGTTAGGGGGTCACAGTCGGGACTGACCCTACCCGTGCCCCCAGCTCTTCCTACTGTCTTCCTTCCTCCCCACCCCTGCTCTGACTAAACACCCAGCACTCTGGCCACCTCAGACGCCCACTGATGCAGGAAAGAGGGGACGAGGGCAGGTGGGGCTGCAGCCGCCTGGAGCCAGGAGTCCCTCTGACCAGGTGGCTCCAGCTCAGCCCCGGGTGCATTTTGCTAACTGGAATGCGGGCCCAGCCTTGCCAGATCTTCAGAAGAGCTGGAAAATTGGATTTTTACTTAAAACGTCCTGAGCTTTAAAGATCAGCAACTAATTAAAATTTCCTACAACACTTGGAGGCCAAAGAAAATCTATCTCCAGGCTGGCTCTGGCCTGCTGCCCCCTGCCCCCCCACCAGTTTGCAAACCTGTGTCTCAGATGTTTGCCCCCCACCGTCGCCTGCACACAACATTCCTGGCCAGGTGTGCTACGCAGGCTGTACTTGCAACTGTGGCCACGCCGTCACGGGCTCAGCCCGGCCCCTTGCTCCCATCCAGGGAGTGACCTCAATATATCTCTTTACCAGATGGAAATACATAACCTATCAATTATTCCAGGGCTGAGCCTGGGCCATTTTGCTGCTTTTGTACACTTCACAACTGAAGTACGAGGCGCTGTTCTAATGGAGAGAATGTGGTTCTCGGGTCAGAGAGCTGTGGCCCAAGGCTTGACCCCAAACCTTTCTAGATGCGTGACCCTGACGACGTGAGTTGGCTTCTCCAGGCCTCAATCCCCTCATACGTGCGAGATGGAACACTACCACCCCAGAGCCCGGCACACAGCGGGTGCTCCGTCCTGGGAGCGTTCATCAGAGGATGAACAAGGCAGGCCAAGAAAGAGGGGGGCTCATCTGGCCCCTGCTCAAGAGTTATGATAACATGAGGGGTTTCTGTCTACCACCCCCACTGAAAAGCCCTCACCACGGGCCGCCAACCTCTCCGGACCCTACTCAATGTCAAAATGGTCTTTTCAGAGGACCCATGAGTCAGACCAGAGAGATCCCATGGAGAACAGGTCAGATTCCAGGGGGGCAGAGCCACATGCCTTGGACAAAATACTTCACCTCTCGGAACCTCAGCTGTCTTATGTTATAAACAGGGATAACATCACCTATTGTGTAGGTGACACAAGAAAACTAAAAGCCCGGTGCCCACAGTAGCTCTATACTTATTACCTTACCTTCCACCTTCTTCTAGGCACTAAACTCTGCAGCATACACACGAGGACGCCAGCTGTGCCACCTGAGGGTGGGGGGTGGTCCTGCCCCATCCTGTGGAGATGGTCACATAGGAGTGGCAGCTAGAAAATGACCAGGGAGACTGCACAGGGCTAGGCAGAGAAAACGCTTGCCTGTGGCTTTGAGAATGGCTGGAGATGGAGCGGAGCCTTTACGGGACCTCGGGCGTCTGTCCCAAGACAGCTACCACAGTGTAAGCCACGCTCCATCCTGGACAGAGGGGGGCCCGGCCGGGAGGACAGAATGCAAGGAGGAGGGGTGGGGAGGGCTGGGGAGGGTCCGGAAGAAGCTCCTCTACCCACCAACCCCAGGGAGGGCCCCAGCAGAGGCCTCTCGGCCAATCCTGAGATCCTGGGCACCCACGGCGGTGTGGGGGTCGGGCCACGGCCTCTAAGAAGGGGACAAAGGAAAAGAGTGATGGACTACCTAACCCGAGTCCAGCCTTTTCTCCAGGCTCCGCGTCATCCTGCCTCCCTTGTGTGGAGGATGAACGTGCAGGTATCTCCAGATGTGCCCCCAAAGTTGTGCAAGCTTAGAGTTTTGCTGGGCTGGCATACAGGCATTGCAACACTCTGCTGAATGTGGGTTATGCACAGGGCAGCGTGGAAGCGGTGACGGGCAGGGGGCAGGGAAAGGTGCGGTCCGGCCCCAGGCAGGGGAGGTGCTTGGGGCAAAGAAGAATTTCAAAAAGCTGAACCAAGACACTTGAAAAGTGCACCCAATTCAGCAGGAACCCCCCCCCCCCCCCCCGAGCCCCACACCGGAGGGCAGGATCTGCACGATCCCATCCCCTGGCGAGGATCTGCGTGTAGGCCGAGCTCGGGGTCAACCAAATTGATGCAAATAACCTCACCAAGCAAGGCAGGCAGGGAATTTCCACCAGAGAAGAGAGGCCGCTACCTTCTTACAGGGGACACAGCACGGGCCAGGCACGGCGCCAAGCGCTTTCCACACGTTATTTCACGGAATCCTCCCAGAGCCCCGTGAGGAGGGTCCTGCCATTACTCCCAGCCTGCCCCAGGTGGTGCAGCGAGGAGGCAGGCCAGGCTTCAAGGCCGGGCCATAAGCGCCCATAGTTGCAGCTCTTTCCACTTGGCTCTGAAGGGCTATGAACAGGCCAGGCCACAGGCCACAGCTGAAGACAAACGCTCATGTGGAGCTGAGGCCACATCGAGGAGGGAGGCCGGTAACCGGCTGGCAGGACTCTGATAGCAGCCCGCACCGGGGGCTTCTCGGGGCGGCCATGCCCCTGGGGGTCCGCTCCAGGGTCAGAGGGCAAACGACTGATCTGTGCCAATGCCCGGTTCCTCAGCTCAATGGCGTTTTGTTGAGCGCCGTCTGCAGGCCTGTGGCTTTATTTATTTCCAATCTGGTTTGGAAACACTGTGTCCAGAGCTTTCCAGACAGGCACTTCTGGGGCAGGAGGAAATTAATAACTCCTTTTAATTGCCCAAAGAAGGGAACTCAATAAGACTCGTGTGAGCCAAAGGAGAAGGTTTGCTTTGTTCCTTTCCACTTGGCCAGGCTGCACTGGCCTTGCAGCTCACACACCGGGGCCATCATTTCCACTCAGCATCTCTCCTCTTCCGAGCCTTCGGTCTTGGAACTCCAAACCGCAGTTTCCAGCGCAAGAGAACCAAAATTCCACACCCTCCTCTGAAGCATTCCTTCCACAGAGACAAGTAACTTCCTCTTAAGGCCTCTCTGCTCGTCCAGCTGGCCCTGGAGCCCCCGGTCCTCCTCCCCCTCCCGACCACTGGATGAGACCACAAATGGGGGATCCCCTCCTTGACAGTCCCAGGAATCCGCTGTAGATCAACAGTAACGAGGGTTCCGTCATCAACTGGATGCTCCACTTCTAGAGATTTTGTTCTGAACCACAGACATAGCCCACTGTCTCTAGGCATCTGGGCCCTCGGGAGCTTGGGTGGGAATTCAGCAGGAGAGGGCAGGTAGCCGGGGAGGGGGGTGCGGTCTCTACTTCCATGCCTGTCTCCCGGTTCCGTGAAGGAGTCCCCATGGTCACCATGGGCCTACCCAGGATAGGCACATCGCCAGGAACATCTAACAAGCCCCCGGGGATGAGGCAGGAAACTGCCTACGGCCATGCTCAGAGGGGGAGTCCGTTCAGTCACGGGGGCATTCCTCTCTGGGGCTTCCATCCCGGGTGGGGTATCAGGGGCCAGGAGGACGTCTAGGGAGGCCAGCGCTCCGAGCTGTGGTGCACATCGGTGAAGTGTGGATGTGTGCTCACAAATTCAGGTGTAGAGGCGCTGCTAACCTATTCCAGGGCTTTGGAGGGGGGCTAGAAAAAGAGGTCCCCTCGGGCAGACCCAGCCTCAAGAACACAGCAGGACGTCTTTTTCTCTAGGATCCGCAGCTTGGAGAGCAGAGTATCGACTGCATATCTAGGCCCTCGGAACTTCTCACGGGGGCACCTTTGTGCGGTGCGTCTGTGCCAGTCCTAACAGGTGAACCTGCGTCTCAGTCCCCTGGGAGTTCGGACTTTAACATACGGGGGGGGGGGGGGGGGGGTTGACACAGACATTCCAGACCGGAGCACCGAGTGACCTGTGTAGGGGGTGCTGGTGTGGGACAGGAGCCTGGCAACAGTCAGATTTGTGGAAGTGGCTCAGGGCTGGGAGCTACGTGGGTAATAACCACCAAGTGTTCTAGCTGCTCTTAAGACGCAGATTCTCTCGGTTCCCACTCAGAGCTCACCGATTCTGCCTCTCAGTTATCCTCTGAGCGGTCCCCGTCCAGTTCCAGAGCTGGACACCAGACCTGCTGCAGTTGATATGACTCTGTGAGCCAGCTCAGGGCCATAAGCGGAGTCCATCAGAGTATTTGTTCTAAGGGCAAAGGCAATTGTGGCCATAACCCAAAGTGGCAAGGCCGTAGGCCGGGGTCCGGATACACCTGTTTATCCTCACTTAACGAGACAGAGCACCCAAGGGACTGTGGTCAAACTAACAAACCAGCGCCGCCCCCACCGCAGGCAGTCACCTGCCTCTGTGCAGCGTGTACAAGAATGAAACCTGTGCTTAACACTTGACAATAACAACGACTAACACTTACTGAGCGGTTTCTATGTACCAAGCCCTGTCCTGAGGACTTTTCAAACATAAACGTATTTAAACCTCACGACTGTGAGGTACGTGCTTTATTATTATCCCATTTTAAAGATGAGGAAATCAAGGCCCAGAAAGGTTCAGTAGCTTGCTCAAGGTCATATGGTTACTAAATGGCCGAGAAGAATTTGAACCCAAGCTATCTCCTGGATACCGTCTTGCAATGTTTCAGACAGGGTTACTGAAGGCCAGGAGACCCTGACTTAACCTAAGTGCTGACTCTGCTACTCTTCCCTTTTGTACACAGAATGTTTTCAGGGGTGGGGATGCCATAAAGAGAAGAAAGTCTGGTACGCTTCCAATCTGTAACCTCTAATTTATATGCCTTTTATTCAAATTCTTCCAATGTGACAACAAGTTAAAGGGCTTAGAGAAACAACATTTACTGAGCCCCTATAAACCTCGTGCCCACAGAACTCACCTAGTATTATGAAATCTCCAAGATAACCTTGCAAGGTACCTACGACTGTGCCCATTTTGCAGATGACATAACCCGAGCACAGGAATAAGGGAATTATTTGGCCAAGAGTAGAAATGAACTTAGAATCCAGGTCCCTCTGATTTCAAAGAGGAGTTGGAGAAGCAGATCCAAGGGGGCAAGAAGAGGGAACAGCCATGGCTGGAAAGGGAGGGGGCCACTGAAGCAGGCGTGAGCACCAGGTGTGGGACCCCACCAACGAGGATGGTACTCCCTGAGCACTCCAAGGAGGAGTCTCTCCCTGGGTTTGGGTATCTCAGAGCTGACCCCATCCCTGGGGTCGCTCCCAGGCCCCCGGAAGGGTTCCTGTTGGGAACCGGCACTGCGCGGGTAGGCCAGGGTGAAAGGCTGGGAGTGGGGACGGGACTCCCGTCCCGCCGCAGCTCGGGAGTCCTGCTGCGACTTGCTGGGAATACCAGAACCCCAGTGTTTATGGGGCGGCAAGTACGGCCCCCTCCACCCCGCGACACCCTCGGGGGCGGCCCAGCGGCTGGCTCTGGTCAGCATCAAAGACAAGCAGATGGGCAGGCGGACCAGCGGGTAGCCAGCACCGGGCGAGGGGGGGCGGGGAGCGAAAGGGTTGGCGGGGGGTGGGGGGCGGGGGGCGCCACCGCCGAAAAGGGCGCCCTACCAAGGGGCGAGCTGGGACAACAGAGCTGGAGAAAGACCCCCTCCCCGCCCACCAAAAGGGAAGAAAGGGGCCCGCGGCCCCACAGCTGCCCTCTCTGCTCTCTCCCTCCCCGCAGCGCTCCGAAAGGAGGAGGGGTCGTAATGGACCCCAAGCCTCCGACAGGCCCCCTCCTCCCTCCCTCCTTTGTCACGGCAGCCTCCGCACGGGCACCTCCCGGCCGCCTCCCCTCCCTCCGACCCCAGCCGGCGCCCCCGTGGGGTCGCCCCAGCGCTCACCCAGCGGCAGGCTGATCCGAGGGGCGAGCGCCCGAGTCGGCGGCGGCGGCGGCAGCAGCAGCAGCAGCAGAAGCAGCAGCGGCGGCCAGGGCGGCAGCGCTCTCCGCTGGGCGGGCGGGCGGCTCCCCCGGCCCATCGCGGCGCTCCGGACAGCGGGGAGCAACGGCGTCCTCGGGGCTCCGGCTCAGGTGGCTCGACTCGACTCGCGGGTGGCGGCCCCGCCCCGCCGTAGACTGCCCGGGTCTCTGGACCTGGGCGGGGAGCTGCGGTCACGTGGGCCGCCAGCCCCCTCCCCCCCCACCCGGCCCCTCCCGGACGGAGCCGGCCCACGAGCGGAGGGAGGGGCCGAAGGAGGAAGTCGGGCGCCCAGCCCGGCCTCTCCCGCTCCGCTCCCGGCCCAACCCGCCCCGCCTCCCTCCTCCCACCTCTCACCTCCCCCCTCCCCGTTCCCTCCTCCCTCCCGGCGCGGGAGGCCCGAGCGGCGGCCGCGCGCTGCGCCCTGCTCTGTGCGCCCCGGGAGCGTGCTCCGCGCGCGCGCGGAGTAGAGCGGCCCCCGCGGTCCCACCCGGCCCCCGCCCCGCGGGCCCTGCCGCCGCCGCCGCCCCACCCCCTTCCGGCTTTTCCAGGACCCCCTGAGCGCGTGGGGTTGGGAAAACGCGTGGGTCTCTCCCTGGGCGCCTCCCGAGGGTCGAGCCTTGGTCTCTCCTCACCCCCCCCCCCCCGCGCTAGTGCTCCTAGCACCCACTTGCCCGTGACCAAAGGAATCGGCCGAGCTCGTGCTGACGACCGGGCTGGTTGCTTCCGAGTCTAATTTCTGCACCGGTCAACCCACTTGGGGTCTTGGCAGGGCGGTCACTACAGGCTCAGCGCCCGCTCTAGGCACCCTGCGCGGCCATCCACGCCTAGGATTCTGCCCACATGAAGCCGCATCTCGGATGGGGGGGGGGGGGTGAGGCAAGATTAGCCTAAGTGGGGTAACGGGGTATAAGGTAGTGCCAGGGGCGTCTGAGCTCCTCCACAGCCTGCACGTTGCCTGGGAGGGGAAAAGACTCCCTCAGATTGGAGTGGAATCCTACAGGCACCCACTTGGAAGAGGCAAGTTCCACCCACCCGCAATCCTCCTGGCTCCTAACATCCTCAGGGATGGAGCTTAGTTCTGCCGGGACCAGGGCTGTCAAGCTGCAGACTGGACCTCCCAGTGGGTCCTGGAATCAATTTAAGGGGTCCCTATTAGCATTAAAAAAGAAGCGGATGGGGCACCTAGGTGGCTCAGCTTTAACTTCTGACTCTTGATCTCAGCTCAGGTTTTGATCTCAGGGTCCTGAGTTCCAGCCCTCTTTTGGGCTGGGGGGGGGGGGGGGGGGAGGGGAGAGAAGAAAAGCAAATATGGAAGTGCAATGATGACGGAAGGGATAAGAAGGTGTGGGGAAACGTGTTTCACCTTTTCCTAAATGTGCACAGGATCACAGTAAAATGGAATTCTTCCTGTACTTCAGGTCAAAGGGAGTTTGAAAACCTCCACTAGGCTGGTCATTTCCAGGGCAGTGGTGCAGGTTTCTCCAGGAATTAGCTGGAAAGTTCCTCTTCACCCCCTGCCAAAACTAGCTTCCTCAGAGCCACCAGCTTTTGCTCTCAGCCCACCCCCAGGGCTCACCGCACCCTCTCCCACAGGGTGGCTGTCAGGAGATGGGCACAGTACTCACACAGCACCAGGTCTCCTCTCAAAGGCAGCCTTCCTCACGCTCCGTGATTTCTGTACCTCCCATCATCCCGACACCCTTCTGTGGACATGGTCCAGGCTAACAGCACCCCTTTATGAAGGGGCTTCCAGCACTGGACACAGAATTCCACACGGGGCGTGGACAGCACCTACCACTCGGGGCTCTAGCATTGCCCAAGCCTTGGACACTTCACCTCTATTAATGGTGTCAGTCTGTCTGTAGCCAGTTATGTTATGTCCAAGCTTCTATCTGCAGCCACGACCTCTGTCCCGAACTCCAGATGGCCTCAACATTTCTACGGGGCTGTCTTGTCTGACAGGCATCTCATATCCAGCATGTCCTACACTAAGCTCCTGACCTCTCCCCTCCCCCTTCCCAAACGGGCCCCTCCTGTATGAGCTTTCTCCATCTCATTTAAAATTTTTTTATATTTACTTATTTTTGAGAGACAGAGACAGAGCACAAGTGGGGAAGGGGTAGAGAGAGAGGGAGACATAGAATCCCAAGCAGGCTCCACGCTCTGAGCCATCAGCAAAGAGCCCAAAGCAGGGCTCGAACTCACGAACCATAAAATCATGACCTGAGCTGAAGTCGGACGCTCAGCCGACTGAGCCATCCAGGCACCCCTCTCCATCTCATTTAAAGGAACTCCATCTTCAAGCTGCTCAGGTTAAAAACCTTAAACTACTTTCTTTCCTCTGGTTCCTCACACCTGACCCCCTAGCAAGTCCATAATCTGACCATTTACCACCTCCCCAGGGGGTGGGGGGGTTGCAGTCAGCACCCTCTTTCTCTTGGTTACTCTGAGGTCCTCCTAATGGCTGCCTCTGCTTCCACCCTGGTTCCCCTGCAACCTGTTCTCAACTCAGCAACGAGAGTGAGTCTTTCGAAACCACAGTCAGGTCATGGCACTCCTCTGCTCGACACCCTCCAGTGAGTCCCCGTCTCGCTCAGACTAAAAGCCCAAGACTTAACAGTGGTCTCCAAGGCCGTGTGTCACCCTCACCCCCACCTCTCCACCATCTACGCCAGGCCCGCCCCCAGGCCAAGCACTCGGGGTAGGACCTTGGCCCTGGCTACTCCCTCTACCAGGAACACTCTTCCCCCAGATAGCCAGTGACTGAGTCCCTTGCTTCCTTCACATCTTTGTTCAAAGATCACCTTCTTGGAAGAATGTGAACTTCTCCCCAAATTCCCCTGACCCTGAGATTTTTTTTTTTCCAAAGCGCTCATCACTCTTGTTTAGTGTTTCCTCATTGTCTGGAATCCTCAGCTGCCCCCACTCCCCAGCACCAAGAATATTGCCTGAGGGACATTGAGGAACAATGTTGCTTATTGAGCTAGTTATTAACTCACACGGCCCAAGCAGTGCCGGGCATATGGGAGACCCTCAGTAAGTCGTGGCTACATGAATGAATGAATGAATATGACCTAAGAGTCACGGAATACTGCTGGCTCATGTCAACAAACCACCAGAGCTACTTTTTTGATATCAACTTTGCTCTAGTAAAGAGTTCCCCCAAAACCTCAAATTACGCAATTTAACATTTTCAACCTAAGCACAGGACTTCATATGGATCTCCTTTAATTGTTTAAAAAAATTTTTTTAAGGTTTATTTATTTTTGAGAGAGAGAGAGAGAGAGAGAGAGAGACAGACAGACAAGAGTGTGAACAGGGCAGGGGCAGAGAGAAAGGGGGAGACACAGAATCTGAAGCGGGCTCCAGGCTCCGAGCTGTCAGCACAGAGCCCGACATGGGGCTCAAACTCATGAACTGGGAGATCATGACCTGAGCTGAAGTTGGATGCTTAACCGACTGAGTCACCCAGGCGCCCCCCTTTAATTTTTTTTTTAAGTTTGTTTATTTATTTATTTATTTAGAGAGAGAGCACGAGCAGGGGAGGGACCGAGAGAGAAGGAGAGAGAAAGAGAATCCCAGGCAGTCTCTACACTGTTAGGGCAGAGCCTGATGGAGGGCTGGAACTCAGGAAGTGCAAGATCACGACCTGAGCCAGACGCTGAGCCAGATGACCGAGCCACCCAGGCGACCCACATTGATCTCTTTGAATCTACTGGTTCTGGTCCAGATTTCATCCTATTGAGGTCATCTTGAGCATTAATCCTGTTATCACACATTTGGCTTCTCTTTTCAGTTCGGAATCATCTGTAAATTTGATAATAACTTCTTAGCCTTTATTCAAGTCATTGATAAAAAATATTGGGTGTCGTGATGCCTGGCTGGCTCATTTGGTGGAACATGAGGTTCTTGATCTTGGGGTTGTAAGTTCAACCCCCATGCTGGGTGTAGACATTACTTAAAAATAAAATCTTAAAAAAATCTATTGGGTGAGCAATCCTAGCACCCAGCTCCTGGTTCCTAAATAACACTCATTTATAAAAGGTACCGGGACTCCTTGGGGAAATGAATGGGAAAGCACAAGGCGAGCCTGGGACATTTCGTTGGGCTAGAAAGCAAGGAAGTTATTAAAGATTAATGGGATGGGGTCAAAAAAACTCTGACCCCGCTTGATGACTAAACTTGAGATAATTTGAAAATCAAAAAGCATACTGAAGTAATGGGTTCTAATGCATCAAAAAACCCCAATCCATTAGTCCACAGTGAAACTGAGGAAAACACACAGAGAGAAAAAGAAAGGAAGCTTTTCTTTACAAAGGAATGTTAGCTGATGAAGAAGAATAGACTTCAGAAAAATCTTGATTCAAGCAAAGGTAATCAATGGATGCTAAGCCATCGGGTGGAAGACTGTTAGGAAACCGTGGGTTAACAAGGTCTCAAAGTCTGTCGTAACAGCGACTTTACTAATTACGGAAGGGAAATCGGAACTCTGAGGGACAGCACTGGCTGCCACCATCCTAACCAAGAGGTCTAAAGTAGCATCACCAGTAAGGCGACTAGCTGACACAGTTCCCCCCCCAGCACGATGCGGTAAGACATGCAAAACATTAGCAGTCCTCGGAGCACATCTGTCAATGCTGATACATTGCTGATACATTCAGCATCTACATTCTAGGTTGGACTCTTCCAAAAGGTCAGTCTGGGGACACCTGGGGGGCTCAGTTGGTTGAGCTTCCGACTTTGGCTCAGGTCATGATCCCATGGTTCATGAGTTCCAGCCCTGCGGCTGTCAGTTAGTTCAGGGCCTGCTTCAGATCCCCTGTCCCCTTCTCTCTCTGCCCCTCCCCCGCTCATGCTCGCTCACACACCCGCACACTCTCTCTCTCAAAAATAAACCTTAAGGGGCGCCTGGGTGGCGCAGTCGGTTAAGCGTCCGACTTCAGCCAGGTCACGATCTCGCGGTCCGTGAGTTCGAGCCCCGCGTCAGGCTCTGGGCTGATGGCTCGGAGCCTGGAGCCTGTTTCCGATTCTGTGTCTCCCTCTCTCTCTGCCCCTCCCCCGTTCATGCTCTGTCTCTCTCTGTCCCAAAAATAAATAAAAAACGTTGAAAAAAAAAAAAATTTAAAAAAAAAAAAAAAAAAAAATAAACCTTAAAAAAATTTTTAGGGGCACCTAGGTGGCTCAGTCGGTTAAGCGTCCAACTTCGGCTCAGGTCATGATCTCACGGTTCGTGGGTTCGAGCCCCGCGTCGGACTCTGTGCTGACAGCTCAGAGCCTGAAGCCTGCTTCAGATCCTCTTTCCCCGCTCTCTCTGCCCCTCCCTTGCTTGTGCTCTGTCTCTCTCAAAATAAACTTAAAAAGTTTTTTTTTTTTTTTTTTAATTTTTTTTTCTCAACGTTTTTTATTTTTATTTTTGGGACAGAGAGAGACAGAGCATGAACGGGGGAGGGCCAGAGAGAGAGGGAGACACAGAATCGGAAACAGGCTCCAGGCTCTGAGCCATCAGCCCAGAGCCTGACGCGGGGCTCGAACTCACGGACCGCGAGATCGTGACCTGGCTAAAGTCGGACGCTTAACCGACTGCGCCACCCAGGCGCCCCTAAACTTAAAAAGTTTTTAAAAATAACGTCAATCTGGTGAAAGACAAAAAAGACAAGGGGACTATTTTAGATTAAGAAACTAACAAGACATGGGAATGCAAACTGGTGCAGCCCCTCTGGAAAACAGTATGGAGGTTCCTCAAAAAATTAAAAATAGAACTACTCTATGACCCAGCAATTGCACTACTAGGAATTTATCCAAAGGATAAAAAAATGCCGATTCAAAGGGGCACATGCACCCCAATGTTTATAGCAGTGCTATCAACAATAGCCAAAGTATGGAAAGAGCCCAAATGTCCAACAACTGATGGACGGATAAAGACGTGGTATATATACAATGGAACACTACTCGGCGATGAAAAAGAATGAGATCCTGCCATTTGCGACAACATGGATGGAACTGGAGGCTATAATGCTAAGTGAAATTAGTCAGTCAGAGAAAGACAAAAATCACTCATATGAGGACTTTAAGAGACAAAACAGATGAACATAAGGGATGGGCAGCAAAAATAATACACAAACAGGGAGGGGGACAAAACAGAAGAGACTCATCAATATGAAGAACAAACTGAGGGTTACTGGAGGGGTCCTGGGAGGGGGGGGATGGGCTAAATGAGGAAGGGGCACTAAGGAATCTACTCCTGGAATCACTGTTGTACTATAGGCTCACTAATTTGGATGTACATTAAGACAAATAAAAAATGAAATAATAATAAAAAAAAAGAAACTAACAAGGCATGATAATCACATGAAATATGTGAAACTGATGGGATCTTGAAAGAGAAAAACAGAACGCCAAACAGAATTGGGAAAATGTTACGAAGCACCGTGTGTCAGATATTATGGCACTAGTGGTCACTTTCTTAGGGATTGATAAAGGCATTGTGGGTTCAGGAGAATATCATCATCCTCCAGAAATGCCTGTTGAGGTTTTGTAGAGGTAAAGTGTCATGATGTCTGCAACCTACTTCCACATGATTCAGCAAAAATAAGTGTGCTGTCTGCGTATGGGTGGGTGTTAGAAACGGTGTGAATGCAACTGTCACAAAGTTTTAACCATTAATTAACATAGAAAAGTCACAGGTGTGGGGCGCCTGGGCGGCTCAGTCAGTCAAGCATCTGACTCTTGATTTCA
Source organism: Neofelis nebulosa (assembly GCF_028018385.1). Lineage (NCBI taxonomy): Eukaryota > Metazoa > Chordata > Mammalia > Carnivora > Felidae > Neofelis > Neofelis nebulosa. The sequence goes on from NC_080788.1 coordinate 5,969,405, forward strand.
GCTCAGGTCATGATCTCACAGTTCGGGAGGTCGAGCCCCATGTCAGACTCTGTGCTGACAGTGCGGAGCTTGTTTGGGATTCTCTCTCTCCCTCTCTCTCTGTCCTTCCCCCCGGAGTGCTCCCACCCATGCTCGCTCTCTCACTCTCTCTCTCAAAATAAATAAATTAAAAAGAAAAGAAAGGTTACAGGTGTTTTTGTATTAGTGTTTTGGAAGTTTGGGGGGGGGGGGACTGGGTAAGATGGGGCCAAAAGCAGAGCCCGGCGCCACTAGAGACCTCTATCAGGGTGAAACTGATCAACATCCTTTGAGGGCTGAACAAAGAGCTGTGTCCTAAGTGCCCTCCTTAGCCCACACTTCTCCGTAGTATCCACAAGAGTATTATGAAAAAAAATTGCAAGAAATCTTGACATCAAGGTACCAACTACCTCGGTGCAGCATTTCCTTGTACCGTCTGCCTACCATTCTAACCCAGAACAGGGCCTGGGCAGCGGCACGCGCTCAGTTGGTATTTGTTGAGTGCCCAAATCCCCGTGTCACCTAGCTCCCCAAATGGCAGCAAGGCTGGTTTGCCCTAGTGTCTTGGCAACACAAGGGTTGTCTGCCTGTTCTGCTCATCCCCAAGGAGAGGAGGCAGGGGCTAACGAGGCCTCGCCGGGTGGTTAATTATGCCCTGCTCACGGCTGCCGAAATGCTTCAAGTACGTCTTATGCCAACTGGGTGGCAAGCCTCTTGGGGAGAGTGACCAGTCTTGTCTTTGGAACCCCCACCGCCTAGCACGGCGCTCTGGTAGGGCTGACAAAATGAGGGGCCCAACTCTGGCCCGGAGAAGTGCCCTCCAATCCACACCCCACCCTCGGCCCTCGTGGGCTTCCCTGTCTTCCGTCAGCATGCTAATTTGTTCTCCCCAGGCTGGAAAAAACAGGAGGACGATGGACTGAGAAAAACCTCATTTGAGCTGACTTCCTGTGGGCTCAAGAGTGGTTCCCAAGCCAACGCTGTGTCTCCTGCTCCCCTATGCCACTCTTGGACGTAGGCAAGTCTTTCTCGGCCAGTACATCGGTGTTTATAAAGAGCTCAGGGGCGGCTTGGAAAGACAGCATAAAAAGAGAGAAGAGAAAAGCAATGCTTCTGTGTAGGCCCCCCCCACCCCCGCCCACTGCCAGCAAGATGAAGTCGTCAAGCCTGGACCTCTCTTTCCCCATCCGCACTCACATAGCCCTGGCCCTTCCTCTTCCCATCCTGACCCTGGTCCCTTCTCTCTGCTTCTGTGTTTCTCCCTCCCTCTCAATCTCTCCCTTTCTCGCCCACTCTCTAGCACACAGACACACACACACATACACGAGAAGGACAAAAACGCACAAATGAAAGGTAAACGGTGCGTGGGAATACACATCAAGGGGCCAAACAAAACTCCTCTATGGTGAGAGATGTTCGGACAAGGGGGCACGTGCCTAGTATAGGCAGACGAGGAAACTTTAGGGATGACCCAAATATTCTCTGTCTCAAGCTGGGTGCCGGTATCCCAAGTGTATACGAATGTTAAAATGTTTTGAGTTGTACACTTAAGGTGTGTGTTTTCGGGGCGCCTGGGTGGCTCAGTCGGTTAAGCGTCCGACTTCAACTCAGGTCATGATCTCGCAGTCTGTGGGTTCGTGCCCCGCATCGGGCTCTGTGCTGACAGCTCAGAGCCTGGAGCCTGCTTCTGATTCTGTATCTCCCTCTCTCTCTGCCCCTCCCCTGCTCATGCTCTGTCTCTCTCTGTCGAAAAAAAAAAAAAAAAAAAAAGATGTGTGTTTTCCTGTAGGTAAGTTCATATCTTACACCTGTTCTCATGGGGGAAAAAAATCACAAAGAGGCCAAAAGGTTAAACAAAACAACCTGGGGGGGGGGGGCACCTGGGTGGCTCAGTCGGGTTAAGCGTCCAACTCTTGATTCTGGCTTAGGTCATCATCTCACAGTCATGAGATCAAGCCCCGAGCTGGGCTCCACACTGGGCATAGAGCCTGCTTAAGAGCCTCTCTCTCTCCTTCTCTCTCTCTCTCTCTCTCTCTCCCTCTCTCTCAGAAAAACCCCAAGTCACCTGTAGGATCAAGTGGGGGAAGAACAAAGTGAGAAGAGCGACAGAAGAGGGAGAAAATGAAGAGAAATAAGAAAGGCTACAAGAGAAGGAGGAAATAAAGGGAAGCCCGGGTAAAAACACAAAGCGAACGAACCCACGTGCCCACCGCCTCTCTAACCCACTCAGCACAGAGGGAAACGGCAGGGGACGCAGGCACAGGGCAAGCGCTGGCAGTGGGGTGGTCAGCCCAGGGCACAGCCGGCTTCCCCAGCAATCACTGTTCATTAATCATCTATCGGTACGGCCCCTGCGCAGGTGCAGGCGGTCCACGACCTCGGGCACCGACGGCTCCCGCCGGGGGCCCCCCCCACCCCCGCCCCCACCGCGGCCAGGCCCTCCTGCTCTCATTCCCACCCAGGGCAACCTTGCTTTCCAGCTCCCACAATTCCACCCCGGGAGTCACTGCTTTGTTTGCTGGCCACGGGGAGGGGCCTCCCGCCAAGCCCAGTGGAGCCTGAACCCAGAGGTCCCGTCCGCCCCTCCCGGAGCGGCACCGCGCTCCGCCCCATCCTGGGTTCCGCTGGCAGGCTGCCCGGCCAGGCCTCACAGACACGCACTGGCTGCGGCCCAGCTCCCCGGGGCCTTGGCCCCCCGCCACCAGCCCCTCGTAGCCCTGGGCCCTCCTCTCGTGCCAACCTGCAGCTGCAGCTTCCCCACCCCCCACCCCTGCCGGGGCTGGGCACCTCCCCGGGGGCTGGGCAGCGGTTCAGCTGCGGCATCAATACGTTTGGATGAGGAAGCGACACCAGCCGGCACACCCTGCGTGTGCTTTCAAATCTGCCAACGACTCCAGCTCCTGGGGGCTGGGAGCATCCTCCGGGGGCCGCAGCCTCTGTGGCTGAGGCCACTCACAGGGTGGGCGCCAACACTGCCTTCGGATCCCCTAGGCAGCCTTTAACCAGAGTCTGGCAAAAAATGCCGGTGGGCCCGTGGCCGTTCCCTGCTCTAGTCGGACCCCTCCACCGGTGCCTGGGTCTCTCCGGCTCCGGTTAAGTGCTAGAACCCAGTGGCCAAGCACGCCAGCTCTTCTGTCCCAAGGAGAATCTCGGCCCCACCCGTTACCCTGTGGGCCGTGGGCACGGCCACACCCCACGCCGACGTCTCTGCACCTCGGCTTCCTCCGCTGTGAGACGGGAGCACTAGCAGAACCTCACGGGGCTCGGCGGGAGAGCGAGCACACGAAGTGACCGGCAGCGCGGCACTCGGTGAATAGTCTGTGAACACAGCCAGGCCTCTTATGGGGGCAGCTCGCCTCGGTCTACCTGAAAGTTGGCACGACCTCGGTTACTTTTAACCACCTTATGTGCGCAGGCCCGAGGACCCCCTTTCTGGCCTCTCCCATGGGGCTCAGCTGCCTCCTGCAAGCCCAGAGCCGAGGCTGCACCTCTCGGAGGGGGAAGGAGCTGGCCCGCCCAGCCCAGGCCCCGGCCGCGCCGGCTGTGGCAAAAAGCCTGCCACCTGCTCCGGTGCCAGCCCCGCTGGGGCCTGTTGGGGCCTGAGTCGGCCACTCCCTGGGAGGGGATCCCCTGCCCCACGGGGCTGTGGTGCAACCAGCAGGGCTCAACCTGTCCCAGTCCTGACACGGGAGAACATGAAGTTACCACTGTCGCTGCCCTGCCCCCGACAAGTTCAGGAGGGGCTGTGTGCCTGTGCCTGCGGGCCTGCTCACACAGGGGGCCCGGAGGGCCTGGGGGACGCTTGGTACCTGCCACCCGGAAGGGGCACAGGGACCCTCCTTCTCCGAAACCACTGTGGCCACTCATAGGTGGGAGGTAGATGTTCTAAAGATCTAGGGAAGTCTGGTTTCCAGTTTGACTTGTCAGGCCTGGGGCCCCTCCCTTCCCCAGATCCCAAGAAGTCAGGAATCCATTTCCCCATTTGCAACCAAGTTCTTCCTCCTTGAATCCCACTCTGGGCTCCAGACTCCTGGCCACCGGCCCACGAAGGGAGAGAAGGCCCGGGCCAGCGCCCTTCCTCCACCCCAGGGAACTAACCTCCTTTCCAGAAGCCTAAGGCTCTCCCTTCCCAAAGATGAGGGGCTCTTTGACCCCTGTGGTCTCCCGGTCGCCTCAGGTCACCCAGTTATCCCCCAGAGAGACGACCTTGCTCTTGGTTCCCGTGCTTCCTGCAGGGTGGACCGAGGCAGGCAAGCCCACCAGGGTGATGCGGGAGGGACCGGTGGCTTCCACTGATTACCTGCAGTTCCAAAGGCCGCACCATTGCCCTGCTTTGCCCGGGGGGGAGGGAGGTGGACCCACCCACCACACCCTAAAGCAGTGGTGTCAGGAGACAACATCACAGAAAGCAAAGATCCGTGCTTGGACAGTTATCTGGCATACCAGTCACCCAGCCCATGACCCCGGCAAAACCACTGATGCATTGTGAGTAAGCCCTGGGCTAGAGTACGCTATGAGGCTCCCAGGGGGCCCAGCTTGTCCCAAGCAGAGGAGGGATTCTGAGGGCCCTGGGCCTGGGGCCTGGACCACCCAGCTGCGTAGGCATTGCCCCAGCTCCCCCAGCTGCGCTTTCCACAGGGACCCCATAAACCCCCTGAATGAGAGCAGACCCACCTTGATCTTCCCAGGAGCTTGTTCTATAAGTGTTGCCTTAGTTCTTTCATTACAGCCTATGAGCAGCAAAGCAGAGCGGGGGGGCCCCTTAACCCCAAGGGTGGGCTTCAGGGAGCTGAGAACCCCAACAATGAAACGTCGTTTCTGGTGAGAGGGATCAGAGCTTTCCTCTGATTTTAAAAAGATCGCTATTCCCTTGGGGCACCTGTGTGGCTCAGCTGGTTGAGCCTCCGACTTTTGATTTTGACTCAGGTCATGATCCCAGGGTCGTGGGATCGAGCTCAGTGCTGGGCTCTGCCCAGAGCATGGAGCCTGCTTGAGGTTCTCTCTCTCTCTCTCTCTCTCTCTCTCTCTGTCCCTATCCCCTGCTTATACTCTCTCTCTCTAAAATAAAACAAAATATAATAATAAAAAACCCTCCTCCCCGCACACAAAAAAGAACCATTTCCACGAGATGTGCTAATCTGCAGACACAGGGACCTTCTAAAATCAGCCTTTATCAGGTAAGAAGAAATTATATCCCATTCTGAAGTAGTTTTATAACCTTGACACGAACTGTCTGGCAAACTATTCCCACGTGAAGCCAAGTTCCACCTATAGTTAGAATTGCAACCAGGGTTTTGTCTCAAGGTACAGCTATCCTCCTCTTGATAATATAAGCCACTGTCCTTTTCCCTTCCTCCTCTCTCCCCTTTTCCTTCCCTCTTCCCTTCCCTCCTTTCATTCACTCAACAAAGTATTTCTTGCACACGTGCTACTTGTCAGCGCTGATGACACTGAAGGAAACTGACATGGTTGCTGCCTTCATATTGCTTACAGTTTACCAGGATCCCTTAAACTGTTCTTTCCAGGGAATACCCATCCTGGTCCACATTTGTCCAGACACTTTCACTCACTCCTTCCTTTGTCTCCCAACAAAGGTATCAGCCAGGGCCCCCTTGGCAGAACCCCAGAAGTGCTCCCAGGAGGCGCAGGCTAGACTCCTGGATATTTTCAGCTGATTTCCGGAGCTGCCCCTCTGGGCTCCTGCTGCACTGTGCTCACTTTTCCAAAAAGGCACTCGCTGTGCTGTAGTGAAACGCTCACCGACACATTGCATCCCTCTCTCGCCATCTCTTCTACAAGCTTTTTGAATGTAGGGGCCAGGCCTGCCTAACTCAGGTTTTTAATCTCGAGCCCCAGCGCAGAGCTGAGAAGCAGCGGGTACCCAGTAAATGTTTAATAAATGAACAAATGAGTTTTCTGCTCTAGCTGACTGCCTCGAATCACTTCCAAATGATTCATTCAAGTGTTCCTTCCTGGATCTCTTTTCCCACCCTCCTCTCAGGCTTTTCAAAGGAAAAAGCACTTCACTGATGTGGGAAGTCTTACTTCCCTGCTTTAGGGCAGCCAAAGGGTTTCTTCCTCATCTGTCTGAACAGATTTGTTGGCTTCAAAAGACATGGTATTTTGGAGAGCTGCTGAACGCTTGGCTCCTGGAGGTTTATTTCAGGCAATCATGTCAGATATCGCTTTAAAACATGAGCCCAAGGCACAGGACCTACATGCACGAGGTAGAGAGCAGCTCTTTCCAGTCTCCCCAAGGCTCCAGCCTCCGTGGTCCATCTTTGGACCACCTGTCAACAAAAGCTTGAGCCCTGGCTTGCAAAGACACGTATCCCAGATTTCCCCGAGCTTCAGTAAAATAACCACCAAAGGCGACAACCACGGGCCTGCAAGTCAGGATACAGGGTTCAAACGGTGACCTTCCCAACCCACTGTCATCCTGGGAAGTAGTTTAACTTCTCTGGGTCCAGTTTCTTTTACGAAAATGAGAAGATGGAATCAGATGGATTCCTAAACCTCTTCCAGTTCTAAAGCATCAACGGGGAGGGGGGGGCGGGGCGCCTGGCTGGCTCAGTCGGTGGAGCATGTGACTCCTGATCTCAGGGTCATGAGTTCGAGCCCCATGTTGGGTATAGACATTACTTAAATAAATGAAACGTAAAAACATAAAAATAAAGCATCAATCGGAAACAACTTCTTTTGAATCACGAGCTTCGCCGCTCTTGTGGCATTGGACGCTTACAAGAATCCTGTGACTCATAAATCAAATTACCTACTCACATTCGTGTTAGGAAACGTGAGCAGTGGGCTCACGACCTTCCCCAGGTGATCCAGAGCTCCCGGGTCTTTTTGCCAGACCGGAATGACGGCACAGTGGCCACCAGAGCCGCCTCATTTCCAGGATCCCAACCAACCGTCTTTCCTTCCTAACCCCCACATCCACGTGTCACTCAGAAACAGCCATGACAAAAACCCTAACTCAAAGGCCCCAACGACTTCCATTCTGAGGAGGGACCCGGGCTTTTTCCAAATCCCAAACGACTTCCCTCCCGCCAGCGCTCCTGCCTCTCTTTCCACTCCAGATTTGGGAGCAGGGAGCAGGGGAGCAGGAGTAAGACACCGATTAAAAGGCCTCCGCGCAAAGGCCCCGGGTGGCCATGGGAACGAGGGCCCAGCCTCCGGCGCTGCCATGGCAACGCGCTCCCCCAGTGGCCGGCGCCAGTGCCCATCAGAGCGTGCAGGTGGCGCCCTCTCGGGAGAGGGGCCCGGCGGGAAGCGGGGGCGGCGGCGGCCTCTCGGTCTCGCCCGGGCCCGCCCCCTCCCGGGCCCGCGGCTCCCCGCCGCCCCGCCCCCTGCGCCTACCTGCGAGGGTCACGGCCCCCGCGCGACCACCGCCCACGGCAGGGCCACCTCTGGGCCGCGGCTCCTCTTCCCCAGTCGCCCTCAGGCTCGCCCCGCCTGCCCGGCCGGGCCGACGCACTGCCCGCGGACGCGGAGTGACCCCCCGAACACCTCCGTCCCGCGCGGCGTCCCCGGAAATGCGGGGCCGCGGCCAAGCCCCGCCCCGCCCCGCCCCTGTTTATGGGAACTGTCGGGAGGCGCCCTCGGGGATCGCCCGCTGCCCAGCGGGGCCCTGCCACTGCCACGCGCCCCCGGGCGGGGACGGTCACTCTAGACTCGCCGCTGTACCCGTCTCCCCCGGTCGGGATGCCTCCACTTACAGCTCGTCAGCCCAAGGAGGCCGCGGGGGCTTCGGGGGCCGCGGAATTGCGCCCTCCCTGACCTTGGGAAGCCAGGCCTCGCTTGTCCTGGGCCCCGCCTGGGACGGGCTCACTAGCTAAACCGACAGGCGGGAGTTGGGGTCCCAGATCTACGACCAGCTAACTGGCTGTGTTACCTAGGACGGGATCCTTAACCTCTCTGAGTGGGCATCAGTACCGTGGAGACCTCACAGGGTTGTGGTGAGAAGTGCATTTATGTAGGCACACACCTGGCGCATGGTCAGCTCTCAATAATGGCAGTATTGTTTCCAACGAGAGGCAAGTGAGAGCCCAGCGCAGAGCCACCCTCCACGAAACCACCCACGCCTCTGCCCGCGGTAAATACTGCTCGCAGCGTCCCTTGACCTGCCTTGGGCCACGCTGTGAAAGGGAAACGAAAAGAAACGAGATCTGCAGGAGGGGTGAGAGACACGGTTATAAATACCCAGCATTTATCAAGTGACCTTGGCTCGTCCCTCTCCAGCCCTTGCATCCTGGCTGTCCTGTCTTCCAGGAAAGTAACAGCAGTTCTCAGGGCGGTTCCTGAAATAACCAGTTCTGGGAGTGTAAGTGGCTGAGCCGGCCAGAGCTGGCTGGTCAAGGGGATGGGGAAACAGGAAGACAAGTGCCAGCCTTTCCCCCTTCAGGTGAGGCCAGGCCAGGCCTAAGTGCCTGCGCACTGCTCCTCTGACCTCTTCCCTTGTCTTCCCTCAAAGGGACGGCCGGACTCCCGCCGACAGTGCCCCCCCATAAAAAGATAGAGTGGTTATTTTGTTGTCTGTCTACAAAAGTGAACACATACTTACTGCAAAAATGATGGAAAACAGAAACACAATGAAAAATACCCATAATTTCACCTGCCTGGAGACCACCAGGGTTAATATTTTCTAAAGTTTTTTTTAAGTTTTAGAGTGAGAGTGTATGTAAGTGGGGGAGAGGGACAGAGGGAGACAGAGAGGGAATACCAAGCAGGCTTGCCGCTCAGCTCTGTGGGAGCCAGACCTGGGGTTCAATCCCATGACCTTGGGATCATGACCTGAACCGGAATCAAGAGTTGGTCGCTCAATCGACTGAGCCACCCAGGCTCAGATTTAATTTCTATGTAATAAAGATTTAATTTGTATGTAATAAAGTGCACAAATCTTAAGTCTACTGGTGTTCCTGTTTTGGTGACTGTCCTAGCTCTTTTCTATGCATAGTTTACATTTAAAACTTTTAGTAAAAGGATTATTCCGTGCATACTCTTTTGTGATTTCTCCTAGGATGACAGTATATCACAGACACTTTTCTCTAACGTTAAAAAAAAAAAAATCCTTGCATATTTTTATTTATTTTTTAAATGTTTATCTATTTTTGAAGGAGAGAGAGAGACAGAGTGTGAGTGGGGGAGGGGCAGAGAGAGAGGGAGACACAGAATCTGAAGCAGGCTCCAGGCTCCGAGCTGGCTGAGCACAGAGCCCGATGCGGGACTCGAACCCTCGAACCGTGAAATCATGACCTGAGCCGAAGTGGGACGCTTAACCGACTGAGCCACCCAGGCGCCCCGACATAGCTTTATTTTTAATGTATTCTATCATGTGAATGTAGCATGCAATTTTTAACCAGGTCTACTACTGGGTATCTATCTCCTTTCCAATTTGTTCATTTTGGTAAGTAATGTGCTATGAGCATCCTTATCAATAAACCTCTATATACTTCCTCAATAATTTCCTTTTGTCTTGTATTCTTCCTTCCTCCTCATAGTCTCCACTTAGTAGTAAAACGTGCTGCATTGACAGCGAAGGTAGCGCAGTTCATTTGTGCAAGACCTTAAACCGTGTTCATTAGTCTTAGGAGCGCTGCCTTCCCAACAAGGTGGGGGGCGGGGCAGGAGGAGGTGCTAAAATCCCACCACCGGCACCAAGAGCACTTTGCATCCTGCTGAGCCAGGGCCGAGCGGAGGAGTTCCTGGAGTCCAGGCCTCCCCCATGGGGCCTCAGAGCTCCAGAGGGCTTAGGCAACGGTGACCCATTTGGTCCCCAGACCAGCCCTGAGCCCTCGGGGAAGGGATGCTCCCCACCACCTCCCCTCCCTTCCTTTTCTGTCTCTACCATCCCTTCTAACTTCCTCTCCCTCCTCCTTTTTCTGCCCCTTCTCCCCATCCCCCTTCCCCGCCTCCTCATCTCCAACCTTCTTCCAGCCTTCTAATGAAAAAAAGGGAAACATCTTTAATGCATTGAGAAAAGACCTTATCTTTAATGTTAGTGATCCGCCTGCCCCGCTCCCACTCCCTTTCCTGGCTGTGGGACCTCAGGTGCAGAAAGCCCTGAGTTAATCACCTCGGTTCCCAGCACAAGGTCCCCATTGGTCAGCACATGGTCCCTTGATTAATGTAGCTGTTCATTTCCTTTTATCCGCTGCACTCCTCCTCCCCCTCCCTCCCCTCCCCACCCCGCAGGCTACTAAGGTGTTTAATATACATGCCTTTGTTCCTATGCATTCTTGCAAAATGTATTGTAGAATGGTATGCATATGCTTTTTAAGAAACTTTCGTATTTTGAAATAATCATAGACTCACAGAAAGTGACAAAAATAGTACACAGTGTCCTGTGAACACTTCCCCCAACTTCCCCCGACGGTGGTGTTACACAGCTGTAGTACAACATCCAAACCAAAGAAACTGACATCCTTATAATACTGTTAAATAGAGGACAGACCTTACCATTCAGTTCTCACCAATTATTATAATGATCTTATTTGTGTGTGTGTGCGTACGTGTGCATAGTTTTACACTATTCGACCCCATGAATGCCTTTGTGTAGTCACCGCCACAGTCAAGATACAGAACTGTTCCAGCACCACAGAGGATCTCCTTTCGTAGCACCCTTCACGGTCACATGCCCTCCCCCACTTGGTCCCTGAGCCCTGGCAACCACTAATCTCTTCACCACCTGTATAGTTTTGTCATTTCAAGAATGTTAGATAAATGAAACCTTTTAAGAATGGCTTTTCTTACCAACCATAATGCCCTCACAATACATTCAGGTTGTTTTATATATTGATAGTTCTTTCCTTTTTCTTGCTGAGTAGTGGTCCATGGCATGGGTATACCAGGGTGCAACTATCCACCCCCCCGAAGGCTAGTTGGGTTGCTTCCAGTTTGGGGCTATTACAAATAAGGCTGATTTGAACGTTCACGTACAGGTTTTGTATGAACACTTCATTTCTTTGGGCTATTATGCTCCAAGGCTGCCACTGTCTTGTGGTAAGTGCATGTTTAGTTTTATAAAAAATTACCACGTTATTTTCCAGAGTGGCTGTACCATGTTACATTCCCATCAGGAATGTATAGAGGTTCCAGTTTTTCTACATCCTTGCCAGCATTTGGTGTTATCACTGTTTTATTTTTCAGCCATTTTAATGGCTGTATAGTGACAGCTCGTTGTGGTTTTAATTTACATTTCCCCGATGGCTGATGATGTTGAATGTCTTTTCATTACTAATTTGCTATCCATATCTCTTCTTTGGTGAAATGTCTATTCATGTCTTTGGCGAAATGTCTATTCATGTCTTTGGCTCCTTCCCACTTGGATTGTTTTGCATTTTTAATTTACATAAATGACATTTTGTTATATACCTCATTCAGTTTCTTAGTTTTTTTATTTCTCAGACCCATCCATGCTGCTGTGGGTACATCTAATCGACTGCTCCTGGCTGCTGCAGGGTACCCCAAAGTATCCATCCACCTTTTATCTGTATAGGTCCCCAGGAACGGACACCCAAATTGTCTACAACTCCCCAACCCTGAAAATAACTCTACAGTGAATGTCTTCTTGCTTCTCTACCTGACAAGAATCTCTTTGACATCATTCATAGGGTATGACTTGCTCTGGGGCCACAGGCCACCCTCTCCACAAGCTCACCAGCTGAGGACCCCTGAGACCATAGAGTATGTCCTCATTTGTGTGGGACTGCTTCTACTCAGCATAATATTTTCGAGAGGTCCAGGGTTGTATCAGTAATTCATTCTTTTATATCATGAAGTAGTATTTATTGTATGAATACTAATTTGTTTCATCTATTGATGAGTATTTGGGTTGTTTCTTAGTTTAGGAGGTATGGGCTCCTATGACTAACATTGCTAACAACTGTTTTAATTTGTATTTCTTGGATTTCTTTTTTTTAATGTGTATTTACTTGCTTATTTATTTTTAACATTTATTTGTTTTTTGAGAGAGAGATAGAGAGCACAAGCAAGGGAGGACAGAGAGAGGGGGACAGAGGATCTGAAGCAGGCTCTGTACTGACAGCAGGAAAGCCTAACACAGGAGTTGAACTCACAAACCTTTAGATCACAGCCTGAGCCAAAGTCAGACGCTTAACCGACTGAGCCACCCAGGCGGCCCTGTGTTTCTTGGATTTCTAATACATCTTAACATCTCCTATGTGTATTGCCTTTTATATTTCTCCTTGTGTAAATCACCTATTTACATCTTTGTTTTCCCCCATTTGAGTCCCATCTTTTTCTTATTGACTTGCAGAAGTTTGTGGCATATTCTGAATCTAGACATTAGTCCCTTGTCAGCTTTACAGATTTTATTTTTAAGTAATCTCTAACCCCCACATGGGGCTCGAACCCACAACCCCAAGTTTAAGAGTTGCACCTCTACTGACTGAGCCAGCCAGGCGCCCCCTCTGGTCAGCTTTAGATGTCACAAATATATTCTCCCAAACTTGCCACCTGTTAACCTTGTCAGTGTATCCATCATTGGGCAGAAATCTTTAATTGGGATTAATCGAACTGATCCATCTTTTCGCTTTGCAGTTTGTGCTTTTGAAATTTCAAGAAGTTCATTCCTGCCCCAAGGTCACCAACATATTCTTCAACATTTTACATTGTTAACTTCAGAATTTCCTGGACACATTTAGGTTTTTAATCCATATGAGGTCCGCTTTTTTCATGTGATGCTAGGTTTGGAATTCAGTTTTATTTTTTTCTGCCAAGGGAACCACTTTTCCCAAAGCTAGAGTCCCGTGGGCCTCAAACTTGAGCCTCTATCAAAATCAGGAGAAAGCTCGTTGAAGCACAGATTGCTGGGCCCCACCCAGCTGATTCAGTAGACCTGGGTGGGACCTGAAAATCTGCATATCTAATAAGTTCCCAGGTAATGAGGTGACGCCACCGGTGGAGGCAGAGGAAACACACTTGGAGAACAACTGCCCTCGACAAAAAACCTTGAACCTCATGGATTTTGTTCTCCAGCTCACTGGCATCCCCATAGTGGCCTACATCTTGACTACATTCCGTCCTGCACTCCTCCCCTACCTTCCCCAGGTCTCCCCGGACGTGGGACTCCATCCACACATGTTACGACCACATCCCCGTGCTCCTCCTGAACCACACTCTTCCAACCTCTGGCAAAAGCCTTAAGGTTGGCCGCTCCCTTGTAGTTGCTGGACACTTCGGCACATGGCTCCCCATCCTTGTTTCCAACTAGAGCCCTGTCTCTGTCTTGGGTGACTTCGGCGTCCACATGGAAGATACGTCCTACGTCTGGTTTCTCAGGTCTCCAGGGACCTCCCCCACCTCACCCCAACACCACCTCCCTTTTACATTAATAACAGCTCCATCACCAAGATCCCAAAGTCAGGCATCTCTCTCCCTGGCCACAATCTCTGTTCCTTCCAACTTTCTGCTTCAACACGCTCCCTCTCACCTTTTTGGGACCTCACCAGCATCTCTGCCTTCTCCCGACCCATTAGCCTTTCCCTTTTTCCATTCCCTCCCTACCCAACTTAGATTCACCATTGTAACAACCTTCCCCAAGCTCCCTTGCTGCCGTATTTTCACTGCTGGGCCAAAGCCCTGCATCGGCTGTGGACCCTACCTTCCTGCTACCTCTTCCTGAGCGGTAGCCAGGAGCTTCATTCACAGGGGAGGCTCCGCTGCCAGTCCAGGGGCAAGTGCACGCTGCCCGCTGTCCTACTGGGTTCTCTGCTCACTTCTCTGTGCCGCCGTCTACAACAACACCTCTCCCTCCTCCCCCTGCTTCCAACGTGCAAAACAGAAGTCAGAAGAGGGGGGTCTCCCTTATCTCTTTCCTATTTGCAGAGAGCGAGACCCAGACCACTTTCACGAAGAGGGTGATGGTCTTGGGACAGAGAGCATGCCAAAGCCAGGTTACGAAAACTGCAGCTATTTTAAATGTTCAGGCACAACAGTCAGTGCTTTTCAACACGACCACGCAAATCCAATGGCTATAGGTACAGATACACTCGACCGTAATATCCAAAGTCTAAAGCTGAGGCCCTTCCTGAATGGGAGAACCAGCTGAAGGGCCCTCCTGGATGCTGGGTAGGCTCCCTCTTCCTCCAACCTTCTTCAGGACTTTCTCTCCTGGCCTTTACCCCACCACTGCGGAGGAGCTCTGCCTTGGCTGCACTTTGCCATCATTGGAAAGCTGGCTACACCTGCAGTCTGCCTATCTATCTGCTATCTATCTATCTATCTATCTATCTATCACCTTTCTTTCTTTCTTTCTTTCTTTTTCTTTCTTTCTTTCTTTCTTTCTTTCTTTCTTTCTTTCTTTCTTTCTTTCTTTCTTTCTCTTTCTTTCTTTCTTTCTTTCTTTCTTTCTTTCTTTCTTTCTTTCTTTCTTTCATCTATCCTTCTATCTATCTATGTGTTTGTCTATCATCTATCTATATTTCTATTATCTATCTATCTATCTGAAGTAAGCCTTACGGCCAACATAAGAGCTTAAACTCAAGACCCCAAGATCAAGAGTCATATGCTTTACCCACTGAGCCAGCCAGGCACCCCACCTACAGACCATTTAAATATGACTCCTTGGGGGCAGGCCCACATCAGTCTTGTCTCAAGCTCCTGGGTGACCCCAGCTGACAGCTGAGATTGACAAGCTGCCCTATAGGAAATGCTCCTCCTCCCGGCATCCCCTCCCCTGTTCTTTGTGTCCCACGCCCACTCTCTCCACTGGTTTGTTCCTAAAAGCTTTTCAATATGCTCAAATCTCTCCCATTAAAAAAAATAAATTACACACACACACACACACACACAAATACTCCTTGACTTCCACATTGCACTGTGAGCCCCTTCCCACCCCAGGGCTCTTACCTAGAAGGTTCTCTTCTGGTCTCCAGCTGGACCTAGACTGGTAACTCCTCGTTCAGCCCTTAGCACTGCTTTAGTGTGTGCACAGATCATGTGGGAGAATTCGTGTTAAAACGCGGGTTTAGGTACTGCAGGTCTGGGGTGGGAAGGCTCTTCATTGTGCTCAACTTCAAGTGGCAAAGCTTCGATCCCTGCTCACATCCTCTCCTCCGGAAAAGCTCCCCAGACCTCCCTAAATTAAATCTGCCCATCAGATGGGATTAAATCCGCTCCCCCCCCCGTCCCGCTCTGCTGATCTGTTTCTCCCAGCACTTACCTACTGCGTTTGGTAATTGTGCTTGGCATTGTTTGTTCACAGTCTACTCCCCCATGAAACGAGCATGGGACATACCGATCTGGGTATGCTGGTGTCACCAGAGCCTCATACAGTGCCTGGCACATGGCGGGCCCCCTACAAACCTCTGTAGGATGAGTGAAGGAATACATTAACCAGTCAGTCAAAGGGGGGACAGAACTGGGGTGCCTGGGTGTCTCAGTTGGTTAAGCATCCGACTTTGGCTCAGGTCATGATCTCACGGTTCGTGCATTCAAGCTCCATGTCGGGCTCTGTGCAAACGGCTCAGCCCTCTCTCTCTGCCCTTCCCCCCCCCCCCCGCCCTCAAAAATAAATAAACGTTAAAAAAATTTTTTTTAATTAAAAAAAAAGTGCAGAACTGCTCCTGTTCTCACGTGGGGCGTGGGAGCCTCCAGGGGGCCTTTTGCCCTGAGCTTGTGGGGCTGCCTGTTCCCCCTTTCAACACCTCTCCTCCCTCTGGGCCTCTTGTCCCCGAGACCAGGAACTGAGAAAATGGGCTACATGTCTACGTCTCCAGGGGTGATCTGCCCATTACTGACCCCCCAAAAGGAAAACAGGTGCAACAAATCCTTCTAGTTCCTCTGTTTCTCTGTTGTTGTTCAGTGCCGTGTTCAAAGGGTTAAAGCATTTACAGAAAGGGAGGGACCTCCCTCTGGCCCTCCCTGACAACTCTTGAGATGCTCTGCAAAAGGTCAGATGTTTCCAGCATCTCAACAGACAGCCTGTGTCTGTTTAAAGGGAAGACAACGAGTTCCCGGCCCTCCGCCAGCCTTCGCGGGCAGTTCTTGCCCGGTTCTGCAAGGCAGCCAGCCAGAAAGCCCTTCCTCCCCCTCGAGATGGCCATGGGCAGACCAGAGTTCTCCAAACCCCGGCCTGGAGTCCCGCCAGCCTGCCGAAGGCTGGCATCCGACCAACAGGGCACACACACCAACTGCTTGGGCCTGTGATGCATCGGGCATGATGGGGGCAGGGAGGCAATTTCTTGTGGACATTGAATATTTTCGGTGGGAAGGACTGTATTCTGACCCTGTCATTTAGCGACAAGGCTCGGGCAGTGGTGGCTGTCACGTAGTATAGAAGATCCTGGACCGGGAATCAGAAAACCTGTGTTCAGGGGAGCCTGGCTGGCTCAGTCCGTGGAGCATGCGACTCTTGATCTCGGGGTCAGGAGTTCAAGCCCCCACAATGGGTGTAGAGATTGCTTAAAAATACTTTATGGGCGCCTGGATGGCTCAGTTGGTTAAGCACCCAACTCAGTTTTGGCTCAGGTCATAACCTCACGGTTTGTGGGTTCAAGCCCTGTAATTGTCTCCAAGTAGGGCATGAAGCCTACTTAAAAAGAAAGAGAGAGGGGAAGGGGAGGGATGAAGGAAGGAAGGAAGGAAGGAAGGAAGGAAGGAAGGAAGGAAGAGGGAGGGAGGGAGGGAGGAGGGAAAGAAGGAAGGAATGAAATCTGTGTTCAAAATCCCAATCCAGTTCCGGGACCATGAGCTGTGGGCTCTTGGACACAGAGGGGGTCCTTTCTATGTGTCTGTGTCCATTAGTAAAAAGTGGGTACAAATACCCTCTCACTCCTGACAGCTTGCTAAAGGTCACACACAATACAACAAAGGTTCCCTGACTCCTGGCCACCGGTCCCAGGTCCCTCTAGAGTTGAGCAGATTACTTTGAGCATTGATAGAACATAAAAAGTAGCTAAAGACACATCTAAATAACCTTTGGCTTTTGTTACTTAATCATATTCCTTTGTAGAAAAATTAGCATACAAAAAATTCATTATCTCCATTCCCTAGAGTTAATGACTACTACTCATATTCTGACATTTGTTTGTTCATATTTTCAATGTATAGAGTATATACTTTCAGGCTTTTTCCAACAACAAGATCATAGAATATAAAGATTTTTATATACGCACCGCTCTTTTCTATACAACATTTCATTGGACAATTTATACCATTTTTTGTCTAGACATAGTGAGATAAACAAAGAATTCTATGATTTGTTTAATCCCCTCTAGCTAGACATGTAGGCTGTTTTAAATTTTTCGTCATGAGCAACAAAATTCTACCTTTATTCACTTGTTTTATTTTCTCAAGATAAATTCGTCTCAGTGGACAGTGGAATCAAAAGGTCTATTTTTTTTTTTTTTTTCTTTAAGTCATCTCCACCCCTGGGACACCTGGGTGGCTCAGTTGGTTAAGTGTCTGACTCTTGATTTGGGCTCAGGTCATGATCTCACGGTTTGTGGATTTGAGCCCTGAGTCAGGCTCTGCTGACAGTGCAAAGCCTGCTGGAAATTCTCTCTCCCTCCCTCTCTCTCTCTCTGCCCCTCCCCCCAATAAATAAATAAACTTAAAAAAAAAAGTAGGGGCACCTGGGTGGCTCAGTCGGTTGGGCGGCCGACTTCGGCTCAGGTCATGATCTCGCGGTTGGTGAGTTCAAGCCCCGCGTCGGGCTCTGTGCTGATAGCTCGGAGCCTGGAGCCTGTTTCAGATTCTGTGTTTCCCTCTCTCTGACCCTCCCCCATTCATGCTCGGTCTCTCTCTGTCTCAAAAATAAATAAACGTTAAAAAAAAAAAATTAAAAAAAAAAAAAAAAAAGTAATCTCTACCCCCAGTGTGGGGCTTGAACTCAAGACCCCAACATCATGAGCCCCATGCACCTCCAACTGAGCTGGCCAGGTGCCCCTGAAAGATCTATATATTTTTATTTTTTTAACGTTTATTTATTTTTGAAAGAGCGACAGAGCATGAGCAGGGGAGGAGCAGAGATAGAGGGAGGCACAGAATCCAAAGCAGGCTCCAGGCTCTGAGCTGTCAGCACAGAGCCTGATGGGGCTCGAACCCACGAACCGTGAGATCATGACTGTGCTGAAATCGGATGCTTAACTGACTGAGCCACCCAGGTGCCCCAAGATTTTCTTTTTTCTTTCTTTAAAAAGATTTTTTTTTATGCTTTTATTTTTAGAGAGAGAGACAGAGTGCAAACAGGGGAGGGGCAGAGAGAGAGGGAGACACAGAATCGGAAGCAGGCTCCAGGCTCCGAGCTGTCAGCACAGAACCTGACGCGGGGCTCAGACTCACAGACCACGAGATTGTGATCTGAGCCAAAGTCGGACGCTTAACCCACTGAGCCACCAGGCGCCCCTATTTTTAAGGCTTCAGACGCATGCTGCCAGATTGTCCTCTAGAAATGTCACGATTGTTGTATCTTAAAACAACATATTTATATATGAAGACTGCTCTTTTCACTAGAAAACTGTTCTCTTTAGGGGGCCTGGGCGGCTCAGTCAGTTAAGCATTCGACTTCAGCTCAGGTCATGATCTCACGGTTCATGGGTTCGAGCCCCACGTCAGGCTCTGTGCTGACAGCTCAGAGCCTGGAGCCTGCTTCGGATTCTGTGTCTCCTTTTCTCTCTGCACCTCCCTCGCTCACGCTCTGTCTCTCTCTCTCTCTCAAAAATAAATAAACATAAATTTAAAAAATTTTAAAAAAGAAAAGAAAAGAAAACCGTTCTCTTTAACAGGACACTCAGCTCGGAAAGACAGAGTAGAAAGGAGCAGAGCCCAGATCAGTTGACGCAGGGCGGCTGTTTTGCACCTGACCCACGGCTCTCTCACTGGCAGCCTCTGCCCGGCTATAAAGATGCCCCCCCCCCCCCTCAGTCTGCATTCCCTAGAGTTAATAACTACTACTCATATCCACAGCTGGGGCTGTGGATACAAGAGAACCTCCAGATACCGCCCTAGAAAACTCTGATGGAGGGATAAGGGCTTTTTTTTTTTTTTTTCCATATTGATTTGTGCATATTGATATCTCCAGTCTTCTAAACAACCACCCTGCAGCACTCCTTAGTGCTTCGTTAGACATGACTACTTCTGTAAGCCACCGCTGATTAAGGGTTTGATTCACACTAGGGCATTTCATTGCTACATTCATCCAGGAAGCAGGTGCCAATGAGAAACCTGAGTTTTGGGTGGATCAAGCATCTTATCTCAGGGAACACAGCAGGTAGATAGCTTACTTAGGATTCAAACCTAGGTCTGTCTGACTACAGAATCTGGGTTATATTTTGAAATTACTGCACAACTACTCTGTGTATCAGTGTGAACAAGGCCTGGAAGGGTGCAGTTGGTTAGGCATGGGCGGTAGACGTCACCAGGGCTCATGGACTCCTCCAGCTCTCTTCCCTTCCGAGTATACTTCCGAGGATCATACTTCCTCCGGAAGTTAGGTGGCCATGTGAGTTGCTTTGGCCAATGAAATGTGAGGAAGGGTGACATGTGCCCCTTCTGGGGGAGGCATTGGAGAACCCGTGTGTGGTTCTTAGGCTTTCTTCCCCTGCAGTGGTGAACCCTGAAGTCTCACATGGGGACAGTGACATCATACAATGACAGTGGGGCTCTGATGACTACAAAGAGACGAGCCTTTGAGAGCCTTGCTGGGAATGAAGCGTGGGCAAGAAATAAATCTTTGTTACTTTAAGTCACTGAGATGCTCAGAGGTATTTGTTACTAGAGCATAACCTGGCCTGTCCTGAGGGATGCGGGTCCTGATGGGGGCTTTTCGGGTCTTTGTCTAAATTTTTCTGGAGGTTTTATCTTTTTACAATGGGAAGATATCCACTTTTTAAAATGAGTCATAATACAGGGCGCCTGGGTGGCTCAGTCGGTGAAGCGTCTGACTTCAGTTCAGGTCATGATCTCATGGTCTGTGAGTTCGAGCCCCGCGTCAGGCTCTGCACTGACAGTTCGGAGCCTGGAGCCTGCTTTGGATTCCGTGTCCCCCTCTCTCTCTGCCCCTCCCCCGCTCATGCTCTTTCTCTCTCTCTGTCTCAAAAATAAATAAAAACATTAAAATTTTTTTTAAAAAAAGTCATAATACAGATTCACACAACCAAGAACATCACGTACACATGGCTGTGCCTTAAAACTGACCATTTTCTTTTTCTTAAATTATTTTTTAAAGAATGTTTAATTTTATTTTTTTATTTGAAGGGATAATATGAATGTTTTGATAATATTTTTATATCTATGCAGAACCATAAACAATTTTTCTGGTTTATAATAGTTAATTTTGTCCTACCATATATGACATTTCATTTTTGTGAAATGACTATGTATTTCTTTAAAGACACTTGTGAGGGGCGCCTGGGTGGCTCAGTCGGTTGAGCATCCGACTTCAGCCAGGTCACGATCTCACGGTCCGTGAGTTCGAGCCCCGCGTCGGGCTCTGGGCTGATGGCTCGGAGCCTGGAGCCTGTTTCCGATTCTGTGTCTCCCTCTCTCTCTGTCCCTCCCCCGTTCATGCTCTGTCTCTCTCTGTCCCAAAAATAAATAAAACGTTGAAAAAAAAAAAAAGAACTAAAAGAAAAGATAAATAAAAACATTAAAAAAAAAAATGTCTAATTTTACTTTTAAGTAATCTCTAATCTCTCCACCCAACATGAGGCTCAAACTCACAACCCCGAGATCAAGAGTCGCATGCTCTCCTGACTGAGCCAGCCAGACACCCCCAAAATGACCATTTTCTATGTCACTTTACATAATCTACTTCACTCTTTTTAGTACCTCCATAGTATTCTGTTCTCTGGATACAGACCACTAACGCCAGACATGTGGGTTAATTCTGATTATTCACAAAATACCTGCCATAAGGGGCACTTGGGTGGCTCAGTCAGTTGAGTGTCCAACTCTTGCTTTCGGCCCAGGTCACGATCCCAGGGTGGTGGGATAGGAGCCCCCCCCCCCCCCCCCCCCCCCCCGGGCTCCACACTGAGCATGGAGCCTGCTTAGGATTCTTTCTCTCTCCTGCTCTGCCCCTCCCACCCCCCAAATAAATAAATGGACTTAAAAAAATAGACGCTCTAAGCTACAGCTAGACTGTTGCAACATTTATGGGAAAGGAAGTACTAATATTTATTTTTCTTTTTTCGGTTCGTCTCTGGCCGTGCGGAGCCTGAGCTCAGCACCCAAGGGGCCCGTGCACACCCCCCGGGGGGTGAGTGAATAAGCCGGGCGCGCCTGCACCCGCACCCTCGCCGGGACACGCGGCAGGGGACGCGCGGCCGGCCGGGGCCGGTGTGTGTGCACGCGTGAAGGCTGGGATGGGGCCCCCGGAAGAGCAGGGCAGGGAAGCATGTAGGCACCACACACAACGGGGGCGAGATGACCCTGACTCATAGGCCCAGGCGTGGAAGGTAACGGCCGGGAAACTCCGGGGCTTTGAATGAGTTCTGACTCACTGACGTCTCACTTCTCGGTTCTCCTCCAGCGTCTCGCTGCACAGTCTCCGGGAAGGGCTTGTGACGTCAATCACCGGGATCCTGAGAAAGAGGAGCGCTGCCCAGAGAGAGGGGGCCGAGGGGATGATAACGATGGGCCTCATTCATAGAAGAAGTCCAATCAGCCCTTGTTACGTTAATATTTTGAACGCCCCCCCCCCCCCCCAGCTGCTGACTCCGATTGTACCTGCGGGACGTCCCCCTGAGTGATCCGACTGAAAACACCGATCACGCACTTCATAAGCACTCTTCCCCTTCCTTTATTTCTATTCAGGGGCTGTCTTCAATTCCTTTTCAAGATGAAAATGACTCTATTTATTTCTTTTGCTGATTATAAAGGAAATGCTTGCTCATTATAAAAAAAAAAAAAAATTCAGACAGTTCCAAAAAACATAAAGAAGAGACTGAAAGATCACTCAGAAGGCCATCCCCAGGGACGCCACTATTGGCATTCTTCTTCTTTTTGTTTTTTTTTTTTAAGTTTATTTATTTATTTTGAGAGAGACAGAGACAATGTGAATGGGGGAGGGGCAGAGAGAGAAGGAGGCAGAGACTCCCGGGCAGGCTCTGCACCCTCAGCGCGGAGGAACCCGATGTGGGGCTCGAAACCACGAAGCCGTGAGATCATGACCCCAGCCGAAACCAAGGGTCAGATGCTTAACCTCCTGAGCCACCCAGGCGCCCCATGTCCCTGCTGGCATTCTGAAGCGCATCCTTCCAGACGGTGCCTATGTGTCCCTGCACACCCACGCAGGCTTATCTTTGCCAAGTTCCCAGTCAGTATGGATCTCTGCTGTCCTTTGAGGAGTTTCCATGCACGCCATCACATGGGCACAGCTGGGAGCCTCGCCTCCCTCTCCGGCTGCAGGATCCAGCGGAAAGCCAGGGCAAGACCTCATAAGCCCTTAATGAGCTTAATAAAGGCACCTGAAGATGCCATTACGATTTTAACAATTTAGACCATGAAGAGCTCCACCCCCCAGGCAGCTGGAAGTGAATCCACATACAGATGCGCGTGGTGAGCCGGCCCTCGGCTTGGAGTCCGAGCGGAGGGTTCTGCAGCGGAGTTCTAGACCCGCCTTCGCCACTTTCCTGGAGGCTGGGTCCCTTCGCCTCCAAGCCTCACTTGCCGCCGAATATCCGTGAACCTGAGAGGGCAGAATGCTAAGTACTAAGTACTCTGTGCACCTGAGAGGGCAGAATGCTAAGTACTAAGTACTCTGTGCTATTTAGAGGTCCTGCTCTAATTCCAAGGCCCGAGAGCAGAAGAGAAAGTGGGATGTCCCAGCCATGGAAGAGAGCAAGCGTTTTAGAGTTTCCCTGGCTGAGACCTAAAGGTAACACCTGCATCAACAGAGTCCTAGAACAACCCAGAGCCTACGAGAATCTCGGAGATTAGAGTGCTACCGCCCCACACCCCAATGCAGTGAGTCTGAATATACGCACATCTGTAACATGACCCAGTGGAACAATGGGTTTGAGTTGTGAGATGAGGTACCAACGAGGCAGTGCATTTATTTGAAAGTGCTTTGGGAATCTGAAGTGCGTTCATACCCGCAAAGCTGCCTCCACAGAAGTGCAGACGGGAACAGACACCAAGACCTTCATCCCAAGGCGGGCCTCACGGTTGGTGACAGCTACAGGGAGTACCCGACTGTCCAGTGCTAGGCCCAGCTCTGGGGCTGGGGAGACGGTGGAAGGAAAGACAGGGAGGCCCTCCCCTCAGGGGGCGTAGATTCCAGCGGAGAGGCAGACGAGAAAAAGGGAGATTGGGGCGCCCGGGTGTCTCAGTCAGGGTTAGGCACCCAGCTTGGGCTCAGGTCATGATCTCGCGGTCCATGAGTTCGAGCCCTGCATTGGGCTCCTCTGCTGTCAGCACGGAGCCTGCTTCGGATCCTCTGTCTCCCTTTCTCTGCCCCTCCCCTGCTTGTGCACACACGTTCTCTCTCTCAAAAATAAAACAAACATTAAAAAATTAAAAAAAAAAAAAGAGGCCATTTGCAACTACGTGGATGGAACTGGAGGGTATTATGCTAAGTGACATTAGTCAGAGAAAGACAAGTGTCATATGACTTCACTCATATGAGGACTTTAAGAGACAAAACAGATGAACATAAGGGAAGGGAAGCAAAAATTATATAAAAACAGGGAGTGGGACAAAACATAAGGGATTTTTAAATACAGAGAACAAACAGAGGGTTACTGGAGGGGTTGTGGGAGGGGGGATGGGCTAAATGGGTAAAGGGGCACCAAGGAATCTACTCCTGAAATCATTGTTGCACTATATGCTAACTAACTTGGATGTAAATTAAAAAAATAAGTTAAAGAAAATACAAAAAAAAAAAGGGAGATAAATCAGAACAAGAAACTTTGAGAAGGGCGCTTGGGTGGCTCAGTCAGTTGAGCGTCTCACTTTGGCTCAGGTCACGATCTCACGGTTCATGGGCTCGAGCCTCGTGTCGGGCTCTGAGCTGACAGCTCAGAGCCCGGAGCCTGCTTCCGATTCTGTGTCTCCCTCTCTCTCTCTGCCCCTCTCTCATCGTGTGCTCTCTCTCTCTCAAATAAATAAACATTAAAAAAAAGAAAAAAAGAAACTCTGAGGGACGGAGGTGAGTCCTCTGAGGGTTAGAAAACAGGATGAGGTTGAAAGTGAGGGACAAGGCAGGGGCTAGTTCAGAGGGTGACAAGGAAGGCCTCTCTAAGGAGGCAACATCTAAGGGCTCAAACCTGAGCGACAAGGACAGCCACATGGACACCGGGAGCACA
Organism: Neofelis nebulosa; assembly: GCF_028018385.1. Lineage (NCBI taxonomy): Eukaryota > Metazoa > Chordata > Mammalia > Carnivora > Felidae > Neofelis > Neofelis nebulosa. The sequence continues at coordinate 5,993,698 of NC_080788.1, forward strand.
CTGTGTTCCGGGGCAACAGGACAGCAAGTGCAAAAGCCCTGAGGCAGGAATAAACTCCCGGTCAAGGACCTTTCTTTAAGGTCCTGACCGAGAGCTGCCGCGCAGGGAGGGGGGTGGGCAGCCCGGGGTTGCTGTAGGGGTGAAGCAGAGGGAGACAGGCCCCAGTTTGTGTTATACTAGGATCACCCTCCACCGGGTCTGAAGCTCCGTCTCCTGCAGGCAGTGTTGGGGGCCCCAGGGGATTGTTAGGGCTTGCAAGGGCTTTCTCCATGAACCAGCACAACCTTCTGAACATCCTTGCCAGGAAAACCGAGAGGCAGAGAGAAAGACAGTTTGCCTCGGGTTGCGGCTCCATTCTTGGGCTGGCATTCAAGCCCCGGGCTCTACCCCCCAAGGCCACCCCACCTAAGGAGGATGGGAGGGGGGCTCACTGAAACCACAGAGCTGGAGGGAGGGCCTGGTGTCTCAAGGCTTCCTGCTTCAGCCAGCCAAACTCCAAGGCTGGGCTCTAAAAAGGAAGTGCTTTGCCCAGCTGGGCCCCGTCCCGCATCACCAGGCCCGGCCCTCAGCCCTCGGCTGGCAGGGGCAGCGGCAGGGGCAGGGGCAGGGGGGAGGGGTCAGCTCCCGGAGCCCAGCCAGCCAAGAGCAACCTGATCGAGCAGGAAACAGGCCTTGAGCCAGACAAAGCTTCAGCCGAGCACCTGGAGCCTTTGTTCCCTTTATTCCTGTCGCAGACTTTCCCAGGCACCTGCGGCTGGGCCTCAGGAGCACCTGGGCCCGGAGGGGGCTCCCACGGGATCTGGTTCTCCCGCCACAGGGAGTGGTCCGACTCGTGATCCTGAGGGAGGTCTTGCAGTGCGATAACAAAAACAGTGACAGTAGCGTCCACGTACAGAGCTCTTACTGCAGGCCGGGTGTCATTTTACTTACCCACCCCCCCCAACACCATGAGGTACGTACTGTCATCACCCCCATTTTACAGATTCGCCAATGGAGGCACAACACAGACCAAAGCCACAAGTGTAAGGAAGTGACAATAGTAGAGGGACGCTGGGGTGGCCCAGTCACTTGAGCGTCTGGCTTCAGCTCAGGTCATGATCTCACGGCTTGTGAGTTCGAGCCCCGAGTCGGGCTCTGCGCTGACAGCTTGGAGCCGGGAGCCCGTTTCGGATTCCGTGTCTCTGTCTCTCTCTGCCCCTCCCCCGCTCACACTCTGTCTCCCTCTCTCTCTCAAATATAAATAAACACTAAAAAAAAAAAAAAAAAAAAATAGTAGGGACTTGGAATCAACAAATCCCAGGGCTCACTGGCCTCTATGACCTTGGGCAAGGCATTTACACTTCAGCAAGCCTATCACCTGCTGTGTAGATGAAATGATCGGAGGCAGGCAAAGCCGCTGGTGCACGCTTCCTAATCTAGACGCGTCTTTCTGTCCTCCCTACTTCCTATAGCTACGTGACCTGGGCGTGTACTGCTGAGCCTCAGTTTCCTCATCAGAGAAACTAGGTGAATAGTGTTACCTAAGAGGGCTGTTGAAAGCCTGAAGCGCCTCGGGCAGCAACGCCTGATTTTTCAAAACAGCCACACTCCTGAGACCGTCCGAGGAAGACGCCATCGTCCAAAACTTCCCTCTTGCTCTCTACCGAAATAAACAACAACAACGCAAATAGAAAAACCAGCCTTAGAGCCATTCCCCCTGTGAAACAAAAAGCCAGTATTACGCTGCTGGGCTCAGAAGATTTTCTCAGGAGGAAATCCAGAAGCGACAGCTTAAGCCATAATTCTCTCTAGATCCACACCCTGAACAGACGGCCTCACCCACAGCAGCCGGGACAAGAAGGACAGTTGCAGGTCCATGCAAAGTGCAGGGGAGATCCACCCGAGATTCCACCACCCAGACACACACACACACACACACACACACACACACACACACACACACCTTCCTCTCCTATAAATCAGCCTGTATTCATCAAGTTCTTGTCTTCAGCAAGGGCACCATGGGCATGTACCGTCCTTTTCCTCAATAACAGGGAATAATCACAAAATGTATGTGCAGCCACTGTCATCAACACACATCAGGGTGGTGGCCCCAGCTCTTCTGAGTGGCCACGTCTGTTTCTCTCATCCACATTTTGGGGCTCAACTGCTCCTTCTCTCGTCCAACTCTGCCATTCAGGTACGAGCTGCCTATTATTCTCCGTGTCTGCCTCTGGCCACGGTGGTTGGTGCAAGAAAAAGGCATGAGATCCAGAAAAACCAAGCCCTATTGAAGTTTTTGTCAGGATTTTAAAATCGGAGCTGGAGGGGTGCCTGGGTGGCTCAGTGAGTTGAGCGTCCGACTTCGGCTCTGGTCATGATCTCACGGTTCGTGAGTTCAAGCCCTGGGTCAGGCTCTGCGCTGACAGCGCGGAGCCCGGAGCCTGCTTTGGATTCTGTGTCTCCCTCTCTCTGCCCCTCCCCCGCTCACACTCTGTCTCAAAAATGAACAAACATTAGGGGCGCCTGGATGGCTCAGTCGGTTAAGCAGCCGACTTCGGCTCAGGTCATGATCTCACAGTCCGTGAGTTCGAGCCCCGCGTCAGGCTCTGTGCTAACAGCTCAGAGCCTGGAGCCTGTTTCGGATTCTGTGTCTCCCTCTCTCTGACCCTCCCCCGTTCATGCTCTGTCTCTCTCTGTCTCAAAAATAAATAAACGTTAAAAAAAAATTAAAAAAAAAGAACATTAACAAAAGAAATAAAATAAAATAAAATAAAATAAAATAAAATAAAATAAAATAAAATAAAATTGGAGCCAGGGAGGAAAATCCTATTCCTCTTGGACTGGCGAGCGCAAAGGATGTGAATCTGGGCTAGCTGACAGTCATTTTTTGGGTGGAGAAAGCCAGTTTGCAGAAGCAGGGATAAAGACATCAAAGAGAGAAGCCATGATGAGCGGCAGGGCGTCCTGACATAATCCCAGGTTCCTGTAGTCCCTGAAGCAGGATCAACCCTTCCTGCCTATCCCCTGATGGTGTGGTTCAATGAGCCAATAAATTCCTTTCTGGCCCTTCCAGCTCGAGAGCCCTGCCTAATCCAACCAGCAAGCATCCAGTGGTAATAAACACAACAGTTCAGTAGGACAGATGTCACAGGCGGGACTTGACGATGTGCCAAGTGAAAGTTTTGGGCAATCGTAGCTGTCAAATCAGGGGTGCCTGGCTAGCTCAGTTGGTGGAGTGTGGGACTCTTGATTTTGGCTCAGGTCACAGTTTTGCAGTTTGTGGGACGGAGCCCTGAGTCTTCTCGTCGTGGAGCCTGCTTGGGATCTTCTCTCTCCCTCTCTCTCTGCCCCTCCCCTGCTTGTGCTCTCTTTCTCTCTCTCTCAAAATAAATAAACGTAAAAAAACAATAAAATGGGGCGCCTGGGTGGCTCAGTCGGTTAAGTGTCTGACTTTGGCTCAGGTCATGATCTCGTGGTTCATGGATTGGAGCCCCTCATCAGGCTCTGTGCTGACGGCTCAGAGCCTGGAGCCTGTTTCGGTTTCTGTGTCCTCCTCTCTCTCTGCCCCTCCCCTGCTTGTGCACATGCATTCTCTCTCTCTCTCTCTCTCAAAATAAATAAGTAAACTTAAAAAAATAAAATCTTTAAAAAAAAGCTGTGAAGTCACACAAGATCACCTCATTCCTTCAAGCGAATACATACTTACCGAGCCCCCACTTGTGCCAGGCATAGTTTTAGGCGCTGGGGATATAACTGTATATGGGGCCGACTAGACCCTTTTCCTCACTCTGGAGTAATCAGAGGGGGCTTCCTGGAGCTGGTGAGGCTCCAGGGCCTCACTGACATGGTGAAACCTGGACGGGCTGAGAAGGGCGGGGAGAAAAGCACGAGTAAAGCCACGGAGGCGCAAGACTAGCGGCTACAGCGGGCGCTCACCAGTGTTGGGTGCGTGGATGGGAGAGGGAAGGAAGTCCCCCGAGGGAGGAGCGGGTCACCGGGCGGGAGAAGAGCTCCTCCCAGAGAAGGTAATGCTGAGGAAGGGAGACCAGACCAGACCAGGGCGGACCTCGCCGCAAAGCATGGACTTCGCCCGGGTCGCACCACACGATGCCCCCCACCCCCACCCCCGCGTCTCTGTTGTGGTTGCCACACCCACGCTCTCCGTGGCCTCGCCGGTGGGACTCTGCCCAGCGGCCCATCCAGCACCACAGCCACCCGAGGTCATGCCCCAGACACCACCGCCTTCCTGGCTCCTGGGCGAAGCCGCCAGCACAGCACTCCCGCCCAGCCTGTAATTTAACCTGACCTCCTCCCGGCCTGGCCGCTCCCGGCCTTCTGCACCCCAGACATACCCGCTGCAGGAAATGCCCAAGTGGGAGAAGAGGCCTGGTGCCCACCTGGATCCCCGGGCCCGGGCTTCGCGGAGGGGGCTGCGGGCCTTGTGACAGGTAGTGCGGGGCGGGCTGCGGTCGCCACGGTTGGCTTTGCAGCCGAGGACCGGGGAGACCACGCCCCCTGGTGGCCAGGAGCCACCCCGCACCTTGGTCTTCCCGCGACCTCTACAATGTGCGCCCTCCCTTCGAAGTCGGTGTTTTTCGTTGTTTTGTTTCAAGAAATACCTTTCTGAAAAGCTGACAACACGAATAAATCCTTTAAGTTGGACGGGTCGCCATGTCAAGGAATCTCATAGTAAAAGACTTCTGGAAAAAAGCTGTCTTAGATTTCGCCAAGCCATAGCAAAATGTTCGGATTCTAATTTCTTGTGCACTGATCTGCTATGGCAGGGTGATGTGATGGCTGGCAATTGTCGTTCCCGCTATCTGCCAGGTCTGTGAAGAATCTTCCCAGGTGCATGTGTCCCATGAGGCTATGGGACACGCCTCCCAATTTTTTTTGGTAATTCTGACAGCCCTCTCGGGCAAATAGATGCCTGGTCTGTTCTTAACAAAGAGCCCCTCTCTACGTGTTCCTCGGCTCTGAACCTCAGCTTTTCCCTCCACAGTGTTGGTTCACAGTGGGGGTGAACCTCGGACTGTCAGTAATGGTAACTTATTTACAAGCATTTTTGTCTGTGTTATGCAATGCCCCGTAGTAGGTGCTAGTTCTTCCTGGTGGGGGGGGTGGGGGTGTGGTTTGTGGAGGAGGGGGATGGTGATTCACAAAAACTAGAAGACAGACCTTGGTCTCAGGGGCCTGTATCCAGCGTAGACATAACATACACACATGACACAACCTGCAAACAATCACAAATGAACAGCAGGGGACAAACTAAATATACATGTGCTCAGAGCAGTGATCAGAGTGCGTATGACGCTGGTGGCGGGACGGTTGCCGGAAATACGGCTGGAGGGGAGTCTGGACGATTGCCACGCCCACAGACTGAGCCCTTCTGGGGGCTAGAAGGATGCCAAGGAAGAGGCCAGCATCTACCCACTTTGGAGATACAGCCATCACGCCCCCAAGGTACGGTGGCGCTCTTGGCACCTGCTTTCTGTTCTGTCCTTGCGGAAGACCCTGCATTCCCACCCACCTTCCTGCTCCTGTCGGGCTGCCACGTGATCACACAGGAACCCCACCAGGGATCACACTGGCCCACTTACACACCTCTTACTGCCCCTGGCTGTGGGCATCAGAATGTCCGTTGGCAGTATGACCTCAATGAGGTTTTTCTTGCTTATGCCTTTGTTCTGGCCTCGACTCCGCCTTAGAAGGGAACAAACCAAGTCCTTTGGATCCCCAGGGCCATGAAGGCTCCCATCCTCAGAAGCCAGGTATCCTGGCTCTCGCCTGCCTGACACCTGGGCAGAATTGGTGCAGGCCTACACATGGATAGGGTTTCACGAGTGGCTACCAGCTACTCTGAATATCCTGGAAGTTTGTCCCAGTCATTGGTGTTCAGTACAGAGGGCATGGATTTTGAAATGCAGCATATGAAGCGGTGTAGCCCGAGGGCACGAGCCATCCGTCTTTAACCGCATCTCAGACTAGGAAGGTCATTAGTGAGGAATGTTGGATGGGAGGATGAAGGGATTCCACTGGGCCTGTCCATTCTTCACGAGCAATTTTTCAAAAGACAAACAGAAGCCTAATTTCTTCACTTGCCACACAATTTGGGAATACTCAGGAACCAGGAGGTTGCCCCGTGAATAAGAAATGCAAATAAAGGCAATCCAAGAAACCAAATAGCAAGCTAGGACATCCGGTCAAGCAAGACCGAGGCAGCCCTCTCACCACCTCAAGGTCTAAGTCCTTAGGGCAGTCCTTACAATTTGGATTCCAACAGGCCTTTCAACCACTCAAGACGCAGCCCCCTCTCATGACCACACGGGTTAGATATCACCTTAGGCAGTTACCCACCCACTGATTTGGGAATAGGCTCACGGCCCATTCTCTGGGAGGAATTCTTCTGTCAGCAATGAGCTCAGCTTTTGGATCCGTACCTGCTTGGGTTTGGCTAGTCACCGGGTGACCCAATGAGATTCCATGATCTGGCTTCTGGCCAGAATACCTTTGCTCCTGGGCTTCAGGTGGGAGGCAGGGGCATCATTTGGGATATCGTGGGTTCTGGGTAACAAAAACTCTCCTCAAACGGGCTTAATCAGTGAGGACACTGATTGTGTCATTTACCAGAAGTCCCACAGGAGGCTGGGCCCTGTGCCACAGGTCAGTTGATGTGGCATCTTGATGAGGACATCAAGACCCTAGTTCATGCGTTCCTTTATCCACTCTTTCACCACCACAGGAGATCGTGCTATTTTGCCCTTCACGCAGGAGAATGCCTGTTTCCCCACAACCTTATGAACAGAATGTGTTGTCAAACATTTGGATTTTTGCCAATCTGATAGGTAAAAAGGTAGTATCGTGGTGTTATTTCGATTTTAATTGCTCTTATGAGTGAAGTTGGGCATCTTTTCACATGCTTGAGGGTTACTTTTTCCTTTCTCCGTGAATGGTATCTTGACCTACTTTGCTCACTTTTCATCTGGGCTGTAGGTAGGTTCCTTCTATCTCTCTGCTCCGGCCAGAACCAAGATGGCAGCAGTGATCCCAGACACCGGAGGCTTGCTTCCTGGGTGTAGCTAACCTAGTCCCACTTCTCAACCCAATGTCTTCTTCATTTCCCGTTTCTTCTATAGACAAGAAGAGCCAAAAACTCACCTTCCCAGTCTGCCTTGCAGCTAGAAGTGGCCAGGTGACAGTGCTGTCCAATGAGATGAAAGTGAAAGAAAACCAGGGCATTTCTGGGAAATCGTTGATTAGAAAAGGGACAGGTTTCAGTCCCTGACAAAGTTCCTTTCTTCCCAGGCCTCAACATGGACATAACGGCTGGAGTGGCAGCCTTTTAAACACCATTAATGAAAGAAAAAGAGAATCACAGAGATGTTGATCCTAATATTATTTGAGACACCAATGCCAGGAACCACCTACCTCCAGACTTTTATACTGAGCTCGTTAAATATCTTCACTCTTAAACCGTTATTTGTCAGTGTGTGTGTGTGTGTGTGTGTGTGTGTGTGTGTGTGTGTATGGGGGGGTGGTTCCGTTACTTGCTGATAAAAACATTTCTAACTGATATACTATGGCTTTCTCTCAAGAGGGAGAAAACTCCCCAGTCCTCCCTGGACTTCTCAGGGTATTTGTCAGACTGGGTCATATGCCTTTGCCTGAACCAACTGCCCTCAAGGGGAACAGAATTCCCCTCAGGCCAATGGGGTGACTCTTGAGGTATGGGGGTCAACTCTCCCTGAGACAAATGGATGCAAGGAAGAAAAGTGCTCGGTGTAGGGGGGAGATGTGGTACTTGCAGAAAGGAAGAGGTGAGGGGCGCCTGAGTGGCTCCATTGGTTGAGCATCAGACTCTTGAATTAGGCTCAGGTCATGATCCCAGGGATTGAGCCCCACATCGGGCTCCACACTGTGCATGAAACCTGCTTAAGAGCCCCTCTCCCCCACTTGCACTCTCTCTATATATAACATTTTAAAAGGTGGGGGGCGCCTGGGTGGCTCAGTCGGTTGAGCGTCCAACTCTGGGTTTTGGCTCAGGTCAGGATCTCACAAATCGTGAGTCCCAGCCCTGCGTAGGGCTCCGTGCTAACAGTGCGGATCCTGCTTGGGAGTCTCTGTCTCCCTCTGTCTCTTCCTCTCCCCTGCTCACACTCTATCTCTCTGTCTCAAAAACAAATAAATAAACATTAAAAAACTAATGAAACAATAAAATAAACTAATAACAAAATAAAATAAAGAAAGGACGAGGTGAGAAATGGCTGCTAGGGAGACAGCCAGCAGGGAGCCCCGCAGTGACCGAGTGCCCACCCTGTGGGCCAACAAGGTCATCAAAACCACTAATGGACGGTGACAAGAGCTACTCCTCTCTCGATCAGGTCCAGGGGATAGGTTTTTTTCCCTTTAAGATAGAAATAAACTTGCTTTAATGAGTGAATAGATGACACTAGAGTATCAACTCCATGAAGGCAGGCGTATATTTTTCTTGCTTTCCACTTCATCCCTAATCCTTAGCGATTGATAAGGAACCTTGAGCAGGACAGAAACTTTCCACGCAGACCTACGGACCTGCCTCCCGTTTGACACTGATCCCCTGGTTGTGTGGTCACGATAACTCAGTCTGCTACCATCTGACCTAATTGTGCTAACGGCGGCTCCATATTTCCCCATCTCGACTCCAGGGTCACAGCCGACCCTCATCTGGAGCCGGTGAACCCATTCTGATTCCCAGGAGTCATCACTTTCTTTCCAGAGCGTCCCCAGTCCTCCCCGCCACCACCCCCCGCGCCTTCATCCTTGTTCAGCTCTCTGGCCCAATGTCTGAAGTCTCCACGTCCTTCCCCTTCAAAAAAACGAGAATGGCCTTTTGACCCTCGTCCACCTTCCAGCTTGTTTCCACCGCAAGTTTCCAAAGACCACGGGCAGTGACTCAGCATCTACTTCTCAGCAGCTGGGATATAATTAGTCCAGACCAAAGGACTTTATTTTAAGTAGCCAGGAGCTCATTTGCACACTCGCCAGCCACCTTGCACGGGCTCAGAGCTGGCTTCTCCCTGTCACGCGTGCACTCTTCTCTGCCACGTCCGAGAGGCACAGGGCCAGCGACCCGGAGCGCTTCCGTCTTCCCCTGTGGCCCCCGCCAGCGTCCCTCCCTCAGCCCCTGTGGCAGCTGGCTCCCTCTTTCTTTCCTCCTCTGGCTCTGAAAGGAGCTCAAGGTTCCTTTTGATCGTCCCCTTTGGCAGTGTTCTATTACAGTTCTTTATTTCCCCCGTTCTAAAAAGTAATATAAGCTCATTAGAGAAAATGTAGAAAATCCAACTAAGTAAGAAGATGAAGTGAGAAAAATAACTTTCTGCCCCATTGCCTATGCTCAAGCCTGGTTAACGTGTCAGAAGCCACTCTGACGGGTCTCGTTTCCTTAAAAGCGCCTCCTTTTTAGAATTTCCTAACACAACTAAGGGTGCGAGAAGAGAGCAAAAGAAGAGAGAAACGGAGAACTGCAAAAACAACCATAAAACAAGTAACAAAATGGCATTAAATACATCACTATAGAATTTCCTCTTATTTAAAAAAAATTAAAAAAAATTTTTTTTTTACATTTTATTTATTTTTGAGAAACAGAGTCAGACAAAGCGTGAGCGGGGGAAGGGCTGAGAGAGAAGGAGACAGAATCTGAAGCAGGCTCCAGGCTCTGAGCAAGCAGTCAGCACAGAGCCTGATGTGGGGCTTGAACCCACAAACTGTGAGATCATGACCTGAGCCGAAGTCGGACGCTCAACCGACTGAGCCACCCAGGCACCCCTAAAGAAATTTTTTTTTAATGTCTATTTATTTTTGAGAGAGAGACAGAGTGCAAGTGGGGGAGACACAGAGAGAGGGGAGGGGGGGGGGAAGACACAGAATCGGAAGTCAGCACAGAGCTGTCAGCCCAGAGCCCGACGCGGGGCTTGAACTCACGGACCGCGAGCTCATGACCTGAGCAGAAGTTGGACGCTTAACCGACTAAGCCTACCAGGCGTCCCTAGAATTTCCTCTTAAATCTGAGCTCTAATTGTTCACATTTTGTGGAGCCTTCAAGAAAACAATTGAGTCAGTGCGAAGGTGCACAAGGACTTAATTCACAGCACAAGAGGTGTGCTCCCTAGGAAGCCAGCATGAACATGTAGAGGGGTGTGGGGACAAGGATGTTCCTGGAAGCAGCTTGTGCAAGCACAGAAAATGTTTGAATGGACATGACCCTATTATTATGAAACATCATTATAGGTGTTCTTTGGGGAGGAGGCAGTGGAAGTGCAGAAAGAGAGGAAAGTTTTCACTTTTTTTTTTACTGTACACACTTAGAGAAAGAGAATGATTTTTGATTTTTACAGAGATTCTTTCATTAATTTCTCCATTTCTGAAGTTTCTAAATTTTCTATAGGAAACGTGTGTTATTAAAATTTTTTTAACGTTTATTTATTTTTGAGAGAAAGAGGGAGACAGAGCATGAACAGCGGAGGGGCAGAGAGAGAGGGAGACACAGAATCCGAGGCAGACTCCAGGCTCTGAGCCATCAGCACAGAGCCCGACGCGGGGCTTGAACCCACAAACCGCGAGATCGTGAACTGAGCTCAAGTCGGTCGCTCAACAGCCTGAGCCACCCAGGTGCCCCTCGTGTGTTACTTTTATAATCACAAAAATGTTAACATATGTGTTATGGGATAAACTGTGTGCCCCCAAAATTCATATGTTGAAATTCTGACCCCCAATACCTCAATGTGACTGTATTTGGAGACGGGGTTTTTAAAGAGGTGATTCGCGGGGCGCCTGGGTGGCGCAGTCGGTTAAGCGTCCGACTTCAGCCAGGTCACGATCTCGCGGTCCGTGAGTTCGAGCCCCGCGTCGGGCTCTGGGCTGATGGCTCGGAGCCTGGAGCCTGTTTCCGATTCTGTGTCTCCCTCTCTCTCTGCCCCTCCCCCGTTCATGCTCTGTCTCTCTCTGTCCCAAAAATAAATAAAAAACATTAATAAAAAAAAAAAAAAAAAAAAAAAAAAGAGGTGATTCGATTAACCTGAGGACATTAGGGTCTGTGCTAATCCAGTATGTCTGATGTCCTTATAAGAGGAGATTAGGACACACAGACACCCAGAAAGAAGACAACCATGTGCAAGCTAAGAAGGACCCTGTGGACACCTTGATCTTGGACTTCCGGAGCCCAGAACTGTAAGGAAATAAATGCCTGCTGTTTAAACCACCCAATCTACGGTTCTTTGTTAGGCAGCCTGGCAAACTAAAACACCATGTAATTAAAAAGACACAAGGCAAGCAGATACACGCTCTTGGTATTTCAAGTTTTCACACTGAAACTTTTTGCTGGCCCCGAGAAACCCAGGGGTTCGGGAAGGAATTTGTAACCCCCCTCCTCTGCTCTTTGGAGCTAGAGCTTGAGCGCCAGCCTGTGGGGCAGGGGGTGAGCAGAGGATACGAGCCAAGGCCAGGCCTCTCTGCCCTAGGCTGCCACCAGCCACCGCTTACACGAGGGAAGAACGAGGGGAGGAGTCACAAGGGGTGGTTCTTGGCCAGAAACGTCTGCAAGGGAGCAGACAGTGCAGTGTCCAATCGGGTGGCCATGCGGGCCCAGCCCGTGCTCTAGGTGGGTCCCTGGCCCTTTTGCAAACGGAATGAAAATAAGCAACCTCTCCCTGCAAAGATGCACACGCATAGATTTCGCATGCTCCTTCGGGGCTTTGTGTCCTCGCCACTCCCAACATTTGCGGACCCTAAATTAAAAACCTCTGCTCCAGTTGAAAACGTAAAAAATTAATTTACGGGACTGTGTCGGTAGGACTCTTGCAGGGCAAACACGGCGCCCCCAGTAAGAGAGAAGACCGAACGGAAGGTAAAGGACAGTCAGATATAACCTGGGAAGAAGCCAGGAACCTGCACAAACATTTTCACGAAGCAGAAGGGTGAAGGCTCCACGGGGCAATAAACGGGACTTTGCTGAGAGCAGAGGCCAGACGGAGGAGCTGAAGCATCTTGTTGGGGCGACTGGGTGGCTCAGTCGGTTGGGCACCTGACTCTTGGTTTAGGCTCGGGTCATGACCTCAGGGTTTGAGTTCAAGCCCCTCATCGGGCTCTGTGCTGACAGTGCTGAGGCTGCTTGGGATTCTCTCTCTCTCTCCCTCTATCCCTCCCGTGCTCTCTTGTCTCTCTCCAAATAGATAAATAAACTTAAAAAAAAAAATCTTGTTGCATAATCGTGCCCAGGAGGGTCAGCCCCAACCAACTGGTGTGGCCCCAGAAGTGTTTCTTCCTGAGCAGAGGCTCATCAGAGGGCAGAAAGATAGGTGGACCCGAGTGTTGGGTGCAGATGAACTTGGCCCGTATGACAAGAAAGTGAACATATGAACCTAAAGCACCAGGGTTTAGGGGGACCCGTTCAGGGACCCTTCTCTGCAGTTGCAATTGCAACATGTCAGGCTTGGGGTATTTGCCTCCTCTCTCCTACACTCTGGGTTTTGTTTTTTTTTATGTTTATTTATTTATTGAGAGAGAGAAGGAGCAGGAAAGGGGCAGACAGAGAGGGAGACACAGAATCCGAAGCAGCCTCCAGGCTCCGAGCTGTCCGCACAGAGCCGACATGGGGCTGGAACTCACGAACCGTGAGATCGTGACCTGAGCCGAAGTCAGACGCTCAACCGACTGAGCCGCGCAGGCGCCCCTCTCCTACACTCTTTGAACGCCAGACAATAAAGTGGCAGAGAATGAAAACTTCTTGGCTGTACATTGAATTACTGGAAACAATAATTTGCAAGAATGGTCACTGCAGGGCTATTTATAATAGCGAAACATTGTCCTTGCATTGGGACTGCTGAAATGAATTACGATGTGTTGTTTCAGAGACTATAGAGGCTCCGGGCTGGCTCAGCCGGTAAAGCACACAACTCTTGATCTCAGGGTTGTGAGTTCAAGCCTCACGTTGGGCATAGAGTCTACTTAAAAAAAAAAAAATAAAATAAAATAAGATGCTGGTTGTAGAAGATAGTGCAAACACCTCTTTCCCCTCCCAGTTCGAGCTTTGGGGTCATTGTTCCTTTGAACTCTTCAAAGGGGACCTAACCTTGAGTGTGGGATGCAGGTAGCCGTGCCCAGCCCTTCCTGGCACTCACTGAAGTATGAGATGGCCACCCAGTTTTCACTCCACGTGGGTTCAAATCCCAGCGGGACCATCTACCGGGCAAGTTCTTTTTAGCTTCTCTTACCTTGAGTTTCTCTGGTGTCAAACAGAGGTTAGCTATAGCAGGTGGAATTTTTCAAGGGAGCGGAGCCCTATAGTGGTGGCAGCATGGAGTGGTGGTTAGGAGACCAGATTCCGGACCCACGCTTGGCTGCGCTCGGTGGTTCAGACCCCAGCTCAGACATTTTCTTTCCGTGTTTAATTTTTCTCATCTGTAAAATGAGGATAACAAAAGCATGGTTATGGGGCGCCCGGGGGGGGGGCGGGGCTCAGTCGGTTAGGCGTCTGACTCTTGATTTCAGCTCGGGTCATGATCTTACAGTTTGTGGGTTTGAGTCCCGTGTTGTGCTGACCCTGCTTGGGATTCTCTCTCTCTCTCTCTCTCTCTCTCTCTCTCTCTCTCTCTCTCTCTCTCTCTCTCCCTCCCTCCCTCCCTCCCTCCCTCCCCTGCTGAAGCATGGGCAAACAAGCTCTCTCTCTCTCTCGCTCTCTCTCTCAAAATAAACATTAAAAAAAAACCCAAAAGCATATTGAATTAACATATCTAAAGTGCTTATATTTACCTTATTTTTTAAATTTTTATTCAAATTCTAGTTAACATACAGTGCAACATTGTTTTCAGTCCTTTTTCTTCAATGTTTATATTTGAGGGAGAGAGAGAGAACAAGTGGAGGAGGGGCAGAGAGAGGGGGACAGAAGATCGGAAGCGGGTTCTGTGCTGACGGCAGAGAGCCCGATGCGGGGCTGGAACTCACAGACGGTGAGATCATGACCTGAGCTGAAGTCAGACGCTCAACTGACTGAACCACCCAGGCTCCCCTAAAGTGCTTACATTTAGAATTAATGTGTCTAAACTACTCTAATAGAATTGCCATCAGGCACATGTACCTAGTGTGCATCTGAAATGTGGCTCATCCAAACTGAGGTGTGCATTAAGTGTAAATTCACGGCAGATTGTGAAGTCTTAATATGGAAGGAGAATGTAAAGTATCTCACCAATAATTATATGGGTTACATGTTGAAATAAAAATTTGCATCTGTTAGGTTAAATAGAATATATTTTATAATTAATTTCACTACATATGTATATTTTTTACTTTACTTAATAGGTTTTTATTTTATTTATTTATTTTGCGACAGAAAATCCCAAGCAGGCTCTGCACTGTCAGCACAGAGCCCGACGCGGGGCTTGAACTCACGAACCCCAAGATCATGACCTGAACCGAAGTCAAGAGTCAGACGCTCAACCGACTGAGCCACCCAGGTGGCCCTATTTTTTTTACTTTTTAAAATGCAGGAGTTACTCATTTCTCCCTGGACTATCTCCCATGTTACATTAGGTATACATGTAATGTACTTGTGTTTGTTGGTATCTTATTTCCTTCTTCTTTCTCTTCTTCTCCTCCTCCTCCTCCTCCCCCTCCATCGTTAATTTGGGAGAGAGCATACACGAGTGTGTGTGGTGTGGGGTTGGGAGCAGAGAGAGAGAGAGAGAAAGAGAGAGAGAGAGAGAGAGACAGGATCTCAAGCAGGTTCCATGCTCAGTGCTTAGCACGGAGCCTGAGGTGGGGCTGAATCCCACCACTCTGGGATCATGACCTGAGCCGAAATCAAGAGTTGGACAGTCGACCAACTGAGCACCCAGGCACCATTCTGTTTGTTAATATCTGTATTTTAATAAATATTCTGTATTTTAATAAGCAAATAAAATACAGCGCAGTTCCTAGAATATTCACAATTATTTATGTGGCTGGCACTGTGTGTTTACTAGAGGGTGCTGGCATGTAGGAAGAGTAACTAACTACTATCAGCATCGAGTGCCTGGCACACGGGAAGTGCTTATCTGGTGGCAGTTTTTGTCCCGAAGGCTCCTGGCTGTGCCCTCTCTGGGCTCTGCACGCAGATCTATGCCTAGAAAGCATCGTCTGTTTCCCCGCCTGCCTTGTCATTCTTATTCACCCACAGTAAGAGCTCCTGACCTTGCCTTTCATCTTCCCCAGCTCTGAGACCTCTCTAGAGGCATCACACACATGTATACCTACGCATACACGCACGCGTGCACACACACACACGCAGGGTTTCTGTGCAGAGGCAAAGTTTCTCAACATCCAGTCCTCCATCCCCTCCTGTCTCCCGGTGGCTCTGGACCCCAAGCACCTCCGTTCCACTGAGGTCACCATACCTCGGCTTGGCGAGCGGTCCTTGCTGTCATCCTCCGTTTTCTCCTCGGGCCCGCACATCTGAGGCTTGATCTACGTGGTGCTCAGGCAGACAGAGTGGCGCGGGAAGGGGCTGTCGGCAGGCTGCCAAGAGGCTGCCCAAAGCGGCCTTTACTCTGACAAATTCACTCCTGGGACCCCGGGGTCTAGCCTCAGCCTGGCAGCTGGTGGAGAGGAGCTCTGAGTCTCAGCTGCGGGCTTGGACTCCTCAATTTCTCAGGGGACCAGCGTATACAGCAGATGGCATGTTTTCAATGCATTTAGCAGGGTGAGAACAGTTTTGTTTAGGAAAACATCTTGATGAGCCACTTTGGTCGAGGAAGGGGAGGGCGGTGCCCGGGACATGGTTGAAGGGACGTGGTTAAATAAATACATGAGGGACTCAACGGCTTTACCAGCGTCATAACGGGAGCTTAGGGAAAAGGGACCCCAAGAAGAGAGAAGACAGGGAAGGTCAGAGAAATGAAATGAAGTGGGTGGGGGCACAAAACAAGATGGCAGGAGCCACAGCCTGGCATGAATTCCAGTGAGAAATTTCCAGTGGCAGGGACACCAAAGGACAGATGGACTTCCTTATTTGTTTATTTTTCAGCAGGTTCCACACCCAATGTGGAGACTGAGCTCAGGACGCTGAGCTCAAGAGTCACATGCTTATCGACCGAGCCAGCTGGGAATCCCCAAAGGATTTTTTTTTTTTTTTTAATTGTGGTAGGGGTACCTGGGTGGCTCAATCGGTTAAGCATCCGGCTCTTAGTTTCCACTCAGGTCGTGATCTCATGGTTCATAGGTTCGAGCCCCAAGTTGGCTGGGGATGCTCTCTCTCTCTTTCTCTCTCTCTATCCCTCCCCTGCTCAGGCTCTCTCTCTCTCCCTCTCCTAAATAAACCTCAAAAAATTGTGGTAAAATACACATAACAAAATTTACCATCTTAAAAATTTCTAGGTGTGTACTTCAGGGACATTAGATACATTCTCCTTATTGTGTATCCATTACCACCATCCTTCTCTAGAACTTTCTTCATCTCCCAAATTGAAACTCTGTATGCATTAAACACTAACTCCTCATTTTCTCCCCGCCCCAACCCCAGCTGCTGACAACTACTTTCTGTCTACTTTCTGTCTCTATGAATTTGACAACGCTGGGCACGTCATGTAAGTGGAATTATACGGTATTTGTCCCTTGGTATCTGGTTCATTTCACTTAGCATAATGTCCTGAAGGTTCATCTGTATCGTAGCAGATGCCCACGTTGCCTTCCTTTTTAAGGCTGAATGATATTCCATTGTATGTTTATACCACCTTCTGTTTATCTGTTCATCCGTTGGTAGACACTGGATGCTTCCACCTTTCGGCTATTGGGAACAATGCTACTGTGAACGGTGTCCGAACATCTCTTTGAAACCCTGCTTCAACTCTTTTAGGTATTCAGCCAAAAGTGCAACTGCTCAGTCATATGATAATTCACCGTTTTACATTCCCACCAACAGGACACGAAGACTAGTTTCTGTACATCCTTGCCAACATTTGTTATTTTCTGGTTTTTGTCTTCCTTTTTTTTTTTTTTTTTTTGGTAATTTTCTTTTTTTTTTAAGTTTACTTATTTTGAGAGAGAGAGAGAGAGAGAGAGAGAGAGAGAGAGAGAGAGAGAGAGAAAGAGCAAGTGTGAGCAGGGGCAGGGGAGGGGCAGAGAGAGAGAGAATGAGAGGGAATCCCAAGAAGGCACCGTCAGTGCAGAGCCGGAAGAGCCCGACGTGGCACTTGAACTCATGAACATTGAGATCATGACCTGAGCTGAAATCAAGAGCTGGACGATTAACCGACTGAGCCCCCCAGGCACCCCTGTCTTCTTCTTCTAATTGTAGCCACTCTAATGACTGAAGTGCTATCTCACGGTGGCATTTCCCCAGGGACTACTTACGTTGATCAACTTTTTCTTTGCTTATTAGCCACTTATAGATCATCTTTAAAGGGTGAAGGGGAGCGGGAGGTACAGGCTTCCACTTACAGGATGAGCTGGTCACGGGAGGGAAGATACAGCACAGGGAATACTGTCAGTGGTATTGTAGCAGTGCTGTGTGGGGACGGGTGACAGCTACACTTGTGGTAGCACGACATCATGCATGGAGCCACTGAATCACTATGTCGTACACCTGAAACTAATGTAATATTGTTACGTTGTGTGTCTATACTTCAATTTCAACAAGGAACAAAAATCGTCTTTGGAGAACTGTCTATTCAAGTCCTTTGCCCATTTTTTAACCCGTTGTTTGTTGTCCCACTGTTGAATTGTAGAAGTTATTTCTGTTCCCTGGTTATTAACCCCATATCAGATCTCTGATCTCTAAATATTTTATTCCATTCTGTGAGGTGCCTTTTCATTCTGTTAATTGTTTCCTTTAGTGCACAGATTTTAATTGTGATGTAATCTGATTTATCTATTTCTCCTTTTGTGTCCTGTCATGTCCAAGAAATCACTACCAAATCCAATGTCATGAACCTTCTCTGCTATGTTTGTTTTACGAGTTTTATAGTAGTTTTGGGTGCCTGGGCGGCTCAGTTGGTTAAGTGTCTAACTTCGGCTCCGGTCATGATCTCAGGGTTCGTGGGTTCGAGCCCCCCATCGGGCTCTGTGCTGACAGCTCAGAGCCTGGAGCCTGCTTTGGATTCTGTGTCTCCCTCTCTCTGCCCCACTCTTGCTTGCACTCTGTCTCTCTCTCTCTCAAAAAGTAAATACACATTAAAATAAAAAAAAAAGAGTTTTTTAGTTTTACTTCTCATGTTTAGGTCTTTGATCCATTTTGAGTTAATTTATGTATATGGTGTGAGGTAAGGGTCCAACTTCATTCTTTTGCATGTGGATATCCAGTTTTCCTGACACCATTTGTTGAAAATCCAGTCCTTTCCCCATTGCATGGTCTTGGCACCCCTGCTGAAGATAATTTGACCACACACACAAGGGGTTATTTGTAGGCTTTCTATTCTAATCCATCGGCCTACATGTCTGTCTTTATGCCAGTAACACGTTGTTTTGATTACTATAGCTTTGTAGTAACTTTGAAATCAGGAAGTGTGAGACTCCAACTTTGTTCTTTGTCGAGATTATTTTGGTTATTCAGTGTCCTTTGAGACTTCATATGAATTTTAGGATGGATTTTTCTTTTCTTTACTTTTTTAAACGTGTTTTTATTTATTTTGAGAGAGAGAGCATGAGCAGGAAAGGGACAGAAAGAGGGAGAGAAAGAACCATTCTCACGAACGCTGAGCCAAAATCAAGAGTCAGATGCTTACCAACATCAGCTCAGGTCATGATCTCCTGATTCATGAGTTTGAGCCCTCCATGATGGAGCCCACTTTGGATCCTCCGTCCCCCTCTCTCTCTGCCCCTCCCCTGCTCTTGAGCATGCACATGTGTGTGCTCTCTCTCTCTCAAAAATAAACGTTTATTTATTTATTTATTTATTTATTTATTTATTTATTTATTTTTTAATGTTTACTTATTTTTGAGAGAGAGGGAGACAGAGCGTGAGCAGGGGAGGGGCAGAGAGAGAGGTTGGCACAGAATCCGAAGGAGGCTCCAGGCTCCGAGCTGTCAGCACAGAACAGCTGTCAGCTGTTCGACGTGGGGCTCGAACCCATGAACTGTGAGACCATGACCGAAGTTGTACACTTAACCAACTGAGCCACCCAGGTGCCCCCAAAATAAATAAACATTAAAAAAAAAAAAAGTCAGACACTTAACCAACTTAACCACCCAGGCAGCCCTTTTATTTACTTTTTTTTAAATATTTTTTTTTTCAAGTAAACTTTATACCCATTGTAGGGCTCAAGCTTACAAACCTGAGATCAAGAGTCACATGCTCTACTAACTGAGCCAGCCAGGTGCCCCCCAGGATGAGCTTTTTTTTCTTTCTTTTTTTAATGTTTATTTATTTTGAGAGAGAGAGAGAGAGAGAGCAAGAGTGAGCTCATGCGCCAGCGGGGGAAAGGGAAAGAGAGAGAGAGAGAGAGAGAGAGAGAGAGAGAGAGAATTCCAAGCAGGTTCCATGCTGTCAGCACAGAGCCCAATGTGGGCCTCAGGCTCAAGCTCATGAACCGTGAGATCATGACCTGAGCCAAAATCAAGAGTTGGATGCTTAACCAACTGAGGGGCCCAGGCATGGCCCAGCTGGCCTTACCAGGCATGGCCCAGCTGGCCTTACCACATGGGCCCGGGAGGAAGGCATGGCAGCGTGGATCTTGGCAAGAGGCCACATGAGGCACTCCAGGACTTTTAGGCCAGGGTCTGTAAGGTTCCATTTCGAACGGGTTGTACTGGTACCACTAGGTGTACTCCTTTATTGCCCCAAGCTGTATCTAGCGTGAGGAGGGATCTCAAACTTGAGACTCACGCCGAATCTAGGATGGTGCACAGCGAAAGGAGGAGAAGGGACCTGGACGCGAGAGGCAGGGTCTTAGGGGGTCAGGGGCGCACGGCTCTGGCCAGAGGTACTGGAAAACAAGGCCTCCTGAACCCTGGGAACAGCAAGGAGGAAGCTGGGAGTCCCACTGCCCGTGGGACAGGAGTGGGAGGAGATTCTATTTAGATCTCAAAAGGCCAGGGCCACCCCAGCTGGCCTTACCACAGGGGCCCGGGCCCAGGGAGGAAGGCATGGCAGCGTGGATCTTGGCAAGAGGCCACATGAGGCTGCGTACCCGGGTGAGTCTGGCTGCAGTTGGGTGAGGTACACCCGCCCCCATGCCCCTCCCTGAGCAGACACTGCCACCTTCTGGCTCTTTGTTGACCCACTGCCCCACCCCATCCCAAGAAGAGCTTTCTCCTGAACAAGAAACAAAAGATGGACCGAGGTTGCCTTCACGTGCTAACAATCCTTTTCTCCTGGGGCCGCACCCAGGTCACCTGCGTTAGAGTCTGGCTGGTCTCAAGCGTCATCCCTTGGTCTCTTCCCATCGGTGGCTTAACACAATCCTCACTACCTCTCCACAGATGGTTTATCTGCCTTAATTTTCAGTTGATTAGGGGCAGGGCCTCACTGTGGGGGGGCTGGGACCGCTGGGCTGGGAGGCCTCCGGGTCACAACACTGCTGAGGCCCTTCTCCATTGTTTCTCTGTTGGATGGTGGGTTGTTTTTGCTAGAAATCCCCAGCACCTCCCAATTATTGTTCCTTCCTAGGCAGGCTTGCTGGGATCCCCGTGACCAGTTAACCAGGCTCTGGAGTTTGTCAAGGTGTTTTTCTCCCTCCCCTTCTACAGTTCGTTACCTCCCTCTCTCTCTCTCTCTTACCTCAACTGTGGGCTCTTTCCTCCTGCCCCTCCCCCTCCCTGAGAATTTCTATGACTTGGCCCAAAGCCCTTTGTTTTGATGTCTCAAATTCAGTGCTAAAGCTCAAACTCTCCACCAGGAGGCACTGTCGGGAGACCCAGCTCTGGATCTGCCGGCTTCCCATTCCCTGGTCCCAGACAGGGAAGTGAACGTGGGTCACCGTATTGATTGGTTTCTTGCCTTAGACAGGATCCCAGGGGGCTACAGAGTTATTGTCCTGGCCTTGTCCCGGGGAAGGCCCTTAGTTCCCTCAGATTCAGCAAGAGATGGGGGGATAGGGAGTGGGGAGTGGTGGAGGGGCTCATCCCTCACAGGCCCCCACCTCCTCCCCTTTCCCTGGGCTTGAAGACCCTCTTAACCATTCCATACCTCCCTCCGCCCTGCCCCCCTTCCTCACAGGGCGGACCTATTCACTGGGCACCTCCAAGGTTCCCACGGAGATCGGCCTTCCGGATGCCCAGGACTTAACAGCCTGAGGAGGAAGGACACCACAGAAAGGCGCAGAGAGGACTCACCTTTCTTTCCACTCCAGGTGTGGCTGTCAGCTATTCTGGAAACAAGAGTGCTCATTCCTGAGGTCCCTATGGGTTGCTAGGGCATCTTGAGGTTGTCTCTATTCCATGGGTTTTGATGTGGTTTGAAGTGTTGGGGTTCGGAGCCAATGGCCAAGAAAGAATTCTTGAGGGGCCCTGGGGTGGCTCAGCAGGTGTGAAGTTTTGGGGTGATGGTGGGGTTCGAAGCTGTGCTGTGCCATTGGCGGCCATGCTGTGCCACACTGTGGCTTGCCTTGCGGAGAAGGCCACGAAAAATCCATTGTTTTTAATCCATGGAAAACACTGGAGACGTTTTACAAAATTACCCAATTCTGCAGTTGAGGACAAGGACAGAAAACAGTAAAGCTAGAAATCCATCATGATCTAAGCAACATTCCAACACATGTAGTCCTTACAGCTGCCTTCCTAGGAAACGGTCCCCAGTTGAGTTTTAATTCAATCTGGTACTGGTCTTGGGCGGCTCTGAGCGGCCACAAGTGGCTAGACCAGAGATGTGGAGGGGATCGCGGCAGACGAATCAGGAAGAAACCTCACAAGTCTGTCTTTCTTTCTTTCTTTCTTTCTTTCTTTCTTTCTTTCTTTCTTCCTTCCTTCCTTCCTTCCTTCCTTCCTTCCTTCCTTCCTTCCTTTCTTTTCTTTTCCTTCCTTCCTTCCTTCCTTCCTTCCTTCCTTCCTTCCTTCCTTCCTTCCTTCCTTTCCTTCTTTCAAATGTTTATTTATTTTTGAGAGAGAGACAGAGCACAAGCAGGGGAGGGACAGAGAGAGAGGGAGACACAGAACCCCAAGCAGGCGCCACATGGGGCTTGAACCCATGAACCGCGAGGCCATGACCTGAGTCCAAGTGTGACCCCTAACCGAGCGAGCCACCCGGGCGCCCCTCACATGGGAGTCAGATTTGGCAGCCGTGCCGCTACCAGGCCCAAGACAGACAGCTTGGTATAAGGACAGAACAAAGAGAGGGCATCAAGTTTCTGGGTCCTATTACCGGTCTGGCCAGGGTCCTACCTTCCAGCCAAAAGGCAGGCTTTCTCCTCCCCAGAAGAGGAGCCACGGGCTAGAGGATTGCAGCCTGAGCGATAGACACGAAAGTGTTCCTGTAAGACCATACTTCTCAGAAGGCCCCTGAAATGAGAGTTAAGGAAGAAAAGAGAAAGTACTCACCAAGTTTGCGCCGAAGCTCAGAGTCCAGATGAAAAGACTCATCGCCTCACGTTGGGGTGCCACAAATGATGAGTTTTTTTGGGGGGGGTGATGGGGGTTTGGAGCTGACGGCCACAAAAGAATTCTTGGTGCAGGAAAGTGGGTTTATGAAAGCACAGGGACAGGACCCGTGGGCAGAAAGAGCTGCGCTGGGGCTGTGAGGAGTGACTGGTTATACACTTGGGAGGTGGGGGAAGTAAAGGCAAGAAGTTTCCAAAGAGATTTTCATATACTGAAGAGGACTCCCAGGATCCTGGAGGCCCAGCTATTGTCAAGCTAAGGTTGTTTTTCCCTCTAGCGAAGCATTAACCTGGACAGTAGGGACAGTAGGGACGTTCTACTCTGCCTGCCTCAAGTAGTTGTTAATTGGCAGCAGGTTATAAGGAAATGGAATCTTATCTGCCACTTCCTTCTGCCTCTGTTTCCCACATCAGGTTAAGCATCCGACTCTTGATTTTGGCTCAGGTCATGGTTGTCACGGTCATGAGATCGAGCCCCAAGTTGGGTTCCATGCTGGGCGTGAAGTCTGCTTGGGATTCTCTCTCTCCCTCTCTCTCTGACCCTGCTCCGCTCACCTTCACACACTCTCTCTCAAGGAAGGAAGGAAGGAAGGAAGGAAGGAAGGAAGGAAGGAAGGAAGGAAGGAAGGAAGGAAGGAAGAAAACGTTCTTGAGATGTTTACGGGGCAAAAAGGCAGGTGTTTCGTTTTGTTTTGAGAGAGAGCACATGCACAAGCAGGGGAGAGGCAGACAGAGAGGGAGAGAGAGAATCCCAAGGAGATGCAGGGCTCAATCTCAGGAACAGAAAGGTGAGACCATGATCTGAGCCAGATACGTAATGGACTGAGGCACCCAGATGCCCACGCCCCAAGGTGTTTTTATTGTAGCACAGGGACAGGATCCTGGACACAAGCTGCCCTGGGGCTGTGAAGAGACACTGGTTATCCACTTTGGAGTTGGGGAGGCAAGACAAAGAACAAAAGGTTCCACATGTTAACAAGACAAAGAGGATCCTGGAGGCCTAGCTCTGGTCCAGCTGAGGTGGTTTTTCCCTCCAGCCAAGCATTAACATTAAGACAGCTGGCAGTTCCTGGAGGAAAATCCTACTCTGCCTGCCTCAAGTATTTGTCAATGGGCTGCAGGTTGTAAAGAAATTTAATTTTATCTACATTTCCTCCTGCCTTTGTTCCCTACATCCTCTAGTTGGTTTGATCTGGGAAGACTCCTCCTCCTCCTTCTTTTAATGTTTATTTTTGAGAGTGAGAGAGAAAGAGAGCAGGCATGCACAAGGGTGGGGGAGGGGCAGAGAGAGGGGGACCTAGGACCCAAAGGGGACTCTGCGCTGACAGCAGAGAGCCCGATGTGGGGCTCGAACTCACGAACCATGAGATCATGACCCGAACCGAAATTGGACACTTAGCTGATAACCAACTGAGCCACGCAGGCGCCCCAGTGACCTGGGGCTCCTGAAGCTGCCCAGACGCGTGGGGTCCAGCGACGCAAGTAGGGACTGGCCCTTTAGTTCCCAAAGTGCTCTAGGGGGTGAGCGCGGGTGACACCGGGAGGCTTATGCGAGGGAGGCTCTGTGGGACACGGGAGGACACCGCCCTTCCCTGATGACTGTCCTTCATTCAGGACCAGGTTCTGTCGACACACCCCCACCTCCGCCTGCCGCTCTTTCTGGAAGTTTGTGCAAGCCATTCTCCAGATGCCACCATACTGCTCTTTTCATAGTTAGCCTCACGGAAAAGCCCTTGAGGACTTCCTACAGATCCTGGAGTAATGGTGTCCTTACCTGGTCTTCCAGGCCCAGCGTGAACCCTGCCCATTCCACTGGAGGCACCACGTCTCCCTTTCCTCTGGCTTCACTGCACTCCAGGTGCACTGATCTTCCCGCGCCGGGCGCATCCCAAGCCTGTCTCAGCCTCTGAGGCCTATGCACTGCTGTTCCTTCAGCTCAGCATGCTCTTCACACAGCTCTCCCCATGGCTGGTCGCTTGTCCACTTTCCCTGACAACCCCCGTCTAGAGCACTCTCGTTTCCCTTGTTCTCTATCCCCTCATCCTAGTTTTTTCTTTCAAGTTTATTGATTTATTAAAATTTTAAAATATTTATTTAGTTTTGAGAGAGAGAGAGAGAGAGAGAGAGCATGAGCGGGGGAGAGGCAGAGAAAGAGGGAGACACAGAATCTGAAGCAGGCTCCAGGCTCCCAGCTGTCAGCACAAAGCCAGATGCGGGGCTCGAACTCACGAACCGTGAGATCATGACTTGAGCCTGAAATCAAGAACTGGACGTTCAACTGACTGAGCCGTCCAGGTATCCCACCCCCATCCCCGCTGCCCTGCCACATCCCATTTTTTTCTCTTTTCCACGCACACCCCTTTTTGAAGCTTAAGCTTCAGGGCCCCCTCCAAGGGTCAGTACCTAATTTTGTATTCTTTTCTTAAAAGGAGCCCTCTGCCTGGCTGACCCAACTGTGCGAGCTTCAGGTCTCACGGAATCTAAATCCGTTTTGTAGCCAGAGCGAAGGACTAGGCTGCACTGGGGACGCCCTGTGCCTACCTCTGGCTGGAAGACAAACTCAGCATTCCTCCTGCCAAGCTATTTTGACAAACCCTTGCCCCCCGCCCCCCCCCCCCCCCCATCTCCTCAGGCCTGGGTGCCAAGAGTAAGCCTTGCCCAGAAATCTTGGTAACTGCCCTGCTCACTGGGCCCTGGGCTCAACAGGGTGGGGGATATAAAACCCCAAGAGCTGCTGCCGAATGTCCTTCTCCCTTCTGGACCCCCCCACCCCCACCCCCACCTTGACTCCCTGAATAGGCATAACTATTCTCAATCGGCAGCCACACTCCTCCAGACTGCTCAGCCAGGAGACAGAAACCAGACTTCTCTGGAATCTCTTCCCCTCCCAAGCTTTTCTGCAAAGTTAATCTTTACAGTTTGTCACCTACCCCACCTCTTTACTAGTTTGGGCAAATATTTAGGATATAGGATTAACTCTCCCCCTGCCTTGCCCTTGGCAGACCTGGCTAATTGATCCCAGAACTCTTTCCAGATGGGCCCCTGTGTAGCCACTCCCCACAGATCAGTGGGGAAACCTATTTGGCCTCTTCCTGAAAGTCAGGTCTAAATTATCGAAGCGGTAAATCTGTTCCAGAGGAAAAGGGCCGGTGCTTGCCATGAAGTGAAGTCCCGAATCTAGGTTGAGACCAGGAGGCCAGTTCCAAGGACGTATTTTCTGTTTGATCAAGTACCACCTTGTGGTCCATCCCGTGACACAGTGGAAAAATCACTGACCTTGAGCTGGAAGTCCTGCCCTGTTCTGGGCAAAACGACTAACTTCCTCATTGTGCACACGGGGCTACAGGTCAGGCTGCTGCAGCGGGTTACCGTAGACTGGGTGACGGCAACAACAGACTGATTTCTCACAGTTCTGAAGGCAGGGAGGTCCACAGACGGATCCTGTGTCTAGCGAGGGCCCTTTTCCAGGCTGCACACTGGTAGCTCCCACCGACTTCTTGTAACCTCACGTGGTGGAAAGAAATCCTCACTTCTTCTTTAACTTTTTGTAATGTTTATTTACTTTTGAGAGAGAGAGAGCATGAGTGGCGAGAGGCAGAGAGAGAGAGAGAGAGAGAGAGAGAGAGGGAGACAGAGGATCCGAAGCAGGCTTTGCGCTGACAGCC
Source organism: Neofelis nebulosa (assembly GCF_028018385.1). Lineage (NCBI taxonomy): Eukaryota > Metazoa > Chordata > Mammalia > Carnivora > Felidae > Neofelis > Neofelis nebulosa. Next base: position 6,019,880 of record NC_080788.1, read on the forward strand.
CAGAGCCCCACGCGGGGCTCGAACTCATGAACCGGGAGATCGTGACGTGAGCAGAAGTCGCAAGTTGGATGCTCAGATGACTGGGCCACCCAGGAGCCCCAAGAATTCTTGCAGAGGGGCTGTGGTGAGCTGTCCTTAGAACCTGGAGAAAATGTCACCTCCTGGGGGCGAAAACAGTCAGAAAGGAGGCAAAGAATGAGTTTGATGAGCTTAGAGACCATATGTGCATTACTTCCTACTTCAGCTGCCTCTCCCGGCAGCCTCCCTGCGCCGTGCTCCCCAACACTCCCCTCGATGCCCCCAACTATTCATCCCCCTCACTTATCAGAAGGACTAGAGGCCACCAGGCAGCACCCACTACAGCTTGCTCCTCCCCAGGCGCCGGGGTGGATGTTCCCCCATCTGCAGCCTGGACCCCGCAGTGCGAGGTCTCAGCTATCTCCCGCCATCACCCTCTTCTCTCGCTGGCAACTTCGGCCTCGCCTCTGCCAGCTCCTTTTCTTCAGCATATAAATTTGCTAAGGATATTCCCAGTTTAGAACAACAACAACAACAACAACAACAACAACAGGGGCGCCTGGGTGGCTCAGTCGGTTAAGCGTCTGACTTGGGCTCAGGTCATGATCTCGCAGTTTGTGGGTTTGAGCCCCGTGTCGGGTCCTGCGCTGACAGTGCAGAACCTGCTTGGGATTCTCTGCCCCTCCCCTGCTCTCTCTTGCTCTCAAAAATAAATAAACATTAAAAAACAACAAACTAAAAGCCACACCCCAAAAGCCCTCCTTCCATCTAGCATCTCTCTCGTGTGTTCTTGCTGGAAGAGAGGCCTATACTGGCTGACCTCACTGCTACCTCCCAGCCTTTCTTCAACCCAGTGTGATGGGTTCTTGCTTGTCCTGGTCCCGCCTCTTCACCGTCTGGTATGGAAATACAGAAAAGTCCCCTGCCAAGATCAGCGATGGTTTCTGGATCGCTAAATCCAGAATTTTGGTGCCTATTTACTCCTCCACTTTGTAGGTCCCCACCGCGGACCATCGCCTGGACATCTGTGACAGCCCTTCTGGGTCCTCTCTTCCTCAGAGGCTCGTAAGTGTTGGTGGCCCCCAGGGTCTCATCACGGTCCCACCCCCACCCCCTTCCGCAGCTCACTCTCCTGAGCAATCTTTTCAGACCCATGGCGCCTACTACTGTCTCTACGCCTGAGAATCCTTGGTAGTAAGCAATATGTGAAAGAATGTAAAATAATCGTGCATGAACTGAGGAGGATACCATGTGAAGGAAGACATTTGAGGGAGAAAGGAAAAATACCGGGTCCTTTCCAGACTACCGTGGGCAAGTTAGCACACCACCCCAAGCTCTGACTTCTCATCCACAGGACTTGGGACAAGAATAGTACCTACTTCATAGCGTTGCTATGAGGCTTACGTGGGATAATTCAAGAGCACGCTCCCAGAGCACATACTTGTCAACATTGCAACGGTCTCTGTGACTTGCAGGGGTAGAGGCACCATGGAGAGAAGAGGAGTCAAATGAGAAATGGTAGTTTAGATCCAGGTTTGGGAACGTACAAGGGCAGTGGACTGGTGAGGTCTATTTGTCGAGGGCATTCCTAACCCACGTCATGGGCTGAGAGCCGAGGAGCAGGCTGTTGTTTTCCTTCCGGCCGTCCGGATGACCTTGTGAGCACCTGACCTGGGTTCGGTGAATGGCTGGCCATCGCGCCCTATGTGCACGTCCCAGGCATTCCTGAGATGGTCTGTCCTGAAGTGTGTGTGGGGGCTGCTGGTGGTTTGGGATGATAAACAGCTTAGAGCCAGGGAAGGAAAAGGTCACCTACTGGGCTGTGTCGTGGGGGAGGGAACACAGTTCCCAGGGGAACGAACACTGGTATTTAAGAAGTACACTGAGCCTGTTCTTAACACTTGTCCAGGGCCAGGTTCTGAACTAAACATGAATGTTTTTTGTCCATAATTATAGGCTCCAGCCCTGGGGACTAACTCAGTGGTGGCTGGACCCAGTTTACACGGACCCGTGAGAGTCAATTATTAAATGTGCAGGAATTTTGCAAGCCAGTTGTTAAACACAGCCATTGTTAAAAACTAAGTTACACAGGGGCGCCTGGCTGGTTCAGTTGGAGGAGTGAGAGACTCTTGATCTCAGGGTCATGGGTTCGAGTCCTATATTGGGTGTAGAGATTCCTCAAATAAACTTAAATAAAATTAAGTTATAGGTGTGCCTGGGTGGTTCAGTTAGTTAAGCAACCAACTTCAGCTCAGGTGACAATTTCAAGGTTCATGAGTTCGAGCCCACATCGGGTGAGCTCGAGCCCCGATTCAGGCTCCATGCTTTCAGAGTGGGATTCTCTCTCTTTCCTTCTCTCTCTCTTTGCCCTTCGTGAGATTCTCTCTCTCTCTCTGCCTTGTGCTCACTCGTGATTTCTCTCTCTCTCAAAAAAAAAAAAAAAAAAAAAAAAGAACTTCATTAAAAAAAAAGAAGTTATATAAACTTATAATTAAATAAATTGTATTTAGGGAGCGCCTGGGTGGCTTAGTCAGTTAAACGTCCGACGCTTGTTTGGGGCTTCGGTCACGGTCTCACAGTTTGTGAGTTTGAGCCCCGCATCAGGGCTCTGCGCTGACAGCCTGCTTGGGATTTCTCTCTCCCTCTCTCTGCCCCTCCCTAGCTCGCACTCTCTCTCTCTCTCTCTCTCTCTCACTCTCTCTCTCAAAAAATAAACGTAAAAGATTTAAAAAATTATGTTAAAAAAACCAAAACTCATAGCTTCTTATTTGATTTCCTATATTTTACTAGTATCCATTCCCTTGAGGACATTCACACCTGTTGCATCTGTATGATAGAAACACCATGTAACAGAAACACTATTCGACTCTGATCAGTGCTGTCATATCTAGAATTTGAAATTGGCCGGGGCTGAAGTATTCACGTCAGGAAATCAGGGCACGTACACACACTGCCCCCGCCATAGCGCTGGTCGTCAGTAACATGTGCCAGCACCTCGCCGGACAAACCGGGGTCAGGAATTCTGTCTTCTCATCAGTTCCAACATTCTCGATCTGCGCCAGATAAACACAGTCCAGCCTTTTGGGTTTCCGGACTCCAGGTTTGGAGGCAGCCACCCCAGAGGGCCGCGTCTCACCCATCCCCCACCAGGGGTGTGACCATTGGTGGCTACTCTGGACCCTGGCCCTCGCTGCGTCCTCCCTCAGCTAAGTGCTCACTTGACTCTGACAACACTGCCGGGTTGGTATTGAACTTTGACTTGACCCATTTTATAGATGACAAAGTGAGCCACAGAGAAGTTAAGCAACTCTCTCCTGAGGCCGTCAGCCAAGAAAAGTTGGAACCCTCTCACAACCACTAGCTCTACAGATAAAGAACAATAATCCGATGAGCCGATAAGGGGATGCAATTAAGTGGCTCAGTTACCATTCCTTCTCAGCTGCCAATGCTGGCTTTAGTTTCCAGCTACCACGGGGCATTGATTCTGATGTACTTGTACTGTCCTTAGTCACATCCAATAAAACAGTGGACTTACAAAATTCGGCCCATCCCAGGTCTTTAGGAGACTTTAATGAGTAAATAAGACTGTTCTAGAGTTAATGATCTATTGTTTCGGTTGATGGTGTGCTTCTAAGTCAATCAATTATTAATTAGGAATTAATTAATTAGACCTGACTACATACCCAACTCAGTTCAAGATCTGGATGCTTCCCATGAGAGCTAAAGCCCAGAGCGTGTAAATAGCTTGTTGAAAGTTACATAGTTTGGAAGAGATTAGGACAGGATATTCACCACACTTGTCTGATTCCAGAGCTCCTGTGCCAGGGAGAGCCATGTGATGAGTATTCAGCAGCTATTTAAAAACACCTCTTGGGGCGCCTGGGTGGCTCAGTGGGTTAAGCAGCCTTGATTTCAGCTCAGGTCATGACTTCATGGTTCATGAGTTGGAGCCCCACGTCGGGCTCTGAGCTGATGGCTCGGGGCCTGCTTGGGATTCTCTCCGTCTCTCTCTCTGCCCCTCCTCCACTCACGCTCTATCTCTCTCCCAAAAATAAATAAATAAACATTAAAAAAACACATAACAACATTAACAACTCAGGCAACAACAGGTGTTGGCGAGGATGCGGAGAAAGAAGATCTCTTTTGCATTGCTGGTGGGAATGCAAGCTGGCGCAGCCACTCCGGAAAACAGGATGGAGGTTCCTCAAAAAACTAAAACTAGAACTACCCTACGACCCAGGAATTGTACTACTAGGCATTTATCCACGGGATATAGGCATGTTTTTCGAAGGAGCACACGCACCCCAATGTTTATAGCAGCACTATCCACAATAGCCAAAGTATGGAAAGAGCCCAAATGCCCATCGAGGGATGAATGGCTAAAGAAGATGTGGTATATTTATACAATGGAGTATTACTCGGCAATCGAAAAGAACGAAATCTTGCCATTTGCAACTACGTGGATGGAACTGGAGGGTATCGTGCTAAGTGAAATTAGTCAGAGAGAGACAAAAATCATATGACTTCGCTCATATGAGGACTTTAAGAGACAAAACAGGTGAACATAGGGAAGGGAAACAAAAATAATATAAAAACAGGGAGGGGGACAAACATAGACTCATAAATATGGAGAACAAACAGAGGGTTGCTGGAGGGGTTGTGGGAGGGGCGATGGGCTAAATGGGGAAGGGGCATCAAGAAATCTATTCCTGAAATCACTGTTGCACTATATACAACAACTATAACTAACTTGGATATAAATAAAAAAAAAATTTAAAAAGAAATAAATAAAGGGCAAAAAAACCCACAAACCAACACACACACACACATAGCAAACTCTTGTAGGGGCTCCTGGGTGGCTGGTCAGTTTAGTGTCTGATTCTTGATTTTGGCTTAGGTCATGATCTCACGGTTTATGGGATCGAGCCCCACATTGGTCTCTGTGCTGATGGTGCACAGCCTGATTGGGATTCAATCTCTCCTTCTCTCCCTGCTCCTCAAAAGAAAGAAAGAAAGAAATTCTTATAGAAGAATACTTAATCACAGAGAAAAACGCCCATAAAGGATTTGGTTAAAAAATGGAGGTGAACACATTACTGTATTTTATCAGTTTTGGATACGTGTTGCTTTTCACCTCTTAACATCTGAAACAGGGTGCATCAAAAACCAATTCCAGGTGAATTATAGATATTCATGTGAAAGGTGAAACAATAAAGCTTCTAGAAGATACTATAGGAGAATATCTTCATAGTCTTGGGGTAAGACTAATGAAACAGGAAACAAAGCATACCCATAAAAGGCCAGTAAGTTGGACTACATTAAAATTAAGGAATTTTTGTGCATCAAAAGACGTATTAAGAAAATAAGAAGGTAAGCCCCTGGGGCATGTGGGTGGCTCACTCAGTTAAGCATCCGTATCTTGATCTCAGCTCAGGTTTTGATCTCAGGTTCCAGAGTTCAAGCCTCGAACTGGACTCCACACTGGGCATGAAGCCTATTAATAAATAAGTAAGTAAGTAAGTAAGTAAATAAATAAATAAATATTAAAGTAAAGCCACTGAATAGGAGAAAACTTTTACAGTGTATGTATCCAAAAAAGGGAACTCATACCAGAATATATATCAAACTCCTACAAGTCACAAACGGGCAGAATCCAATGGAAAAAAAAAATGCACAAGACTTGAGACAGGCACTTCATAAAAGAGAATAATCAAATGAATATTAAGCATATGAAAAGGAGCGCAGTCCCCTCAGTTTCCAGGGAAATGAAATGTACAACCACCACAAGGGGCGCCTGGGTGACTCAGGCTGTTAAATGTCAACTCCTGATTTTGACTCAGGTCATGATCTCACAGTTTGTGGGTTTGAGTCCTGCATGGGGCTCTGTGCTGACAGTGTGGGGCCTGCTCGAGATTCTGTCTCTCTGTGTCCCTCCCCTGCTCATGCTCTCTCTCTCTCTCAAAAATAAATAAATAAACATTAAAAAAAATAATAAGGTAAAACTTCCATAAGTTACCACTGCACACCCAGAAGAATGACCAAAATCGAAAAGAACGACAGTGCTGAGGGTTAGCGAAAATGTGGCGAGACTGACATGAGAGACTGAAGGTCCCATAGGCTGCTGGTGGAAAAGAAATTAACCAATCCCTTAGAAGACCATTTGGCAGTGTTCGTGAAAGATGAACACTTACACAGTAACTTGTGAGCCATTAATTCACTCCTAAGTGTCGTCCAACGGAATTTCATACATACATGGAGTAAAAGACAAGGGTTAGAACATTCACCATGCCTCATTAACAATAGCCCCAAACCAGAAAAACCCCTAATGTCCATCAACAGTAGAACAGATCCAGGGCGCCTGGGTGGCTCAGTTGGTTGAGCAACCGACTTCAGCTCAGGTCATGATCTCACGGTTCGTGAGTCCGAGCCCCGTGTGGGGCTCTGTGTGGACAGCTCAGAGCCTGGAGCCTGCTTCGGATTCTGTGTCTCCCTCGCTCTCTGCCCCTCCCCCACTCATGCTCTGTCTCTCTCTCTCTCTCTCTCTCTCTCTCTGTGAAAAATAAATAAACATTAAAAAATTTTTTTAAAAAATCCAGTAGAATAGATCCATAAATTGTGGCAGATTCATAAAATGGAGTGTCAGACAGCAACAGAATAAATTATAACTATTTTAAGCAAAAGCATGGATGAATTTCACAGACGCAATGTTGAGAAGTAAGACACAGCAGAATACATGCATCTGATTCCATTTCCATCAAAACAAAAATGGGCAAAAACCAGTCCATTTTAGTAGGATTGAGGATGGAAGTTACTTTGGGAGAAGTTGGGACAAACAGTGCCAGGAGGTGCATGAGGAGGGTTTTTGGGGTGCTGGTGATGTTATGTTTCCTGAGCTGGGCAGTGACTGGGGGAACATTCATAAGTTATACATCAGTAGTTTGTGTACTTTTCTGCATATGTGAATACATATATTATGCTCCGGTAAAAAGTTAAAAAAAAAAAAAAAAAAAGGAGGGAGGATAGAGAGAGAGTTGGACAGAGGATATTAATTACTCACAGACCTTTGTTGAAAGACCCGTTCAATGATGCCTGTCCAACGATGGAATACAAGACACTACCCTGAGCTAAGAAACTGGCAAAACATGCTGACGAATCTACTGGAAAAACATGAGGGAACTTAGAAAACTCACTGGAACTAAAATACTATGGAATAACAACATGGAATAGAGCAGAGAAGAAATTGGAGAGAAATCATAGACGTTTCTCCTATTTGTAAGACCCAGAAAGAAAAATTATCAGTTTTAAACTTTGTAAAGTCAAGTTAAGAATTTAATTTCTAGGGGCGTCTGGGTGGCTCAGTCGGTTGAGCGTCCGACTACGGCTCAGTTCATGATCTCACAGTTCATGAGTTCAAGCCCCACATCGGGCTCTGTGCTGACAGCTCAGAGCCTGGAGCCTGCTTCGGATTCTGTGTGTCTCCCTCTCTCTCTGCTCCTCCCCTGCTCATGCTCATGCTCTCTCTCTCAAAAATAAATAATAAACTTAAAAAAAAAAAGAATTTAATTTTTAGGGGCACCTGGGTGGCTCAATCGGTTAAGCGTCCAACTCTTGATTTCAGTTTAGGTCATGATCTCATGGTTCATCAGTTCGAGCCCCATGTCCGGCTTTGCACTGAGTGTGGAGCCTGCTTGGGATTCTCTCTCTGCCTCTCCCCTTCTCACTCTCTCTCTTAAAAATAAAATCTGAAGGGGCACCTGGGTGGCTCAGTTAGTTAGGCGCCCAACTTCAGCTAGGGTCATGATCTCATGGTTTGTGAGTTTGAGCCCCACATTGGGCTCTGTGCTGACAGTGTGGAACCTGCTTGGGGCTCTCTCTCTGCCCCTCCCCCAATGATCTTCCTCTCAAAATAAATAAACCTCACAAAAATTAACTGTTAAAGTAAATATATAAAATCACAATCAAAAAATTCTCAAACATAGAGTTAGTCATAACTAAAATAGGACGCATGAACATCGGGCTTCCTGATGGGGTGCATTGGGAGTGACACAATTTATGTAAAATTCCTGTTCAAGGTGTTTAACTTGAATCCAGCGATAAGGAAACCATCAGACAAAAGAAACAATGTAACTGTTAGGATATTCTACCAAACAGCTGACATGGCTTTTTCAAAAATAGCAAGGTTATAAACACCTCCCACCCATCCACACACAAAAGGACAGGGTAGTGCTTTGGGTTAGAGAAAACTAATGAGGCATGATAACCACAGCAAGGCATGATCTTTATTGGATTCTGGATCCCTGACTTACTCCCTAAATTTCACGAAATTGAGACAACTTGGAACAAGGAATATGGACTACCTGTTACATAGCATTATTGCATCAATGTTAAATTTTTTGTGTATGATGATGTGGTGCCCGTTTTTGTTGCCTCACTGGTGCTTTCCTCTAGCATAATTCTCAAACTTTTGGGATTTAGGACCCCTGTACACTCTTGGGAGTTGTTGAGGACTCCAAAAAGCTTTGTTTATAGGAGTTATACAAAACTACATTTACTGAGTTAAAAGTTAAAGCAGATTTTTTTTTTTTTTAGGTTTATTTATTCAGGGGCACCTGGGTGGCTGCCGGTTGGGTGTCTGACTCTGGATTTCAGCTCAGGTCATAATCTCAGGGTCGTGGGATTGAGCCCTGTGTCAGACTCTGCACACTGGGCATAGAGTCTGTCTGAGATTCTCTCTCTCTCTTCCTCTCCCCCTCTCCCCTGCTCATGCTCTCTCCCTAAAAAACAAAAAACAAAAAACCAAAAACAAAACACTACATTCTCCCCCCCCCCCAAAAAAAATTTAGTGGGGAGGGTTGTTTGTTTTCATTTTTGCAAATCTCTTCCTGGCTGAGTTGATGGAAATAGCTGGATTCTCATCTCTGCTTCTGCATTCAGTCTGTTGTGCATGTTGTTTTGCCTGAGGAATATGAAGGAGATCCGGCCACACACAGATTTATATTTGGAAAAAGGAAAATGAAGGAGGATTAAAAAAAATTTTTTTTAATGTTTACTTATTTTGGAGAGAAAGAGCACCAGCAGGGGAGGGGCAGAGAGAGAGGGAGACACAGAATCCAAAGGAGGCTCCAGGCTCTGAGCTGTCAGCACAGAGCCCTATGCAGGGCCCTGAGATTATAATGAACCTGAGATTATATCCTGAGCCGAAGTTGCCTGCTTAACCGACTGAGCCACCCAGGCACGTCACGAAGGAGGATTTTAACAGCTTTCGAATATTGCAGATAATCTCTCCCCTCCGATTATAAAAGACCACTTAATTTTTATTTTTTAAACTTACTTTATTTTTAAAAAATCATTTTATTTTTTTAAGTAAACTGCACCCAACACGGGTCTTGAACTCATGACCGAGAGATCAAGAATCACATGCTCTTCCGACTGAGCCAGCCAGGCACCCCAAATGTTTAATTTTTAATTTAATTTTTAATTTTTTAAAAATTAATTTTATTTATTTTTAAATTTACATCCAAGTTAGTTAGCATATAGTGCAACAATGATTTCAGGAGTAGAGTCCAGTGACTTATCCCCCAACCGTTTAATTTTTTTTTTTTTTTTAATGTTTATTTATTTTTGAGAGAGGCAGAGACAGAATGTGAGTGGGTTGGGGCAGAGAGAGAGGGAGACACAGGATCTGAAGCAGGCTCCAGGCTCTCAGCTGTCAGCACAGAGTCTGATGCAGGGCTCGAACTCATGGAACTGAGAGATCATGACCTGAGCCGAAGTCGGACACTCAACCGACTGAGCCACCCGGGTGCCCCCCAACTATTCAATTTTTAAGGATCCGCAATACCAAAAGCAGACAATGGAGTGGAAGAAAGCAAAACATGAGTTTGAAAAAATTAACAGATGAGACAGCAGGGCCATGCACACACAGGTCAGAGGAGCCAGCATGCCGTCTGAGGCTCCCCAGGTTTCCCTGCACCAGGAAGGAGACCAGACACAGGTGGCTTTTTTTTTTTTTTTTTAAATTAAGTCAGTTGCAGGTCCTTGATATTGAACAAGAAAGCAGCAAGAGGCATCAGCAGCCGAGAGCGTGCCTCTAATATGACAGCTCTTCCCCCCTTGCCGCTCCATACCGGAAGGTACAATTTGGGGAGAAAAAAAAAGTGTGCTATACCTAGTTAGTTATGGTATCTACTAGTACACCTTTCTAGTTGGTTTTCACACAAGCAATTCTCCAATCCTCGCAGGACTGAATGTCCTACAATTTAACTCAATTCTGACACCACCTGCCTGGAGACAGCATCAGATCCCACAGGGGAAGGGCTCTTTCCCGTCAGACTGATCCCAGCTGCAGATCTGGGACACTTGCACTTTGGACCAATCGGCTATAAGTTGGGGATTCCCAGGACCCTCTCCTCGGGTCCCATCATCTGCTGGAATAGCCCACAAATCTCAGGGAAATATCGATTCACATGTATCGACTTATTATACGCGATATCTAAAGGATTCCAATGGACAGTCAGATGAAGAGGTACATTAGAGTGAGGTCTAGAAGGTCCTGAGCAAAGGAGATTCTGTCCCAGTTTATAAATAATGAAGGACACTCCTGTCACTCAGCAAATTCCAAGGGGTTTAGGAGTTCTGTGCCAGGGACTGGGGACAAAGACCAAAAATATTTCTATACCACAACTTTCTTATAAGGCAAGGCATTGATGGATACATCTGGCTTAGAGTTGAAGAATCATGAACAGAACATCTAAGAAGTTACATTTCAGGACATAAGACTCACTTGAGTTAAAGTTGAATGCGTGTCTCAACAGCTGATCTTGACTGGGTTAGAGAAAAATGATTGTGATTTTCCAAATTTCCAATTGCTTCTGTGCCAAAAATTAGCTTTATAGCTTCTTTCGTTAAAACATGTTTTTAAAAAATGTTTATTTATTCTTGAGAGAGAGAGAGAGAGAGAGAGAGAGAGAGAGAAAACGCAAGCAGGGGAGGGGCAGAGAGAGAGGGAGACACAGAATTTGAAGCAGGCTCCAGGCTCTGAGCCGTCAGCACAGAGCCAGATGTAGGGCTCGAACTCATGAACTGTGAGATCATGACCTCAGTCGAAGTGGCCTGAGCCATCCAGGTGCCCCAGAACACATTCTGATCAAATAATCTTGCAGAGGAAAGATAACCTAGCTTCAAGGCTGTGACGTGAAAGCAGAGAGAAGATGATAGATTTTCTGCCCAGTTAATCAGGTTTAGGATCTTTTTTAGAAGTGTTCCCAGAAACACCGCTATGTTGTCTGTGCCAAAAATTTTATGTACTGTCCTTGAGCGTGAAAAACAGTCAACTGGCCGGTTGTATAGAGTCCGCACTGGTCCTCCCACCAAGAGCCTCGTGACTGTCACATGCCTGTTTTCATCCGGTGTGAAGCGGTGATAGATTCCTGCAGGAGGAGTTATTGGAGTGTCGTCATTTTCTATGAAAGCCTGGATCCCCTCGTCCTCTTTACCTCTTACATCAAAGTATCCACTGACAGCAGAGGGGCGGTGAATCTTCCATCCAAGCCCAACGGCTCCTTACCACGGGCCTTCATCTTTTCTTTGTTTCTTCCAGTTTATCTTTGCGTATGGTTATCACGTGCATCTAAGAGTAGTTTCTCTTATTGGACCCTTTCTCATTCTGGGTCACGCACACATTTGGCAGCTTTCCAGTAAAGGACGCGGAGCTGGCGTGGCAGCTCCAGACTGACCCAGCAGCCGGGCTCTTGGGCGGTGAGGCCACCCTGGGTCATCCTGGGACTCACCTCTGTGCGAGGCCTGCACCACAGTCCTTCCCCGGGGGTGGGTACGGCAAGCATCAGGGTCACCCCAACTTGCATGGCCAACCCGGCTCCTTGATCCAGAAAGGCCCAGGTGGCCTTTCTGCTTTGCGTATCTGGGCGCTCCACTGCCCAGCCTTGGTTTCCTGTGTTTCCTGGTTCCTGAGACTGGGTGAGACCCCACCTGGGGATTCTTTTATTGTAACAAAACGTACAAGTGATAGTTTCTTAAAGGTTAACTGTAACGTGGACTCCAGAACAACGTCAATGTGCCTCTCCTACTCTGTTACGTTCGTATCTGTTACATTCAAATGCATTCATTTAAAAAAGATTTTTAAGCTTATTTATTTATTTTGAGAGAGAGAAAAAGAGCAAGCAGGGGAGGGGCAGAGAGACAGGGAGAGAGACAATCCCAAGCACGCTTTGCGCTATCAGAGTGGAGCCCGATGTGGGGCTGGAACTCACGAACCGTGAGATCATGACCTGAGCAGAAACCAAGAGTCGGGCGCTTAACTGACTGAACCACCTAGGTGCCCCTCAAATATATTCTTGGACAGATTTTTTAACCCGTGCATAACATTTTAACATCAGTACTGGTCACCTGGAAAATACTGGATTGCTGAGTTATACAAATCTTCTAAAAACTGATACATTTCACTACACAATATGAAAAAAATCACATTTGGAAATGCCACCAATCTCATTAGCAACATCGTTAAGAATCGGGAAGCTCTCAAGTTCAGGGGATATGTACAAGTTTTACAAAATTTTAGTTTCCCTTGAAAGCTTAAATGTTGGGCACCTGGGTGGCTCAGTTAGTTGAGCACCCCACTTCAGCTCAGGTCATGGTCTTGCTGGTTGTGGGTTCGAGCCCCACATTGGGCTCTGTGCTGACAGCTCGGAGCCTGGAGCCTGCTTCGGATTCTGTGTGTCTCTCTCTCTGCTCCTCCCCTGCTAACGCTCTGTCTCTCTCTCAAAAAAAAAAAAAAAAAAAAAAAAGCTCATATGTTATCATTGACAACAAATACTGTCCATTACTTCCTTGAAATGACTAATTTCATTCATTTTTGAGATAATATCTACCAGATATTCAAGTCTGAAAAACTATAGTTTCTCTATCAGTTGTTCTTTCCAGTTAAAATAGTGATCTAGGGGCGCCTGGATGGCTTAGTCGGTTAGGCGGCCGACTTAGGCTCAGGTCATGATCTCGTGGTCCGTGAGTTCGAGCCCCGCGTCGGGCTCTGTGCTAACAGCTCAGAGCCTGGAGCCTGTTTCGGATTCTGTGTCTCCCTCTCTCTGACCCTCCCCTCTTCATGTTCTGTCTCTCTGTTTCAAAAATAAATAAACATTAAAAAAAATTTTTTTTAAATAAAATAAGATAAAATAAAATAAAATAAAATAGTGATCTATGGGGGTGCCTGGGTGGCTCAGTCAGTTAAGCTTCCGACTTTCGATTTTGGCTCAGGTCATAATCTCACGCTTCGTGAGATTGAGCCCCATATGGGGCTCTGTGCTGACATTGTGGAGCTTGCTTGGCATTCTCTCTCTCCCTCTCTCCCTTTGTCCCTTCCTCCTTTCAAAAATAAATAAATATTTTTTAAAAATGGTGTTCTACGAAAAAAGCAACTCAAATAAGCCTTTAAATGCCTTTCCAGAAGACAGCCAGCCATCTTACCTGGGTCTCCACCAGCAGCCCTTTCTACGCACTTCCCACTTTTATTATCTAGGCTATTTGAAAGAGGTATACCCATGAGTAAATATTTAATATAGGTATTAATTTTTACTGCTTTATTAAGGATACCTTCATACTGTCTCTTAAACCCAAAGAATGCATGCGGTGTGCAGTCAAATCACTGCTACCAGAGTTTGGTGCCTGTGTCGCGATTCCTGGTAAACTGCCAGCCGTTTTCCCCAGGTGCGCAAACATTAACACTGAGAAAGTAACTTCTCAGTATTGTTACGATAACAGTTTTGCCCTCCAGGATAACCCCATCCTTCCCCCTTCTGGGTCTGAGGGCCACACTTTGAAAACCGAACCACATCCTCCTCTCCTCTCCACCGGACTTTACATTAAGTTCTTATCTTTCGTGCTTCTTGCTCCCAGGAACAGGGCAGCTCCACCCCCACCCTTCCCACTGCCTCCCCCCCCCCCCCCCTTCCCTTCCCTGCTCGCTCGCTCTGCTCCAGCAGGTGGCAAGGACACAGCCAGAGTGAGTCGTGCCAGGACTTGGGACACTGTAGACCACCCACGTTACTGTGGCAGTTTCTTTTAGAAATGAAAAAAGTATATATCTTGATTGTTCTTTTTCTGGTTATAAAAGTAATAGATGCTTGTTGCGTAATATTCAAACCACCCAGAATTGTATACAGTAGAAATTGAGAGTCTCCCCTAATCCCCCTCCCCCCATGCTCTCTCTGGTTTAGGAACCTTCAAATTTTCACATATATGTATTTTTCATACATATGTATGTATATGACAATGGGATATTTCTCTGCAACTTTCTATTTTCACTTAATGTATTGTAATACAGCAATAAAAAATAAATAATAATAAATAAAAAATCAGCAAATTAAAGATCTACTTCATTTTTTTAAAGTTTATTTTACTTAATCTTGGGGGTGGGGGGAGCAGAGAGAGAGGGAGAGAGAATCCTAAGCAGGTTCTGTGCTCAGTGAGGTGCCCTATGCAGGGTTCGATCCCACGTGAGATCATGACCAGAGCCAAAATCAAGAGTTGGACACTTAACCGAGCCACCTTGGTGCCCCAAGAGACTATAAACAGTGCTGCAGTGAAAACCTCCTCTTATACCCCTGAGCATCTTACGGTGAGTATTTCTATGGTATCCAGTCACTCAACGTGAAATTTCTGGATGAAAGGGTGTGCCCGTTTTATAAAAGGATGTGTGCTACCCAACTGCCCTCCAAAGAGATTATACTAGCTAACACTCCCTCCAACTACATCCACTGTATTTTGAAATGACCTCTTTATACATCCATTTCTCTGACACCCCCAGTGAGCTGAGGTCCCTTCAGGAATTGGAATGTGCCCTCTTTTCTATCCCTGGGTCACAACTGTCATGTCACAGGAGCTCATTCATGTGAATGAATGGATGTGAATGAATGAATGGACAATATGAACAACACCACTGTTAAAAAAAAAAAAAAGAGAGAGAGAGAGAGAGAGAGAGAGACAACAGGGACACCCATGTGGCTCAGTTGGTTGAATGTCTGACTCTTGATTTTGGTTCAGGTCATAATCCCAGGATCCTGGGATGGAGCTGTATGTGGCTCCATGCTGAGTGTGCAGCCTGCTTAAGATTCTCTCCCTCCCTCTCTCTCTCTCTCTCTCTCCTTCTCCCCAACTTGTGCTCTCTCTCAAAAAAAAAAAAAAAAAAAAAAAAGGAAAGAAAAGAAAAAAGACAACAGGCCCCCCAAATGCCAAAAATGGAGTTACTTGTGCTAAATCTGGTGTCAGTAAACCAACACTTAATACCTAACCTAATGGCTGTTTCAGCGTCTCCCAGGGATGTGAACTTTAACCAGTCAATCTGGAATTACCTGTTCAGTACTGGTAAGGTAATCCACCTGATAGACCTCTTGTGTCCTCCATAGGAAGGTAACCTTGTCTGGAAATAATCCACTCTTTGCTAGCAACTTCCTTGTCCTGCTCCCTTCTGCCTATTAAAGCCATTTTATTTCTTTGCTTTTTACTTTTTTTTTTTTAATCTTTATTTATTTTTGAGAGAGAGAGAGAGAGAGAGAGAGAGAGAGAGAGGGAGAGAGAGAGCGAGCACGAGCCAGAGTGTGAGCAGGGGAGGAACAGAGAGAGAGGGAAACACAGAATCCAAAGCAGGCTCCAGGCTCTGAGCTGTCAGCACAGAGCCTGACACGGGGTTCAAACTCATGAACTGTGAGTTCATGACCTGAGCCAAAGTCGGTGCTTAAATGACTGAGCCCCCCAGGCGCCCCCTATAAAAGCCATTATGATATGATATATGATATGATACGATATGATATGATGTGATATGATATTATTACTATATTTTGGAGAGAGGAAGTGGGGGAGAGGGGCAGAAAGAGAGGGAGAGAGAGAGCCTGGCAATGGGCTCAATCCCACGACCCTGGGATCGTGACCTGAGCTGAAACTGAGAGTTGGATGACCAACTGACTGAGCCATCCGGGCGCTCCAAAAGCCTTTCATTTTGTACAGGTCTTTGGAGCTCCTTTCTATCTGCTAGACAGGATGCTGCCCAGTTCATGAAATGCTGAATAAAGCCAATACAACCTTTAAATTTTACTCAGGTGAATGTCAAGACCGCCAACAGGTTTCTTGCCTGTGCGTCAGGCACCACTTTAAGCATTCAATCTGCACAAATTTCTTTAATCCTCATAACTACTAGGAGTGGGTGCTGTTATTATCCCCATTGGTAGATGAAGAAACTGAGGCTGGGAACTTGAGTGGCTTGCCCAGGCAATGAGCCAGTCGACTTCCGCAAACAGGCAGAAACCTTTACCCTCCAGGAATGATTACCCTCCAGTAATGATGCCTCCGGTTCCTTTTTGATGCCCTTTTAATCATTTCTCCTTGCCCCATCTTTTGGATCTCCAGTTTTCTTAGGGATTAATTGAAGCAACCTGAGAGAATATTTCATAAAGGTAAATAGTATTCTGGGGTGCGTGGGTGACTCCACTGGCTAAACATCTGACTCCTGACTTCAGCTCAGGTCATGATCTCAC
The DNA here is from genome assembly GCF_028018385.1 of Neofelis nebulosa. Classification (NCBI taxonomy): domain Eukaryota; kingdom Metazoa; phylum Chordata; class Mammalia; order Carnivora; family Felidae; genus Neofelis; species Neofelis nebulosa. The sequence continues at coordinate 6,036,439 of NC_080788.1, forward strand.
CGTTTGTGAGTTCGAGCCCCATGTCGGGCTCTGCGCTGAGGGTGTGGAGCCTGCTGGGGATTCTCTCTCTCTCTTCTCTCTGCCCCCCCACTTCTCAAAATAAATAAATAAATAAACTTAAAAAAGTATTAAATAGTATTCTGACATCTTCCAAATTTGTGTCGTCTGGACCCTGCCTGTTATTATCCATAGATTTTTTTTACAAAGTTACAATCAGAGTAGCATAGTGTGCTCTTTTATTGGGAGGGGGTCTGGGGAGTTGTCTACCCTGCATGATGACTTAGGTGGAAACGAATGCTGTGTGCCCCCTGCCCCCAGTGCAGGCTTGAAAAGGTGGGCTTGGCCACCTGGGAGTGCAAAGAGTCTACCTGATGGGAGGAAGGGGCAGTGCATAGAGTCAGGGACTGTTTGGGGGAATGGCTAAATTGAGGGTTCTTGGGGAGAGGAAACAGTAGAAGAGAAAGACGGTGAGGAAAGTAAAGGCCAGGAAATGTTATAAGCTAATTCAGACTCGACTGTATCAGGCGTGGGGAGCCAGTGCAGGTATCTGGCTGTGGGGTAAAGCTCTCGGGGCTGTGCTTCAGGGTGGCATGGTGGGAACAGTGGTCAGGTGACTGGGAAGGGGAGGGAACAGACTGCTGGCAGGGAAATCAGTTTAGAAATGACCATAAATAGCTCTGCTATCAACACCCTCCCCTCCCCCCACACACATACACTTACCCTGCCTTCTCCTCTTTTCGCATTTCTAATAATGGCATTCCTATTCTTCTAGCCCCAGGGACCCAGGGATGGAAGTCTGAGTCACTCTGACTCCTCTCCCTGCCCAAGTCCTGCCAGCTGCAATTTCTGCTGATTCTATCTCTACCCGGTCTCTGGAGTCTTAAGGGTCCTGCCAGGACGTTATGTCAGGCCTGCGCCCGGTTCAGGGACTCTTGGCCTCCCTTGCCCAGTCCTGATCCTCTATCCCCCAACACCCCCTCACGGCTATTGTCAGACTTTATGCCCCGCCTGCAAACATACCAGGAAACTAATGCCCTGGGGTGTCCACCTGGGTGAAGTACAAGCCCCTCACCTCTCCCAGCCTTCTTGTCCAGCCTTCTCCCAGATCTTAAATCTTTTTTTATTAAAAAAATTTTTTTTTAATGTTTTATTTTTTTTTTTTTGACAGAGAGAGAGAGACAGACAGACAGAGCATGAGCGGGGGAGGGGCAGAGAGAGGGAGACACAGAATCCGAAGTGGGCTCCAGGCTCTGAGCTGTCAGCACAGAGCCCGAGGCGGGGCTCAAACTCACGGACTGTGAGATCGTGACCTGAGTGGAAGTCAGACGCTTAACCGACTGAGCCACCCAGGTGTTCCCAGATCTTAAATATCCTTAAGGGCCAGCTTGCTGGATGCTCTGACCCTATGCTCACCAGGCTCTCCCTCATCAGAAATAATTTTGGCTTTGAGAGATGCCTCACTGTCATCTAAGCTCTTCTTGGGACACTTGCCTCTTGTGCCTGGTTTGTGGTGATTGCACACATGTGTGTCTGGCTCCCAAAGGGATAGAGCGATGAGCATTTTTGTGCCCCCCACAGGAAACTTGCGTATGACCTAGTCTCAATAACTAATTGTGGTTTGATTAAAAATATGGAAGGGTATGGGGTGCCTGGGTGGCTTAGTCAGTTGAGCATCTAACTCCTGATTTCCGCTCAGATCATGATCCCAGGGTCTTGGGATTGAGTCTCCAGTTGGGCTCCATGCTAAACGTGGAGCCTTCTTGGGATTCTCTTTCTCCCTCTGCCTACCCCTCTCTAAAATACAATTTAAAAAAAAATTAAAAAAAACATGGAAGGGTGGAGTTTCACTTCTGCTGACCCCATACTGGAGGATCTGAGCATTTTTCCTTTAAACACTATCTTTCGGGGCGCCTGGGTGGCTCAGTCGGTTGAGCGCCGACTTCGGCTCAGGTCACGATCTCGCGGTCCGTGAGTTCGAGCCCCGCATCGGGCCCCTGTGCTGACAGCTCAGAGCCCGGAGCCTGTTTCAGATTCTGTGTCTCCCTCTCTCTGACCCTCCCCCATTCATGCTCTGTCTCTCTCTGTCTCAAAAATGAATAAAAACGTTAAAAAAATTAAAAAAAAATAAACACTATCTTTCTATGAAGTGTAGTTAATAGGGATTTTGTTTTCTCCTTTTTTCTTAAAAGAGCGATAGACTAGGAGCCACGTACATGGGTAGGAACTAGAGTTCTGCTACTTCCTGGCTCTGTGACTTTGAGTAAGTGTCCTAACCTCTCTGAGCCAAAGGAGTTGACACCAGCTGCCTTGCCAAACAGGCACTGTATGGGGAAGGCTGGCATGGAGCTGCAGCCCTGGGAGGCAGGGAGTAAGAAGCAGTTTAATCTCGAGGCTTTGCCTCAACTGCCCTGGGCTGCTACTGTGTTTGCGAAAAACACATGTGCTCCCACCCTGATCCCTGTGCAGGTGAGGGCTGGACTCTGGAACATACCGAGGCTTCCGTGCTGCCTCTCACTGGGGCCTCTGACACCCTGGTCTACCATGTAAAGGAACAGATGAGCCCCTGGGGACAGGCTGCAAATTCTTCCTGACCTTTTCAGAAGTGGTAGTATGGGTAGTTGACATACATTAACTGAATCTCATTGTTTGGGCCAGAAGGATTCTCAGGGGGTCCATTCTCCCCGTTGACAGGTATGGACACTGAGGCCCAGGTGCCTGATTATATCAGGATGGCATAAATCCAAATACCAGAGGCCTCCAAGGTCTTTGATGGTGTTTTGAGCAAGAGAATTGGGAACGGAGTGAAAGGGATTAGGAGTCATTCTGGGACACGCTGGCCCAAGATCAGGCCTCTGACTGAGACCTCAGACTTTGAGGGGGTCCAAAAGCAACCTCCCCTTGGACCCAGTCTGCTGGATCTCAGGGCCAAAGCAGTAGCTCTGTCTGGCTGGGACAGGGAGAAGAAGCACTAAAGTCGGTAATTCAAGGTCGCTTTCCTGGCCCAGCCCCATCTGGCAATGTTGACTGTTGAGGCAATGTTACGGGAGAGCTGGGGACACAGGGCAGAACGTGGTTGCTAACGTTCGGAGTGAGATGGTGTGACCGGGACAGTGGGGGCTGGGGTCAGATTTTTCTAAATAAAACCCAGCCCGGGCTGGTGTCCCATTTCAAGAACATGGGTGAGGAGAGTTTAGTCGCTGATGACAGAACCAATCAGTATGGTCTTGTGCGTGTAAACAGACAAACATGGACCTGTTTGCCAGGGTGGGGGCTGAGCTCGCTCATTCAGTCCAGGCTGCACGAGGACTCATCTGGATCGTGATAAGCCATCAACCACAACCGCTGAGCACAGGGTGTGCTCGGAGCCTTTTTACTTACGTTATTGCACCCACGTCTCCTGGGAGCCCTGTGGCTGTTACAATTGCCATTTCGGACGGGGGAAAAAACAGATTCTGGCTATGCCGGATGACTTCGAGGATTAGCCGCTTGACCTTCTGGGGAGAAGCAGAGGAGAGAGTTCGGCTCTTGACACCGGACAGTCTACGCAACCCGTGGAGGGGACAGGAGTATCTGAGAGCGCACCTGAAAAGAGCCGACGTGCCCGTGGTCTCAGTTCAGGAACACGGAACCCGCGCTTGGTTAAGGCGAAGGAGTTTCCGCCCAGCAAACGCCAAGGGCGCGGGAGTTTGCTCACTTTGGGGGCGTTTAAGCTGATTCGTCAGCAACTGACACCCTGGCTTAAATAGGGCGTCCTGGAGAGAGGGGCTCGGCCTCGCTACCTGCTGCCCTAAGCCCCCAGCTCCGGCCCCCGCTCGCGGGTCGGTGCGCGTCTCCCCCGCCTCTCCCCGGCAGTTCAGCGGGGCTGCGCGCGGCGCCAATGGCAGCGCGGGCTGCGCGCTGGGGCGGGGTCGGGCCTGCGCGGGGGCCTCCCGAGGGGTCCGGCTCGGCCCCGGCCCCGCCTCCTCCCCGGCGAGGCCCAATCGGGTGGCGGCCCCCGGCAGCCCCGCCCCGCCCCTGCCCGCGCCAGGGCGCCTGGAGGGCCTTGGCAGCCCGCCGCCAGGCAGCCGGGAGCAGCACCGGTGCTCGGATCTCGCCCGCCGCGGTCGGTTCGCTCGCCTGCTCGGCGGGATGGCTGGCTACCTGCGGGTCGTACGCTCGCTCTGCAGGGCCTCCGGCTCCGGGCCGGCCTGGGCGCCGGCAGCCCCGACAGGCCCCAACTTGCAGGAGCAGCCGCGGCGCCACTGTGAGTGCCACGAGGAGGGTCCGGGCGGGGCGCGCGCCCGGCACCGCGACGTGGCGGCCTCCCGGGCGGGGACCGGGGAGCGCGACTCGGGGCGATCGCGGGCCGGGGACGGCGGGGTTGGCACACAAAGAACCGGGGGGGGGGGGAGGGGACTTGAAGGACGGTGGCAGCTGGTGGCCCGGGAGCTGCTGGTCCTGCGGCCCTGCGCGGGCGGGGGTTCCGGGCTGCTCCGCGCCCCCCCAGCTATTCCCGTGGCGGGTGCTGGGGGTGTCCCGGGCCCGGAGGGTGTCCTGCGCGCCCTGCGCCCCGGGAGGGGCCAGGCCAGCGAGTAGGGGGCCGGAGCGCCAGGCCCGGTCTCCCCGTGAGAGGGAGGGTCTCGGCGCGGTCCTTGCTCAGACAAAGGCGGGGAGACGGCCTCCACTTCCCTTTCCTTTTCAGCCGGGCGCGCTGTAATCCCTCCTCGCTGTCAGGCCCGCGTCAGCTATTTTTGGAGCCTTTTACGCGACAGCTGGAGGAGCGTGCTTTTGATTTTCCCTTTTGTTTGGACACCCCCCACCCCTTCCGTCGCACTTAAGTCTCCATCCTTGGAGCCTCTCCTTGGCCTGACCTGCGTTTTCTCGCCAGCCGGCTCCTACGCTGCTCCGCCGGCCCCACTCACCTGACTGCCAGACGGGGTGACTGGGCAGCTGCTCCAAAATGTCACTTTCCCCACTAGTTACTCCCTGCTTCTGTGGTGCCCTTAGCACCCTGCTTAGGAAAGAAGACAGTAGTCGGGTCATAATAAGCAGGATTAACTTGAACCCCCAGTACCCTCGCAGGCTGCCCTCTGCGGCATGTGGCCTGGACCGTCGCTCTCCATTGCCAGCTCCAAAAGGCAGGGAGAATGTAGGTCCCTTGGCCCTGTCTCTTGCCTGTTGCCACGGAAACCCCTTTCCTGACCTGGCCTGGAACCCCTTGGAGTGAGCCAGGACAGTGAGGAAGAGGGAGTGGGGCCCAGGCAGCCTGGCCTTACTGTTCCGGTAGGTAATCTTTAACTAGTGTGGGAGCAGCTGACCAGAATTGGGGAGGGGAAGGTGGGGGCAGAGCTTGGGCCCCAGCCCCCACCTCTCCTGCCAAGGAGAAAGGGACATTTCTGCTTTTGTACTTCTGGGATTTGTCTTGTAAGTGGTTAGCCCTGCAACTCCAGGGTTCCAAGTGCCCCCAAGCCCCAAACCACCTCTAGCAAAACAGCGTGAGAGTAAAGATATTTTCTCCCTTCTTGCCCCCTGCATTGATGGTAAAAAAAAAAAAAAAAAAAAGAAAGTCCTTTTAGCTGTAGGTCCTTCCAGAAGTTCCCAAGCTGGTTGGGTTATTAATGGGGAGAAGGCTTGGTGTTTGAGTTGGACATGAGACTTACAGCTGTGGCCTCTTCGAGCTTGTCACCCAGCAACACCACCGGAGACAGAATATTTGGCATTCCCCTTGATGACAAGGAACGGATACGTTTCTTTTGGCTAAAACACTCTGGTGTCTTTGCTGCTTGGTAACGCCACGGCTCTAGTTTGCATTTCCTAGGCCTCCAGCGACGGCTGGTGACGGTTCTGATGAGCCAGATGTCGCGGAGGGGAGGGTGGGCTGTGCCCAAGCCCTCACTGTGAGAACGACTTATCTGGCCTTCCTTTGCTTCACTCCTTGCCTGGCAACTTCTTACTTTTCTCACGCTGCCTCTTCACTTTACAGATCTTGGTGACTTGCCTGCACTCTCAGATTCAAGGGCAGATTATTATTTAATGATTGTTGAAAGTTCTGGAGGCCCGCCTGGGGAGTTACTATGTGTTCCTCCCCGAGGCTTGTTTCAACGGCATTGGATAAGACCAGGGCTGCCCCATCAGAGGTGTTTTGAGTGGTCATGTTTAGGCCTGGAACGTTTGGAGAAGTCTCTGGAAAGCCTGGGACCTGCCCCCAGATGCTCCAGTTGAGCTGGGAGCCTCTGGCACTGGTTCCATTCAGGGCATGAGGTGCTGGAAACTGCCTTCTGGTTATTGGAAGCCGGGCTCTGGGACCTGCCCTGGAGTTGACACTTGTGTACACGTTTAAAATGCCAGTGGAGGGGCGCCTGTGTGGCTCAGTCAGTTAAACATCTGACTCTTGATTGTGGCTCAGGTCATGATCTCACGGTTCGTGGGATCGAGCCCCGTATCAGGCTCTGCACTGACAACTCGGAGCCTGGAGCCTGCTTCGGATTCTGTGTCTCCCTCTCTCTCAGCTCCCCGTCCCCCGCCCCTCGCTCACTCTCAAAAATGAACATTTAAAAAAAAAAAAACAACCAGTATAAATTGTGAGCTTCTCAGGGCAAGTTGCCCATTGCCTGGCAGAGACCCCTGTCCCATACATACATCTGTGCTGGTCTGGTGCAATCTGATGGTAAGAACTCAGTGGCCTCTATGTGGCAGTGCATCCCAGGAGCACATTTCATCCCAACAGGAGGTGGGGGCAGGGCAGCCCTTACTATAGACCAAATAGACTGTAACTTGACATTCATCTGTGACTTCAACAACTATCGTGCTTCTGCTGTGTGCCAGGCACGTGAAGGTGCTGGGGACAGAGCCAGGAGTAAGAGGCAAAGATTTCTGCCCGGGTGGAGCTTAAATGCTAATGTGGGGACTGTTAGTAAAAAGGTAGAAGTTGGCTAGCATGGCGTATGGAGAACCAAGAGGCCAGGAAGGTGTGCGTGGAGGTTTGGACTTGGGGGGGGGGGGGTCAGGAAGCACAGAAAAGACCTCCTTGAAGAGGCACCGAAGGAACAAAGGAAACAGGCCATTTGGTTATGGCCCACAGGTGCCAAGGCCGTGATGAAGGAGTGTCTGATGGAGGAGAGGAATGTATGATGGAGGAGTGCGTGATGGAGGAGTGCGTGATGGAGGAGTGTCTGAAGGAGGAGTGCTTGACAGAGGAGTGCCTGATGGAGGAGCGTCTGATGGAGGAGTGTGTGATGGGGGAGAGCCTGATGGAGGAGTGTTTGATGGAGGAGTGCCTGATGGAGGAGTGCCTGATGGAGGAGTGCCTGATGGAGGAGTGTCTGATGGGGGAGTGTCTGATGGAGGAATGCGTGATGGAGGAGTGTTTGATGGAGGAGTGCCTGATGGAGGAGTGCCTGATGGAGGAGTGTCTGATGGGGGAGTGTCTAATGGAGGAGTGTCTGATGGGGGAGAGCCTGATGGAGGAGTGTTTGATGGAGGAGTGCCTGATGGAGGAGTGCCTGATGGAGGAGTGCCTGATGGAGGAGTATCTGATGGAGGAGTGCCTGATGGAGGAGAGGAGTGTCTGATGGAGGAGTGCGTGATGGAGGAGTATCTGATGGAGGAGTGCCTGATGGAGGAGAGGAGTGTCTGATGGAGGAGTGCGTGATGGAGGAGAGGAGTGCGTGATGGAGGAGAGCCTGATGGAGGAGTGTCTGATAGAGGAGTGCGTGATGGAGGAGAGCCTGATGGAGGAGTGTCTGATGGAGGAATGCCTGATGGAGGAGTATCTGATGGAGGAGTGCCTCATGGAGGAGTGTCTGATGGAGCAATGTGTGATGGAGGAGCGTCTGATGGAGGAGAGGAGTGTGTGATGGAGGAGTGTCTGATGAAGGAGTGCGTGATGGAGGAGAGCCTGATGGAGGAGTGCCTGATGGAGGAGTGTCTGATGGAGGAGTGCCTGATGGAGGAGTGTCTGATGGAGGAGAGGAGTGTCTAATGGAGGAGTGTCTGATGGAGGAATGCGTGATGGAGGAGTGTCTGATGGAGGAGCGCCTGATGGAGGAGTGTCTGATGGAGGAGAGGAGTGTCTGATGGAGGAGTGCCTGATGGAGGAATGCGTGATGGAGGAGTGTCTGATGGAGGGGTGCCTGATGGAGGAATGTGTGATAGAGGAGTGTCTGATGGGGGAGTGTGATGGCAGAATGTGTGATGGGGGAGTGTCTGATGAAGGAGTGAGTGATGGAGGAGAGCCTGATGGAGGAGCGTCTGATGGAGGAGTACACCTTTGCTTGTGGGAGAAGCAGAGAGGGAAGAGTCCTGAGCCAGGCAGAGGTCAGGGGAAGGGGGTCAGTGACAGATGAGGTCAAGCGTTGTGGGGACCACACATTTTTGAGGACTTTGGCCTTTACTCTGACTGAAAAGAGAAGTTTTGCAAGGTTTTGAGAAGGGTATTGTGGCCTGATTTACAATTTTTTAAAGCTTTTTTAATCTTTAAATTATTTTTTTAATGTTTAGTTTTGAGAGAGACAGAGACAGAGGGTGAGTAGGGAGGGTCAGAGAGAGAGGGAGACACAGAATGTGAAGGAGGCTCCAGGCTCTGAGCTGTCAGCACAGAGCCCGACATGGGGCTTGAACCCACAAACTGAGAGATCTGAGCCGAAGTCCATGCTCAACTAACTGAGCCACCCAGGAGCCCCCCCCCCCCCCCATTTACATTTTAACAGGCCCATTCTGGCTTCAGGGTCCTGGTAGGAGGATGTAGTCATACTCTGGCAAGGTTATTGGCCCTGGGGGTGGTAAGAAGTGGTTGGATTCTGGATGCATGTTGAAGGAAGAGCCGATAGGATGTTTCAATGGTTGGCACGTGCATGTGAGGGAATGGGGAGGAGTGAAGGTTGACCCCAAGGAAATCTCTTCCAGATTTGCTGCCCTGCCTTCTTGAGCTCCCAGGAACTGGGGGCTTCTCCCCACACGCTGCTGGGCCACGCCGGCTTGGCAGCTTCTTGGCTGACAGCCAGGGCAGGCATGTGGTTACGCACTTATTCTTGGGGGTGGCCATCTTGGGAGGGACCTTTAGCCTTGAGTTTGGAGCAGCAGGCCAATCCTGAAACAGGCGCCGGGTTTTGAAATCCTTACTTGGTGTTGGGTGCTCGGAATCCCAGACCGGGAGGAGAGTTGGCCTCCTGGACTCCCTGTGGACTGGTGTAATTCCATCCCACACTCTGGCCAAGAGGCCAGTGTGCAACATGTCATCTGAAAATGTCACGGTGGCTGTCCCTTGGAAGCTTTCAGGGAGACCCCCGTGCTGTTCCTTGGGTTTCAGATTGTTCGTTATCTCTTGTCACCCAGAGAGGGGTGGACGATGGGGGTGGCTCTGCCATATTGGCTGAACCACACAAGGTCTCCCACTCTGATGCCTTGGGGCCTGTGTCCTCTGGAGGGTACGCGATAGGCCTGGAATCTTTGTGTAAAATCTCCTGGGTTGCTTTTGTTTTGACTGGTTTAGATTAAAATTTTTTAAGCGTTTATTTTATATTTGAGAGAGAGAGAGAGAGACAGACAGAGTGTGAGCAGGGGAGGGGCAGAGGAGAGCCAGAGACAGAATCTGAAGCAGCCTCCAGGCTCTGAGCTGTCAGCACAGAGCCCGACGCGGGGCTCGAACTCACGGACCGCGAGATCACGACCTGAGCCGAAGCGGGTCGCTTGGCTGACTCAGCCACCCAGGTGCGCCCCTTGACTGATTTAGATTTTTAAAAACTTAAAAACCGTTATTTCTTATTTTTATTGTGGTAAAAATACTGCATAACACAAATTTCCTGTCCTAGCCATTTGTAAGCGTGCCATTCAGTAGTGTTATATACTTTCTCACTGTTGGACAACCAACCCCCAGAGCTTCAGCATCTTGCAAAACCGAAACTCTGTAGGTACCCGTTAAACAACAGCTCCCCATTCCCTCCTCCCCCAGCCGCTGGCAACCATCATTCTACTTTCTGTTTCTGTGAATTTGACTGCTTTTAGGTACCGCATGTAAGGAGAATCAGACGTATTTTTCTTTTTGTGACTGGCTTACTCTTCACATACTGTCCTCAAGGTTTATCCCTGCTGTTGCTGTGGCTTGTGTCTGCATCTTGCTAATTTTTAAGGCTGAATATTCCATTCTATGTACATACCCACGTAAAAAATACTCCACTTAAAATGTATTGACTTTCTGGGTAAGGTACGGGAATTGCGCAAAGCTTAGGCGATGTGGTTATGAATTCCTTGCCTATTTGTCACTGCTTCTAATTTATTTTAAGAGTTCAGAAATGTTCATCGTCGCCGGATTGAAAGTGTGTGGGAAATGTGGCCGTGTTGTTTATATGAGTATGCCACAGTATAGGTCTGCTGGCCATCCCAAGGGCAACTGGTTTTGTGGAATTTGAGACGAAAGAATGAGCAGCAAACGCTATTGAGGTAGGTCCAGACCCATTGCTGTTGCTCACAATGGCGGCACTTCCTTTTTCAATTTCTTTTTTTTTTAAATTTTTTTTTTTTTTCAACGTTTTTTATTTATTTTTGGGACAGAGAGAGACAGAGCATGAACGGGGGAGGGGCAGAGAGAGAGGGAGACACAGAATCGGAAACAGGCTCCAGGCTCCGAGCCGTCAGCCCAGAGCCCGACGCGGGGCTCGAACTCACGGACCGCGAGATCGTGACCTGGCTGAAGTCGGCCGCTTAACCGACTGTGCCACCCAGGCGCCCCCCTTTTTCAATTTCTGAGCAAGTACATCCACATTTAAGTGGCGGGGAGCCCAGTCTGGGAGAAGCTCGAAACTGTGAACATCGTTTAACCTTTCGGAGGGGCGTTTTTCTTAGCCCTCCTGGATCCGTTTCCAGAGTCCTGTTCTCTCGAAGGCTCATACCACATTCTGTTTTTCCCTTCGTTCCTTGAGGGACACTGGAGTTGTTTCCACCTCTTGCCTATTGTGAGTAATTCTGCTGTGGACGAGGGTGTACAGATATTTCTTTGAGACCCTGCTTTTACTTATTTTGGATAGCTATCCAGAAGTGGGATCGCCGACCAATATGGCGGTTCCATCTTTGATTTTTTGAGGAAGCACCACACCGTCTTCCGTAGCAGCTGCCGCACTGTCCATTCTCACCAGCCGTGCACAAGGGTTCCAGCTTCTCCACATGCTCACCAACACTTGTTGTTTTCGGCTTTGGGGTTTTTGGTTTGGTTTTGGTTTTGTTGGCAGCCGTCCTTGTGGGTATGAGGTGGTATCTCATGGTGATTTTGATTTGCATCTCCCTAACGATGAGTGCTGTGGGACAACTTTTCATACGCTTATTGGTCTTTTATATATCGTTTTTTTGGGGAGATGTCGATTCCAGTCCTTTGCCCCTTTATTAATTGGTTTTTGTTGTTGTTGTGTTGTTGAAATCGCCTGATTTTAAAACCTTGGTCACCAATGAATATGCTTTTTTTTTTAAATTTTTTATTTTTTTAAACGTTTTTATTTATTTTTGAGACAGAGAGAAGACAGAGCATGAGCAGGGGAGGGGCAGAGAGAAAGGGAGACACAGAATCTGAAACAGGCTCCAGGCTCTGAGCTGTCAGCACAGAGCCCGACGTGGGGCTCGAACCCACGGACTGTGAGATCATGACCTGAGCTGAAGTCAGACGCTCGACCGACTGAGCCACCCACACGCCCCTGAATATGCTTTTTTAAAATCGCTGCGTGAGCCAATCAGGAGTCTCTGCTGCTTTGGCTTCCGTGTCCCCCACGCCCCCGGTTCTGGGAAGGGCCCTTTCAAGGAGGCTGTGCTCCTGACTTTGATAACTGGGCTGCTTGCTCTCTCTCCGTTATCTGTGGGTTTTCCCTTTCATACTCACTCCTTTAGGCCAGGAACTATTATATTTTTTGGTGTTTCAGGAAGAGGTGCTTAGCACCTGGTTGTAAATAAGTGGGCCCTGTGGTCTCTGAGGGTTTGACACCTGCAGGCACCACAGGGAGGGCTGCCTGCTATGATCGTGACATTGAACTCCCAGATGGAGCAGGTGTGGAGCCCACAGCCCACAGGCTGCTGGGTCTGAAGCCCAAAACTTGAGTGGAGCCCAGCGAGGCAGAAACCTTTAAGACTGGCCACAAATGAATTCTCCTTAGGGATTATGATTATGGTAGCTTCAGTACATTAAAACAACCTTGATTAGCTCTCATGACATTAACTCATAGGAGATGCTCTTAAAAACTAAGCTAGCTTGGGGCACCCGGGTGGCTCAGTTGGTTAAGCGTCCTACTCTTGATTTCAACTCAGGTCATGGTCTCACGGTTTCTTGAGTTTGAGCCCTGCATCGGGCTTGGCACCGAATCTCCTTGGCGTGGAACCTGCTTCGGATTCTCTGTCTCCCTCTCTCTGCCCCTCCCCTGCTCATGCTCTGTCTCTCTCAAAGATAAACATCAAAAAAAAAAAAAAAAAAATTAAAACAAAATGAAGCTAGCTCTTCAGTGGCCCAGTAGACTTTCTGCGAGTCCTGAAGCCCTTTCCACTCAAGCTTCCAGCCCGGAAAGGTGAAGGAATTCTGCGGCTTGGGTCCAAAGGCCCCTGTGCCTCCTGGAAAGGGGGGCGGAGAGGTGCCGGCTGAGCTCACCTTGTCCTCCAGGGAATGGAATGTTTGGAGTCTGTGTTTGCCTTCTGCTTCTCCATACGTGACCCGCTGAGGGTGTCCAGAGGCCACACTGGGGCCAGAGACCCGGGATCAGTCCTGACATTGACACAAGCCACGCTTCCTGGGTCTCATTTGTCTTCCTAAATAACCTCCAAGATTCCTTTTAGATTAAGAAAAGAAAAAACAAAAAAACCTGTTTGCACATCTTTGGGAGATTATTTTTAGATTAAAAAAAATCTGCGCACGTGTTTAGATAGTGAATCATTTCGCTGCACATAATTCACCTTTTTCTTAGTGGGTTGGGGATGTCAGCATGAGTCATGGCTGTGGTGTGTGTTGTAGGGCAGTGATATGTGGGGGATCTGTTGGGTTTTGGTCACTTCTGTTTTAAAATTTTTTAATGTTTATTTACTCTTGAGAGAGAGAGAGGGAAAGAACATGTGCGCGTGTGAGCGCGGGGGTGGGGGGGGGGAGGTTAGAGAGAGAGGGAGACAGAATCGCAAGCCGGCTCCAGGCTCCGAGCTGTCAGCACAGAGCCCGATGCGGAGCTCGAACCCTTGAACTGAGAAATCGCGACCTGAGCTGAAGTCAGACGCTTAACCGACTGAGCCACCCAGGCGCCCCAGTCACTTCTGTTTTAAACGTGCTTAGGTGGTCATGCTTTTTCAGTGTCAGGGCCTGCTTTTCGTAGACGTCCGTTCCTTGCTGTCCACCTAGCAGATGTCACTGCTTCTGACCATTGGTGTTTTTAAGTGAACACCCTAATCCTTTCTTCTGATTCGCCGTCTCGTGTCTGGTGAGGCGGAAGATCCACGACATCTGTAAGGATTGTGCGTAACCTAAGAGTAAATGGGCCCTAAGCGAGGGCGGAGGGGGCTCTGCTGGGGACAGAGCCCAGTCAGTTCTCAGCTGTCTCACTCCGGCCCGGGTGTCAGCGGTGAGCGAGCCTTCTGATGGTCGAGGCCTGGCTGTAGGTTTTGCACCTGTCTTGTTGCCCTCCCTACTCTGCAGGGGCTGTTTCTTCCCAGGCTGTGGGTACCTCCGTGCTACAGGCTAAGGTTCAACAAGTCTCGCTCAAGGTAGCCTGCACTGATTTAATTGGATGGGTCATTTTCTTGAGTTTTCTTTGGAATTCACTTCCCAGACTGTTGGTTTTCCTCATGAGTCAGACTTTCCTTGAAGAGCCTCCCCCGCCCGGCTCCTGTCCTCCTCCACTGTCGCTTTGGACCTTTGATGCTCCTCCGGCAGGACTGGCCAGCCTGCCAGCTTGGATCCAGGGTTCGGAGTTCCATTCTGGGTGCCCTAAGCCTCTGCTTGCCGCTGAGAAAGTGTGAATCCTGGTAGCTCTATTGTCCTCAAGCTGTGTCACCTTTGGCAGGAAGCTGGCAAACTCTCCGAGCCTCAGTTGCACCACATTAAAAAAAAAAATTTTAATGTTTATTTATTTTTGAGAGACAGAGACCAGAACACAAGCAGGGGAGGGGCAGAGAGGGAGAGGGAGACACAGAATCTGAAGCAGGCTCCAGGCTCTGAACTGTCGGTGCAGAGCCCGACACGGGGCTCCAACCCACGAGCCGCGAGATCGTGATCTGAGCCAAAGTCAGACGCTGAACAGACAGAGCCACCCAGGCGCACCTAAAGTGGAGATAGCCATATTCCCTTTGGGAGTGGTTTGAGGATGAAAAGGAATCACGCAAAGGGGGTAGGGGACCACGTCAGGCACAGAGGAGGTGCGAGTACAGTTTCCGTCCCCACTTAGATTTAGTCGGGCTCTTGTAACAAGGTTAGGAGGAAACTCACAGAATCGCTGGGGTTGGGCCACAGCGTCTGCCCTCGGAACTGGGTGGCGACAGCCTGTAGGCATTCCCTCCCCTACTTGCTCCCGGACAGGTGGCCCTGCTTGGCTCTGGACCTCTGGCTCTTGGGCTCCTCTGCCTTCAGATTCAGGCCACCATCTTTCAGTCCTAGCTGGCCCTCCTCAGTGGGGGGTCCGGGTCCCCCCCCCCCCCCCCCCCGCCCAGGCGGCCCGGCCCGGGAGCTGGTCCTGCCGAGGGGGAGTGAGTGTGGGTAACCGAGCCCTGGCTGACACTGCTCTCCTGGGTAAAGGGCAGATCCCGCGGGGGAGGAGAGGAGCTCGCCCAGAACACCCCCCCTCCCCCAGAGGTATGATGCGCCGTGTTGCCCGGTTCTAGATGCCGACAAGAGGATCAAGGTGGCGAAGCCGGTGGTGGAGATGGACGGCGATGAGATGACCCGGATCATCTGGCAGTTCATCAAGGAGAAGGTAGTTCCCTCCCAAAGTGGGCGTTCAGCCCCCCGCGCAGGCCCCCTCGTGCCCCTGAGTCACAGTCATCTGGGCTGATGCCTTGCCCTGGTCATCTGTTTCTAGCTCATCCTGCCGCACGTGGATGTCCAGCTCAAGTATTTCGACCTGGGGCTCCCAAACCGTGACCAGACCAACGACCAGGTCACCGTAGATTCCGCACTGGCCACCCAGAAGTACAGTGTGGCTGTGAAGTGCGCCACCATCACCCCCGATGAGGCCCGTGTGGAAGGTGTGAGGGTGCGGAGGCAGGTGGGCTGGGGGCGTGGGGGCCGCGACACGAACCCCGTCTCCCTGCGACTTCGCGGGAGGCGTTGGGGCCGTGGGGTTTCCTACAGAGGAGGCCGGGAGGGCTGGTGAGGGGCTGGCACCCACGTGGGGTGCGACAGAGCGGAATCCAGGCCCGTGGCGTTGCTGCTGTGCCGCGCGGCTCTGGCCAGCACCAGTAGGTGTCGTGGGCCACAGACACGTTGCTGAAGCCGTCAGAGGAAGGGCAGCCTCCTCGGGCGCCCCTCTCGCCTCCTGGACTGTCCTGCAGGCAGGTTTACAGAGACACCTCGGGGCCACCTCTGGCCAGCGGAGTGCCGCGTGTCAGCTTGTATCTTTCAGAGCTGCAGCGGGCTCTAGGGAGCGTCGCTAGTGTCTTGCCGCTGTCTTGGCCTTGCGGGTCTGTCCCCTGCCCCCTGCGGCCGCGGAGGGGTCTCAGAGAGGTGCGCTCACCAGGCTTGGACCGGCTGCCGGTCCCTGCTTCTGGGGAGCACTTTTGAGGGTTTCCCGAAACAATGGCACCAGTACGTGGATAAAGGGGCCACGTTTGGAAAATTCGAGAAAGGGTCGTTCAGGGGTGTGCAGAGCTCTTTCTCTCTGCCTGCGTCCTACGGCACGAGGGAGCTGGAAGGAAGCATTCGAAGCACCTTTCCAAACACTCCAGACCTTCTTCCGTCTTTCGGGTTTGTACCTGACCCTAGGGCATTGGGATCATTTAAGGGCTAAGCTCTTCTTTGTGGGGTTTCTTTTCATTTCTCCTGAACCCTGGGATTTCTTTACCCCTATTTTATGGAGAAGGAAGTAGAGAGCCAACAGTCCCGGTAACGTGGGCTGGACTCCACGGTTCGTGGCAGTACTGAGGCCTGCCCTCTGGTCTTCTGGCCTCTGTCCAGCGAGACGCCATACTGCCAGAGTTCATCAGACCGAGCTATGTCCACGCGTGACGCGGGAAAAATACACTAGCTGAAGGAGCCCCGATGTGCCAGGCACTGTTCTAGGCACTTTACATAGAGGTTTATTTAATCCTGACAGCAACCCAAGATGCTAGGTATTTTTATCGGTAATTTCATTTTATAGCTCAGGTTAACTCACTGGCATAAAACTCACAGTTGCAGGTGGTGGAGCTGGACCTTGGACCCAAGAAACCTGATCCCAGAGGGGCGCCCGGGTGGCTCAGTCGGTTGAGTGTCCGACTTTGGCTCAGGTCGTGATCTCACAGTTACGGGTTCGAGCCCTGCGTCGGGCTCTGTGCTGACGGCCTGGAGCCTGGAGCCTGCTAAGGATTCTGTGTCTCCCTCTCTGTCTGCCCCTCCCCTGCTCTCACTCTGTCTGTCTTTCTCTCAAAAAGAAATAAACATTAAAAAAAAAAAAAAAAAAAGAAAGAAGTATGGTCCCAGAGCCCACATACTTCTATTTTAGACCTTCCCCAGGGTGATTTTTAGGGCTCCCATCTGGCTGCGTTCTTGCTTAGGGTTCAGATTTTGGTTGGAAGGCGGGGGCTGCAGTGGGGTCCCTTCACCTCTGTCCTCCTAGAATTCAAGCTGAAGAAGATGTGGAAGAGTCCCAATGGAACCATCCGAAACATCCTGGGGGGGACCGTCTTCCGGGAACCCATCATCTGCAGAAACATCCCACGCCTCGTCCCCGGCTGGACCAAGCCCATCACCATTGGCAGGCACGCCCATGGCGACCAGGTTGGCCACGGCCGGAGGCGGGACTTGGCTCTTCCTGGCCTGGGCCCCTCCTCCTGGGCCTGAACCCCTGGCCCGAGCCGTGCTCTTGTCTCTGCAGTACAAGGCCACAGACTTTGTGGTCGACCGGGCCGGCACGTTCAAGATCGTCTTCTCCCCGAAGGATGGCAGTGGCGCTAGGGAGTGGGAAGTGTTCAATTTCCCTGCCGGCGGCGTGGGGATGGGCATGTACAACACGGATGAGGTGAGGCCCTGGCGGGTGGCTCCTGCGTTCCCTCCTCCCTCTGGGGCCGCTTCGGGTTGGTGATGCTCACTACTCCCGCGTCAGTGGCTTGAGGAAGGTCCGAGGCCCGTGAGCCAATGCATCTTGGCTGTGTTTCGGGGGGACCGGTGCATCTTGGCTATGTTTCGGGGGGACCTGCTGTGGACCTGGTGTGGAGTGAGGCTGGAAGACAGACCCCCGCTTAGCCAGGTGCCCCCGCACCCACTCCCTGACACACCTCTGGGGGCGTGTTAGTTGTCTGGACTCTCGGCTTAAGCAAGCCGGATAAGCAGTCTTTTCCCCTTCCCCGTCTCTTGGCTTTCGTTCCTTCTGCGGTTGGCCTCATTCTCAGGCTGTGACCAGTGACCACCGGCAGCTCCCGGCTTACCCCTGCCGACTTGGTTACCCTGTCAGAAAAGAGCCTCTTTTGCTCCTGGTTCCAGTGAAAGTTCCAGGCCTGGCTCACATGACCCTCTCTGAGCCAGTCACGGAGGGCTCAGAGAGGATAGGCTGGGACGCGCCGGCAACTCTAGAGACGGGCAGGTGGGCTGCGGGAGTTAGCTTTACCCCAGCCGCACGGCCTAAGACCTGGGGAGCCCAGGGAGGGCTGGTAGCCCGCGGGCCGGCCGGGCCCCACGCCAGGGACCTCTCTCCCCCCGCAGTCCATCTCGGGTTTTGCGCACAGCTGCTTCCAGTACGCCATCCAGAAGAAGTGGCCGCTGTACATGAGCACCAAGAACACCATCCTGAAAGCCTACGACGGGCGCTTCAAGGACATCTTCCAGGAAATCTTTGACAAGTAACAGCCTCTCCCTTTATCCCTTCCCAGGGATCCCACAGCCCTTCTCTCCTGTCCCCCCGGGCCCCTGTCCTACGGGGAGGTCGCCGTCCCAGGGCTTTCGGCTCGGCTCGAGGAGAGATCCTCAACCTGGCAGCCTCCCGCCCTCTCCCCACAACCGGCCCTTTTGCTCCCAGGCACTATAAGACCGACTTCGACAAGAATAAGATCTGGTACGAGCACCGGCTCATTGATGACATGGTGGCTCAGGTCCTCAAGTCTTCAGGCGGCTTCGTGTGGGCCTGCAAGAACTACGATGGAGATGTGCAGTCGGACATCCTGGCCCAGGGTATGCTGGGAGCACCTGTTCCCCAAGGGGTGGATTGTCGGTCTTCTCTGGCTGGGGGGATTTTCAGACCCCCTTCGTAGAAAATGTGTCCAGTGTGGCAGCGGGACTGGGGCCGGGCGCCTCATTGCAGGGTTCCCCGTGGACAGCAGGGGGCAGGAGCTCTCCGGCATCTGAGGGAGGAAGGGTCACCAATTAGGTTTGGACTGGTGTGTTACTAAGGCTGCTGTTACAGAAAAAGGAGAACCTAGGAATTCAAGTTCTAAGGGGCCAGGTGCGTCAGCTCTGAGGTTGTTCCTGTCCACGAAGCCAAGCGACTGTGCCTCCAGGTTTGGGCCAGGGTTGGCTCCAGTAGAAAAATGGTTTTGGGGCGCCTGGGTGGCGCAGTCGGTTGGGCGTCCGACTTCAGCCAGGTCACGATCTCGCGGTCCGTGAGTTCGAGCCCCGCGTCAGGCTCTGGGCTGACGGCTCGGAGCCTGGAGCCTGTTTCCGATTCTGTGTCTCCCTCTCTCTCTGCCCCTCCCCCGTTCATGCTCTGTCTCTCTCTGTCCCAAAAATAAATAAACGTTGAAAAAAAAAAAATTTAAAAAAAAAAATTAAAAAAAAAAAAAAAAAAAGAAAAATGGTTTTGAGCACAACCGGGTACGTTTCGAATTATAGAGAATTCGTTTTGCACAGTCAACCTGTTGGCTGTAGGAGAATACTGGGGAAGACGGCAGAGCCCCAAGCCCTAGAGCGTCCCCTAAGAGATAATTCAGATTGCAACATAAAGCATGGACGAGACCGTTAGAGAAGTAGCCATAAGAAATAGCCCGATTGTGCCCGGCTGGCTCAGTCGGAAGAGCAGGCAACTCTTGATCTCAGGGATTGTGGTTTCCTACCTCAAGTTGGGTGTAGAGATCACTTAAGAAATAAAATCTCAGGGCGCCTGGGTGGCTCAGTTGGTTAAGTGCCTGACTCTTGATTTCATCTCAGGCTATGATCTCACAGTCGTGGGATTGAGCCCTGCGTCTGGCTCCACGCTGGGCCTGGAGCCTGCTGGAGATTCTCTCTCTCTGCCCCTCTCCCTGTTTGCATGCACTCTCTCTCTCGAAAAATAGAATAGAATAGAATAGAATAGAATTCTAAAGTAAAATCTTAAAAAAAGAAAAGAAGAAATAGCCCGGTTGTGTTGGGCACAAGAGCAGCGCCCCACAAGAGTAGGGAGTAGACAACGTGTAGAGCAGAGAGTGGAAGAGAAACAAGGGTACGTGAGATGGTTTGAGGTCTAGCTCCCGAGAAGGAAGGTGACGCCCACCCCGGGGTTGCAAGGAGAATGCATAAGAATTCCTGACGTTTCATAAAACCTTGGCCTTTATTTCAATAAGTGTGGCAGTGGTCCTCTTACTAGAACAATTCCTATCTCGGATGGAAGGACGAGAAGCCATAGCAGACAAGAGAGAGGCATGAAAGTTGCCCTTAAGTAAACAAGGAATGGGTGAGTGCGAAGGTCCAGGAAACGTGGAGAAGGGACCCCTTCCCGAGTCTCAGCAGCAGAACTTCTCAGACAATGAATTTTCCTGGAGAAGTTTTTCGCTTTTTCTTTCTTGGGACCTACACAGTTCTTATTTTGGTGCCATGGGGTGCTTTTGAAGCCCAGGAGACCTTGACAATAGAAAAGGTTGACGTCTGGATTTGGGAGAATTTGGAGATAAGTCACAAAGCTTTAAAGTAGCCTGCAAGAGAGGCACACAGAGGGATCGTTGTGATGTAGCTGGTGGCAGGCTTTCTGCTTTCTGCGTGAACGAACCGTGCGGTTGCGAGCCAGGCTGGGTGGGCAGAAGTCCTGGGGTCGTGGGCTCTGGGGGCCCCAGGCTCTGGGAACCCAGATGTATGTTAATAGGCTGATGATAGCCACCTTTGAACGCCCCCCTGCCCTGTGCTGGGCTCTAGAGACCCACGACAAGGGTGGGCAAGCCCGAAACAGTGGCTGTCCTCCTGGGTGCCGTTGGGGGTCACGAGCTGAGGGGGTCTCCTCCCAGCAGAAGGGCAGGGGGACTCAACCCCGGTGGTCTGAGGAGGGTGGGTGCCGGCACCGAATGGAGGATCTTTCCACTCTTCAGGCTTTGGCTCCCTCGGCCTGATGACGTCTGTGCTGGTCTGCCCAGATGGGAAGACCATCGAGGCTGAGGCCGCTCACGGGACAGTCACCCGCCATTATAGGGAGCACCAGAAGGTGAGTGTAGGGACCGTGGTCGCGTGCCCATCTGTCCCGGGGGCTTAGAACCCACTGGCTCTGAGGGCTGGGGGGATGGGGCTGGCCCGTCAGCCTACGGGTGGGCGGTCGCGTCCCGGTGGCCCCCTTGTCGGCCGGTTCGGCTCCCGATCCCCCTACGACCCCCGCCCCCAGGGCCGGCCTACCAGCACCAACCCCATCGCCAGCATCTTTGCCTGGACGCGTGGCCTGGAGCACCGGGGGAAGCTGGATGGGAACCAGGACCTCATCAGGTGAGCGGAGAGGGAGGGGCCTGAGCTGGCCCAGGGCAGCTTCTGGGCGGGCTCTGTATCGCCGGGGCCTCACTCTGGCCCGTCCCCTGCAGGTTTGCACAGACCCTGGAGAAGGTGTGTGTCCAGACGGTGGAGAGCGGAGCCATGACCAAGGACCTGGCGGGCTGCATCCATGGCCTCAGCAAGTGCGTGGCTGGTGGCAGAGGGAGGGGCTGGCCTTCTGGGACCTTCTTCCCTGGGTGGGAAGAAGCCAGAGGACCCTCTTAGAGGCAGCTCCCCGCTCCTCATCCTCAAGTCAGCTTAGCTGCCAGGGGCCTGGGGTGGGCCAGGTCCACAGCCCTGAGACCCTGTGAGTTTGCCCCCATCCCCGAGGCTAGGGGCTCAGAGCCTTGCCGTCCCCGTCTGTACAAGTGTCTGAAGTTGTGTGGCCCTTTGGCGACGGGCTCTAGGCAACCTTTGACGCGCAGCCTGGGCGTGCCACGCCCCACGGGCACGGGAGGGCAGCTCCTCGGGTGCCCAAGTTCAGGCTCTGCCCGGACCCAGGCTGGAGCCGCGCCTCACATGAACGGTGTTCTCTCGGCAGCGTGAAGCTGAACGAGCACTTCCTGAACACCTCGGACTTCCTGGACACCATCAAGAACAACCTGGACAAGGCCCTGGGCCAGTAGTGGGGGCGGGGCGCGGCCCGCAGCGGGCGGGCCGGGGTGGGGGGGGCAGCGGGCCGCGGCTGAGCCTCCCGGCCCCTCTCAGGAGGCCTTTCTAGGGGACGTTTTTTATAAGCGAGATGTTTTTAAGAATATCTGTGTGTTTCCCCTCATGGTGATGTGAGGCAGGAACAGCGTGTTTTACCTCAGCCAGTCAGTGAGTTTTGCATACTGTAATTTATATTGCCCTTGGAACACATGGTGCCATATTTAGCTACTAAAAAGCTCTTCACAAAACCGTCTGCTGTGTTTGTGCCCGAGGGAGGAGGCAGCCCGGCCCGGGGCCCCAGAGAAAGAGGCCCTCAAAGGGCCGGTGGATTCCGCCCACGTCCCAGGCCTCCATTCACAGGGGCCACCGTGAGGCGAGGGGACCGGGCAGCAGTGTGAGTGTCCTGAATTCTACAGGAGCCGCCCGGCCAGCCGCTGGGCCTGTGGTGTGCGGGCCTGGAATTACCAAACACGATCCGGTTCCTATATGCTGATCTCCACTTGGGGATTGTTACCACTTCCTGGTAGATTCTGGTTACGTTGCCATTGATTGATTGATTGATTTTTTTGCTTGGTTAGTTTTAACCTCCTAAAAATCTTGAGACCTCTTTATTTACCCTTTGCTTGGTCCTCAGAATGGGTTCCACACAGCGGTGGCTTCACGGCCCTCTGCACGGCTGCCTGGGGCTGGGGGCTGGGACTGTGAATGGAGGTCCCGTGTAGTCTAGGCCCATCGGGGTCCCCAACTTGGGTTCCTCCTCGCCATTCTTTGGCAAAACCAGGAAAGTAAGATGGAAAGTCGCAGTAAAGCAAAACAGATCCAACTTGAAGGGCTATCTTTTTGTGCAGGGAATATATTCTACTTTTGGTGTCTCGATGCCCGGGGCGGGGAAGAGTTGTGCCATTTTCACCTGATCTGACAGATACTTGGCGACCCAAAGTCCATTTCCCCAGTTTCCAGGGTTGGGGGCGGGGGAGACTCTCATGGCTCTTGAAACTGGACAGCTGGGACCCTCGGTAGCTCGGAGATGGGTTCCAACCGCCCCTCACCCTGGTGGCCTCCGTGTATTTGAAGGACCGCACGTCTGCAGTAATCATACTGAACTCCCAGGGCTGTGGGAAGAAAAGCTGGGCTCTGCTTGAGGGCCCAACTCCTGGGGCAAAGCTCAAGGTTTCCGGCCCCTTCTTGCCCGTCAGTAGGAAGGGCTGGCAGCCTCGGAGGCGCAGTCTGGCGTCGTGAGCTGGCTTCTGTCCTGGTACCCTGTCGGTGGGTCAAGAGGAGAAGCGGCTTTTCTCTGCAAGTGGTGGGAATTCTGGGGCCTTGGCCGCAGCCCTCCTCTCTTGGGCTTGGAGCGGCTCCCCGTAGGCGCCTGGCCCTGCAGGTGGCCATTCCAATGCCAAGGATGGTCTGAAGGATGGTCTGCGTTTCTTTCTTCCCCTCCTCGGAGAGCGAGCGATGGATGCCCTGCTGTGTGGGGCAGGGCAGCTTTGTTGGGAGTTCCTTCTGGGGGAGGGGTGAGGACCAAGTCCCCAAGAACCACGGGAAGAAGCACTCACAGTCACCTCGCTAAAGAATATTCATTTATTTATAATTATTGCTAAGTAAACTTCTCTCTTAAACGGGAACATAAAAACACAGTAGGGCTTTGCACAAGTGGAATTTCTAAACAGTTGGTTTGTATACACGTCAAAATAAGTTAGAATGGAATTCGTCCAGGAGTTTCCAAGTCACCCAAGAGGCCGCACGCCTCTCTTGAGAGGTTGGGGAGGGGTGAGGACAGGAGCCTTGCCGAGACCACCCCCCAGCTCAAATTGTTTAAGTTGTGCTGTTTCTTTCTCTTAGCTTTGCCTGGGTCCAAGGCACAGGGCAGGGGGCGTTCAAGTATTGAACCTCGCAGAGGGCCGAGCTGATGGCAGGGCTGGGGGAGGAAAGGAGAGCCCCGCCCTGGGGGCCAGACCGTCTCCCTTGGGTTTCCAAGACCAAGGCCACTGCGCTGGCAGGAAAGAGGAGGAGGAGGAGAAGGAGGAGGTACAGGGTTCTTTTTGGTACCAGGGGAGAAAGACATTGTGGGAAGAGGTAGTTTGCAGGGGGTGATGCTTCTGCTCAGCAGGAGAAAATGTCTTCTACAGTGACGGGGTCACTGCCACCTGAGGGTCATCATGGCGGGCACCTGGGGGGCTGGGGGGGGGGCCTCGGGGTTCTGGAGGGGAAAAGGCTCCTTTGAGCCCCCAGTCCTCTCGTTTGTTGCCTCTTAGCATGAGCTTGAGCAGAGAAGGAAGGGGCACCTGGCTGCCTGATCCCGAGGCCACCTTGTCCTCCCCTCAGTCCTGATCACAGCCACCCTGAAGCCTGGCTTGGTCCTTCACTAAGGGTACAGCTTTGGGGGTAGTCAGCTGCATTTCAAACTGGTCCCCCCCCCCCCCCCCCCGCCCGGCTGTTCCCCCTCCTTTCCTGGTTTCCGGGCCGAAGTTGGTGGCTTCACCTCCTTCGTGCCTTTGGGGACAGCCCTGCCTGCCCCCTCTCCACTGAGGCCTCAGGAGGCGAGTGGGCAGGAGTCCGGGTGCCCTAGCATTCCTGAATGTACTATTTCATGCCCTGGGCCTGTCTTCGGTTCCCGGGGCAGGAGCTGGCGTGGGGACAGAGGCGATGAGAGTAGGCAAGCAAGGGAGGGAGCTGTCGGCTGAGCAGAATCGAGCAGCCTTGGCCGCTGAGGTGGGTGGTGCAGAGCGAGTCACTGGCTGGAGAGGCCGGGCAGGGGCGGAGGGCCTGCCCAGCTCTGCGTCCTGCCTCTCGCCGGGGCCCGAGGCTCCCTGCCAACCCCCCTCTGCGCCGGAGTCCTGCCTGGCTGGCCACCGGAGCTCGGGGAGGCGTGAAGCGCTCACGGCACACAAGGGAGCTTCCATTTGGAAAAAGAAAATGATCTCCAGCAGAAAGAATAGGTGACAGAGTTGGAAAGGAAAAAAAATAATAAATTACCTTCAAAATACCCCTTTTGCTCAAAAATTTTTTTATCTCTATGGTCTTCATTTTCTTTTTAACTATGTTGTTCTTTCTGGGAACCTGTTGAGTCTTGGCTGTCCCCATCCTCAAAATGGATACTTGTTAATAATAAAATACTCCAGCCACCCCCCAGGTGGTCCTTGGCCTCCTCTGGGGACAGCCCCTCTCAGTCCCCGTGATCCCTTTGCTGTGCCCTGCCCCTCACTCAAGGGGGCCCCCATCTGTCTCAGTGTGTGCCCAGCGAAAGGCACATCCCAGCTTTGTTCACATCGGGGGACCCTGGTGCGGGGACCAGTTCAGCACAGAACCGGATGACATTTGTTGAAATCCACTTGAGGGACACCCACTTTTAAATGGCTGGAGGGGGGGCCTTCTGGGGGTTGGCTGGAGCGGGCATTCGCCGGGGGCTGGGCTACACCCTGCTTTCCTAAGGCCAGGACTGGGGCGGCATGCATGCCTGGCTGGAGGAGAGCGCGGGAGGCACCAGGAGGTAGAAGGCAGAGGGCCCTGCCTGGCTGTTTATGGACAAGGTGGGGAAGGGGGGCTCTGGGGCCTGGGCTTTTGGCGGCCCAGGGGCTGGTGAGGGATCGGGGGGGGGGGGGGGGGGCAGTGCTGACCAGCACAGGAGCTCAAACATCCCTAGAGGCAGGAGCTGGTCCAGACGAGAAACAAGGCAAGACTCACGTTCTCTCTTCCTCCAGTGCCGGGACCCCAGGAGGAGCGGACAGGAAGCGCATCAAACCCCTCCCCACTGGCTGCCCCAGCTCGGCTGGGCCCCTGGAGAGGCCCAAGGACCCGTGCCCCTGTGGCCTATCCCCCAACGGCCCCGATCAGCATTCCTCCCACCCTCCCACAGCAGCAGGCCAAGGAGACCCAGAGCTGGGCCTCCTGTGCTCTCCTTCCTCCCCCAGATGCCTGGGGCCTGGGCCTGGTTCACAGCTGAGGCCAGTAGTACGGTCTCCATTTGGTCTACGGGTCCCGAAGTGGTGCAAACGACTCCGTGGGAGGGGAGGGCTCGGGACAGCGGGGCAGTAGCTTTCTCAGCCGCGGGAGGTGCGCCCGCGGCACGTGGGTCTCCCCCCGCGTCCCAAGCCCTCCTCGCCCTGTGGGCGCCCGGCTTGTGCTATAGCACGTTGTAGTAGGCCATCTCCTTCATGGCCTGCTCGGTGAGGACGCTGGCCTCGGTGCTGCTGTGCACGCCAGCGTACGTATAGGCGTTCTCGAAGTCTTCCGTCTCCTGCTGGCTGTCGAGCTCCGAGGGGTCCGTGCCCGTCAGCTCCATCATGGGGTCTGCAAGAGAGGCGCGCGTGAGGCCCGGATGCCGCCTCGTGGGAAGAGCCAGGCCCTTCTACACGGAGGCAGAGGACCTTCCTACACGATTTCCTAGTCATTGCTTCCAGAGGATTCTCAGCTGCCTCCCTGTGGCTTCTCACCTGGGTCACCAGACCTGAGCCCTAAAGTTGTGTGGGTGGGTGCAGGGCTGGCCTTGAACTTTTCTTTGTCATGCCTCTCTTGCCCCTCCTAGGGGGTCCTCTGCAGGATCTCTTGGCCACATGCAAGCCTGCTGCTCTCTGTCATATTTCTGCAACACCACTCGCTTAGCATGAACTGCACGCGTGGTACTTCTCACGAATACTCCCAGCAACCCCGTGTAGGAGATCAAAAGGAAGTTCAGAGAGGTTAATCAACTTGCCAAAGGGCACCCAGCAAAAGCACTGTTGTTTTGTTTGTTTATTTTTGAGTGAGCGAGACTGCGAGCAGGGGAGGGGCAGAGACAGAGGGAGACGCAGAATCCGAAGCAGGCTCCAGGCTGTCGGCACAGAGCCCGACGCGGGGCTCGAACTCACAAACCATGAGATCATGACCTGAGCCGGAGTCAGACGCTTAACCGACTGAGCCATCCAGGTGCCCAAAAGCACCGTTGTTTTGATCCACTGTTCTGCTCTGCCTCAAATGGCGGGAGGGAGGGGTGCCTGGGTACCCCAGGTACAACAATCAAAAATGTCTCCAGATTCAGCCAAATGTCGGCAGACTCACCCCCAGTGGAGAACCAATGGTGTGAGGGTAACCTCACCCCTTACCGACGAGCGGTTCAGGAATGAATTCAGGCCAGTGAATCACGAGGAAAGGCCTGTGTGTGAAATCTCTGAAGTCACCCAATTCTCACTGGTTTCCTAGAGCAAAAGGGAAGAGGCTCTTACTCTCCCCACTGGTTGTGCACAAGGAAGCACACTGCCCTGATGACTGTTGGCAGCCATTTTGTGACCATGAGGAAAATCACAGCTAATGCCTCAAACAGATGGAGGGAGCCTCCCCGCCCCATGTCACTATTATGGGGCCGAATCAGCCAGCTCTGAAGAAGGCCAGCCTGAGTGTGCGTGTGTGTACGTGCACCCAGAGCATCTGACACATTGTGAGTCTTCCTGACTGTCAAGCCTGAGCTTCTCAGATCAAGGTTATACGCGAGAGGCAGGCTGGCTTGGGTCCCAGCCATTCCAGTGTCAATCACCTTACTCCCTGGTACAGCCAGCAAGAAAGCCGTCCTGCACATTCCTGGTGACTGACCTCACGGGACAGAGCCTGTGCCTTCACCACCCCCTGGGGACAAGGTGTGCAGAGACCTCTGTTTCCAACAGGAAGAGTTCTTCTCCGCTCCCTCCCGGTAGGTTAGATGCATGGCAGGTCTGCGGGGGGGCAGGGGCTCTCAAACTCTACCGCACAGAGAATTATCTCAAGTGCTTTAAAGTGCTGGCGCACCTGGGTGGCTCAGTCCATTGAGCGTCTGACTTCAGCTCAGGTCATGATCTCACAGTTTGTCAGTTCGAGCCCTGCGTCGGGCTCTGTGCGGACATCTCGGAGCCCGGAGCCTCCTTCAGATTCTGTGTCTCCCTCTGTCTCTCTGCCTCTCCCCTGCTTGTGCTCTCTCTCTCATAAATAAATAAACATTAAAAAAAAAAACCAACAACAAAACAGTCTGTAAAGTGCCTTAAAGTGCCGATCCTAGGCCATATGCCAGATCAATTACATCTGAATCTCTGGGGTTGCGACTCCGGGATCAGCCTTTAAAAAATTCCCCGGGTGCTTCCAATGTGCAGCCAAGTTTGAGTGCCAGTCCTTTTAGAGTCTAGATCGAAGGTTCTCAAAGGGAGGTCCCTGATCAGCAGCCCCGGTATCCCCTGAGAACTTGCTGGAAATGCAAATTCTGCAGCATGACCCAGACGTACAGATGCAGACACGCTGGGGGTGGAGCCCAGCCAGGTGTTTTAACAAGCTTCCAAGTGATTCCAGTGAATACTAATGTCTGAAACCACCACCCTAGCTCCTTGCTTCTGAAACCCCACCGTGCAAACAAACCGCCCTGAGATCTTTTTGGAAATGCAGATTCTGACTCAGCAGATCTGGGGTAGGGCTGAGTCTGCAGTTCTAGCGGGATCCCAGGTGATGCCCACCTGTATTGTTGGTTCTCGTACCACACTTTGCGTAGGAAGGGGCTACAGAGGGCGCCGGTCTGCAGCCAACAGGGTTTCATCCTTGCCCCCAAGAACAGAAAACTGAGGACGCCTGTTTCTGCCAGAAAACCCAGGCCACTCCCTGGTTAGCTGCTGCAAAACCGAATCGGGATTATTGCAGGCACCCCCCAGCATCTGACGGACTGCTCGTGAGTTAAGTCCGGGCAAGTCAACTCACCCCTTCTTGTCCAGGCACGTTCCCGGCTATCTTGTCTCAGAAGGTGCACCAGAGAGTCAAACAGCTCCTGACTGTACAAGGAACCTCCCTGAAGTGCCATCTCTTGCTTCCGGTAGAATGTCTAAAGTGCCTCCTCCCCTCAGTAAGGCCCGAGAGACTAATGTTTTCCACTACTGACAAGTGTTGAGGGGAGAGGCTATCACTAACCTTACGGATTGGACAACAAAGAGCCTACAAAACCTCCACCCAGCGCAGGGGTGAGGCCCCTTACCTGAGTACGTGGGCTTCATTCTCTTTGGCAAGCACTACGGGAGTGTGATGGAGCGCATTACACTCTTTGCCTTGGCTGCTGGGATGCTCAGAGCTCCCCAGGGATGTCCACTGACCCTCCCGTGGTACATCTGGAATTGTGACCTCACCTGGCTTCCCTCATCTTTCCAGCGGCTATTTTCCCTTTTGTTAATTTCTTCCCCCTCCATTTATTTTAAATGTCATCTTCTAGTCGTCCACATAAAAGTGTCTGTCACCTCCTGTGTGTTGTGATCTTGCATGAGTTACCTAACTGCTCTGTCCTCCAGTCCCTGCATCTCAAAAATGGGGATAATAACAGAGCCAACCTCACCGTGAGGACCATGTGAGTTAATAAAGGCCTGGCACACAGTTAGCACTCGATCAATATTACTTATTATTTTTGGGGTGCCTGGGTGACTCAGCCGGTTAAGCGTCCGACTTCGGCTCAGGTCACGACCTCACGGTTCGTGGGTTCGAGCCCCGCGTCGGGCTCTGTGCTGACAGCTAGCTCAGAGCCCGGAGGCTGTCTTTGGATTCTGTGTCTCCCTCTCTCTCTCTCTGTCCCTCCCGTGCTTTCTCTTTCTCTCTCTCAAAAATAAATAAAACATAAAAAAAAAAAAAAAGATTATTTATTCGTATTTATTATTGTTTATGTGGGCCCACTTATGTCCTCTGAAGAATACATAAATATCCCATCATTATCACCGTGACGACCTTCCAGGGTGCCTCCTCCCTAGACCTGAGCGCATCCCAGTGAGGTCTCTGGCCTGGCCGGCCTCCCCACGCCCCTAACCGGCCAGGAGGCTCCTGAGTGTGCCGTGACGGCGCTGCTCCCGCTCCGTCCGCTGCGCGTGGCCCACCCACCTTGGCTGTCCAGGCCGATGTCCATGACACCATGCTTGACCTTCATGTGCCGGCTCAGGTTGCCCTTGAGGTTAAACTTGCTGGAGCAGTAGGGGCACTTGAAGGGCTTGCTGCCCGCGTGCAGGTGCATGTGGCCCAGCAGGTTGTACATGCGGTTGAAGGACTTCCCACACACCTGGAACACACCGACTCCTGAGCCCTCGGGGAGCCCGCCGTCCCCGAACCCCCTGCCCGCTCCCGCCTCCCCGGCGCAGCCGGAGTCCCCATCGCTATGCACGGCACTCACTCTGTCCTTTTCCCCTGTCACCCCAGGGGCCTGTGAGACAGAGTGGAAGCCGCTCCTTGCTGGTCACTGTACCACCCTCCCTGAGCTGGGGTTACCAGAAGCCCAGGGCCCGGCTCTCCGACCACACAGAGTCCCACGCCTGGGCTCTTTCCCTGGGGCTGTGCGGGGACCTTCACCCTCTCCCCAGCTTTGAAACAAATACAACCGCAGCAGCTTGTAGGCTCTGAACCCTGGCATTTTCACCCCAAGCTGGGCTCCCCTGCTCGTGCTGGCCAGGCCAGCTCTGAGTGGGTCTCAGCTGCGGCCGTCGTGCTGACTCTGGGCCGCCCGTGGGGACATCCCGCCTTGGGGCCCCGACAGCCTGGTACCTTGCATTTGAATGGCTTCACAGGCGAGTGTACAATCATGTGCGTCTTGAGGGTCTGCTTCTGCACGAAGGTCTTGAAGCAGATGTGGCACTGGTAGGGCCGGACGCTGGTATGGATCAGCATGTGTCGCTTCATGTTTGCCTGCAGGGTGAACTCCCGGCCGCACACCTCGCACTTGAACTCCTTCACGCCCTGGCGGGGGGTGGGGAGGAAGGGGTGATGGTCAGGGCCACACGACGGGCACAGCCTCTGGAAGTGTGTGTGTGTGTGTGTGTGTGTGTGTGTGTGGACCATAGTGTCTGAGTGAAATGACTTCCTGGGGGTGTTCTGAACAGGGACCATGTGTTTAAAGTGGGGGAATGTTGGGGCAGGGCCACTTACTCCAGGAAGTCCTCCAGTCACAGGCAGAGACTGGCTGGGCCTCATGGTTCCTGCCCACACACCCGCTGTCTCCCGCTCACCTTGGCAGGTGTACCTGTAGGTTTGCACCAGCACACCAAGGCGAATGTGTTCATCCATTCATTCGTTCATTTCATTCATTCGTTCATTCATCCAGCAACTATTCCCTGGGCACCTGCTACAGGCCAGCATCACACACGCCAGGCACCAGGGACCTGTGGCCAAGAAGGCAGCCGTAGCCTGGTGGACTGTCCTCAGGTCAAGAGCATGTGTATGCGTCTTCCCCCTCAGTCCCATCCTTCAGTGGTCTTTCTGGTTCACGGACCCCTTTGAGAATATGATTAAAAGCATGGACGCTCCAGGAAAAATGACACTCGAATCTGAATACAAGAATTCCCAAACCTCTGGAGCCCATCCACTTGACCCCATGAGAGTTCTGCAAGCTTCCCTGGTGATAAGAACCACCTGAAGTTCTCATTACCCATACAGCCTCTCAGGAGATTCCTCCCTGGAGATCCCGATCCAGTGGGCCCAGGAATTTTTAGTCTCAGCAGGTCCCCCAAGTGATTCCCATCACTGAAGGAGTTTGGGACGCTCGGCCCCAGGAGATAAAAATTCCAGGGGAAAACCCTCTGGTTTGACTGTCAACATGGTCTTTCGTGGTCTGGAGGTGACCCCCAGTGCGGGACAGGGTGCTGTGGGCACAGGGGGTCTGATGTATTGTCCGGGGAGGAAAGGACAAAAGTTGGGGGCTCATCTCTTTGCTGAGTCAGTAACTTAGAAGATCCCCAGTAGGACAGACACATGTCTGTGGTCACAGCTGCTGTCCCAAGTGCTTACTGGGGACAAAGTTTCGTATCATAATGTAACGGTGCCTGTGTCTCTTTCCTTTAGCAGATGGGGACACGTCATATCGCGGGTATGCTTGCTGGACACGCTGAAGAGGTGTCTGACCACCAGGGGGCCCTGCCCCGGGGCCGCCTCCCGCCCAAGTGCATGTTGCACACGTTGTGCAAATTCACGCCGATGACAGAGCTATGTGCGACTTTCTTAGCCTTTGCTTCTTGTTTTCAGTTTTGCTTCACAGTATTATTTCTCTTTGGACGCTTTGCAGACTCGTGGGGGTTTTCGGTAGAGGAGAAAGACGGTACGAACGGGGCACGAGTGCGTATCACTCTCACCCTCACCCCTGCTCTGCTTTTCAGGCTGAGCTCAGACTCAGCTTCAGAGTCCTTCTTAACACGACACTTCCGCAGCCCTACCAGCTGACTGGGGGGGGGGGGGGGGGGAACAGCTGCCATAAAACCTACAACCTACAGGGGCGCCTGGGTGGCTCAGTCGGTTGAGCGCCGACTTCGGCTCAGGTCACGATCTCGCGGTCCGTGAGTTCGAGCCCCGCATCGGGCCCCTGTGCTGACAGCTCAGAGCCCGGAGCCTGTTTCAATTCTGTGTCTCCCTCTCTCTGACCCTCCCCCATTCATGCTCGGTCTCTCTCTGTCTCAAAAATAAATAAACGTTAAAAAAAAATTAAAAAAAAAAACAAAAAAACAAACAAACAAACCTACAACCTACAAATCATCTCCGCGCCGGTAGAAAACGTTCCCGGGGCAGGGAAGGCCTGACAGGCCCTCACTCCCGCACTCACTGCCGTGTGCACAGGAGAGGTGAGGACACAGGCTGGCCCTGGAGGGTCCCTGAGGCTGCCACGAGGGAAGGTGGGAGCTGTGTGCACATTCAGCGTCAAAGCGTGAAGCTGGTCGGATCTGGGGTAGAAACGAAGGGGCAGCCTAAGTGCCAGAGAGGAGCTGGGGGCCCCGAGAGGCCTCGTTCCGTCTGCCTGGACAGGAGGACCTCTGGGAGGGGGGGCAGTGGCTGAAGGGACGGGAAGGGCGGCAGGGGACAACGGGTCGAAGTTATGTCTAAGGGACATAGTGGAGCAGGACAGCGTGTCCCATCTTCTAGCCCCACAAACCACTCTGCCTCATTTGGCCATACTGGACTTCTCCGTAACAAGTATTTCCCCTTACGTCTGCTCTCTTTTCAAACGAAATGTATTTTGGGGCACCTGGGTGGCTCCGTCGGTTAAGCGTCTGACTCTTGGTTTCAGCTCAGGTTATGATCTCACGGTTTCACGGGTTTGAGTCCCGCGCAGGGGGGGCCACGTAGGGCGGCTCAAAGCCACACTCTGGGGGCCAAGCCTCCGGCTCAGGAAGCAGGATGCTAGGTTCTGGGGCCCAGTCTGGGAAGGGGTGGGGGTGGTCTCAGCTCTGGCTGAGAGTGGAGCCTGCTTGGGATTCTGTCTCACTTTCTCTCTGCCCCTCCCCCACTCATGCTGTCTCTGTTGCTCTCAAAATAAATAAACTAAGAAAGAAAGAAAGAAAGAAAGAAAGAAAGAAAGAAAGAAAGAAAGAAAGATAATTAAACTTTTCCTAAAGGGAAGGCACAGGTTTTGATACACTTTTGTAATTACAAGGAGAAAGGAAACCCTCTGTATTTCTGTCATGTCCGTTGCCTTGGGGCCTCCTGGCCTGGACCCTCCAGTCTAAAATAGGAAGGAAGGGCAGGCTGCTTCAGTTATTCTCCAACTGTGTTCCCTGGGGCCTGCAGGGGTTCCTCAAATATTGCATTCAAAAATTTTTATTTTATTTACTTTTTAAAAATGTTTATCTTATTTTTTTTTTAACGTTTATTTATTTTTGAGAGAGGGAGCAGGTGAGAGTGGGGGAAGGGCGGAGAGAGGGAGGCAGAGGCTCTGAAGCAGGCTCCATGCTGTGGGCACAGAGTATCCTCGGGGAGGGGGGGGGGGTTTCCACAAACCCAGGGATCATGACCTGAGCTAAAATCAAGAGCTGGATGCTTAACCGACTGAGCCACTCAGGCGCTCCCAAAAATGTTTATTTTTGAGAGAGAGAGAGAGAGCGAGAGAGAGAGCGAGCGAGCATTAGCAGGGTTAGCAGGGGAGGGGCAGAGAGAGAGGGACAGAGGAT
The DNA here is from genome assembly GCF_028018385.1 of Neofelis nebulosa. Taxonomy (NCBI): domain Eukaryota; kingdom Metazoa; phylum Chordata; class Mammalia; order Carnivora; family Felidae; genus Neofelis; species Neofelis nebulosa. The sequence goes on from NC_080788.1 coordinate 6,069,781, forward strand.
CTGAAGCGGGCTCCACGCTGACAGCAGAGAGCCCAATTCTGGGCTCCAACCCGTGAACCATGAAACCATGGCCCGAGCCAAAGCTGGCTGCTCAGCGGACTCAGCCACCCAGGTGCCCCTCACTCAAAACTTTACAAAGTTTTGCTGTTAAAAAACCCCCTAATTTCAATTGTATTTTTTCTAATACTCATCAAAATAAACACGGAACTGCAAACATAAGAAAAGTTCATCCGCGTAGCATCTAAATTAGCACCTAGATGATCTCAAGCACTATTTTGTAAGCACCGGTGTTAGACCTACAGGAGGGACCTCAGATCTGGGGCAGGGCCCTTGGGAAGGGCCCTGGGGGGATGAGGGGTCCTGGGAAGGAGAGGGGAGGGGCCCTGCGAGGGAGGGGATGGGTCCTGGAGGATAAGGGAGGAGGCGCCCTGCGGGGGAGAGGGGCGGGGCCCTGGGGGGGTGGGGGCGGGGCCCTAGGGGGCAAGGGGGGAGGCGCCCTGGGGGTGAGAGGGGCGGGGCCCTGGGAGGGTGAGGGGATGGGTCCTGGAGGGTAAGGGAGGAGGCGCCCTGCGGGGGAGAGGGGCGGGGCCCTGGGGGGGTGGGGGCGGGGCCCTAGGGGGCAAGGGGGGAGGCGCCCTGGGGGTGAGAGGGGCGGGGCCCTGGGAGGGTGAGGGATGGGTCCAGGAGGGTAAGGGGGGAGGCGCCCTGCGGGGGAGAGGGGCGGGGCCCTGGGAGGGTGGGGGCGGGGCCCTAGGGGGCGAGGGAGGAGGCGCCCTGCGGGGAGAGGGGCGGGGCCCTGGGGGTGGGGGCGGGGCCCTAGGGGGCGAGGGAGGAGGCGCCCTGCGGGGGAGAGGGGCGGGGCCCTGGGGGTGGGGGCGGGGCCCTAGGGGGCAAGGGGGGAGGCGCCCTGCGGGGGAGAGGGGCGGGGCCCTGGGGGTGGGGGCGGGGCCCTAGGGGCGAGGGAGGAGGCGCCCTGCGGGGGAGAGGGGCGGGGCCCTGGGGTGGGGGCGGGGCCCTAGGGGGCAAGGGGGGAGGCGCCCTGGGGGAGAGGGGCGGGGCCCCGGGCGGCGAGGGGGCGGGGCCCCGGGGGGAGGCGCCAGCCGGCCGGCCCTACCTTGTGCGTGAGGGAGTGCTGCTTGAGGTGGTGGATCTGGCTGAACTCCATGCCGCACTCCGTGCACACGAAGGGCCGCACGTTCTGGTGCTTGAGCATGTGGTTCTGCAGCTGGCTGCGGTAGTGGAAGGACTTGTCGCACTCGAGGCACTGGTAGAGGGTGGGGCCCTGGTGGGAGGCCAGGTGGCGCTTGAGCTGGGTCAGGGTGGAGAAGTCCAGGCCGCACTCGACGCAGACGTGGCAGCGGCCGCTCTCGTGCTTCACTTCGTGGGCCTTGAGCTCGCTGGGGTAGGCGAAGCCGCGGCCGCAGAAGTGGCAGCTGTACGGCTTGACCTCGGAGTGCAGCAGCATGTGGCGCTTGAGGTGGCTGGTCTGCGTGAAGGCCTTCTGGCACACCTGGCACTTGTGGGGCCGGGTGCCCTGGTGCGTCAGCAGGTGCGTCTGCAGGTGGCTGGGCTGCTTGAAGAGCTTACTGCAGTGCGGGCACGAGTGCGGCTTGATGCCGTTGTGACCCAGGATGTGCGTCACCAGGTTGTACTTGGACGTGTAGGACTTCTCGCACATGCGGCACTGCCAGCGCTTCTGGCGGTCACCCGCCTCCACCAGGTAGGAGTCGTCGATCTGCACGTTGATGTCCAGCCGGTCCAGCTGGGCCTTCTTGTGGCGCTCCGCCGTCGAGCCCGCCGAGTCGGCCTCGAACTCTCCCGCCTCCTGCCACACGAAGCCCTGCTCCGGCTTCACGGGCTCCGGGGATTCCATGGTGGGGGCCTCGGGGTCGCTCAGGGGGGCCAGGTGGGGCGGCTCGAAGCCACACTCCACGGGCAGGGCCTCCGGCCCCGGCAGCGCCATGCCGGCTTCGGAGAAGCCGTCCCGGGCCGGGTCTGGGAAGTGGGGGTCGTAGGGGGCCGCGTCCAGCTCCGGCCTCGGGGCTCGGGGCAGGTGCCGCAGCGTCCGGGGCTTGCGGCTGAAGGCGCTGAGGTCGATCATCTTGACGGCGCTGCTCTGCACCAGGGGCTCGCAGCCGCCACTGGCCGCCTCGGCAGGGGCCTCCCCTGGGCCTGCATCCTTGTCGTCACCAGGCACGGACACCTCGTAGACCTCCTGCTCCTCCTCCTCCTCCACCTTCTCAAACTTGACCTTGGGCACCAGCCGCACAGGCGGTCGCGTCTTCCGCCGGGTGTGCTTCTCGAAGGCCGCCTCCACCTCCAGCACCTCCTCTTCCGCCGGCTCCTCCAGGGCCCGCCCGTTGCAGGCCAGCTGGTAGATGTCGGGGCCCGGGGGCCCGGGCTCCCCAATGGCCGGCCCGGACAGCTCAGGCCCCAGGTCCGGGTAGAAGGCTTCGGGGCTTATGGTGGCTCCAAAGAGCTCATTTTCCGAGACCAGGCCCAGCACGGCGGCCTGAGCCAAGGACAGCACCACCACGGCATCCGTCTGTGTCCCTGAGTCCATGAAGCCCTCCATCCCGGGGCGGCTGGCTAGGAGGGCATCGCTGCGGGAAGAGAAGGGAACGTTAATGCCGCACACACAACACGCAGACACGCATTCGGCGAGCGCTTGGCTGATCCGGGGTGTGTCTGTCCCTGACGTCTTTCTCCTCCTGCCCTGGGAACAGGACACACTTGTAATTACCCGGAGCAATGACACCCTCCGCATATCTGACCATCTTCTCCATCCCCCTGTGGGATCCTGGGTAAGCCCTGCCCCCTTGTTGGCCTCGGTCTTCCCACCTGCCACAGGAGGGTTGCATTCCCTCTTAAAGTCGGTTCCCCATAATGTCTTTCCAAGAGCAGCTCAAAAATCGGATTCAAAATCGCAGAAAGTAAAGTTCTATTTTAAAGTTTATTTATCATGGGAGAGAGCAAGAGAAGGGGAGGGGCACAGAGATGAGAGAGAGAATCCCAAGCAGGCTCCGCGCTGTCAGCATAGGGCCCCCGGAGGGCCTGGATCCCACCTACGGTGAGATCATGACCTGAGGGTTATCAAGATTCTGACGCTTAACTGAGCCACCCAGGGGCCCCCCTCTATTTTAAAAATCAATTTTGGAAAACCCATCTCCCTACATGTAACATATACCTCATTCCAACACATTCTGTAGCTTCACTGGCTTTGTTGCCAAGGCAATTAATTTCGCACAGACCCTCAGACTGTACAGTGAGGTGTTAAACAGCTGTCACCATTTGTAATGGCTTGACCATATGAGTGAGGTGCTTTGGTTAAAAAGAAAGAAAGAAAGAAAAAATAAATAAATAAATATGGAGCCGAGGTCGATCTGTCTTTCAAGCCTGATGCTATAAGACTGTGTCTGTCACGACAGGTTACTGTTCTGGATTAGCTAAGTATAATACATTCAGATATCCAAATGTATGCCAATTAAAAATACAGCTTTTGGGGTGCCTGGGTGGCTCCGTCGGTTAAGCGTTGGACTTGGGGTCAGGTCATGATCTCGCGGTTCAGGGGTTTGAGCCCCAAATGGGGTTCTGTGCTGACAGCCCAGAGCCTGGAGACAGTTTCAGATGCTGTGTCTCCCTCCCTCTCTGCTCCTCCCCCCACTCGCCCTCTGTCTCCAAAATAAAGACATTAAAAAAAAATTTTTTTTTTAAATACAGCTTTTATCTGATTTGTACAACTGGAACCTCATGTGAGATCTGATTGGAAGGAAGGGCCTCGTGATGGCCAACATGTTTGAGAGAAGGTCTGAGGAGCCAGCTCCCAGGTTCCCAGGCATGCTCTCTGACCTACCAGGTCCTTTCACAGAAGCCAAGGCACCCACCTGCCCGGTCCAGACCCCGGGTGCACTGGCCTTCCTAGGGACGGAGTAGCCGGCCTTGCACAGGGTTCTCGCACCCGCACCCGTGCTGAGCACCCAGCCCCTCCCGCCGGCCTCCCAGGCTTTCCTCAAATTCCACCTGTTCCTGGGACTTCCCGGCCCTCCCCGCCCACCCTGGCACCCTCTCCGGGCCTCCCCAGGACCAGGATGTGTGCCCCGGATGTGGGAGGGCACGGTTAGAACGCCCACCCCGCTCAGCGCCTGCTCCAGGCGAAGGGGAAAGACATTCCTGGGGTGGCTCCCGCCTGCCTTGCCTGGTCTGGTCTCAGGGTCACAGTCAGGCGCATGGCGCGGGCTGCGGCCTTTCCTCAGGAAGCCGGCCCCGAGCCTGGTGTCTCCCTCCCCCCACAGGCCGGTGCAGCTTCCCCTTCCTGAAGCGGGCTAAAAATAAAATACCCCAGACAGGAATTTAGCTTCCTTGAAACAGACACTACAGATTAAACTATTAATCTTCAAGGAAGGCTCTCGTGGAAGGGGTCAGATGAACAGAACCTGACACGGGATTCAGGGTCCACCTGGAACAGGCTGGAGGGGCTACACCTGATTCAGCCCACCCCCCCACTTCCCCTGCTGGAAAGAGCACGGAAATGGAGGTCAGGCAGCTCGGCCCCAAGTCCTAGCTCTGTCACTTACAAGTGACAAGAGTCACTCTGAGGAGAGTCACTTCAAAGTCACCTCAGCATCTCAGTTTCCCCATCTAAAAAATGGGAATGGAAACACCTACCCCTGCGAGGAAGGATTGCAAGGGCCCAGGTCATAACCCGGTGAAGGGGGATTAGGTAATTATAAAGCCCTCACCAAATGTAAACAATTAACTTCGCTATTTGCCCAGACCTCTGGAAGATTTTCCTGCTGGTAAGGCCACAGAGCCTAGAGATTTCTCCATTCCAGGGCCCCAAATTCTGCCAAGGTTGGGGTGTTTCTGGGACAAGAACTCATTCATTCTAGGAACTAAGAACTCATTCATTTTGTAGCGCGACAAAAACTTTGCTAAATCCCTGCTATGGGTTGGGCCTTGCGCTCAGACATTCGAGGGAGGCGAGGCAGGGTCCTGCCCTCAAGGAGTCCTCAGAGGAGACCACTGTGCCCCCTAGGGCCACCCGGTGGGGCAGTATCCTTGCCTCTGCTCTCAGTGGCCAGTGTGACACAGCTCCAGGTGACAGCCTTCACGCCCCGTTGTGGGTTTGAGCGAACCACAAACGCAGCACTTTTTCTAGACTTCCCTGAAGTCAGGGCCAGCAGAGGGAGGAACCCATCCCCAGCAGCGGAGCCTACGCTAGGTTTGGAGTTCAAATTCACATTTTGCCCTTTTCTCGCTGGGGCAGAACCCACAGTGTCCCGAGCCTCAGATTCATTTCTGTGGAGGGGACGCAGTGCCTGGCCGTGGGGTGGTAAGGACAGGTGAGGACATCAGTGCAAATGTTCGTTCCCTCGGGGCGCCCGGGCGGCTCAGTCGCTTGAGTGTCTGACTCTTGATTTCGGCTCAGGTCGTGAACCCGCGAACCCGGAGTCACGGGCTCGAGCCCTGTGTTGGGCTCCGTGCTGATGGCATAGAGCCTGCTTGGGATTCTCTCTTTCCCGCTCTCTCTGCCCCTCCCCTGCCTGCACTTGCTCACATGCTCTCTCTCAGAATAAATAAACTTAAAAAAATAATTTATTTATTTATTTTTTTTTCAACATTTTTTATTTATTTTTGGGACAGAGAGAGACAGAGCATGAACGGGGGAGGGGCAGAGAGAGAGGGAGACACAGAATCGGAAACAGGCTCCAGGCTCCGAGCCATCAGCCCAGAGCCTGACGCGGGGCTCGAACTCACGGACCGCGAGATCGTGACCTGGCTGAAGTCGGACGCTTAACTGACTGCGCCACCCAGGCGCCCCAAAAAAAATAATTTAAAAAAATGTTAGTTTTCTCTTTGTCTTCCTCTCCTCAATCCCAAAGCTGGCACCCTCCCTTCCTGGCAACCTCAAGGGACCTGGGGAGTGGGAGCAAAGAAATCCTCACTCTGGCGGCAGAGGAGCCGTGGGGAGCTGGAGCTCAGGTCTGGTGTGGTCCCCCCCGAGGGGCGGGTCACCGTACAGGTGACCATCCTGTTAGGAGTGACCTTTAAGACTGAAAGGGGCCACTCCTAAGGATCACCCCAGCCCCCGACCAGGCAGGCAGTTTTGACTTTGGGGCTGGACTCCAGGTTTCTGTGACAGGAGCCCATGCCTGGGTGTAAAAGGGGACCTGCTCAGGGGTCTGTGCCCAAGCGGGGCGGGACGCAGAGGGGCCAACGAGCCACAAATGTGGGCAAAAGGGCTACAGGTCTGGCTTTGCTGAGCGCTCAGAAGATCCCAGGTGAGTCATTTAATCCGAAAAACCACCCCATGGGGAGTGGGCGTGGGGGTTGCGTGCACTCCGTTTCACAGCCCAGGAACCCTGCGCCTAAGTCACATGCTTAGCGTCCTGTCGGGGCACAGCTGGGTCTGCGGGCAGGCCTGTGGGCCCTCCAGCCCGGCCCCATCTGGGCCCGGCGCGCCCAGCTCGGTTCCTTTGCCTGTGCACCCTGGCAGATGGCGTCAGGGGTGTGGGCCTGGCCGCAGCTCCCAGGTGCTGCCCTGGGGTCCTCAGGTCCCGGGGAGACAGCAGGTGCTCATGGGCCCCGGGCAAACTGCGACTGGGAAGCCTCGGGGCTATTCCTGTCTGGCTGCTCCGGGGTCCCCTCTAGGGCGGCCAGGGGCCCCTACCGGTCTGCACCCCGACCGCACTTCCTCCTGGAGTCCGCACGAGCCCCGTGCCCGCCTGGCCAGGCCGACCCCTGCCTTCCACGTACACGGGACAGACACTTGCCTGAGAAGAACACATACCACCCTGCGCATGCGCGTGCGGGTTGCGCAGGGGCCCCGTGTGCGGAGACAGAGGCCCCGAGAAAGGAGACAGACGGCATCTGATCCCCCTGCATTTCACGTGCGTGTTCCGTCCGCCACACAGAGAAACGGGTAGTTGGGCAGGCGGGGGCTCTGCAACCCAGTGTCACTACTTCTCCTCCTCCTGGGCCACCTTTTAGGTCTCCCCTCCGCACACACTGGCTCCGGCCCTTGTGTTTAGGCCCCAGCTTGAGGCTACCCAGGGCGGGAGCAGAGCCTGCCAGGTGCGCACCACCTGGGAGCCAGGCGCGCACCACCTGGGAGCCAGGCACCTCCCCCAACCCAGGCCCCTTGTGTCATCTGCCTGGAGCCCCCTGGTGGCGCTCCCCTCTCAGGGCAAGGCCTTTGCCCCACCACTCCTGCCGGGGCTCAGAACAAAAGCTCACCAGTGTCCAAGAGAGAGGGGAACTGGGACCTTCGCGGGCTCTCCACAGCCTGCTAGGAGGAGAGGGGCATCCATCCGGGCAGGATGGAGTTCAGCCTCCTGCCAGGGTACCCTTGGTTCCCCAGGGTGCAGAGAAAGGACATGGCTCCGGCAGGGAAACGAAGGGGAGGGAATAGCTTAAACCCTGGAGCTGGGAGTGGGGGGAAGGGAGGCCACAGCAGAAGTGGGGAGGCCGAGGAGGTGAGAGGGGAGAGAAAGGGGGAGGGAAGAGTGGGAGAGGGAGACTTAGAGGGGGAGAGGGGAAGAGGGGGAGGGAGAGATGGAGAGAGGGAAGGAGGGGAAGGGAGAGAGGGGAAGGGGGGAGGGATGAGGAAGTGGGGGGAAAGGGGAGGGAGAGGCTGCGGAGGTCAAGAAACAAAAGCAGAGGAAGGAGAGGGAAGGAGCAGTCCTACTCCCAGGGCACCAGCCCCCTTGGGAGGGCCCCAAGCCACACCCCTGAGGCCCAGCAGGAGGCCTTCCCCAGCCAGACAGGGACCCGTGCCCCCCACCCCCCCAGAGCGCTGTCCCTGCTGTCCCTTCACCTACTGGGTACTACAATGGTCCCTATAAACACGGACACTCTTGTCAAATGCATTAATGAGGGACTTGCTGTGTGACCCCAGACAAGTCACCTGACCGCACAGGGTTTCGGTTTCCTCATCTGTCAAAAGGGCACAAGTGGCTCGTTGGAACCTTGAGCATGGGTTAATCTTTGGCCTACCTGCCCGTCACCCAGCATCACCGCTGCATTTCTTCTCCCCACACTGCTCTGAAAGCACCTTTCCTGTCAGGGAGTCCCCTGCCCTGTGCACATTCCCCTCTGAGAGCAGGAGAGGGCTGGGGCACTTGGGGTGGCCAGTGTCCCCAAAACACAGACCGTGGGGCGGAGTTCGGGTGGAAGATGTGGGAGGCCTGGACTGGCTTGGGGCTGCTGGGATTGGAGCCTCTGTGAAGGAAGTGACCACCGGCTTATTCTTGGACTAAATTCTACCACCAGGACATCGTCTCAAAATCCAACTGCCGACCTAGGAATACCATGGGCGTTCTGCCATCCCAGCCTTGGGATGTCCCCACGCGCCCACGATCAGTTCACTTTGATGACCGACCACCCGTGGAGGATCTAGTAGGTGTCAGGACCCGTGCCCTGACCCGGGCTCCACAGAGCTCTGGGCTTCTCCTGGGAGGGCGAGTTTACCCCTGACCCCTTCATGTTGGCCTTGAATCACCAGGTGGCCCAGAGGCAAAGTCTCCAGTCCTGCCATGGAACCACGGACCCAGTTACAGCTACTGGGGACCCACAAGGTGCTGGGTACCAGTCTCGGTTGTAGGGATGCTGTCGACAGCAAAATGAAGTTCCCGCCCGCAAGGAGCTGCCCTGGGCGGGCTCTCTGGGTTGGGGGGTGCAGCCCTGGGGGTGGGGCCCTGGGGAGACAGTTCGGGGGCCAGCAGAGAACAGAGGATGGTCTCACTCCTCCTTCGGGCATTCCCACCCCCATGGCATCCGGCTCTGGCTTCTCTTTCTGCTCCCGTCACCAGCTGTACTGCTGGGGCTCTATGTGCGTCTGGGCCCCTGGGCCCAGAGAGGCTGAGCCTGGCGTGTGCGCGGCAGGTGGCTTCTCCAGGGAGGAGAGAGGGCGATCCCAGGTGTAAGCACTCACGGACTTCCAACTTGTGGCAAAACCGCCCTCCATTTCCCCGGCCGTCTCCCTCACTGAAGACTTAAAGGTAAATCCGCTCACGTCCCCAGAAAGGAAGAGGAAGCAGAAGCCAGAACTGGAGTCTTGTGCAAACCTCGGGGCTGCTTGCCACAGTCTCACTTCTGCCAGCCCCGGGCCTCACTGGACTCAGCAGCGTGAGGCCCGCAACGAGGGAGCAGACGGGGGGGGGGGGGGGGGGTGCGGCGGCCAAGGGGGAAGTGTGTGAGTCTCCCTTTGTCTCAGCTTCCCCTTTTCTCCGTGGACAGATTTGCTGAGCCCGCCTCCAGGAGTCAGAGTGGCTGGGCCACCAACACAGTGCCACCGGCCCACAAACCGCACATACAACGTGCCCGACCACTTCTTTTTACAGATGCAGAAAGGGAGGCCCAGGGAAGGGACTGGTCCAAGGTCACACAGTGAGAGGGCAAGGCAAAGACAGGTTGTGGCCCCAAGCCCACCCTCAGCCATGTGGCCTATAGGATAAAGTCCTCATGCCTTAGCTGAGTGCTCGGTGCTGTCCCCAGCCAGGCTCTGCCTGACCCTCCACTAAATCTTCCCGTACCTCTGCAGTGTGCACAAACACCTGTTTCCTACCTCAGGGCTTTTGCACAGGCTGACCCCTCTGCCAGGCCTGCCCTTCCCCTGCACTGAGTGAAAACCCCCTCATCCTTTAAGGTTCATCGCAGGCACCGCCTCCGGGGAAACATTCCTCAGCCTGTGGGGCAGGGCGAGGGCCTCTTCCACAGCCTGAGACCCTCAGGTTAATTTTACTGTACATCTGGCCAGGCCGCGGTGCCCCGCTGTTTGGTCAAACACCCGTCTGGATGTTGCAGGGAACTATCCTGTGGGTATGATTAACATCGTACAACCAGTTTACTTTAAGCAAAGCAGACTGCCCTCCCTAATGGGGGCAGGTCTCATCGGTCAGCTGAAGCCTTACGAGAACATCGGAGGTTTCCCAGAGAAGAAGGAATTCTGCCTCAAGACGGAATCCTGGAAATCCTGCCCAAGTTTCCAGCTTGCCAGTCTGCCCTGCAGATTTCGGACTTGCCAGCCCCCACAATTGGGTGAGCCAATTCCTTAAAATAAATCCCTCTCTCTCTTTGTGCATATATATATATGTATCCTACTGGTTCTGTTTCTCTGGAAAAGTCTATACGATCACGCTGATTCATAACTGTATGTTTATGATCACCTCCCCTACCAGACAGCCCACCCAGAGGACAGTGACGGTGAGGGAACACGGTGGGCCCAGTGGGGGAGAGTGCTGACAGAAAGACACCGGGGTAGGCAGGCCGGGAGGAAAGAGCCCACGGTCACTGAGGGCTCTGGAATGAACGAATGAAGGAATGAGTGGGACCTGGGTGAAATCCTTGCCAGAGTTCCACAGATGCTTTGCTCTTCTCTGCCCCTTTACCTGCCTCAACCTCAGGACAATCCTGCCTCTTCCACAGGGGGGGCCTCCAGGCTGCACAGAGGAGGCCTTGCTCAGAGTCCCCAGGGGTTCAGGCCAAGGAGCTCTGAGTTATTCTTACCTGGGACACCCTCGCAGGCAGGACAGTTCCTCCCGCAGACCTGTGGCAGCAAGGCCTGGTCTGAAAGCCCTTCCCTGTTTGGCCTCCCAGGCCTGGGGGCACCCAGACGCACCCACCTTGGGAGCCACACCTCTGCTTTACAAGCTGAGGGCTGAGGAGGGCCTGGCTGCCCTAGAGTGGCCACTGTGTGAGGCCCCCTCCTCCAGGGAGGTCACAGGGATCCCTAAATTCAAGAAAACAAGGGATGGAGCCCCTGTGGCAAGAGGGACAACCTTGGGCCCACTGTATCTGTGTGACCTCTCTGCCTCAAACTCTCCCAAGGGCAAACATCCTGGTTTCACAGGGTCCAAAGGCATCGTTTGACTAAGAGTGCCGGTGCCGGGGCCTTGGGTATCTGGGAATGGGGCCCGGGGAGCTATTTTTTTTTTAAGTTTGTTTGTTTGTTTATTTATTTATGTATTTATTATTGTTACATTTTTTTTTAGACAGAGAGAAAGATACAGTGTGAGCTGGGGAGGGGTAGAGAGAGAGGGAGACACAGAATCTGAAACACACCCCAGCTTCCGAGCTGTCAGCACAGAGCCCGACGCGGGGCTCGAACCCACGAACCGCGAGATCACGACCTGGGCCGAAGTCGGATGCTTAACCGACTGAGCCATCCAGGAGCCCCTATTTGTTTATTTTTAATAATTGCTACATCCAACGTGGGGCTCGAACTCACGACCCAGAGATGTCGCAGGCTCTTCTGACTGAGCCAGCCAGGCGCCCCCCCTACCTTACTTATATGTAGAATTTAAGAAACACAACAAAGGGGGCAAAGGAGAAACAAAAGGAGAGACAGAAACCAAGAAACAGACTTCACGCTAGAGAACACACTGCGGGTCACCAGAGGGGAGGGGGATGGGAGGGATGGGGAAACAGGGGATGGGGACTAAGGAGGGCACTTGTGATGGGCGCGGGTGATGTATGGAGGTGTTGAATCACCGTATCGTGCACCTGAAACTAACGTAACACTGTATGTTAACTGTACTGGAATTAAAACAAACAGAGTACTCTACCTTCCTGAAGCTGTGACAAACCATCCCACGTGGGCTCCTTCCTCCCCCTCCCCTGTGGGCAGCTGCCTCACTCCCAGCCTGGGCCACCCCACACAGGCAGTTCACACAGGAGCTGGACCCACACTTTGGCCTGCTCCTCCCGTGCCCCAGATGGGCTTAGGCGAAACGGGTTCCTCTTCTGGAAACAGGGCTAGGCACCAAGCCTCACAGCCTCACCCACAGGAGCAGACATACAAGGAACTCACGAAGACCTGCCATTAGATGGAGTCAGGCCAGGACACGAGGGGGCAGAGATCCTGAGCAAGACTGGGGTACGGTGAGTGGGGGCTGGGGAGGAGAAGGAGGCTCCCCTCCAGAGGAGCGAGGCCCTGGTCAGAGATGGACTGAGGCACCTTCGGGAGGGCCCGGGGAGCCCTGGTCGCTGGATGGGGCCAGCCCCTGCTTCTAGCCTGGGGAATCCTGCCGACAGTCAACCCCCTTTGTCCTGAGGGAAGGCAGGTGGGTCTCTGATCCTTATAGAAATGAGCCTAAATACTAACCGGGCATCCGATGCACAAATTATGGGGGCAAATGCCAGGCCGCCTGCAGAGCTGCCCACAGGACACAGGGAAGCTTCCCCTTGATGCCAGTATGGGAATGATATGGTGTCTTTGATCTGAAGTCACCAGGCCCCCAGAAGCCGTGGGCCTTGCGTCCTCCTGGCTGACACCCCACCGGCTCCCTGGCCAGATGCATCTGTTTCTTTACCACAAAGCAGGAAAGATGGGTTCTCCCACAGCAGAACAGTGGTTCTGCTGATGGCCCTTGGCCTCGGCCACTTGGGCTGTGTACCCTCCTCAATGCTGGCTTTGGAATCTTCATTGGCAAGGCTGGAAGGAACTTTGTGGACCCTCTTGTCCAATGCCAAAGTTTAGAGATGTGGGAACTGGGGCCCCAAGCCCCCACCCCACAATGGACCCTGATTCCTGATACGTTTCTGTCCCACCACATCAAATATGGTGGCCACTCGTGCTCAGGCTCCCCCGCCAGGGCGTCTGCCTTCCATTGTCTGGTGGCGGTGAGGGTGGGCACGGTGGGACTGGGTAGCAAGGGATTCCCACCATTCAACCAGCCTGCAGGAAGTGTCCTGAGCTCTCAAGAGTTCGGCCTCACAGCTGCCTCTTGACCTTCAACGCTAAAACAATCCTGGCTTCTCACCTTGCCGAGAACCCCAGGCATTTCCACTGCTCCCACAATCAAGAGCAAACACCTCACCCAAGGGCTTAGAAGAACTTGCATGATTGGTCTCTGCCCCTGCGGCAACTTTACAGCGAGCGGCAAGTCCCCTTACGTATCACCCTCCAGACACGCGGCCTTTTTTCCTTCTTTAACAGACTTGCCTGAACACGCCTTTTCGCATGCTGTTCCCCGTGCCTGGAATGCTCTTCCCGATTTTTCACCTTTCAGCTCGCAGACCTTCCTCGGGAAGCCTTCCCTGACTCCCTCCGTGTCCCCAATCAGGTCTGCAGCCCCAGCTTCTAAGAAGTTATATGTTGAATACTCTCCCTTTCTCTTCCTCGACCTTATTACAATTTTTAATGATATATTGATTTATACAGCTGTTGGCTTACTATCTGGAACTCCAGTTAGATGACAGACTACAAAGGTGGGGCAGGGAGCTTGTCTCTGTTACCCCCCCCCCACCCCCCTCCCCGCTCTGCACTCCCATTATCTGCTGTATGTGTACATATAGAATAAAGGTTGTCCTTTTGAGAACACCCATATTCAAATGCAAAGAAAAATAGAGGTCCCTTGCTGAGCCCCAGGTGGAACCACCCTCCTCCCCTGAGCCTTGACTTCCTTCCTTGAGCTTCAGGACCACCGTCTGTTCCCAGGGGAAGGGACAGCTGGCCTCCTGTTTCCGGAAGACTCCATGTCTTTCCTCCGATCCCTGAAGCAAAAAGCACATGTTGCCCTCCAAACAACTACACTACGCTGGACCCAAAGATCACCAGCTTCACGTAACAGGGGAAAACAAACAAACAAAGATAAGAATCACAGCTGAAGGAATGGGCATTTACTGGGCCTGAGCTTCATCACACACAATTTCTAGGCTTCCAGGTGGCCCTCTGGGGTTGGGAGGACCGTTTCTGTTTTACAGTTGTGGAAACTTGAGGCTTGGAGAGAGGCAGGCCCCCCTGCAGGGTGGGTGCAGCCGACTCCAGCTGGGTCTCCCCAGGGCCCAGGCCAGCCCTGGGCAGGGATGAGCTTTCCCGGGGCCTGTGTTTTTCCCCTGCCAGCCTCAGTTTCTCCTCCAGGGCCTAATTCAGCCCTGGGAGCCCCTCGTGGCTTTCCTTCCTCCTCACCAGGCCCCGCCCTCACTGAGACCTCAGCTTTCTCCATCCCGTCTTCCTCTCCCTCCATCCCTCCCCTCCTCCTGTTTCCGTGGCAACCTCATCCACCGCTCTGCCACTTGGTCCCGCGCTCCCATGCTCCCATCTCGTTCTTTCCTCTTTCATCTCTCCCCTGAGCGCGGGGTAAGGTCCAAATGCCCCTCTGTCCTTTGCCTCTGGTCTCTCACCCCCTTTTTGCCGTGTTTTTACCTCCTTCAATGTTCTCTTGTCATCTAAGGGCAACGTTTATTTACCTCTTGCTTAAGAAAAAGGAAAACAGAAAAAGGAAGGAAGAAAGGAGGGAAAAGAAACCCCGTTTCACCAGCAGCCCTGGCCTCTCCATTCAGTCCCAGCCACCGTTCTCTTTCTTAGGTAGCCCCCAGACGCAGACACATCCTAGAATGGGCCCCCTGCCTGCCACCACGCAGGCTCCTTTCTGGCCTCACCCGCGGAAGGGAGGAGGCAAAGGCACAACTCAGGGGGGACAGCTGTGAGGGGCCCAGGTGAGGGCTCATTGGGGGCAGGCACTCCAGGGGGCTGGGGGAGACGCCAGAGGCCTCCCCCCCCCCCCCCACCCCAGGATGAAGCAAGGGCAGGACCTAGAGTTCGGGATAAGCCAGGTCCAGAATCCCTCCTCAGTGCAGCCCAGGGACCACCCCGCCCCCCTCGGCACACGGCAGGGGGGATGCCCAACATACCAGGCCCTCCCCCTCCAAACAGGATGCTGGATTCATTCATTTGTCAAGATTCACTCTTCACCATAATCTTAAATTGCCTCTGAGATAAGGAAGTGTCCACTCTTGTAACCAGGTCTGCCCAGGGAGATGGGCATTTTAATTTTCACTTTACAGATGGGCAAACCGACGCTCGGGAGGGCTGTTACTTGTCCAAATCACACAGCCAGTAAGAGGTAAAGGGGGGCTTTGAATGGATTATAATCATGTTTTCCCCCTTTTAACGTCCCTTCTTCCCATGTTCCCAGGAGGGGCAGGTCAGGCCGCCCCCTGGCCCAGCCCCCCTGACCTTCTTTCTACATTTCTGTGTTTAATCTGGAGTGATCAGAAATGACAGGAGAAACAAAGAGATTTACCACAGAAATTACAAGCAAGCCGATTATCACTGTGGCCCCAGCGTCTCAAAGCGACAGACAGAATAGAGGGGCTGGTGGAAAATGGTATTACTCCCCTGTGAGACAAAGAGTCACATGGAGAAAAAGAGGTCCTGGGTCTTTGGGAGTCCCGCAGGCTTGTGAGCATCTATGGGAGCTGTGACCAGTTCCTGGGCCAGGGCATTAGTCCTGGTATCGGTCCCCTAAGCCCTGGGACCAAGCTGCGGGAGCAGGTCCCGGCGGCGGCCTACCCTATCGGCTGCAGCTGGCAGGGCCTGGTCACAGAGGTGTCAATGACACAACTCAGCTTCTCCGCCCAGAGGCTGGCTTAGCACCTCAGGAACCCCACGAGCAAGACCTAAGGAGGAAGACAGAGGAAGGGAAGGACAGGTTTCGGCTCTGCAGAGGATCAGAGGTGAGGAACCTGGCTCTCAGTCCGGCAGGTCTGGCTTGCACCCCTGTCTCTGCCACTTATGAGCTGCATGGCCTGGGGCAATTTCCTTGTGAGCTGGAGTAGGCGTATGGACAGGATCTACCTCGTACCAAGGTTCTTCCTTCAGGTCAGGCTTGTCCCGGATGAGATCATGTATCGAAAGCATGGAGTCCTGCTAACAGAACCCGCTTTACAGAGGAGGAAACCCGGGCACAGAGAAGTTGAGCCACCTGTGCAAAGTCCCCAGATACGCCCAAGAAAGCTGGAGTTTGGGTTTCCGCTCTTGGGTCTCACTCAAATGCTCGTGCTTTTAAGGTCAAGGAGACCAGGGAGATAGAATTTGACAACACGGCTGGGGCACAGGAAGGACTCCGTTTCTAGGAGCTCTCATTCTTATTCTTTCTATCCCCATCCACTCTGTTGGGGCCAGGCCAGTGCCGGGTGCTGGGGGGACCCAAAGATCCCCACTCTCAGGGACCTCCCGATTTGGTGAGAAAGACAAGACGAAGAACTACGAAACAGTAGAGCAAAGCAGCAGACAGGAAATAAGCAGTAACGTGCGGGGCACCACAAAAGGGACAGAGCTACTTTGCTTTTTTCTCCATTTCCACCTAAGGGGTCAGGAACATTTTTCCTTGTAAGCTGGCCCTTCAGAAGGCGGCCACAGACGCTCAGGGAGTGGACCACAGAGCCGGCCGCATCCCAACACGTTGGTTTGCGTGCGTGCCCATCCCCTCATCTGCGACAACCATCTCCCCGGGCTGTGGGCAGGTTTAACTGAGCCCACCAGCCCAGTGAGCTTGATCCCTGGTGCTCAGGACACAAAGGTCGGCGGTGGCGGGGAGGGGGAGGAGGGCTGGGGAGGCCCAGAGATGGAGAAGGGGAAAAGAGCAGCGGGCAGAGGAAGGCTGCTTCCTGGGGAAGGCTGAAATGCAGGAGAGCCGAAGAGGGCCCGGCCAGTTGGAGGCCCAGGATGGAGGAGGGGAGAAGAGCAGCGGGCAGAGAAGGTGCGGAGGGGCGAGGATGGGGGAGGAGCGGGGCCTGGGCCCAGAGCCCTCCTCTTCTTTCTCACGGCAACCCGTGTGAGTCGCCCCAGGGACTCCATCCTGGCAGAGCCCCTGGCACGCCTGCCTGCTGATGCCCATGCCGTAATCAACATTTATTTTGCAGTCACCCACACGCCCGACTCGAGAACAGATTTATGCCAGGAGAGGAGGGAAAAAAAAAAATGCCTCTCTCATTCACGTAATGCCTCCCTGTATCTCCTGGGGGGAGGGACAGCTGGTGCAACACTTAGGCTGACAGTGTGCGCGCAGACATCAGGCACACACGCCGTCCACACAGGCTGGGATCAGTGGCAAGCCGGAGCAACTTGCAACTCTGTTCTCTCCTTAGTCCCCTTCACGCAGCGAGTTGGGGGACAGGACCCACGCGAGGAGTGGGAGCCCATGTGCATACTTGAGGACCCTGCGGACTGGCCCGGGCAGGGGGGAACACACGCACAGGGCAGGTGGAGGGAACCCACAGTGCAGCTGTGAGATAAGAAGTCAGGCGACAGACTGGCAGGGAAGGCAGGTCGGGCATCCCAGCCGGGTGCTGCTGGGTCCGTACGGTACCGGGAGCTAACGGGGTGCGCCCCGGGGGGCCTCATCTACGGGCTGGAGGAGAGGTGGGGGGGGGAGTCCTGGAGGACAGGGAGAGCCAGGAGAGGGGCCTGGCTCTCCGCCAGGTCCCCAGAGAGAGGTCCCCAGGTCCCCAGGAGAGGGACCTGGCTCTCCGCCAGGTCCCCAGAGAGAGGTCCCCAGGTCTCCAGGAGAGGGACCTGGCTTCCGCCAGGTCCCCAGAGGGGGGCGGTTCCACAAACTCAGAGGAGGTGTCCCCAGCGGCCAGCACAGCCCAAGCGGGACCCGGCTTCCTCTTCAATCCAGATCGCTTCAGAGACCTCATCTGCGTAGGGGGGGGCCCCAGGTGCTGCAATTCAAACGCATGTGGGGCCGTGACCCAAGGACCAGAGTGATTTTAGTGGAGGTGACAATTATAAAACGAGCAAATATCTGCCTTCCCCAGAGGTGATTGTGGTCCAGGTTGAGGATGACCACTGTCCCTGCTGTTGGGAGTCAGCCTACGGGGGCGGCAGTCAGCCTGGCCACCGCCTGCGTCATCTCTCAGAGCCTCAGTTTGCCCAACTGTAAAATGGGGATGCCAGCTGCCTGTTCCTCAGAATGATGGAGAAAATTAAAAAAGAATTGAGTCGGGGCGCCTGGGCAGCTCAGTCAGTTGTGCTTCCAACTTCGGCTCAGGTCACGATCTCACGGATCCTGAGTTCAAAGCCCGCTTCTGATCCTCTGTCCCCCTGCTCTCTCTGCCCCTCTCTGCTCACATTCTCTCTCTCAAAAATGAACAAACATTAAATATATATATATATATATATAACTGAGTGAAAGTACCTGGCACACGGGGCTGGAATTTGGTAAATGGTGATTTCTTGGTTTCACCAATATATATGTACAAGATATGTACACACACAAGGTGAATCACCTAGGACCCTAGAATATTTGGCATATACTTATTACTACTAAAAATATGCTCTTACCACTCCCATGAATGAGCATGACCACTTGGAAAAAACAGCTGCGATTCTGAGGAAGAAAAAGTAGCCAAATCAGGTGCACAGGGAGAGAGGCTGGAAATGAACCCGACCTTATGGAAGATTCTAGCTTAGTTGTCTGTCCACAAAGGAGCCCCCGCTTGCTTGGGGTTGGACATTCCCGACCCCATGCCTGTAGGGCCATGAGGGTCCCTCGGGGCCCAGGACGTAGCGTGGAGCCCTGGAGAGGCAAGAGTGTCTTTCCTGGCAGGATGTGGAAGCTGTCCTCATAGATGCCACACATCGTCTCTTCTATGGAACCCATCAAGGTGGCTCAAAAAAGGCCAAATTCCCGAGGCACTAGGGTGGCTCAGTCAGTTAAGTGACCGACTCTTGATTTTTGGCTCAGGTCATGATCTCAAGGTTCGTGGGTTCGAGCCCCACATCGGGCTCTGTGTTGGCAGCACGGAGCCGACCTGGGATTCTCTCTCCCTCTTTCTCTCTCTCAAAATAAATTAATAAACTTAAAAAAAAGACCAAACTCTGAAACAAATCACAAAACTCAACTCTCCTCACAAGTGTAGCCCGCTTCTGGGGCCCCCGGGCACCTTCTCAGTCTCTAACAGCTGGGATGACCCACCGTCCACAAACACAGCCCCGGGGTGGGGGGTGGTCACAAGGGGAAGGGAGAATTCGAGAATGAGATCCCCTGTGCTTCGCCCGATTCCCTGAAACGAAAATGCCCGAGAAGTTTCTCGTGTGAGAACCACACGAACTCACACGTGCACAGGCCAGGGGGCAAGGGTCACCCTGCTCCCCACGCTGCAGCAAGGCCTGGCTGGGCAGCGTCCCAGCTCAGAGCAAGCGCTGCCTCCGGGAGGCCTGGCGCAGTCCCTCCCCCAAACGCCCCCAGATCTGGGCGCCAAGCACATGATGGAACACAAGCTCGTCAGGGACTCAGGCCGGGGAGTGAACTCGCTCGCTCACGCAGGCACAGCCCTCTGCAGTTTACAAAGCCCTCCCAGGCACAATGCCATTGGATCCTCCCTGCTGGGTGCCGATCTGGCTGGCATCTGTATGGGCATCTCCTCCACTGGACAGATGGGGGATGACGACCCTGATGTTAGCAGACCGGCTGGCGGGTGTCAGTGCCCGCCGGGGCCAACTCCACGGGCATTACCTAAGTCAGTACTGACCACTGTCTGTGTGCACCATCACCCCCACTCTACGGATAAGGAAACTGAGGCACGGAAAGATTAAGAACATCTTTAGAGCAGTGCTCCCCGTGACTGCCTCCATATTGATGCCTGCAGGAAGCATTTAGAAGCTTTTACAGCAACTTCAAGTTGCCAGGATGGGGCGCCTGAGTGGCTCAGTCGGTTAAGCGTCTGACTTTGGCTCAGGTCATGATCTCACGGTTTACGGGTTCAAGCCCCGCCTCGGGCTCTGTGCTGACAGCTCAGAGCCTGGAGCCCGCTTCGGATTCTGCGTCTCCCTCTCTCTCTCTGCCCCTCCCCCGCTCACACTCTGTCTCTGTCTCTCAAAAATAAATAAACGCTTAAAGAAAAAAAAAAAAAAGGAAAGAAATTGCTAGGACATCCAGGCAGGGTTGAAAAGGTGTCGGTCTGTGAGGATTACAAATACTAGGAGTTTTAAAACTAGAAGCACTCACGTAGAGCCCAGACTGGTTTCCGAAGGCCTGAGTTCAGTCTGGCCTCTGCTCCTTCCCAGAGGTGTGATTATTCCTTTTCTTTCTCTTTTTAAAAATTTTCAATGTTTATCTGTGAGAAAGACAGAATGTGAATGGGGGAGGGGCAGAGAGACAGAATATGGATGGGGGAGGGGCAGAGAGAGAGAGAGAGAGAGAGAGAGAGAGAGAGAGAGAGAGAGAGAATCTGAAGCAGGCTCCAGGCTCTGAGCTGTCAGCACAGGGGCCGGCGTGGGGCTTGAACTCACGAACTGTGAGATCATGACCTGAGCCCAAGTCGGAGGCTTAACCGACTGGGCCACCCAGGTGCCCCATATTCTGATTCTCTTTACTAAACTGGGGTGGTTCTGACAGCACCTGCTTACAAGTTAACAAATTCAAGGTGCTCACAGAAGAACCTGCCACGCCTATTTGCTACTATAATTAGCACCTGGCAACCTGCTGGGGGCCATACTGTTGGTCACTGGAGGTGCTGTGGTCCTTGATGTAGCTCTTGACCATCAGCTCCTCTGCTGTCCTGGTAGCTGGGGGCCCATGAAACATGCCTGCCTCCGAAAGCCTTTCCCCAGAGGCAGACCCTCACCCCTGCCCCCTGCCCCCCACCCCCAGGATCTGCTCCCCTTTCATCTCTAGGCCAGGGTGGCTGTGGGGGCCTTAATAGGGTGTGAGATGTTCTTGCCCAAACCGGAAATACCTGACGGGCAGCCAGCACCCCTAATTCTTGCAACCTCCAGGTTTGCCAGCAGGTGTCTTGAGAAGCAGGTGGGGTCAGGGAGAGCAGTGGTGGTGGCCTCCCCGCCTGGCCCCAGTCTCACATGTCTCTCTGCAGCGGGGACAGCACCTGCCCCCCAGGCATCTCCGTCCTTCCCCGGAGTACAAATCCCAAACTTTCCCAGATAACCACATTCCTTGCTACCTTTCCCCGTCGTCCCCCAGGCCCACGGGGAGGACACAGTCCGTGCTCCAGGCACGTTTCCTGAATAAACCACCCTCCAAGGGGTTCGGGTGGACCTCCCCGAGCCCCTCCCTCCACCTGGACCCCGGCCGCTCCTGCTTACGCCACCCTCCCCGTCCGCTGCTGACTTGTCCCCTCTACCTTGCTCCACAGACGTGGCTGGAACCCTGCCTCCATCTTCCTTGGGGAGGAGACCACCCCCTTCCCTCAATACCCTGTGCCCTCAGCGGGTAGGGGACGGGGTCCCGCTGGGAATGCAACTTTCCGTTCTA
This sequence comes from Neofelis nebulosa, assembly GCF_028018385.1. Taxonomy (NCBI): domain Eukaryota; kingdom Metazoa; phylum Chordata; class Mammalia; order Carnivora; family Felidae; genus Neofelis; species Neofelis nebulosa. The sequence goes on from NC_080788.1 coordinate 6,090,780, forward strand.
CACAGCCCTCGGCTGTGTGCTGTGCGGTAACCATTAAAACATCTGCTGAGGACAAATTCAGTTCACACTTCAACAAACATTTATGCGGCATCGTCCATGGGCCAGCTGTGCGGGGCGCGGCAGAGGACACACACAGAGCTCGCCCTTGGGAGTCACCCCCTCGCCCAGGCCTCCACTTTGGCCTCTCGGCTATGCCAGCACCCTTGCTCTGCATCGTCCAGGCCACCCACACCCCAGGGCTCCTTCCCAGAGATGCCCGTGTCCCCCGGGCTGTCCTAGCCGGCTGCAGCCCCTGGCGGTGCCCAACTTCTTGCCTTCTCTCTACCCCCCAAACAGGGGGTCAGGTCCTCTACCCCCTCTTGGACCCCTGCTCTCTGTTTCCCCCACTGGACGCCATAGGTGACCACTTCCAAACACAGAGGATCCGGGGCTTTTCCCTGACCAGGCAGCAGCCCTGCATCTTCCCTGGGCTCTAGGCCGCTCACGGCTTCCCTCTACCTCTGTTCCCTCAGCTCAGTGGCGTCCGCTTTCCCATCTTCCCAGGGCTTCCTCCGACTCTCCCCTCCGTGCTGACATCACTCAGCCTACACCTCTCCTCCCTGCCCACCCCCCCCACTCCCCGCATTTCCTGGGTGTCGAACCTTCTGTCAACCATCCCTCTAAACTCCAAGGATCCTCCTCTCCAGGACTCCAGGTCCAGCCGAAGCAGGGTCCCCCGCCTCTGGGGGCCGAGGCCACACCGGACAACCGTGGCTCCGTGTGGAACCCGGCCCTTTTTCCGACGCTCAGCCTACACACCGTGTTCTCACGGCCTCCACCGGGCCCTCCCTTGCAGGAGAGCGAGGCTCCCACAGAGCAGGGTGGTTTGGTGGGGAGGGGGGTCCGCATCCACCTCGGACCTTGACCCTCACGTCAAGGCCGCCCCTAGGGCCAGGCAGAGAGGGAGCAGGTCCCCAGGGTTATGTCTGAATCCTGCACAAGGCAGGACCAGGCCAGCCCCTGGTGACAGACTCTCAGGACTTCCCAGTGAGAACCATCTGCCCGTGAGTGGCTCCCTCTGGTCTGGCGGAGCCTCTTTTCCAAACACCCTTCCCTCTCGGAGTGGGAGCCTGGAGGAAACCATGTCCCGCACGGGGATCTTTTTTTTTTTTTTTTTTTAACACATTTGGAGCCACGGAGGAAAATGAACACACTCACATTCTCTCTGCTCAAATAAACCGACTTCTCTGTTCGTTCTCTCCCTTGAAAACAGAAGCACTATTCAAAAAGAGAAAGAAAAAAGAAGAAAGAAAGAGGCAACAAGAAAAGAAGTGAATAGAAGAGGAAGAAGGGGAAGGAGGGCGGGAGGAGAGCGTCCCCGAGGGAGCCGGCAGGGCTCAGAATGAAAGGCAGAGCGTGAAGGGAAGGAGAGCGCACAGACAAAGCAGGAGAGAAAGACAGGAGCTTTGAAAGGAAGAGTGTTCCTCGTGAATACAGCATGCAGGGGAGAGGGTGCACTTGAAAAGGAGCAGCCGAGGCAGTGACCCCTCATTCACACTCGGTGCCAATCACGGCGACAATGCAGACCCTTTCTTCTTTTCTCCTTCTCTCCTTTCTGGGGAGAAAGGGAGGGAGGGAGAGGCTGAGAACTGCAAGTTAATTCCTAAAAATACAAAAAATAAATTCAGTTCCACTGGAGAAGCATCAAAGAGTGGCTTGAAAGGCTTTCCCCGAAACTCACTACACCCGCGAGGGAAGTGCTCCCTCTCGGGGAGCGGGGGCACAGGCCGGTGGCCATCGGCTTTATTCCGGGGTCGGCCTCCTCCCATTGGGTCCTGGGTGAGCCAAGGTGGAGAGGGGCCCCGGGCTGTGACACTGTCGGGGAGGCCCGGTCTCCGCGGGCAGCTTGGCCCTCGTGGTGGAGAGCTGGCTGAGAGCTGAGGGCCCAGGCCCAGGGCGACAGAGGAGGGTCTGCGCCGGGCAGCTGTTCTGGCTGGATGTCGGCCTGGGCTGCACAGCCGTGCAGGAGGCACATGCTACTTGTGGAATGAATGACACTGGCGGCTCGGGCATGGGGCACCCTCTCCAGTGACGGCGCCAAGGAAGCACTGCTCAGGCCTGCTCGGGTCAGGCCTCGTTCTGGGAGGGTGAGAGGCGGGTGAGTCGTTTTCATTAGCTGCCGGCGGTGGGATCACTGTGTTTACAAGGGAGGGGCCTCCGTGGACACATCACAGATCAGCACTTTCCTGAGTTAGCCAAGACCCAAACACTGCAAGATATACGGGTGCCCCAAGAAGCCCAGGTCCTGGGGCGGCTGGGTGGCCTAGTCCGTTAAGCGTCCGACTCTAGGTTTCGGCTCACGGTTGGTGAGATAGAGACCCATGTTGGGCTCTGTGCTGACAGCCTGGAACCCGCTTGGGATTCTCTGTCTCCCTCTCTCTCCTCCCCTCTCCTGCTCGCACACACACTCTCTCTCAAAATAAAGATCAATTAAAAAAAAGAAAAAAAGAACTCCGGGTCCCTCTTTCGGAACAGTCCGAGATCTGGGCTTCTGTCCTTCCCTCCTCCCTGCGGTCAGACATCAGTAATGACCTCGCACCTACTGTGTGCTCAGCTCCAGGTAACACAGCGCACAGGACTGTCCCTACTTGTACACAGTCCTCAGTCTAGTGACCAAATGGCTCCCAAGATGTCCCTCTGAGATCACAGGTGAAGGCCCCTGGTCCCCCTTTCTTTGTCTTTCCTCGTCTCGCTCTCTTCCTGTCTTTCAATACTCATGGAGTCATGACAAAACCCAAAATGGGGTCACCTTTACGCAGAGGTTCCTTTTTCCCTTCTGATCATCCAGACGCTGGATAATGAGAAATGCCTGGGAACAGAGAGGCTGGGCGCGGGAAGACTGATTGGTTTATTGACTGATTGATTGAGCGAGCCTCCATCTCACTTCTCCACTGAGCCATCAGTCTGTGCCGAGCTCAGTGGCGTGGGCTGGGATTAGAGAGTGACAAGGACCAATCAGAGGCTCTGAGATGCTTGAGGCCAATCTAGTAGGGGGTGGGGGTGGGGTGCACCGCAGAGCTGGGAAAGGAAACCCTGCCTTTGCTAGCTTCATCTGGGAAGGGCTGTTCAGTTGGAACGGGCCCAGAAAGGCCTCCAAACCCAACAAGGAAGCCGAGAGAACAGGCACCGGGAAAATGCAAAGGAGCGCAGGGTCGGAAATTTCACTGAACCGCCAGGAGCATATAATTACTCTTGCATTTCAATCCAACAGATGCAAATTCCAACAAATATTTATTGAGCGCCTGCTATGTGCCAGCCAGCTCTTGTGCATTTCTAGGGAGGAGGCAGTGAACCCGACCAAGGCTTGCCCTGGAGAACTCACGCTCATGGTATATAGGGGGCACGTCAGGCAATGAAACAGGTGATTACAATTTAGGGTGAGGGGGCTGTGGGCGCCCTGAGGAGGGGCAGCCTCGGGGAGCTGGGGGTTCAGAGAAGCCTTTTCAGAGGAGGGGGCATCGGGTTATTGTAATACGTTCACATGAACTAGATTTTCAGTTGTCTTGAGAAAGCTTTAAAGAATTTCACCGGCGAGATACCCCAGTGCCTAGGAAAAAACCAGAATTGATCAATGAGGTATAGATAAAAACACCTGATAGATGTTTTCTCAATCCTTTGGTGTACTGGGAAGAATGAGTAATAGACCCAGAAAACCAAGCTGCCGAGAACAATAATTAACTTTTTTTAAAGAAGAAATAGAGCTCAGCGCTCGGCTTAGCCGTGAACAGTATGAACATTGTGAGTTTAACCCCAAATCGTGATAGAACGATATTGGCAGGAAAGGCAAGAACATGGAAGCAACAGATAATGTCCCAAATTGCTAAATGGAGAAGTGGTAGGATAAACACAGTCTTTCAAAATATGGAGGTGAACAACAGGAGAAATATAAAAGAGCTGAGAGACTGTTTATGGGTCTGGAGGGCTGGGGTGGGCGAGGAGGTGGGTGGGGCCCGTGGTTGTACCCTTACCAGACCTCCAGTATTGTTTGACTTTAAAAAAAATGCATATGCATTCGTTTGAGAAAAAACAAAACTAAAAGCAAGCAAACAAGCAAAAAAGGCTTGGCAGAGGACTCGTTAAGTCAAATTGGGATCTTTCTGGAGGACTCAGCCAAGAGAGACCCAGGAAGGGCACCATGCGTATACATTTATGAGAACAGAAATTTCTCCGAGAAAGAACAGAATTCAGCGGGCTCCTGCCCAAGGTAACATAATTAGACAGAACAGAATGGAGGGAAAGTGCCTTGGGAGAAAAATCTGCAGAATATTGGCATGTGGTTTTAAAAACAAGATCCAAAGCACCAGGGATCCTTTCCTGGGGGGGTGGCGAGGAGATCCAGAGACCCAGACATGGCTCTCCTGCAGGGGCCTAGATCCTCGGGAAAACTGGGGTCCGTGTTAATACAGCCCACTGGGGCAAGGGCAGCATGATCTATGCGCAGGGAGGGCGGCGGTCGGGACACACTGGCCTGAGCCCTGGGACGCCCTCACCACGCCCCCACCCCTCAGCATCGAGGCCACCGTGCCCAAAGTGCCCTCCTGTTCTGGCCCTCACACGTGCATGCTGTTCCCACCAGCCACTACGCTGTGCCTTACGGTCTTTGGTAGGCCTTTTAAACTCGAAACACATAACAGCAAAACCCCACTTGTCCAGAGGTCCCTTCTCCGGCAATCCCACCTGTCCCCCAAAACAGAGAACAGCTGAGCAGACCAGACAGCTCAGAACTATAGGAAAAAACCAGAATTGATCAATGAGCTATAGATAAAGCTCATTGATAAAGCTCAAAAAGCGCAGAAGTTGATCGGACGAGCGTGCCTCCGAGAAGAGTCTGTGCTCTTCCCTCCTGGACCACGCCCCTCGCTTGCAGCCTCTGGACCCAGTTCTAACAAGCTTGTGTATCTGGCTTCCCAGGCCGGCAGATGCGAGCTGCAAATGAGAAGGAGGAGCAGGAAGGTGGATGGGGTACCACTGCTGGAGGCTGTGACGGCGAGGGTGCAGGACGAAAACTACCAGCAGGCAGTGTGGGGCCAGCCAGGGTGGGACAGGCAAGTTCGGCGTCTCCGCACCCACATCACTCACTAAGCTGAGTGATGAGTCAAGACAGGTTAGATCTGGGGCACCTGGGTGGCTCAGTCGGTCAAACACCTGACTCTCGATTTCGGCTCAGGTGGTGATCTCAACGGTTCGTGAGTTCGAGCCCCGAGTTGGGCTCTGCGCTGACAGCGTGGAGCCTGCTTGGGATTCTCTCTCTCTCTCCCTCTCAAAATAAATGAACAAACTTAAAAAACAAAACAAAAGACAGGTTAGATCCTATTAGAGTATATCCAACATTCTGTCTGGCACTCAGGGATGCACGTGTTGGGTCCAGGGCTGAGGTTTGGGGATTCCACCTTGTCACTTAGCCAGTCTGGAGCAAGCAAAGCACTGCCTCTGCCCAGTCTCCCAGCTGCCACCTCTGTGCGGAGGCACAGGAAGCCCCAAGGCGGGTCACAAGGGCCGGGTTCTGGCCCAGGTCTGCTTACCGCGTGGACCTGTGCACAAGCTCAGTCTCTCAGAATCCCATCCACCAACTGTGGATAGAGAACGCCTGCCCGCTCCGGCCAGGCTTGGCGGGGATCAACTGAAATAATCTTTACAGCCAGCGGAAACATTTTATAAATATAATGTAACGTTGCTAAAGCCACCTCTTTTACTGGTGGCTGGACGGGGCATCCCATGACTCACACAAGGTTAGGGGACAAAGGAGATACCCTCGACCGTACCCTCTGCCTTAGAACTTTCTTAGACACAATGATGCAATGATCAGGCCAGTTTCAAAACCATGCAAACTGAACTTGTGCGCACTCACTCGAAGACAAAGCCGGAATCTGTTCTACAAGACGGCTGGCCTGCCTGGACGCTTCAAAGCCACTGGCCCACGCAAGGCACAGGGGGACTGTTCGAGATTAAAAGAAGTTTAAAGAAAAAGAACCACCGAACATGATGCGCGAGCCTTTTGGGATCAGGAAAAGAACCTAAAAGACGTTTTTGGAGGTCAACGGGGGAATATTATATTATGATATATGTCACACTATATTATTGATTAATGGTAATTTTTGAGGCATGATAATGGCATTGTGGCTATACAGGGGAAAGTCCTTGCTCCTAAAAGCCACCTGCCGAGGTACTGAGGGCTGAAGTGTCGGGCTGCCTGTACCTCACTTTCAAATGACTCAGCAAAACCGTCTCAAAGAGAGCGAGATAAAGCAAACGTAGCAAAATGTTAACAACTGGTGAACCTAGATGAAGGTTCTTAGCTTTTCTGTGAGGCTCGACATTTTCAAAATAAAAAGTTATGAGGAAACAGAACTTCGCCCCGCAGGCGGAGTGTGACTTTTTCTTTGCAGGCGCTGGGGCCAATCTTTGGTTTGTTACCCAATCTGCCCGATGCAGAAAGTGAGGTGCTCGTGGCGAGGACGGGGCCATGCCTTGCTCCCCGATCCGCACGCACACGCAGAAGACACACGGACTGTGCACCGGAGTCCGCAGGCAAGCCGGCTCACAACCCGCCTTGGCCCCAGCTACCCCGGCCCTGCCCAGCCCCGCTGCTTGAGGGCTGAAGGAAATTCAGTGCCTGGGCACAGCTTCCTCTCGGGTCCGTCCCCAAGGAGCTCATCTCGTCTCCCTCAGGCCCATCTCCTGTGTGTCCAGATTTCAATATTTTATGCCCGGGCCCATCGCCCCCCTGGATCCTGAGTTCTTACAAGTTCTTTCAGGCCCAGATCCTGCTGCTGAAGATGCTCTAACAGTCAGAACCACAAAGTACTTGCCAGAGATCATTTCGACTGTGACTTACTAGCTCAGCCCTCACTGTACCGTAGCCAGGCCGTGGTGAAGGCCGGAAGCCCCAGGCTCTGCTACCCAGGGGTGATGCTCACAGGCGATGGGGCCTCCGTTTCCCTTTCTGAACATGGGTCCTTCCAGCTGACTCTCTAGGGACCGGAGAAAGGCCCTAGTGCATTCTTGCTGCGGCCAGGACTGGCAGCTGGCTCCTGCCACCTTCCTAAAGCGCTCCCAGGGGGTTCCCGGACTCACCGCCCTGGGGGAGTAAATGAAAACACCCAGGACGAGCCCATCCCCAGAGGCTCTGGTGATTTTCGAAAGCCCTTGGGTGATTCGAATGTGCACGAGGGTGGAGTACAGCCCCCCAAGGAAGCCGATCAGAGCGAAGACAGACCTTCTCCCAGTCCTGCTGCCCTCCTCCCCAGCCATCCTAGGATTCCACCTTCCGCCTGTCCTCTACAGGAGCCGTCCCTTCCTTGTAATGTCCCCTGCCATCCCCACCTCCCCAAACCTCTAGCATCCTTCAAGGTGGCGCTCCAGTCTCACTTCAGCAACTCCGGGCTGCCTGCTTCTTCAGGAGGACAGGGCCCTGAAGGCAGCACAAGGGTCTGGACGCCATTCTCAGGCATCAGGAAGCCAGGGGAGGGTTTCGGGCAAGGAAGGATTGTGATCCAATGGCTGTGTGCAAAGTCCTTCTGGTTACAGTGTGACGGAAGGCCACAACGGCGCGGTGTCCCCGCTGGGCTTATCTGTTTAGATCTCTCACAGTCCCCACCCCTACGGCTCTCTCTCGGCCCCCCTGGAGGAAGCCTGGAAGCCTCCAACTTTTGGAGCCGTGGCCAGATTTGTCACCAGGGCTCATGGGGTGTCACAGGGAAGAATGGAGCAGGCTTTCTCGCCACCATGGCCAGTAGGGCTGACAGCTGAATGTGGGGAGGCCGTGGTGAGTGACAAATGCTAACAATGAGAACTCATTCCAGGCTCCCAATGGGCAGAGACCATCTGGACAGAGCCAGAGGCCACCGAAGGGACATCCCTCAGTGGGGGAAGGTGGTTGCTTGAGCCACTTCGGGGAGGGGCTTTGGAAATCCAAGGAGCATTCGCGCTCATTCAAAGGGAGGTGAAAATCAAACAACACCTAAGGAATGGTTGGGAGATGCTACACAGCAAACACGGGAAGGGTTTTGCCCCAGACGAAAGCAATGGGGAGAGGATGAGGGCAACAGAGGCGGAGGGAGGGTGAGAAGGAAAGGAGGAGGAATGGGAGGGAGGGTCCAACGTTTCTGAGTTTACCAAGAGAGGGGGAAACGGGGCAGAGAAGAAAAAGAGAAGTGGAAGTCTCTCCAACCCTTGAGAAAAGCTGGCCTGCCCGTGGGACGGGGTGGGGAGAGCGTGTCTCAGAGCTCACAGCTGCTGTGGCAGTAAAGTCCCTCTTCTTCCAAAGAGAAGCCCAGTTTGGTCACCCCAGAAGCATCAGAACTCCATGAGGCTGGGAAATGCTGACCTCAGGGTGCGGTCCCCCCGGGGGCACCAGGCTCCTGGGAGGGCCGGTGCTGGGTCCACTGAGCTCTGCTGTAGCCATCTTGAGACTCTTACTAATTTTCTTTTTTTTTTTTTTTTTTTTTTTTTCAACGTTTTTTATTTATTTTTGGGACAGAGAGAGACAGAGCATGAACGGGGGAGGGGCAGAGAGAGAGGGAGACACAGAATCGGAAACAGGCTCCAGGCTCCGAGCCATCAGCCCAGAGCCTGACGCGGGGCTCGAACTCACGGACCGCGAGATCGTGACCTGGCTGAAGTCGGACGCTTAACCGACTGCGCCACCCAGGCGCCCCAAGACTCTTACTAATTTTCACACACGGGGCCCTCGTTTTCATTTTGGAAGAGCAAATTATGTGGCCGGTCCTGGCTGACCTTTCCAGAGGACATTTTTGCTGGAAAGGCAGGGAGCAGGAAGGCAGTGGGCCGGCTCCGGCTGCGGCTCCCTGTTTGCTAACCAAATACACAACCTGGCCTTGTTGACTCAGCCAGCAGGTATCAAGTACAGGGCTTCCCATCCCCGGCCTGACTCCTAGGGAGCGTGAGAGGCTGGGGGCGCTCAGGGTCCGCCACACCCTGGGCACAATACGGTCCTGACCCCATCCCTCGGTGTAAGAGGCGCAGGTGGCACTCAGGCGCAAAAGCCAGGCTGAACGCCCGCCCGGTCCTGGAGAACTGCCGTCCGCAGTCGGCCAGCGGCCGAGGGTCCACATCCGGGAACAGCTGGGCTCCTCTGCGCACAGTGGAGACGCCACGTCTGTGGTTGCTGAGGGCTCCATGCAGGGAGCCGGAGAGCTACGGTGTTTGGGGGCAAGGCCACAGTTTCAGGCGTGTGGCCCCCACACCATTCAGGGGACCACTGTGTGGTCACGGAGTCTCTAAGTGAAGTGGCAGGGGGGCGCCTGGGTGGTTCAGTTGGTTAACCGACCGACTTCGGCTCAGGTCACCATCTCGCGGTTCAGGAGTTCGAGCCCTGCATCGGGCTCCTCACTGACAGTACAGAGCCTGCTTGGAATTCTCTCTCTCTCCCTCTGCCTCTCTCCTGCTTGTGCTCTCTTTCTCTCTCTCTCAAAATAAACAAACTTTAAAAAAATAAAATAAAATAAATGAAGCAGAAAAGCAGATCCAGCCCAACATGGTGACCGCGGGCCTGACCGGCGCCCAGCCCGCATCCAAGCTCCCCTTTTCTGCTAGTCCTTCACTCAAGGGCCAAGGTGCAGACCAGGGACCCCAAATCCTAACACACTGGCCTCTCCCTGCTGCCAGAACTTTCCTTCTGAAGACCAAAGGCATACACTCCAAACTCCCCTTCTACCAGGAGGGAAATCCTAGGGTCTCACCGCTCCCACTTTGGTGCTCTTCTGGAGCCCTGGCCATCAGCCTCCTGCTCCCAAAGGGCAGAGGACCCCGACAGCATCATTTCCAAGGGCTTGCAGTTCAGATGATCAAAACCTCTCGGGCCCAACCTGGGGGTGACATGGAAGCAGCCTATGTCTCCACAGGTGACAGGTGTGCAAAGGAAACACACCCTGGGACAGAACTCCAGGCAGCTGGGACCTGGGAGCCCCACCCACGGCCAGGACAAAGCCAGGCTCCAAAGACCTGCAAAGGTTGTCCTGGGCCCCAGGGTGGCAGGAGGGCAGGTGGGCCTCTTAAAAGGGGCCAGGAGAGTGGAGGCAGGAGGCCGGGGCCCCTTCACTGCTAGGGAGGGCCCTCCAGGAACTGAATTAATCAGCAGGAAACTGATGACTGTTTCCCCGGAGCAAGGGCACAACACACACACACACACACACACACACACACACACACACAGGAATTCAGAAACAGGGAGGGCAGCTGGCAACTTCCTGGAGACCCACAATGCAATCTACTTTTTCAAATAACACAGACAAAACAACACAAAGAACCCATCCCCCGTTCTCAAGCGCGGAGTCCCTTGTATTATCTCATTTTTATCTCGCACGAAAGCCCTTCCAGGAGGGACCGCCACTCCCCATTTTCTGAACCCCTGAGACACGGAGAGAGAAAGCCAGTGGGACCAGAGTCCCAGCCGCCAGTGTCTATTTGCAAAGCCAGGCCTGCAGGGACTCCCAGGGCCATCTCTGAAACCACCCCGCTCTACCCCTGGACAACACGTCTCTCCCGCAGGCTCCCCGACCAGGCTGTACACAAGTCCTCTGGGACAAGTAGAAGGGCTCACAATGGAGCGGACAGCTGGTGTGGCAGCCAATTGCCTTCTGCATGAACTGGCTTGCTGAGATCCCTGGAAGAACTAAAGCTAGGGGCGCCCGGGGGAGGCTCGGCCGGTTAAGCGTCCGACTTTGGCTCAGGTCACGATCTCATCGTTTGTGGGTGCAAGCCCCGCGCTGGGCTCTGTGCTGACAGCCCAGAGCCTGGAGCCTGCTTCGGGTTCTGTGCCTCCCTCTCTCTGTTCCCACCCCCTCCCTGTTCTGTCTCTCTCTCTCTCTCAAAAAAAAAAAATAAATAAATAATAAAACATTAAAATAAATAAATAAAGCTACCGGGCGGCCTCCTCCCTGCCACAGGAGGTCAACGATGCCCACAGTGGTTCAAGATACAGCCGTAGGCCACCCCCCGGGATGTCATCCAGGTAGCATCACACAGGACAAGTTGCTAAACCCCATTCTCAATTCCTCTCGGCCAGGTGACACCCTACAGAACAGCACACCCTCAGCCCATGGCCCGTCCTTCTGTGTGGCACCGGCCTGAGAATGTGTGACCGTGCTCCTACACTTGAGAGATTAAAGGTAGATGTGTATCTTTGGTCTCGTGCGAACAGTGCTAGGTGAGAGAGCCTCCAATCTGCCCTCCCGAAGGTCGTCTTGGCGGCCCCTCCTGTCTCTTCAAAACAGAAAAATAACAAACGTTTAAGTTTCTTAAGTGTTCTCGGAATTTACATTCAACTGCACATGGCCTGCTGAGCTCCATGGAGCCGAGGTTTGAAGAGAATGTTCTGTCAATGGGAAATCCACAAGCGTTCAGTCCGAGTATGAAATTCGCAATCCTTAGCCGCATTCATCGCTCCGCTGGGTTCCTCCAGAAGGAAATGGGCTTCGGTGTGGACTAGCCCAAGCATTCGCAGGTTTACTCACAGAAGGAAAAGGCCACTGAACAGTTCAAGGTTGGCCCACGTTGGCCATAACAAGACTGGCAGGTAGGAACCACCTGACGTTATTTCAAGATGTGGTCTCTTGGGGGGGCTGCCTGGGCTCGGTCAGTTGAGCGTCCGACTTCGGCTCAGGTCATGATCTCATGGTGCGTGGGTTCGAGCCCCATGTCGGGCTCTGTGCTGAGAGCTCGGAGCCTGGAACCTGCTTCGGATTCTATGTCTCCCTCTCTCTCTGCCCCTCCCCCACTCGTACTCCGTGTGTGTGTGTGTGTGTGTGTGTGTGTGTGAGAAAGAGATACGTCAAAAAAATTTTTTTAATTAAACACAGAAGAAAAGATGCGGCCTCTTGGGCCCTGCCGGGATCCGGTGGATTGGGGGCTGGATGCAGGGAACTGTAACGTAACAAGTTCCCGAGCAGTGTATATCAAATGGTGTGGCCACTGAACACGCCCCTGTTGTGTAAGAACCGGGGGTTACAGGGTGTCACCAGGGGCTAAAAAGTTTTGGCCTTGTGAACGTAAGACAAGCTTAAACGAACAGGGCCAACTGGGTTGACTGCACGGGGGCAGCGTCCGTCCCTGGCATTGAGAGACCAGTGGAATAAATCCAGTTTGTTGGTTGAAGGCGGCCTCACAATCTCGGCTCAGTGGGCCTGGAACAGAGTAAACGCTCAACTAATGTCAGCTGGTGCTGTTCATAAACAAGGGAACTGAAGCCCAGAAGGCTTGTGATTTGCTGACAGTTCAGTTCCTGGCAAAACCAACACTCGTCCTGGAACTCATGCCACGTTCCCCTGTGCCTCAGTTTCTTCATCCATAGAATGGACGTAATATAGTTCATAATCCTTACATGGCTAGCACTCAATAAACAATAACTGCCCATATAATCCTTACTATCCATGTTGAAAGTCTGAGAAGGACATAAAATCTGTTTCTGTCTGACTGGAGTTTGTTTACTCTGCATGGATATTAGCACTAAATGCCATGGTGATGCTGAACGGCCCAAATGGCCCCTATACCTTGACGGGGGCCCTTTCTGGTTGCGCCGGGAGATCTCCCCCCCCTGCAAATACACCACCCCGTGACACATGCCTGGTCTGTGGCTGCTCTTGGGGAGGCCACCTGGCGGAAATTGCAAACGCGTTCCGGGCCCTGAGAGGTTTCCCAGTGGGCACTCTTCCTGCACACTTATTATGCCCATAATATGCCAGGTGTGGGCCTGGGCACTGGGAAATAAAAGAACAGCAATACACAGAGCAGAGCCTTCCCCTGCCATGAACTTACAAAACTGGAAAGTGGGTACAAATTTCTTCTTCTGATGAAAAATTTCTATTATAAAATTGAAAAAAAAAACAAAACAAAACAACCTGCCCATTGCAAAGAGTCTGAAAAAGATGGAAGAGAAAAAAAAAAAAAATTAAGGGTCACGTGGATGGCTCAGTCAGTTAAGCTCTGACTTCGGCTAAGGTCATGATCAGTCTGCGAGTCTGAGCCTTGTATCGGGCTCTCTGCTGTCAGCACAGAGCCTGCTTCGGATCCTCTGTCTCCCTCGCTCTCTGCCCGTCCCCCGCTCGTGTTCTCTCTCTCTCTCTCTCTCTCTCAAAAGTCAAGAAACAGGGGCGCCTGGGTGCCTCAGTCGGTTAAGCTTCTGACTTTGGCTCAGGACATGATCTCCTGGTTCGTGAGTTTGAGCTCCATGTCCGGCTCTGTGCTGACAGCTCAGAGCTTGGAACCCGTTTCAGATTCTGTGTCTCCCTCTCTCTCTGCCCCTCCCCCACTCATGCTCTGTCTCAGTCTCAGAAATAAATAAACATTAAAAAAAAAAAAAAAAAAAATTAATACTCCTTCTGGCCCTAACCCAGCCACTTCTTGTGTATTTCTTCTAGGTCCTCCCCAAGCACGTGGTTTTTGCAAGGCGTTGATCATGGCGTATACAACCTGGTGTATTGCTCGTGGCCCCTCACCTGGACCACCGAGCAACTTCCCATGTTGCACGTTCATTACAAAAATTGACGTTCATCGACACAGCACGTCCGCATGAACACACAGATCCCCCCTTCGCCTGTCCACACCCACACCGAAGGGCACTCAGATTGCTTCCGGTTTGTCCACACTGCCCACGAGATGCCTTCCTATATTCATGCAGAGAGAAGATAAAGGGAAGAGGCAGACGTGTAATTCGACAGTGTCAGATGGGCCTGGGTTGAATAATGCCACGTGTGAACTCAGACAAGTCACTTAACCTCCCTGAGCTTCAGTTTCCCCGAAAATGGGCATAACGCCCCCTTCGTACAGTTGTGAAGACTGTGAAAACTGGAGGCCGTCAGTAAAACACCCAGCGCGGGGCCTGACAATTAATTACGTACTTTCTTTTCTCTTAAGTAACAGAAGGTCACAGCTGTGGCTCCTGAATGCCTTCTAGGACAATCTGCAGAGACACCCTGGGAGGATGACGCTCCCAGATCCTCTGCACAGCTAGCTAAATTCTGGGAAATTTGGGACTCACAACTGAAGTAATTTGTTACTTCAAGAACAAGTTGTGTTCTGCAACTCACTTCAAAACGGCTCGGAAAAAAACCAAACACACACACACACACACGTACGTATGAGGCAAATAAGGCAAATGTCAGTATCTGCTCTCTCTAGTCCTGGGTGTATAAGTATTTCCTGTACTATTCTTTCAACTTTTCTATAGATTTGCAATATTTCATGATAAAACCTTGATGAAAACTCCTGCTTTAAATTTAAACGGTAAAAAACCGTATAATACTTTAAGAAACCTTGCACTACATTAATTTATCTAGAGAACTGACCTGGTCCCTGACCTCACAGAGCTTACTTACCACACAGCATTTCTTCAGGCAGCGTATTTTCTTGCTAATTTTATGGGCTGTTCAGTTTTCTCTTCAAGCTTAAATCTCGATTTTTCTCTTTTTTAAACAAACATATGCATGATCTTAGTAGAATAGAAATTTTAACCTTTTAGGTATCTCATGATAAAATCTTTTCCCCTGGGCTGTCGATTGTTTTGTAGAATTCACATAGTACTTACAATTACTTTTAAGTTTATTTATTTATTTTGAAAGAGAGCAAAGGAGGGGCAGAGAGAGAGAGAGAGAGAGAGAGAGAGAGAGAATCCCAAGTAGGCTCTGCTCTGGCAGCACGGAGCCCAACTTGGGGCTCAATCCCACAAACCATGAGATCATGACCTGAGCTGAAATCAAGAGTCCCATGCTCAACCACCTGAGCCACCCAGGCCCCTCCCCCCATTTGTTTAATGTAGTCAAATCTGCCGGTTTTTTGATGACTTTTTTATTTCTAAACTTTGGAAATCAACCTCTAGCCCAAGACTTGGTGCAGGGTAAACTGTACATACGAAACGTTTACTTCTTCTTTATTACGTATTTCTGTTTCAGTATTATTGTATTGACTAGGATTTTAAAAGCGAGGTTCAACAGTGAATATGATGGCGGGCCTCCTTAGTTTGTTACTAGTTTCAACAGGGATGCCTCTAGTGTTTCACGGTTAATAACAACATTGGCCATCAGTTTGAATTACATCTTTTTTTTTTTTTAACGCTTATTTATTTGTTTTTAATGTTTATTTATTTTTGAGAGAGAGAGAGACAGAGGGTGAGCAGGGGAGGGCAGAGAGAGAGGGAGACACAGAATCTAAAGCAGGCTCCAGGCTCTGAGCTGTCAGCACAGAGACCGACTTGGGGCTCGAACTCATGAATTGTGAGATCATTGTGAGCCAAAGTTACACGCTTAACGGACTGAACCACCCAGGCGCTCCAATGTTTGTTTATTTTTGAGACAGAGAGAGTGTGAGAGGGGGAGGGGCAGAGAGAGCGGGGGACAGAGGATCCAAAGTGGGCTCTGTGCTGACAGCAGTGAGCCCAATGCGGGGCTCGAAGTCGGGACCTTCGAGATCGTTACCTGAGCCAAAGTCAGACACTCAACCGACTGAGCCCCCCAGGTGCCCCTGAAATAGATATTCTTAATCACGCTATGAATGCACCCTTCTACTCCTTTTTTGGTGTATTGATTAGGTAGAAATGGTTGTTCGACTTTAATCAATTTCCCCCCCACATATATTGGAATCAATTCGGTTGTACTTCTTTAACCCATTAGCATGACGCGGTTACTATATTAAGCTTTCCTGATATTGACAATTGCCCCACTGGGTTATGGTGGATGACTTAATATATTATTGAATTTTATTTCTGAGATAACATTTCCATCCTTTAATATGGTTTCTTTTCCATGCTTAATATCAGGCTTATTTTCCTTTGTAGAATGAATTGGATCATTCCATCAATCTTTTGCTAAGCCATGGAAACTGCTTAATGTTATCAGTACCATCAAATTTAAAATAATTACCTAGCAAAAAACACTTGGGACCGGTGTCTTCTTTGGGTAAAGGGGGCAGTGCTTTGATAACAATCACAATTTTTTTTCTCATTTAGCAACATATATATATTTTCAGAGAAGCCTCCATTTATTTGCGATTTTCAAACTTAAGGCAATTGTGCTTATATATACATATCCATATTTTTAACTCTCTATTGCAACGTTCCCTTTCTTATTCCTCCTATTTTTTTCTTTTCTTTCTTTCATTTCTCAAGTCGATTTGCCAGAGGTTAGTCTACTTTATTGTTTGTTTAAAAACAGAATCAGCTCTTGGATATATTTGCTAATTTCACTGTGTTTCTGTTTTCTAATTCATTTATTTCTGGCTTTATTCTCCGTTTCTCCCCGTTTTCCTTAGGGGCTTTTTTTTATTCATTTTTTTTTTTTTTTCTCTAAGATCTCAGGCTAATGCTTGGCTTATTCCCTTTTTCTATTTCCCTTCTTAATAATAAAAGCATTTAGGTCTATGAGACTAGCTGCAGCTGCCTCCCAGAGGTTTGGTTATGTGGCATTCTGGTTTTCGGTGCTTTCTAAATATTTGTCACTATATTCTTTATTTCTTCCTCGACCAAATAGCAGTTGAGGAGAGGGTTTTAAATTGTTTTCAAGCGGTTGGCTTTTTAGTTTTAGTCCGTTTAAATGCACAATTATTTTGGCTACGTTTACTGCCTGGTGATCAAAGGACTCCCCAACTGGCACAATTTCTGTTTTGGGTGGAACGTGAGTTCTTACAGTTGGTTCCTGGTGGCTGACAGAAATGTCTGCAAAGCATATGCTCGCTTGCAAAGCCCAAGTGCGTTTTAAAAGTTCTTGCTTGCCATAATGTTATGTCAAATGAAAAAGAAAGAGGATATGAAGTTCAATGTGTTTGTAACCATGTTTAAAATACAGTATATTTACATATGTGCGCTGAAAAAGGCTGTGAGGAAATACATAAAGGTACTCAACGGTGTTGGTAAAAGTCTACTTGAGGAGATTAGGGGCAATTTTTATTCTTTACACTTTCCTGTATTTCTTTTAAAAGCTTATTTATTTTGAGAGAGAGGGAGAGCGAGAGAGAGCGCATGAGGGAGGGGCAGAAAGAGAGGAGAGAGAATCCCAAGCAGGCTCCACACTGTCAGCACAGAGCCTGACGTGGGGCTCGATCCCACGGACCTGGAGATCATGACCTGAGCCGAAACCAAGAGACACGGGGCTTGATCCCACAACCGTGAGATCATGACCTGAGCTGAAATCAGGAGCCAGATGCTTAACCAACTGAACCATCCAGACGCCTCCACTTGTCTCTATTTTTAAAGGTTTCTATGTAAGTGTAAGAATTACTATTTTAATAAGATTTCTTTGAACGCTTATTTGCCTAAGGTTTGGGGACAGAAATGCTCTGTGGCTGAAACTGATTTTGCAAAGCTCCCCCCGGCCAGAGTGAAGGAGGTCACCATGAAGAACCAGAAAGACTGGATTTGGACCCCGAACAGCAGTAACACCTGAAAACGGTGGCCCTTGTGAGGGACCCAGTCACTATGGTGCTGGAGGTCCCCTCTGGAAGAGGACATTCATTCCCAGGGGGCACCCAGGAGGGCCACCCTCATCCTTTGTGGTCCCCACTCGCATATGGGTGCCCCTCATTACTGTGATGGTGGAGCCATCCCTCGAAGGAAAAAACAGCAAAATCCAAGTACCTCAACATGATCTCAAAGGCCCACTCCCACCCCGCCCCCCCCACCCTCCAAAATGCGTTTTCAGCCCCACTGTCAACTCCCAGAGCTGAATTCGGAGCAACTCTGGCCAAACCCCTCCCCCGCCCCACTCCTATTTGAGTCCTTGGAACTGGAAAAGGTGGCCGACCTCCCCCTCGACTATCCCACCGGCTCCGCGGGTCACCCCAATACCAGCGGCTCTGGAGACTGAAAGATCCGGAGAGATCCAGAAGCCTGCTCCGTGACTGCCTACCCTGACAAGGAAGCAGGGAGGGGAGAGGGAGTTCAGGAGTTCCTGGGAGAGCCACCCTTCGATAACCGTGGGCCAGTGAGCGCACTGCACAAGCACCCCAGCCCAGCCAGCCACCCAGGCTGACTCCCCTCTCTCGTTCATTACCTGGAGTCGCCTCACACTGGGGTCTTTCTCCTGTTTCCCTGCCCTCCAATCCCGCTGACTTGAACCCTCTGCCCTGGAAGACAGCGGCAGGGAGGAGGGAGAAAAGCGTGCTGGGGAGGAAGGGGGACTGGGAGGACCTTCAGATGTCTCGCCTGGCTTCCAACGAGCTGCTGCCCAGTCTGGTGGGTAGTCTGGGGTCACCTGTGTCACAGGGAGGAGACACTTAGAAAGCCGGGGAAGAGAATCCTGAGGGAGGTGCCCTTCCCCACCGGGAATGGATTAAGGTGGCCAAGCAAAGATGGACGCGGGCAGAGAGACGCGGGTGTGCCCTGCTCCCAGCAGTGTCGTCTCTGGGGAATGCTCGCTGCCTGGCTTTGGCCCAGGTAAGGGGTGTGGACGAGAGTCCCATGATGCCACCAGGAAAAAGAGCCAAGAACATCCTTTCTCCAAAACCCCGTCCCACTGTCACCGCCTCTGTTTCTTCCTCTGTCCAGGCAGTTCTGCCCGCCACCCTGGAGGTTCTGGGCAGTGACCTTCAAACAGGTCTACGTTCAAAACTGACTCCACTTCCAGGCACCAACTTCCTGCCCTCTGCTCCGTGCAGCATCTACACGGCAGGCTGAAACACCCAAATCAGAGTGCAGCCAAGGACTTGCAGCCACGGCCTTCTCTGGAAGAGTGCTCTCCAGGAAAGCTGTGTTCTTGCCACATCAGCCAGCAGAAGGACTTACAGAGAGAGAAAGGGAGTGAGCTCATGGTTTCCTGTTTGTTTGTTTGCTTTTTACATTTATTTATTATCTTGAGAGAGAAAGGGCACGAGTGGAGGAGGGGCAGAGAGAGAGAGCGACAGAGAGAGAAAGCGACAGAGAGAGAGAGAGAGAGAGAGAGAGAGAGAGAGAGAGAGAAAATCCCAAGCAGGCTCTGCACTGTCAGCACAGAGCCCGATGCGGGGCTCGATCCCACGAACCGTGAGATTGTGACCTGAGCTAAACTTAAGAGTTGGATGCTCAACTGACTAACCCACCCAGGCGCCCCTTGGTCTAATTTTTATCTAGAAGTCAAAAGGCTCTCCAGTGGCTCATCTGGCCCAGCCTCTACATCTCCTGCTTTACTGGTCTGTTATGCCCTAGGGGCTGGGTGGCAGGGTGGTTCAAATGGATGGAGTGTGGACTCTGGACTCAGTTACACCGTGGGTTCAAATCCCCTTACCATCCCTTACAGGTTCGAGCCCTTGGGAAAGTGGCCACCTTTGTGAACCTGTTTCCTTGCCTCTGAAATGGGTCTGGAATGCTGTTTCTTGCAGGGTAATTGAATTCAAAGAGTCTAGCCCCATGCCTGGCCCAGAGCAGGTGCTCAACAAACATTGGTTTTCTTTTTCTTTCTTTTGCCAGATTCTGGGAACCCGAGCCTGAAGATCTCATGCACTCAGGCAACATTTCAAAAGATCTTCCTACATTCTCAAATCAACTTGGTAACTATAAATATGTATTAGGAACACACCCTGGTGGAAAAATTTTACTTGGGGTTATTTCTTGATGAGGGTTTTTTTTTTTCTTTTTAATTTTTTATTCTTTGTTTTCTTGGTGAGTTTTAAGAGAAACAACGAAGCATAGAGAATGTACTTTTGTAAATGATCTGTAAACAACTGGCACAAAGCTGAAATTTTAGGTGAAATGAGAAGGAATTCAGGCAAAAGTGCCATACTTATTCCTCTGAGGGGTTTCTCAACTCTCAGATCAACATTTCCAAGGGGATTTCCCCGCATGGAGTTTTAACAACAACACAAGCCCCAAGTCCCCCTGGTTTATGCCAGCGATCTGTCATGTTGTTTTTTTTGCTCAGAACCCACCGGGGGGCTCTGCCTGGCCTCTGGATTAAGTCCAAGCCTTTGGACACATTCCCAGATCGGCCCCGACCTACACCCCCAGCCCCATCTTCCAACATCCCACCTGCACATCCTACCTTCCAGCCACACCAACACCGCCCCGCCCCCCGCCCCGCCCGAGTCTTCAAACGTGCCTGTTCTTTCTGCCTTTGCATGTTTCAGTTACCCAGTGGAATGATCTTCCTCCTGCTCCTGGTCTGCTGGGACCCTGCTAAATACCACCTCCACCAGGCAGTCTTTGCACACACCCCCGCCCCCACCACGTTCCTCACTTCCTGTTCTCATGTCTGCTTCTCTAATATTCCTTCTGGCTGAGGGTTTGCCGGGGACAAAAACCCTGTCGTTCCCCTTTAGATCACAGAGTTTAGCCCATGGTAGGTGCTTGGTAAATGTTTGCGGATCTGATGAAGGAATAAAGAAACGAATAAGGAGACTTGCAAGAGAAAAGAGAACCCAGGGTGGCGCAGGCCTCTCCCTGGACTTCACGGCCCTTTGGTACCCAGGTAGTAATGATAACCATGTGTTTACACAGCACAGAGCACAGCTATAAAAAAAAAAAAAGTAGGCTCATAAACCCATTTCACAGGCCATGAAACCAAGGCTTGGTCATGGAGGCTGTGCCTCACTGGGGCTAGGAGATGGTGAGTCATGCTTCCTGTGATCCTGAGTCCTGTGGGTTGAAGTAACGTCCTCCCCTTTGCCTCTGGGCCCACTTTGGTGGGGAGCCTGTGGGAAAAAGAGCAGCTCTGTGTTTCTGTGTTCCCTTAGGCCGAGAAGGTGTCAGGGCAGAAGCTGGACCACGCACAGGAGCAAACCTAGGACTCTCTGAGGCCACCCGGAACCGAGACCCCCACCCTGGGACCCAGCACTCTCCACCTGCTAAGGGTGGGCTTCCACACCCCCTCTAACAGGACACCAAAGTTGCCCACTCCTTGCGCCTTGGGTGAATCCAACATCATTAAAAGCAGACCCCCGTCTTCCCCGGATCTTAATTGGCTAAGAAGCAAAGTGACAAGTTTCATGGAATGTGAGGTAGCAGGATGGGATCTAACCATGTGTCACAAGTCGGAGAGTGGGGGATGGCAATGGGCCATTCAGGGAAGAGAGGCAGGACCGGGCAGATAAGAGATCTCATCCACCAGACAGATAACGGGGCTAAAATGACAAAGGACCTAGAAGCCATCGCTGATGGGTCGAGAGAGAAAGGAAGAGCATATTAAATTTTAAACAAAGCCCACCCCAGGGAAACCTCCAGCCTCCCTCTCCCAACCCGTGCCTCTCATTTCCAGAACAGGTTCATAGAGACGGAAACGTCCGTCCCTCCTCTCAAGGGGGTGAGTTTTGTGTTTTTGTTTTTTTGTAACCCGACGGGCAGCAGCTGGCATGCTGTGTTTCTGGGTGCGGCGGGGGGCGCAGCCTGGGCCTCCAGGAGCCCCGGTGGCCTTCCTGCCAGGCCTGGGAAAGGAGGGCAGGCTGGGATCGGGCCTCGGATGGGACTGGAGGGTGGAGGGCGGCTGGGAGCCACAGCAGAGCAGGTGCAGGGAAAGAGTAGTGGTCAGCCTGCATGTGCCAGATCCAGGAGGTGGGCACCAGCCTGGGTGTCACCAGCGGCGAAGAGGAAAGCTAAGAAGTCGGGAAGGTCCTCAGCGGCCACACCAACTAAAACTACCATAAAGAACATGCTGACACGGAGGAGGAAGAGAGCCGAAAAGGGGGAAGAGTGTGGAGCTGGAACAGGAAAGCCCGATTTAGCCTAAGCAAATGCTACTTCCTCAGTAATTCCATCAAACCTCCCTGCAGTGTCTCCCCTCGCACCCCCCACCCCCTGCCATGGTGGAGGAGTCAGGCTGCCAGGGCTGAAGGTCTGGGCAGATGCACTCCCTCCGGGACAGACTCTGGGGCCTGGATAGGAAATCCCCCCCATCCGCAACCCCAAACCCCAACCCAGGTCAGGACGAGCAGCCTTGGTCTCTGGCGTTAGGGTAGGATGTTTGTTTTATGAGCATCCTCTTAGAAGAAAGGCTTCGAGAAATTTCCCCAAGAGACTCTGGAACCCTCAAAGCCAGCACTGTCCCGGGCATGCTAAGGATGGGCATCTTGGGGCTTCCCACCTGCCCAGATGCCTGCAGTCAGAGACTCTTAAGAAAGGCCTCAGCCCTCGAGGATGGGAGGGCCACTTACTCTTAACAAACAGGGGCTCAACATTTGGAAAGGGATGTCGGAAAAACACACAGCCAGGTTTTAAAAGAGAATGACTTAAGTCTTCACCCCAAAGGAGTAAAATCTGCATACGGCCTTTCTGGAGGGCAATTTTACCTTCTAAATCAAGAGCCTTGAGAATGGGTCCTCGGCCCAGGGATTCCCTTCTAGAAACAAGTCCCAAGGAATAATCAAGGCCACGGGCAAAACTGCCCAAGGATGTTTGCTGCAGCATTCCTTAGAAGAGAGAAAAAGGGGAAAGAATGTAAATGGAGGAGTGTGCTTATGTGTATTATGGTCCTGTCTGCTCAGAAGATAGCCCTTTAAAGTGAGCTGGAGGGGGGCGCCTGGGTGGCGCAGTCGGTTGAGCGTCCGACTTCAGCCAGGTCACGATCTCGCGGTCCGTGAGTTCGAGCCCCGCGTCAGGCTCTGGGCTGATGGCTCGGAGCCTGGAGCCTGTTTCCGATTCTGTGTCTCCCTCTCTCTCTGCCCCTCCCCCGTTCATGCTCTGTCTCTCTCTGTCCCAAAAATAAATAAAAAAACGTTGAAAAAAAAAAAAAAATTAAAGTGAGCTGGAGGGGAGGGGCGCTCTGCAATGTATCGAAACGTGGAATCACTATATTGCATACCTGAAGCTAACACAACACCGTATGTTAACTGTACCGGAACTGAAAATTAAAATAAAAAAATAATGTGACTCGAAGGAAGGGGTTTAACTCAATGAAAATTTTAATCACATATTGTTAAGGAAAAGCAAAAAATGGGAATGCCAGCTGGTGCAGCCACTCTGGAAAACAGTACGGAGGTTCCTCCAAAAACTGCAAACGGAA
Organism: Neofelis nebulosa; assembly: GCF_028018385.1. Classification (NCBI taxonomy): domain Eukaryota; kingdom Metazoa; phylum Chordata; class Mammalia; order Carnivora; family Felidae; genus Neofelis; species Neofelis nebulosa. The sequence continues at coordinate 6,113,729 of NC_080788.1, forward strand.
CTACCCTACGACCCAGCAATGGCACTACTAGGCATTTATCCACGGGATACAGGTGTGCTGTTTCGAAGGGACACACGCACCCCCCATGTTTATAGCAGCACTATCGACAATAGCCAAAGTACGGAAAGAGCCCAAATGTCCATCGAGGGACGAATGGCTAAAGAAGATGTGGTATATATATACAATGGAGTATTAGTTGGCGATCAAAAAGAATGAAGTTTTGCCATTGGCAACTACGTGGACGGAACTGGAGGGAATAATGCTAAGTGAAATTAGTCAGAGAAAGACAAAAATCATATGACTTCACTCATATGAGGACTTTAAGGGACAAAACAGATGAACATAAGGGAGGAGAAACAAAAATAATATAAAAACAGGGAGGGGAACAAGACAGAAGAGACTCATAAATATGGGGAACAAACAGAGGGTTGCTGGAGGGGTTGTGGGAGGGGGGATGGGCTAAATGGGGAGGGGGCACTAAGGGATCTACTCCTGAAATCGTTGTTGCACTATATGCTAACTGGGATGTAAATTAAAAAAAAAAAAAATGTATATGCTTTAATAATTAAAAAAAAGAAATTGGCAGAGTGAATAAAGAAAACAGGACCCCCCCAAAATAAAGGAAAAGAAAAAAAAAAAAGGGAAACAAAAAAAAAAAGCAACATGAAGGTACACACGGTATGATCTCATTTGAATTAAAAAATATACGCTGGAAGGGTATATAACATACTAAAATATTAATAATTATAGATGGTTTTTGCTCTCTTCTTTTTGCTTGTTTATATTTCCTAAATTTTCTGCAAAAAATCATAAATCTCTTTGTAACAAGAAAAAAAAATCAATAAAATCGATTTTCTTAAAAAAACAAAAGGAAGAGATCCAGGAGTCAAGAGACCTCTCATTCCTTGGACATTCAAACCTGGAGTGGAATTGAAAAAACAAACAAACAAATAATAATAAAAAAACCCAAACCCTGAATGGAGACATCTTAAAACCACCTAAGAATATTTTCAACAAGGGGTAGTTTCCAGTGAAGGGGAATGAAAATCTCCAGGAGGCCTGAATGAGTACAGGGAGGGTGTGAGTCATAAGCAAAGAGCCAACTCCCCCAGAATAGCCAGAAGTCCACTTTCCTGTCTAGCTCCTTCGAATAATTGTCACCAGGGGAGGAAGAGGACAGCAAGCCGAGGGGCCAAGGTGCGAAAAGGCAAAACAAATGTTACCTTTGTCCTTCATGGAGGACAGGGCAGTGGCCATCTCTTGAGACAGTATATTCAAAAAGGAGAGAGAGAGAGAGAGAGAGAGAGAGAAAGAGGCCAGTTCCTGAGCCGAGATTTGTTAATCTACCTGGTGCTAGGGAATGAATTTTGACCACCCAGGTACAAAAGCTCTAAAACAGGGGTTTGGAAGAGAAATTCTCACAAGCCTTTGTAACCAAAGCAAAAGAACTTGGCTGATGTTACATGGAAGTTTTCCTGGAGAATGAGCTAGAACACAGGCAGATAATGGACGGGATTGCTGGGGAGAGTTAGTAAGAGCACAGAGTGTACCATTTACAGAAGTTGGCCTTTGTCTAAAGAGAGATGACCTACAGCGCAAGGAAGGAAAAATTCCATGGGACACACTTAATTATTCAAGAGTCAGGAAAATCCACGGAAGCATAATGGCAGACGTCTACGTTTCTCGAGTCCTCTTGATGATCGAAAGCTTTAAAGTCTACCTCCAATATCAAAATGTATCCATCTGAGGAACGTTTACCGGGCGCCTCCTATCTGTTCACGCGTTCAGCAAACAGCTGGGTACGAACTTCACATGGGGACAGCTCTGTGACGTTCAGGGCACTTCCATGTCCACCAACCAGACAAACAAAAACGGACAGGGTGGGTATTAGGATGCATCCCTCGTAAAGATGCCAAGTAGCACAGTGACAGGGAGTTGGAAGGTCGGCTCAGACCCCGGGATCCTGAAGACTTCTTACCCCCATGAGCCCTGCTTTTTCCTTAAGAAATGACGACTCCAACTCTGCAAATAAATATGACACCACACCCCAGGACAGGTGGTGCTGGATGATTTTTGTATCTCTTAAAGACATCAAATTCTTCCCCCAGGTGAAGCCGTACCTATAAATTACAGCCTCGTATTATATACGGCCAACACCTTTAGCTTTGTTCTCCTACAGCATTTCTCCTTGACAAAAAGGAAGCAGTCAATACTCTACTTTGAAAACAGCAGAGGAGGTGTTTCTGTGAGACAAAAAAAAAAAAAAAAAAAAAAAGAGAATAAAGTGAGCAAGCACTTTTCCTTCCCTTTAATTAAAGGGATGCCATCCCATCGCACCTCTAGATAGAAAAGTTGAAACAGAAATTTTTTTTTCTTCCAGAATCTTCTAAGTACCCAGTGCCTTTGGCCCGAAAAACTTCTCTGCCATATAACAAAGCGAAGGCACCAGCTTAAGGCACCAGGAAGTGTTCCCTCGGCACCTGGCAGCAGCTGGTACCTACCTGAGGCCAGTCCACAGACAGTAATAAAAGCTCCCTTGAAATAATGTTAAGGTTCAGACACTCTGATAAAAGCTGGGAACTTCAAAGGTAGGACTGCAAAGCCCATCCCTAATCCTCCTCGTTGTGTCTGATGTGGCTGGCTGGGTTCTGGGCTGGCTTCACCACCTACTGCCTGAGCTTTGCCCCATAGGCATTTGTCAGCCAGCGAGCCAGCTGGGGGAGGTGGGACAGAAGTGCACATCCACTCCCTCGGGAGGGGTGGGCCTCAGGCCACGGTGTACGGGTCACTGGGCTTTGACCAATGAGATGGCAGCTCGAAATAAAGGACGAAAACCAGAAAAAACCCCCCAAAACAAGAAGCTGATCTACAGACAGGAGCCCAACGGTTCTGGAGTGCGAACTGGACTCAAGGCCAGTTTCCAAGGCTCTGTCCATGAACTTGGGCAAGTCATTTCGGACTTCCAGCCTTCGGTTTCTCGGTCTATAAAAATGGTAACCTCACTGGGGGTTGCTGAGGGGAGTAATAACTAAAACAGCCTAAGTGAAAATGCAGAGCAAAGGTGAGATTCTTCTCCCCTCCCTTCTTTCTTTCCTCCCAAACTTCTTTCTTTCTTTACAAATACATTTGTTTTTGAGAGAGTGTGCGTGTGTGAGAGGGGAGGGGCAGAGAGAGACAGGGAGACTGAGGATCCGAAGTAGGCTATGCGCCGACAGCAAAGAACTTGCAAACTAGGAGATCGTGACCTGAGCCGATGTCAGACACATAACCGACCGAGCCACCCAGGTGCACCTCATGCACTTTGGATTTTAATAAATATCGTCTCTATACAACAGAGACATTTTAATAAAAATCCTCTCGGTACACTGTGTGCTCTATCAACAATTATCAGAATATCTGTTCCCAGTGTCACTTCTCCATAGTAGACTTCCATTTCTCTAATTAGTAGTGGGATGGTTAAGTGCCATTTGTATTTCCTTTTCTGTGAACTGCCCATGTTCTTAGCTTAGTTTAAAAATTGAGTTGCGGGGCTCCTGGCTGGCTCACCTGGTGGAGCATGCAATGCTTGATCTTGGGGTCGTGATTTTGAGCCCGACATTGGGTGTAGAGCTACTTAAAAAAAAGAAATAGGGGCGCCTGGGTGGCGCAGTCGGTTAAGCGTCCGACTTCAGCCAGGTCACGATCTCGCGGTCCGTGAGTTCGAGCCCCGCGTCAGGCTCTGGGCTGATGGCTCGGAGCCTGGAGCCTGTTTCTGATTCTGTGTCTCCCTCTCTCTCTGCCCCTCCCCCATTCATGCTCTGTCTCTCTCTGTCCCAAAAATAAATAAAAAACGTTGAAAAAAAAAATTTTTTAAAAAAATAAAAAATAAAAAAATTTAAAAAAAGAAATAAAATATAATAAATAAATAAACAAAACATTAAAAAATTGAGTTGATGGTCTTTTTCTTCATGATTTGTAGGAGTTCTTTAGATATTAAGGAAACCAGTTCATATCTACGACCTACGTTGCAGAAACGGTCCCCTAGTTTTGAGAACTAGCAGACTCTTTTGACTCCATTTATGATGTTAGCCACACAGAAATTTTTTACTTGCATACAAGTATATTAATCTTTTCCTTTATGACTTCTGGGTTTTAAGTCACAGTTAGTATTTTCCTGAATTCATTTTTTATATTTACCGTCTCTAGGCCATCTGAAATATACTGTGTTATAATGTGCTCGTTTTTTTTAGAAGGCCATCAAGTTGCTGTCCCAAGTCACAAATTTTAAAATGCCATCTTTATGTCATATTAATTTACCTGTAATTGACCTCTAAGTCCCTTGTCTTTTCTCTCTTCCAAATCCTGCCCAATTGCCTCACATCATGCTCTTTCTCTCCATGGTCCTCACATGCCTTCGTTCCGTTTGTGAGCCAAGGGCTGGTCCATATTATCGTGACTGATAACCATACAAGCGGTGGTGAATTTCGGCATCTTAGAACAAGTAGAGACCTTAGAAGCATCCTTTCATTTCATAGGTATGGACACTGAGATCCAAAAGGGTGAACTAGACTTGTCCAAGATTACAGGGTGGGTTAGCGCTTGGATTTTTTTTTCTTTAATTACTACCCAAGAAGAGGAGAAGAATTGATTTTGCCGTAAATTCTGCTCAATCAATAGGGATCTACTAAGCAACTACTACGACCAACAGGGAACTAGGCACTGGGGCTCCAGAAATAAATAACAGCTCTGAGTTTTCAAGAAGCTCAGAGTCCAGCATGGGGACTAAACACACACACCTATAGACTGAGCGGTAAGGGAACAGTGGCCAATGGATGTGGAAGAACAGGTCAGTTTTGCAAGGGACGGCATGGGGAAGGCTCAGAAGATTCACAGTTTTTAATTGGGCCTGGCGTGACCAGGACTTGCCCAAATGTGAAGTGAAAGTATTTGGCAATAGGGGAACGATGACACAAAGTGGGGTGTCTGGTGGTATACAGTCAGGAAGGAAGTAATCGGGCTTAGCGTTAGCTGTGGGTGGACTTTCAAAAAAAGTTCCTCTGAGGACCTGTGGTCATTGGCAGGCCCTCAAAACTACACGCTAAGAATTATAAATAAGTGGACCCATCTGGAGGGCCTTAAGGTGTCTGGTAGAAGGCAGCATATCCTCTGTGGAAGAATGTACTTTCATCCCATACCTTGAAGAATTCTCACAGATAGAATTCTAACAAACATAGACTTGCAATCAAAAATCATGAGACACATACGGAAGCAAGCCCTCAAGAGTGGGAACCAGCAGAGGCAGCACACAACAGAACTAACTATACCTGCAAACACTTCGGTATTGGAATTACTGGATGCAGAATACAAAATAAGTATGTTTAATGTGATCAATAAAATGGAGAATTAAAAACACAACTAAGGAGTAAGAGATTATTTAAAAAACACAAATCACCAGGCATATTAGAAAAGGATAGAATAGAAACACGGCAATAAAAAAATATAATCATCCAGGTTAAAAACCCAAAGCCAAGGGGCACCTGGGTGGCTCGGTCGGTTATGCGTCTGACTTTGGCTCAGGCCAGGATCTCACGGTTCATGAGTCTGAGCCCCACGTCGGGCTCCATGCTGATGGTGCGGAGCCTGCTTGGGATTCTCTCTCTCTCCCTCTCTCTGTCCCTTCTACATGTGCGTGCGCTCTCTCTCTCGCTCTCTCTCTTTCTCTCTCTCAAAATAAAGAAATAAACTTAAAAAAAAAACCCTCAAATCATGAGCATCAAAAATAATAATTGCAATGGAAACACATCAAATATATTACAATTTGTGAGTTAATCCTGATACTAAAAACACCTCGGTGGGTGGACTAAACAGAAGATTAGAGATAACTAAAGAGAGAATTAAGAAGCTGGAAGACAAGTAAGATATTCCCCAGAAAACACTACCAAAAACCCAAAAAAACCCACCACCACCAACAACAACCAGGGAGAAGAGATTACCTACGAGGAACAATAATTTGCTACCAACTTCTCAACATCAACAATCAACAATGGCCAGAAGACAATGGAAAACTATCTTTAAACACTTAGGGAAGATAACTGGCAAGCTAATGTTTTATACCCACTAAAACAGTAACAGTAAGGATGACATAAAACGTTAGCCAAACAGGAACGAGAAGTTTACGATGAGAAGATCTTCACCATATGTTGTGATATCAGAAAGTAGGTCTGAGATGCAAGGAGAAACGTTAAGTAAGCAAAATGGAAAATATGCGGAAAATGAAAGCAAAGGCTAACTGTATAGAACATTAAAAATAAATGCCCGGTTTGTGGAACTGAAGAGAGAAACACGATGCAGCTAAACCACTGGGTGACGACTGCATGTGTCACAACAGTGACTTTACAGAAAGCATTCCCAAGGTCCTTGCATTATTTGAGAAGAGATAGACACCAACTAACTTTAAATCTTCCGCAGTCTGCAAGGATCAAAAGAATAGAAACAGAGTGTGTAAGCTGCAAAGCAGTAAAGAAAAAAACAGTGAAGGAAAGAAAGGGAAAAAAAAAAAAAAATCTTTTAATCAACTTAAAAGAACGAACAGCCCGGCTGGCTGAGTCAGTCGGTGGAACGTGCGACTCTTGATCCTGGGGCTGCGGGTTCGAGCCCCCTGTTGGGTGTAGAGATTGCTTAAAAATAAAATCTTTTTTTTTTTTTTTTTTAAATTAAAGAATGAACAAAGAATACGAAAAAGAAGAAACAGAAAGCACAAAATAAGATAGTACAAAGAAATCCACATGTATCCAAAACTATAACCAATGTAAACCCAGCTCTGAACTGTGTACAGGAGACATGAAGACAGAGATAGATACAGGACAAGAGTCCTGGCCTTGCAGACTGAAACCATAAGCACAGAAGGGGAAAAAGTAGCAGAGAACCATGGCCGAGGCACCAAAGTATTGGCAGGAGAGGAGGGAATGGCAGAAAACAGTAAGTCGTAAGAGGAGGGCCCAGAGTGACCCCATAGCCAGTATTTGCTATGGAGAAGTCAAGTAAGCAGAGGCCACAAAAGGGACTGCCAGGCATGCTCAGGGGGTGGGTCAGGGGCCTCTGCAAGAGCAGGTAGGAGTGGGGGTTGAAATACTCTGCTGTTTTGGAGCTGGAGAGGAGAGAGGGAGAGGAAGCAGGGACAGAAAGGGTGAACTCTTCTCTGTGAAGTTTTGGGTGGAGTGACACGGGAAGTGGGTTGGGGAGAAGCAGGGCCAAAGAGGAGGGAGACAGGTGTGTCTGTATCTGCAGGCAGGGAATTAGGGCACAGGAGGATGTGGGGTGCTCAGGCCTACGGGGGCAGCCAGGGCAGGACACAGGGGACCTAGGGATGGGGTTGATGGTAGACATGTTGCCCCGGTGGGTAGGCATAGGTTTCCCAGCTTGGCGCAGGGGTGTTCAAGGAGGGAAGTGCGGTGGGGAGATGGGAAGAGTTCAGAATTTCAGAGGTGACCTGCTTCCCGGTAATAGCAAGTCCGCAGCGAACTTGTGGTCTGTGGCTAGTGAACGGAGGCCTGATGGGAGAGGAGGCATGTAAACTCGGGGGCCCCACGATCAAACATCGCAGGGTGGGGCTGACCTACCGGCACCACCAGCTTCCAAAGGGAACCTGATGCTTTTCAAGAGGCCGGCTTGGATGTGGCCCTTTTGAGGACATGCTGATGTGGTGCGTAAAACAACCACTGAAGTTCGGCTATTGTTTCTTACCGAACACCTGCAGGATAGCCTCCCCATCTGGAACCCCGTTCTTCCATGGCTGCCCCACTGGGAATGGGATGGGGTCATAGATGGCATTCGGGCATGACCAGAAGACAAACCACACTGAACCAAGAGTCATTACAGAAGTGATAGTTTCCCCTGTCAATCTGGAGGGTGGACATTCCCGCTTTCTGTGGCGATCCTTCCTACCTGACCTTGATTCCCTATTTATTACACACTGAGGGTATGGATCGAAGAAAGGGAAGGTGGTCGGGTTACATTGTGATTCCCTGGTCTCAGCTTCTGACTTTACTGAAAATCCTCCTGCTTCCAACACCTCTCTCAGTATTCCCAAAATATACACACAATAGAGCATATATATTTAATATCACAGACGCCTTTAGGATGACGGTTATAGAAGACAGAATTAAAACCCCCCTAGAGGTCAACCCACTTCTAACAGTCCTTCACTCCATTTATAAGTATATGAATTATAAAGATCATACACACTGATAAAAATTCAAACAGCACAGAAATGAATTAAAGAGAAAACACAAGGCCTCTGTACTTGGGGGTAAGGCATTAGGGATGGGGGAAGGGTCAGGTCTGTGAGCTACACGCATTAAGTAGTAAGTAATGAGAACCAGTCCATTTTACCTTTGGAAGCTGCCGATTCGACATACATTTTTGGCCCTGCTTTGGCTTCTAATATCCTTTAATCCCCCTTTCAAAATCTGTCCCAATCTCCCGCTACCACCCCACCCCTTATTCGACAGTGCACTTCTTCAACAATCTTCTGGCCGAATCCAGAATCTTTCATTTAGCTTGCAGTGCTGCGGCTGTCTTGTTTCCTAATTCTTTTTTCTAAGCAAACAAAATGACTTAGGCCCAGTAGTGACACAGACTCTCGTGGGCTAGCCTGGCAACGTGGGGAAAAACTTTTCTGTCTTATGCACGAGCAATTGGGAGACACCTGGTTTTTTGTTTTTAATTTATTTTGAGGGAGACAGAGAGAGAGTGGGGGAGGGGCAGAGAGCGAGGGAGAGAGAGAGAATCCCAAGCAGGCTCCACGCTGCCAGCGCAGAGCCCGACGCGGGGCGTGAACTCATGAACCACGAGATCATGACCGGAGTTGAAACCAAGAGTCACGGGCGCTCAACTGACTGAGCCACCCAGGCGCCCCTGGGAGACACTTGCTTGTAACCTAGGGACCTTTGTCAGCTCAATTTCCATTCTCCTAAAAGTGCTCTCCCCTAGTCCCACCTGCCCTGCTAGGAAGTTAGGCTTTGTGAGCCGGGACTCTGGGGCCCAACCGTCCAGTGCCAGGCCTGGTTCTGACACGTGACCTCCAGAAAGCTATTCATCCTAAATGAGCGGATATATGGAAAGTGCTTAGGATGGTGCCTGGTCCATAGTAAGTGCCGTGTAGGAAGAGAGTTGGGTGCAATGAGCTAAGAAAGGCATTTGCCCCTAGTTCGGGGAAGCCGCAGGTCCCTTTGAGGCCGGCAAAAGCTCTGGATGTTCTCCCCAGCAAAGCACGCACACATCCACACAACACTCTGCACGGCCGCACGTGCACAACCGAAGCCCTCCCTCCCCCACCCTCCCCAGACTGCAAGGCTCAAGCACCACGGGCCTTGGCCCTCTGGTCCTCTCCACACTGACGTGAGGATCTCAGGCACAACACTCCGTGGCCATTCTTAAAGTATTATGTTCACAAGCAAGGAACTATTGAGCAACTCCCTCGTTTTAGGTTCCGCTTTTGGCAGAAATGGTATACCTTTCTTCCCCAAAGCCCTTCTGACCCTTGAACAGTTTTTCTCTCGATTCAGGCCAAATCCTCCCTGGGTCACCTTAAGACAATCTCTCTGCGTGCAACAAAGCCCCACACGCTCTTTGCGAATTATTCTGATCCTTCCCCAAAGCTCTGCCAGTGTGGCCGCTCTGCAGCATTTATGGGAAGTCAGACCACCACACGGACTAGCGCCTGCTGGGGGCGGGGGGAGGGGGGGGGGCGCCACCAGAGGCACCGCAGAGGTGGATGCTGTGGACGCCCAGGCCCTCACTCTTAATAAGCTTGGAAACAGCACACACCAGCAAAAGCCAGAGATGACAGAAGCCAGAAGGAACTTTGCGAGATGATCTAATTCCCTCATTAACCAGAGAAGTGACTCTCCCGTGGTCATCCAACTCATTCACAGCCAAGCCGAGAATCCCCCCCTCCCTCCCTGTTCAGAACTTTGATTCCTTTGGCATTTCGCAGACTTTACCACGCAGGTGAGTCGTGTTAGAATGCGGATTCAGCAGGTCTGCTGAGGGCCAGAGATTATGCATTGCTAACAAGCTCCTGGGCGGGCCGGGCAGACTATGCTGGTGCTGCGGGTGCAGGGCCCGGGGTTTACATCAAGGTTAACGGACTATCCCACCCTGGCTAAGGCCTCTTCACCCACCTTTTTCCTGTGGCTGTTTAAATGCCCTTTCTTCAGGAAAGCCTCCCTTCCCTCATCCTCCCTGATTATCAGCTCCCATGGCCTCTGTACTTTTCCCTTTGAAGCGTTTATAACAACTGTAATTAAAGAGTATGTGTGTAATTATTAGTTCAGTGTCTGTCTCCCAGGGAGACTACAAGCTCCATGAGGTCGGGCCCAGCACAGAGGCTGGTAAATCACACCGACAATGAAAGGGTAGCTGTTGTGGTCTGGAAGAGCCTGGACCAGCATCCTGGATCAGGAAGGGAGGGTTTACACGTGTGGGAAACACTTCTAGCTTTAAAATCCCCACCGGTTTCAAATACCTGCCAGCCAAAATTGAAGTCGAAAGGCATGCTTAAGAAAAGAAAACGTCTCCTAAATCTTTATCAAGTGCGAAATAGTCCCGACCTGGTGCTAGCCACTCTGCTCGGGGGACAGGGGGGCCTCCCAAAGAAGCATCCCTTCGAGTGTACGTTGGGTGAATGGTCTTCGAGCGCGGTGCGGGTCCCGGCGAAGGGAAGCAGAGGGCAGGCTCCCTGACCAGCCTCGCTCCACTGCAGACCAACGATTTCTTTTTCAGTGTTTCTGCTGCCATCCTTTCGAGGAACCCCAAAGCTCTGAATGCTCAGCTCCTTGGTGTGGGCAGGGATCCCCGACCTCATTGTTCACTGCAGGGAGGCAAAACCTGAAGTCAGTCAGCCTGGGTTCAGGTATCAGCTCTGTGCCCCTGGGCGAGTTATTCAACGCCCCTGGGCTCTAGTTTCCTCATCTGCCAAACGGGAATAACGATTTAGTACCAGCACCTGCAAGGACTAAGGGACACGATATACACGAAGCACGTAGACAAGCCCGGCCCAAGATACCCTGATTATTATTATTCTCCCGCGATCCAGTCCAGTTCGAGATGTCTCTATTGTTCTGCACAGTCTCCACCCAGTGGCTCCACCTATGCAGGATCGACTCTTCCCAGCTGCTCCTGCCTTACCTGTCTGGAGCTTGTTTGAAGCCATGACTCACTGCAAAAGTCTGCAGGTCCCATCAATCACCTCCCTGTCCCCACCTCTGTGTGTCACTCGTGGGTTCCTACTGGGAGGGAGGTCTTTTTCCTAATGCCCGGTCCACTTATTCACCAAGGATTATCGAGGGCCCACCATGTGCCAGGCCCTGTTCTGAGCACAGGGGCTTAGCCACGAACACAGACCTCCTACCCTCACGAGCTGACATTCTAGTAGGAGAGCTAACCCACGAAGAGACATCGGTTCAGGTCTCTGGCTCTTCCTTACACCCCCGTTCTTCTCCGCAGACCAATCCTAAATAAATCACACACAAGAACAGGGCACGAAGGAAGCATTCCGGATCAAAAAGTGCCGAGTGTGACTTGGGAACATCCCGAGAACTAAACCGCTTGCCTCACTGAACTGGCAGACTTTGTTCCTGGTGTCCCCTAGTAGTCACAGTGGCCCGTCAAAGCCTCTGGAATAGTATGTGTGTAACAGAGCTGGACAATAAAGTGCCCTGTTTACCCGTCTCATGCAGGGAGCATACGCCCACGGTTTCATGGTCTCGGAGCCACACTCTCTGGACAGAGCCTGATTCGGGATCCCCAGCGAGAACAGAGGCCAAGGCCCTGTGTTTAAAAGCACCGGAAATGGGGCGCCTGGGTGGCGCAGTCGGTTAAGCGTCCGACTTCAGCCAGGTCACGATCTCGCGGTCCGTGAGTTCGAGCCCCGCGTCCGGCTCTGGGCTGATGGCTCGGAGCCTGGAGCCTGTTTCCGGTTCTGTGTCTCCCTCTCTCTCTGCCCCTCCCCCGTTCATGCTATGTCTCTCTCTGTCCCAAAAATAAATAAAAAACGTTGAAAAAAAAAAAATTTAAAAAAAAAAAAATAAAAGCACCGGAAATGGACTCCGAAGGTTCTGATTCAGGTACTGGCATTGCCACTTAGAGCACAGCCCCAGGCATGGAGCTTTTCTCATGCCTCAGTTTCTTTCAGGCAATCTCTACAGTGTCTTCCGGCTTTGAAGTCTAAGGGTTGAGACCAACCATCATTAACACGAGACTCAGCAGAGGCAGAGATTCCTTCAGTCAGCAACATGAGCCCCTGCCCTGGGACCTGGTGGGGGAGCAAGCCCAATGAGGAGCCTGTGGGGAGCATCCTCCGGGATACACTTGACTCCTCCTTTGTTTACTTCCTCCCTTCTACCTTCAAACTTGAGCAAACTCAGATGGAAATATCTCCGGGCCGCAAGGCAAACCTAAAATAGAAGTCGTGCAAAACCTCTGGTGGTCCCATTAGTCTCCCTTCTGTCCACTCGAAAACCATCCCAGACCTTGTCTGTCTCCTGGTCTCTAGACAGCGAGCCTAAAATAAGTCTCCCCGGTAGGAAATGCCTGGTCGGGATGGAGGTGACCCAAGTACAGAACAAACGGCCTGCTGGCCGCACACCACAGGACAAGGACTCACCTAGGAATCTGCCCAGGGAAGAGTGAGCATCTGTTCTCACTTCAACTCACTGCGTCTCCCTCCAGGCGAGCCTGGAGGAAAGAAAATGTGACCCAAATGTCCAACACCCCCCTACTCAAAAGAGAGCTGCTCTCTCCCACTGCCCTCATGTGAGGAAGCCAGGTCCTGCAGGTTTCTGGAGCACTAATGCAGCTGGAACTATAGGTGACCAGTTAGGGCTCAAACAGGTGCTTGGCACAGGGTGGTGACATGTGGCCCATGGGCCGGTTGACAAAACCACCAAGAAAGCTCTAGAAAACAATATTCACTTAAAACAAACAAGAAACATACAGTCATGCTAGGTCTCAAAAATCAAAACCAGACAGGCCCATGGCTTGATCGCAAACACTAAAAATACATGTTCTAATGTCTAATGGCAATTAGGGGTGGTTTTCTTCCCTTCTCCCACAAGACCCGGCAGGTCTTTTATTTTATTTTTTTTTTTTTTTTAAATTTTTTTTTCAACATTTTTTATTTATTTTTGGGACAGAGAGAGACAGAGCATGAACGGGGGAGGGGCAGAGAGAGAGGGAGACACAGAATCGGAAACAGGCTCCAGGCTCCGAGCCATCAGCCCAGAGCCCGACGCGGGGCTCGAACTCACGGACCGCGAGATCGTGACCTGGCTGAAGTCGGACGCTTAACCGACTGCGCCACCCAGGCGCCCCCCGGCAGGTCTTTTAAAGGCCCCTGATAAAAGCACACCAGGGATGCAGGCCCAGGGGCCCTCTACTTGGCAGAAATGAACTTTGACTGGTTTTGCTTACACGTGTACAAAGGCAGGACTCAAAGAGTAGCTTCAAAGTTGGCTGGGTGACCCCCAAGGGTGCAAAGTCCTGCTTTGCACACCTGTGGGGGAATTTTTGTGACTCTCCCAGGCACCCACGGGACCCGGCTACCGTCCCCTCCAGGTCGACACCGGCTAGGAGTTTCCATTTTGCCCAGAAATAAAGGCGTTCAGAGTGCCCTTGGCAGTTAGGCGCTCGGCCCGGCAGCCCGAAGGTGGGCCACCAGGATGGCCACTCACTGGACCGCTCCGACGGGGAAGGACGGGCACCTCGCAGTTCCCCAGTGAAAATGCACCCAGGCTACGGCTCTGCCTTCGCCCCAACCAACGCAGAGCTGAGAGACAGATACATTAAGGACCGTTTCGGGTTAGTTAAAACCCACGCAAGCACCGCCCTGGCCTCTTAAATCTTCCCAAACTACAGCTCAGACTGGAGGGAAGCAGTTGCTGCGACCATAAAAGTCATCTTAAAAGGCAAGTTGGAAAAAAAAACCCGACACGCACTAGTTAGCAAGTCCGCAGTTAGGGGGGCGGTGGCACTAGGGCCGGGTCTGTGGGATCTGCGCGCCTGCAGGGGCTGCCCCGTCGGTACCCGGGTCCCCGCGCCCACCCGGCAGCCTCGGCCCCCCCCCCCCCCCGCCGTCTGACGCCGGCGATCACACCCCACAGCTCCGTCCAATTAGGAAAATGACCGCGAGGAGACGGCGAGTGGGCAACGAGGAAGGGGAACTGAGACTAGGGAGGCTAGGGACAGGCCGTGGGGACCCCGCCAGCCGGCGAGCACCTTCAACAGGTCCCCGGCCCGGGGCGCCCGACGCCGGCCAGGCGGGGGTCCCGCAGCGCACGACGTGCGGCCGCCGGCTGCCCTCGGGGGGCACCCCCAGCCCCCCCCCCCTCAGTCCGCTCGGCCCTCCGCCGCCACCACCACCCCCCCTCCCGGGACGGCGGGGACGCGCCGTAACCGTCCCCCCAACCCCCCCCCCCCCGCACCGGAGAATAAAGTTTGTGGGCAGCCGCAGGGGCGGGGCGGCGCGGCGAGGGGGTGAAACTTTGAGTCCCGGGCCGGGTGCGGGGGGAGCGCGCGGGGCGCCGGGACACCCACGTGCGGGCCCGGGAGCCGCCGCCGCCGCCGCCGCCGCCTCCCCGGCCTCCCGCTCCGCCGCCGCCGCCGCCACCGCGGCGCTTTCCTTTCATTTCTGCTTCTCTCCCTCTCTCTCTCTCTCTCTCTCTCTCTCTCTCATTCGCGCGCTCTCCTCGCTCTCGCCCTCTTTCGCTCGCTCCCTCCCTCCCTTCCCCCCTCCCCCCCCCCCAGACGCCATCTCTCCCTCTTTCCCCGGCTCTCCCTCTCTCCCTCCAGCTCCCCGGCATGAGGGAATGTGGAAGTGAAAGGAAAAGACGACATGTTTGCAGCGCGGCGCGGGCCTGCGCGCGGCCGTCCCCGGGGAGAGGCGGGGGGCGGGTCGGCCGCCGCCGCCTCGACCCACCCCCGCGCCCCCCGCGCCCCCGCCGGCGCGCCGCCCGGGGCTGCGGGGCCGAGGGCCGGGGGGCCGCGCGGGACACTCACCCTGGTCCGGGCGCGGCTCCTGCGCTGGGGGCCCTCGGCGGGCCGGGGCCGGGGCCGGGGCCGGGGCCGGGGCCGGGGCCGGGCCGGGGGCTCCTGGCTGCCCACCGCCCGGGCTGCTGCTGCGCGCCCGCCGCCCGCCTCCACGCGCGCCCGCCGCCTGCTCCTGCCGCCCTCCCTCCGGCTCCTCTCTTTCTCTCCCTCTCTCTCTCTCTCTCTCTCTCCCTCTCTCTCCCCCCCTCCTCTCTCCCTCTCCTCTCTCGCTCTCTCTCCCTCCTGCTCGCTCTCTCGCTCGCTCGCTCTCTCTCCCTCCCTGGAAGAAGGGAATGAGGCAGGGCTGACGTGAAGGGATGCAAAACAGCTCCTCCTAACCCAGCTCGCAGAGGAAGAGAGACAGAAAAGCAGCCCTTTTATCTCTCTTTTGTTTTCTCACTTCCTTCCACCCCCCCCCCCTCCAACACCCCCCTCCTGTCAGCCCAAGTTTTCTTTTCTCTTTCTACCGCAGAGAGGATTTTTCTTCCTTTCTTTCTCTTTCTTTCGGTTCAACTCTCCCACTCAAATTGAAAGCCTGGAGGGTTTTCTTTCTCCTTTTTTTTTCTTCCCTCTTTTCTTCCTTCTTCCTCCTTTCTTATTTCTCTAAAAGGGTTTTGTTTGCTGTGGGAGTTTCGTTTGAAAATCAAGTCACGCCTTTTTTCCTCCTTTTCTTTCTCTCTCTCTCTCTTTTTTTTTTCTCCTCTCAGCAGAAAAGGGGAACAAAGATTAACTGAAGCGGGGGAGAGGGGGAGCGTCTGAACCTCGCATGGAAATGGGGGGCCCGGCCCTGCCCCGCACAAAGGGGGCCCGGGGCTGCGCGCCCCCTCCCCCCCTGGGAAGCCCGGGGCGTCCTCCCGTGAGGAGGGTCGGCGGGGGCGGGGGCCGCGGCGGCGGCGGCGGCGGCGGCGGCTGGGTGCCGGCTCCTTCCGAAGTGCGGGCGGGGGCCGCCGAGTCCGCCCCTCCCCAGCCAGGGGTGGAAGGCTGGGTGTGTTCTTTACTTATATATTTTTAAAGTAGGCAGATGGGCTTGGAACAAACATCCCCGCAGAGCACTGAACTGTAAAAGAGCCTTTAAACAGCTGTTTGCAGAGCCCTGGACGGCCAGACTCGAGGGAGCGGCGCGGGCTGCGAGCGCCGGGGCCGGGGTGGGAAGGGGCTCGGAGGAGGCGCTGGGATCGCCGCCCTCCCCCCCCCCGCGCCTCCGCCCCCGAGGGCTCTCCGATCCCGGGGCCTGGGCCGCGCCCCCCATCCCCACCCCGGGAGCGAGGCTGGGGGGCGCCGAGGCGTGGCCGTTCGCGGCGCGGGGGGTCGGGCCCCAGGCGCCTCCCCGCGGGGCCGCGGGCTTTGCCACCGCCTGGCCCTCCCCCGTTCCCCCCCCCCCCCGCCAGACCCCGCTCCCCGGGCAGGCCGGACCTTCGGCTTCCAACCTCCCGAACGCCCGCCACTCGGAGCCGCTTCTCGACTCCGACGCTGGGCCGGTCTGGAGTCCTCGGACTGAGCCGGGCAGAGCCGCCAGGAAGGGTCAATTATTCATGGGGCGCCTGGGCGTGCTCCCAAGACCTGCTCTGCCCTCAGCTTCTCCGGAGAAGTGGGGAGAAGGCAAGGGAAAAGTTCCCTGAGCAAAGTTGGCCACATTTCTCATTTTCCCAAGTAAGCTTTGAGCACCTGCTGGATGCCTGACCCACGGACGGGGCTGCCGCCAAGGGGCTGGGGAGAAACGTGAGGTCTCCGTGGGCCCCCAGGGTTTCCGCAGGAAACAATGCCGGAGCGGGCTGCAGCCCGGGACCGGGTCATCGAGAGGAAGGAAAGCCTGAATCCTCACCCCTCCCTCTTCTCTTCCTTCCCCTTCTCTTCCTTCCTCCCGGCTGCTTCTCCTTGGCTCCACCCCTTCTCCTCATCAATTCCTCCCACACTTCCCTGCTCTCCCTGGCTTTTCACTGGAGGGTCCCTTCTCCCAGCGGGGAGCAGATGCTGAGCCCCATTGTCTCTCCCCCAGTGACTGCAGCCTCCCAGGGACGGGACCTGCCACTCTTCACCCCTCCCCCCAGCCCAGAGGCCCGGGCCTTTAGAGAGTGGAGCCCCAAGGCCACTGCCCCTCGCCCCACCCTAAACCGGCTCCCGGTGTTGTGAGCAATGACTCCAGTCGCTCAGACTGTTTCTGGCTGGGAGTGAGAAGACAGTAGCCCGAGACTGCTTCAGCCAGGGGGACACCATGGTTTTCACATCAGGGCACTGAGCCCGGTATGACCCCAGCGCACTCGCCCACTAAGCCCTCTAAATAGGATAGAAGGGAAGCCACATTGCTGTCATTATTTATATACTCCCCCCTCAGCGCACCTCAGCTGTGTCCTCCAAACAAAGCAAAACGCAGCTCTGATAATCAGACATTCATTTAACAAATGCTTACTGAGTCCCTACTCTGTGCCCGCCCCAGTGCTGGATGCTGAGGAACTGGCCATCAGCACACGTGGCCCTCGCTTAGGCTTTGTAGACCCGCAGGGGAGGGGAAGAAGCCTGGAGGCCGGCAACCGCAATGCCATGAATGAACCAAGGAGGCGCCACAGAGCATTCTTGGAACCGGGGTGATCAGGGATGGCTTCCTGCGGGAGGTGACATCGAAAAGTAGGCCTGTGCCAGGCAAACGCATGGGAAGGTACAGCCTGTCCAAAGGCCCCAGGGCAAGAGAGCACATTCTCACAGATTCTTGGAATAGCCACAAGTATTTGCTGCAGTGTGGAGTACAGTGGGGGAGTGGGGAGTGAGGAAGGTCAGGGCACACAAGTCAGGGAGGGGCGAGTGGGGACTGTGTCAGGGCACAAGTCAGGCAGCGGGGCCCTATCAGCGAGATGTTCAAATTTTAGCTTCTCCCACTTGCTAACTTCAAGAACTTGGGTGAACAACAGTCCCAGTGAATAACTTAGACTCGGTTTCCTCACTTATAAAACGGGGTCAAGAAGTCTTGTGCGGTGCAGAGACGGGGTCTTGTGTCTTAAGGGCGGGGGGGCTCACTGGCTGCATATCCTGGGCAAGTTGATGTAAGTTTCCCATCTGTAACATGGGCATGAAAACACCTGACCCCCAGCGTTGTTGTGAGGCTTAACTGAGCCCATGCCTAGCGTCCGGTGCATAAGTGCCAATACCTGGTGGCTTTTATTCATTATTATTATAAATCGGGGAGTGACTGCCAGGGAGGTGCCCTTACAACCTGGGAATGACTTTACGTTCTGGGCCGAAACCAAAATGACTCACCGTGTCAGAAACGTGATGGGCTCTCTGTGGAGGAAGCATTCCTTCAAAGATGGCCTGTGTCCCAGTGGGTTCACTGGGAGTGGGGAACGCCTAAAGCCTGATCGGGATGGCCAGGACATCCTGGATGTCTCGGAAATTTCACATCCTGGAAATGGGAAGACTGCCGTTGCAGAGGCCTGACCTGCTCCGTGGAGTTGTGGCCTGCCTGAAGAACAAACAAGAATTAGAAGAGGGAGGCCTCATAAAATCCAGGAGGGCCCCTCTGAGCAGACACCTGGCTGTGTTTGCTCAGCAAAGAGAAGTAGACACAGAAGTTCACACTGAGGGGGGGAGAGGGAGAGAAAGAGATTATCGACTCCTCCAGAGCCCGAATTAAATCTCTTAAAACCTCTCAGGCCTTTGCTTGGGTTCCTCATTCCCCCAGCAACCTGCAGATGAACTTGGCACCAGGAAAACGCCCCCCGGTTGGAGGCAGACACCGACGTTCCAGTTCCTGCATTGTAAACATTTTATACTTCTATTATTTCTCTGTGACACAAGTTCATTGTGAAAGAATTTGAAAATCAGCTAAGCCGAACTGAGAAAGAACCCCCTGTAGAGACATTATATTTTGGTGTATATTCTTGGGTGTTTTATACCCACATATCCACATGTAAATGCACATCATAATAAAACTCCAAAGTCAATCTTGTTAAACAGATGAATGATTACACACGTAAATATGCTATTTTTACAAAATTAACAAAAATGGCATAACCCTATACCAACTGAATTACAACCACTTTTTAAAAAAAATTTTCTTTAATGTTTTATTCTTGAGAGAGAGAGAGAGAGAGAGACAGAACACGAGTGGGGGAGGGGCAGAGTGACCAAGGGACACAGAATCATCGGAAGCAGGCTCTAGGCTCTGAGCTGTCGGCACAGAGCCCAATGCGGGGCTTGAACCCACGAGCCTTGAGATCATGACCTGAGCCGAAGTCGGACGCCCAACTGACTGAGCGCCCCTACAACGATACCTACCCAGAGATAGGCCACAAATATCTCTCCCTGTTTAGAAACACAAGGTCACTGCTAATGAATGATGCCATTCCATATATACATATATGCATGTATCTTAATTTGTTTAAACAAATTAATTGTTGCACTTAAAAAGTGGATGTTTCCATTTTTATGAACCTACTATGATAAACAGATTTCTACAGTCACCTTTACGCCAGGTAGGTGTCGTATTCTGGTCATCCTTTTGCATACGAGGAGACTGACGCACAGAGATGTTACAAAAAACCCACAAAACTTCCCAAGGTCACAGCTATGGAGTGACTGAATCAGAGTTTCTAGTTGGGATTTCTTTCCAGCAAGTCTGTTTTCTCCTTTTCTTCTTCTTCTTTTTGTAAAGTTTATTTTGAAATGGCGGGGGCGGGGGGGGGGGGGCAGAGAGAGAGGGAGAGAGAGAATCTCAAGCAGGCAACGCACCGCCAGAGCAGAGCCCAACGTGGGGCTCGAACCCACGAACTGTAACATCATGACCTGAGCCGAAATCACTGAGACACTTTTAACCGACTGAACCACCCAGGCGCCCCTGTTTTCTCCCTTTCTTTAGAGTAACTGTGCTCTCCACCTACCTCCCTGATACCTTTTTCTCTCACAGATTGCCGGTGAGAACCGGTCTGGGCAGGTGACCCACTTCCTTTTCTGAGACCTTTTTAATTTCATTAGGGTCCACGTCTGGGGGTAGTTGGGAGGCACGAAAGCAGGTAATATGTGAGACAGGACCCGTGGCGCTGTAGTTCATAAGTTGTAAAGCTTATGTGAATGTCAGGAGCTACCAGCAAGGGCCTAGATACAGAGTCAGACACCTGCCAAGACTGTTCAGCCAAGTCCCCTCTACTTCCCCAACCGAGGAAGGAACGCCAGATTCCCATGAGAGAGGAAGAAATCAGCAGTTGTGAGGCAGACTCAGTAAACGGAGGCCTCTCCTGGGCATGCCATGGTTGCCTGCCTAGAGCTGAAATGGGAAGGAAGGTTTGTTATTATAAGGTTTACTAATCCTCATGATTTCCCCGAGGGAGGATGCATTCATGCCACAGGCCTTCCAGAATGTTCATGCCCATCTCTGAAAATCTGAGGAATCTTGTAAGCTGAGAAAAGGGATGAAACACAGCTCTTCAGTGTCTCGATTGATGTGTTCGCCAGAGTAACCGCTTGGAGATTAGCAGGTGAATATTAAAATGTTTCTTTCATTGACAGAACAGACATTTAAAAAATATATCAGTGCCTTTGCAGTGTTCAACATCTGGATTTTTAGTATCAAACCTCCCGACTGGAATCCCGCCAATGGAAGGCGTAGGACCCCAGGGTTGAATTAAAAGGGACTGCGGAGAGCAGAGGTGGACGGACGGGCTGGATGCCAGGAGACCCAGAACGGGTGGAGGGTCACTGAGAACGGGGCTAGGGACTGACGTCCCACAGAAAATGGGCACCCACTCACAGTCCTCAGAAGTATAGTAATAATTTAGGAATCACCAGGGTTTGCAGGGCAAACCCAAAGAAAAGCAAAAGTCTGTGTGGACAGGTGGGGGCAAACATCTGACATTTGCAAATTATTTTCCCAGGAGGAATGACAGGGTGCCATCGAATAACCCAGCTCCTCTGACCCCTTCCTTGTGACCGATGGTGCACATCTGCGTGAGTTAATTCCCATCATCACTTGGATCCATAACTTCACTGGCCTTATTTGCAAAAATATAAGAATAAAAATATGCCCAAAGAAACAAAGGCCATCGACCATAAACAGGAAACTGCCAGCTTCACCAAACACTTAAAAACAAATACATAAAAGCCACAATGACGACACGTATGGCTATGGGAGGGCTAATCAGTACCCAGCCTGGAAAATAGGTTGATACTGGAGACTAAGACAAGTTTCAAAGCTACTTTAATTCAGTAACTTTCATTCTAGAAATCTGAGAGAAATGGGTGCATGGGTGTCTTAGTCATGTTAAGCATCCGGCTCTTGATCTCTGCTCAGGTCTCAATCTCAGGGCTGTGAGTTCAAGCCCTGAGTTGGGCTCCATGCTGGGTGTGGAGCCTACTTAAACAAAACAAAACAAAACAAAACAAAACAAAACAAAACAAAACAAAACAAAACAGCACACTGGTGTCTAGAAATCTGAGAGAATCAGCAGGGTGGGGGATGCCTGACTGGCTCAGTCAGAAGAGCCAAACTCAAGTCATGTGACTTGAGTTTGAGCCCCATGTTGGATGTAGAGATTACTTAAAAATAAATAAGTGAACTTAAAAAAAAAAAAAAAGAATCAGCGAGGTGGACAAAAACGTATGTTAAGGGTGTTTATCAAAGTATTATTTATGTTGGCAAAAATTGCAAACAAAAAAATAAGGAGAAGGAAGGAAGTAACCTAAGTATTCAACAATGAGGAAATGTTTGAAGAGCCTATGGCATGCACATTTGATGTAGTACTTTTTGGCTATTAAAAACCATGTTTTTGAAGAATATTTAATGACATGGGAAATGTTTGTAATCTGAGCGAGATACAAAATTGCATAGGCATCAGAATTATATTTTTGTACAATTTTGCATATACATATAGATTTATCCCAAAAAACACATATAAAATGCTGGGAAGGAAACACAACTTTCGAGAGTTATTTCTGTCTGGGAATTATAGGTGATTTTTATTTTCTTCTTTGACTCTTAGTCTGTTTGCCGAATTTCTATGCTGATAATAATCTTATTTTTTTAATGTTTTTTTTTGCGGGGGGGAGGGCAGAGAGAGAGGGAGACAGAAGATCAGAAGCAGGCTCTGCGCTGTCAGGGCAGAGCCTGATAGGGGGCTCGAACTCACAAACTGTGAGATCGTGGAATCGTGACCCAAGCCGAAGTCGACGTTTAACCGACTGAGCCACCCAGGCACCCCTGATTATATTATTTTAAGCAATGAAGATCTCCTCTCCTTAGGCGACAGTGAAAAGACCCAGGCCAGACCCTCAAGGGGCCTCCAGTCCCTAGAAGCGACAGCCAAGCAAACAGGAAGTTAATTCTGCAGGACGCAATTAGGTCTCCTCCCTTGGGAACGTTCGAAGACCTAATGGTAAAGAGGAACCAGCATTTTGGTTCCTGCTGGTTTGGGCTCCGGGCTGAATAGACTATCTATTGTGAAAGTGTATTGTGCACAAGGAGAATGGGGCTTTTTATGAAGGGAAATCAAGAGGGTGCCCGGTGGTAGGGTGGTAACTGCTAGGCGCGGGGAGGAGGAGGCAGGCCTGGGGGGTGGTGGGTGGGCCGTGGGCAGGGCTGTCCTGAAGGCCCTTCCAAGGCGTCCTCCCGGCCTCCGTGCAGGTCACAGTGTCCAGGACTCGCCGAGTCCTTGGCGCTGTGTTCATCGACAGGAGCTCAGCAAATGTCTACTGTCCCTCCTAAGAAAAGATGAACGAATAAGCATATGGCATCAGGGATCACGCTCGTGAATTTCCTTTAAGGCATTAATTAAACATGTTGTCTGGAAAAGAAAGACTCCATTGTGAAGCCATGATGCCAAGCAAGACAGGAGGCGAATTTATAGTCTTCACCAAGGCGGCAAGGGGTGTGTGTGTGTGTGTGTGTGTGTGTGCGTGTGTGTGTGTGTCTGCTTTCACGTCAGGAGGGACCTGAGTTCAAGTTTGAATGCGGCAACGACTTGAGTCTCAGGAGCTCTTGGCTGTGGCAACTTGCCAGCTGTGTGACCTTGGCCAGACTCTGCCTCTGAAAGCTTCACTGCCTGGAAAATGGGCTGAGGGCAACCTAGGCTCAAGAAGGTCAGATGAGATGATGCCTGCAAGGTAATGCTGTGTAGACAGCAAAGCACTCCGCAAACGGAAGGAGCTTTTAATGTTAGCATGATTACCTATAACACCCCCAGGCATCACCTGCTTGGCAGGGACAGGGGAGGGGTACCTCAGGGTGATGGCTTGGCTGTGTCGAATCTTCAGACACGAATTCTCTTCTTGGTCTCCTTCTTTTGCCTTTAATCTTCGCCTCATCAACAAACATTTACTGAGAATCTACCCTGTGCCGGCCACCCTCAAGGGTCTCCCAGGCAACCAAGGGTGACACGTGTAAGACTAGTGATGACTTATGCAGGAACAGGAGAGCCCAGCTCTTGGCTTTGGGAAGACTTCTTAGAAGTGGTGACGTTTAAAAGGCGTCTTGAAAGAAAAGCGGGAATCTGCTCAGCAAAACAAGGGAAGAGTTTGAGCTGGGAATAGACTTTAGGAAGTTCCTTACCCCCCAGTTTCCTGCTCTGAGGCATCCTACCTCACTGCGGAAGGAGACAATCCATGCAAAGGGCCTTTCCCAGAGCCTGGCCTCTAGTTGCTACTGAAAAAAAGCCCGTTCTTTGTCCTCTTGGCATCAAAGTCACTTCCCCTTAAGCTTACTTCTTGTTCACAGACTGCTCTTTTCCCCCAGTTCCTGGAGGTACTGACTCTTGGCTTGGGCTGCAAGCTACTCAGCCCATTTTCCAGGATCCACAAAATACTTCTAAAAGTGGAATTTTCGGGGCACCTGGGTGGCTCGGATGGTTGAGTGTCTGACTCTTGATTTCAGCTCAGGTCACGATCTCTCGCTTGGTGGGATCGAGCCCCACGTCTGCCCTATCAGCACAGAGCCTGCTTGGGATCCTGTCTCTCCCTCTCTGCCCTTCTCCCAGCTTACGAACTCTCTCTCTCTCTCTCTCAAAACAAATAAATAAACTTAAAAAAAAAAAAGGAATTCTTTTTGCTTTTTACAAAAATGTTTATTTAGGGGCGCCTGGGTGGCTCAGTAGGTTTATTGCCTGACTTCGGCTCAGGGCATGATCTCTGTTTGTGAGTTCAAGGTCCACATCAGGCTCTGTGCTGACATCTCAGAGCCTGGAGCCTGCCTCGGATTCTGTGTCTCCTTCTCTCTCTACCCCTCTCCCGCTTACACACACACACTCTCTCTCTCTCTCTCAAAAATAAATAAAAATTTGGGGCGCCTGGGTGGCGCAGTCGGTTAAGCGTCCGACTTCAGCCAGGTCACGATCTCGTGGTCCGTGAGTTCGAGCCCCGCGTCAGGCTCTGGGCTGATGGCTCGGAGCCTGGAGCCTGTTTCCGGTTCTGTGTCTCCCTCTCTCTCTGCCCCTCCCCCGTTCATGCTATGTCTCTCTCTGTCCCAAAAATAAATAAAAAACGTTGAAAAAAAAAAATTAAAAAAAAAAATAAATAAATAAAAATTTAAAAACTGTTTATTCATATCGAGAGAGAGAGAAAGCGAGGCAAAGAGAGAGAGAGAGCACGCACAAGTGGGGGAGGGGCAAAGAGTGAGAGAGAGAGAGAGAGAGAGAGAGAGAGAGAGAGAATCCCAAGCAGGTTCCACAATGTCAGCACATAGCTGATCATGGAGCTGGAACTCACGAACAGTGAGATCATGACTGAGCCAAATTTGAGTTGGAGGCTCAACTAACTGAGCCACCCAGGGCCACCCGCCGCCCCCCCCCCCCCCAACAAACTGGAATTTTCAACCTTAAAGAAAATTCCAATAAATTTGATTTTTTTAATTTAGAGAGAGAGAGAGAGAGAGAGAGAGAGAGAAAATCATAAGCAGCCTCCATGCTCAGTGTGGGGCCTTGATATGGGTCTTGATCCCATGACCCTGGGATCATGACCTAAGCCAAAACTAAGAGTCAGACGCTCAACTGACTGAGCCACCCAGGTGCCCCCTTCAATAAATTTGAAATAGAGACATCTTATGGGCCACATCTTTTGTTTACGATATGCTAAAAGTAGACATAAATGTTAATTGACAATTTCAAATTCTCCACAATAGCTCTTAGATAAAGGAGAAAATGAAGAATAAAATGTTCGCTTGGAAAATAACAGGAAGAACCAAATCTACCAAAACCAACAGTGTATGTGCAAAGCTTTACTCAAAAAGTTATTTAGCTTTTAAGATGATTTTACTATTAAACTCAGAAAAAGTTAAACAAAACACTCATCACACAATTTAGAAACATTAAAAAACAAAACTCCAAACAAAAATAAGGAAGCAATCAGGAAAAAAGCCAAAAAGAACAGGAAAATGGAAAACAGTCCCATTGATGCATGTGTCCTTGAGTTGGTTCTTTTTGTAAGAGTGAGGTCTGATGGGGCGCCTGGGTGGCGCAGTCGGTTGAGCGTCCGGCTTCAGCCAGGTCACGATCTCGCGGCCCGTGAGTTCGAGCCCCACGTCGGGCTCTGGGCCGATGGCTCGGAGCCTGGAGCCTGTTTCCAATTCTGTGTCTCCCTCTCTCTCTGCCCCTCCCCCGTTCATGCTCTGTCTCTCTCTGTCCCAAAAATAAATAAAAAAACGTTGAAAAAAAAAAAAAAAAAAGAGTGAGGTCTGAAAAATACAATGGATAAACATCACGAAGAAGAAAAAGAAACAAAGACAAGAACACAAGGTGAAAATGGTGGGAATAACAAACAGATCTTAAAAAGAAAAATATAAAAGGATCTTACATGAAGTTGCTGACAAATCTGAAAACTCCAACGAAATAGATAATTTTCTTTCTTTTTTTAAAAGTTTTTTTGTGTGTTTTGTTTTGTTTTGTTTTGAAAGAAAGAGAGAGAGCACGAACAGGGGACAGGCAGAGAGAGAGAGAGAGAGAGAGAGAGAGAATCCCAAGCAGGCTCCACACTGTCAGCACGGAGCCTGATGCGGGGCTCGAACTCACGAACCACGAGATCATGACCTGAGCCGCGATCAAGAGTCAGACCAAACCAGGCGCTTAACCCACCTGGCCACTCAGGCACCCGGAATAGGTAATTTTCTGGGGAAAAGAAAAAATGGAGAAGTTCCTCGGTTTGACAGAATCAAAAGTAGAAACTCTAAAGTACTTCCTTCAGTTTCTGCTCAGAAACACCCTGGACAGACAGCGGTCCCCAGGCCCACTTTCCAAAGCCCCGCGCCCCCCACCCCCCTGTGTTTCCATTTTGCCCACAGCGTTTCACACCATCTGATATGACATATGCCTAATTGCTTACTTGTTTCCCTTCCTCTCTCCCCACTGGAATATGAGCTTCCTGCGAAGAGAGAATTTTTTTTTTAATTAAACTTTTTATTTTGACATAATTGTGTTTTTTTTTAATTAAATGTTTTATTTTGAGATAATTGTAAGAAAACCGTGTGGCTTCCTGCTGTATACCTACTGCACAGAACCTGGGCCTGGCACGCAGCAGGCATTTGAAATAAATACTACTTTAATGAATAAATGCATTGAGGAAGGATTTAGGAAAGATATCAAGAACACTCTCCCCCCCAGAATTCTCAGTCCAGAGGCTTTTATTGGGGCGGGGGAGGGTGTCTTTTATAGTTTTGAGGCGTGAGGAACCCCGTGTTCTATAAGTCAAACCAGAATATAGCATTTTCTATGTGAAGAAAACTGCCTTTTTTTTCTTTTTTTCCAAGAGAAGATGTGAATAGGGAGAGACAGACCCTGCACCTGAGGTAAAGGTTGAATAATGTGCATGTAGAAAGGTCAAGTGAATTTACAAGCTTAGCGCAAATCTGAACGTGATTCTCTTTCAAACTTTTACAAAAAGATTATAAAATTCATTGAGCAACACAAACAGGTAGAATTTCTTTTTATTTTTTTATTTTTTTAAATTTTTTTTTCAACGTTTTTTATTTATTTTTGGGACAGAGAGAGACAGAGCATGAACGGGGGAGGGGCAGAGAGAGAGGGAGACACAGAATCGGAAACAGGCTCCAGGCTCCGAGCCATCGGCCCAGAGCCCGACGCGGGGCTCGAACTCACGGAGCGGGAGATCGTGACCTGGCTGAAGTCGGACGCTCAACCGACTGCGCCACCCAGGCGCCCCAACAGGTAGAATTTCAAAGACAATTTTGTACAACGCGAAGAAGAATGGAGGGAACAGATCTCTATATAAAACATATTGGAGGGGCGCCTGGGTGGCTCAGTCGGTTGGGCGTCCGACTTCAGCTCAGGTCACGATCTCGCAATCTCACGGTCCGTGAGTTCGAGCCCCGCGTCGGGCTCTGGGCTGATGGCTCAGAGCCTGGAGCCTGCTTCTGATTCTGTGTCTCCCTCTCTCTCTGCTCCTCCCCCGTTCATGCTCTGTCTCTCTCTCTATCTCAAAAATAAATAAATGTTAAAAAAAAAAATTAAAAAAAAAATAAAACATATTGGAAAACTACAATATTTAAAATTGGGTGCTATTAGGGCAAAGATGTAGTTATTTTATTATTTTTTTGTTTCAAGTTCTTCTTGAAAGGATGTACAATTATTTTAATAGGTTAAATTAGGTAGCTCAGAAGACAACAATCCACGGACTAATTTAACAGGTCACCAGGTACTGTCATCGGGAGAAGAGGGTTATTGTTATTTTTACTTTTTAAAGTTTATTTATTTTGAGAGAGAGAGAGAGAGAGAGAGAGAGAGGGAGAGAGAGAGAGAATTCAGGAGGGGCAGAGAGAGAGGGAGAGAGAATCCCCAGCAGGCTCTGCACTGTCAGTACAGAGCCCGACTCAGGGCCGGAACTCATGAACTATGAGATCATGACCTGAGCTGAAACCAAGAGTCGGTCACTTAACGGACTGAGCCACCCAGGCGCCCCCCAAAAGAGGGTTATTTTAAAAATTATGTTGGACTGGCATGCCTGGATGGCTCAGTTGGTTACATGTCTGACTTTGGTTCAGCTCATGATCTCACGGTTCGTGAGTTCGAGCCCCACGTTGAGCTCTGTGCTAACAGCTCGGAGCCTGGAGCCTGCTTCGGATTCTGTGTCTCCCTCTTTCTCTGCTCTCCCCTCCTCACCCAGTTGTACTCGGTCTCTCTCTCTCTGTCTCTCAAAAATAAATAAACATTAAAAAAATATTATTTTAGGCTAACAGCCATTGAGGTGTGGGGGGGGATTCTACTCTTACCTTACATAATAATACAGCAAATAGCTTCTATTTGGACTTTAATAATAATAGTAATAATAATAATAGATCAAACCATTAAAACATTAAAGACACTTTCTTTTTTCTAAAAATTTTTTTTTAACATTTATTTATTTTTGAGACAGAGAGAGACAGAGCATGAATGGGGGAGGGTCAGAGAGAGAGGGAGACACAGAACCTGAAACAGGCTCCAGGCTCTGAGCTGTCAGCACAGAGCCCGATGCGGGGCTCGAACTCACGGACCGCGAGATCATGACCTGAGCCGAAGTCGGATGCTTACCCGACCGAGCCACCCAGGCGCCCCTTAAAGACACTTTCAAACAGCTGGTGAAGGAATAACTTTTCAAGCTTAGGCTCAATGGAGGAAATCAACAGGAAAAAGAACATTTTTGGTGATGTAAATAAGTCAAACTTTGCCATGCTAAGAAAACAAAAATTTTCTCTAAGATCTATTAGTAAGTGAAGAAATCAAGTTGCAATTAGTATAATGTTCACAAAAGGAAGAAAAGTGCACACAAAACAAAGCTATATATTTGTGTGCAACTATACCATGTGTATAAATGTCTAGAACATGGTGAGAACAGACGTACACAAACTGATAGCATTTGGGGTGTGGAGTGGATTGGAGAAGAGGGTGGGCCAAGGGGACATCTGCTTTATTTGAAAAAAAAAACAAACCCCCCCTTTTTTTTTTTAAATGTTTATTTATTTTTGAGACAGAGAGAGACAGAGCATGAGCAGGGGAGGGGCAGAGAGAGAGGGAGACACAGAATCCAAAGCAGGCTCCAGGCTCCGAGCTGTCAGCACAGAACCCGATGTGGGGCTCAAACTCATGAACCTGAGAGATCATGACCTGAGCCGAAGTCAGATGCTTAACTGATAGAGCCAGCCATGCACCCCATATCTGCTTTATTTGAAGCATGGGAATTTAGATTTTTTATATCAAGAATAGGCTCATATTTGCTTGTGTAATTTTTTTATTTACCTATTTATTTATTTAAGTTTATTTATTTATTTTGAGAGATGAGCGAGAGCGTGAGCAGCAGAGAGTCAGAGAGAGAGAGAGAGAGAGAGAGAGAGAGAGATTGAGGAAAGAGAGAGAATCCCGAGCTCTGACAGCATAGAGCCTGACTCAGGGTTTGAACTCACCAACTGTGAGATCATGACCTGAGTTGAAATCGAGAGTCAGATTGATGCCTAATCGACTGAGCCAACCAGGCACCCCTGCTTGTATAATTTTAAAAGATAAAGTGAGGACAAAAACAAAAAGGTAGACTGTGAAATATTTTTTTAAATATTTTAAAAGCCATCTCTAAAAATTATATAAAGAGCTTGTATAAATGATTTTTTAATTAAAAAAATCTTTTTTAAATATTTATTTTTGAGAGAGAGAGAGAGAGAGAGAGAGAGAGAGAGACAGAATGAGCGGGGGAGAGGCCGAGAGAGAGAGGGAGACACAGAATCCGAAGCAGGCTCCGGGCCCTGAGCTGTCCGCACAGAGCCCGACGCGGGGCTCGAACTCACAAGCGTGGGGTCATGACCTGAGCCAAAGTCGGCGGCTCCACTACGGAGCCCCCCAGGCGCCCCAATTTTTTTTAACTGTAAAATCCCAATAGATAAATGATGAAAAGATACCATGAGCCAGGTCACTCAAGAGAAAACACCAGAAAACAAAACTCGAAGAAAATGTTCACACTCACAGCTGTTTCAACTAAAGGCTAGCCCGGCGGGTTCCGATTCCAGCTTGCCTTCTGGGCTCCAGGGCCAGCTCCATCTTGGGACGTGGGCACGTTGGGGGAGCCTGCAGCAGAGGGAGGAAAGGGGGCAGTGCCAGAAGGGGGCCCCCTGCCCAAATCCTCCTAGCTGGAGATTTTGCCAGAGTTGGCCTCCTGTGCAGCCGGCGGCCCTGTCCTGCCTCCGCACGGCCTCCCTGCCTTTTCTGCGACAGGGCCCCGTGTGGGGAGCAGATCTGGTGGGATGGCCAGGCTCAGACAAAATCGAATTCTTTGCCGAGGGCTGACCACCTGACAATGGGGAAAGCTTGGCTTTGGGGCTTCCCAGAGCTAGGAGGAAACCAGGGGACAACGCGGACAGGCTGAAGAAGGCAAAGGGATTTTGAGTGTTTTGTTTTGGTTCTTGAGATACAGTGCGCTTGCGTGTGTGGGGGAGGGGCAGAGAGAGAGAGGAAGAGAGAGAATCCCAAGCAGACTCCGCCCTTTCAGCTCAGAGCACCAATGTGGGGCTCGAAGTCAGGAACGGTGAGATCATGACCTGAGCCAAAGTTGGATGCTTAACCGACTGGGCCCCCCGGGCTCCCACGGGCCTGGGCCAGCTGCCCTGTACTAGCCTTCTGACCCTCTCTCTGTGTCCACCCTGGAGCCCTCTGACCAGTCTTTAAAGTCTTACTGTCTTAAATCCTTTTAATGGATGTCTATTGCTCTCAGGATAACTCAAGGTAAAAAGCGACATTTATTAAGCAACTACTGTGTGCCAGGCACTGTGCTTTATCTCCTTCAGCTCTTGCAACCCTGTTAGGCAGATACCATTACTCCCAGCTGGCTGGGCCACCGTCAACGAATTCATTTAGTGACTCAGTTTTATCACCTGCTAAGTGGGGATAATACTTTATCTCACTGGGTTATCATGAGGATCAAATTAGTTACATCACGTCAAGTGCCTAGAGCGTGCCCAGCAGGTCGCAAGTGCTTGTTAAATTTAGCTAGGTGTTCGAGAAGATGCCCCCTTTTGCAGCTAGGGAAGCAGAAACAGAGAGGTTAAGAGACTTATCCAACCCACCCACCCCCCGGTTGCTAACTGACCCAGTTGGGATTCATACCCAAGCCTGCTGACTCCATTACTGTGCTGGGGTTTTCAAGGAGAGTCCCAGGGGCCCTGCCTGTTACTTGCCAGCCCCCTCCAAAGCCATCTTGGTATCCTTTGCCTGTTGCAGCCCCTAAATACGCCTCGACCCTCCCACCTCTGCCCTTCACGGTCCTGTCACATCTCCTGTGGGCCTTTGTCTCCTCCAGGAAGCCCTCCCCGGACCTCCAGGCCAGATTAGGGCCCTGGTAAGTTCCTCCCATAGGTCCAAACCCCCCCCCCCCCCCCCCACTTCCTGGCAATACTTTGTGCCCTAGCAATTATTGAATTGTTCGTAACACTGTGTTTGCTGTCTGTCTCTTCTGGCCTGTGGCTCTGTAAGGGTGGGGGCCATGTCTTTTTGTGTGTGTGTGTGTGTCGGCGGGGGGGGGACCATGTCTTTCTTAAAGCCCCCAGTGCTCAGTCAATATTTAGAATGAATGAATAAATGTCTGAATGAACCTGGGGTCAATCATCCTTGTCAACTAGATGCTGCAAAGCTCTTCTCGGAGGGAAGGAGGTGATGAGGGGGGACTCGGTTGGAGATCCAAGCCAGGCAGAGGCCATCTAGGATGACCATGAGGAGAGAGGGGTTCATTGGTACGAGGGACTGTGGGGGCCAGCTGAAGGGCTTATCGAAACACAGAAGGCAACGTATCCATGGTCAGAATCTTGCTCGAGCTCTGACGCTTGAGGGCCTGAGTGCAGAAAACTGCATAGAGAGGGCCCCGCACATAGTAAATGCTCAGTAAATGCTGGTCGTTCGTATTAACAGAATAATCATCTGAATGGAGTTTCTGGGAAAGGCTGTTTTACTTGGGAAAGGGGAAGGAAGGAGGAAGAACACGTATAAAAATATAGAGAAATTGAAAGCACAAAGCGTTTGTGTGTGTGTGGTCTGTATGGGGGTGACCAGGGTGCATCTGTGGAAGCACTCTGGGTGGCGAAGCTGGGAGAAGGGGTTGTGGCCAGAACGGAAAGGTCTTGGATGCTGTGTTAGGCTATCTGGGCTTTATCTTTTAAGCCAGCGATTCCCAAAGTGTGTTTGTTAAATGACAGTGCATGAGGGGCACCTGGGTGGCTCAGTCGGTTAAGCGTCCGACTTCGGCTCAGGTCACGATCTCACGGTCCGTGAGTTCGAGCCCCGCGTCGGGCTCTGGGCTGATGGGCTCGGAGCCTGGAGCCTGCTTCCGATTCTGTGTCTCCCTCTCTCTCTGCCCCTCCCCCGTTCATGCTCTCTCTCTGTCTCAAAAATAAATAAAACGTTAAAAAAAAAATGACAATGCATAAGAATGGCTTTGGTCTCAAATGAGGCGAGGGATTGACGGAGTAAGAAATAATCAAAACAGGTCCTTTACCGGAAGACTGCTTGGAGCGCTTAACTTGTCATTTTGTGTTGGGATTCTGTAAGAATACATGAGGTATAAAGGGTTTCTTAAACTTGCCTGACCCAAGAATGAGGGTTCTAAGGAACATAAGGAAGGTTATAAGAGATGCTGCTGTGGGCCCTAGGCAAACCTGAAAGGTCTTGGGGGGGGGGGGGGGTTGCAAATGATGGAATCAGATTTGTGTTTGAGGCAGAGAAATTCTGTGGCGTGGTTGCACTGGGGGGAGAGCACAGGGAAAAGGAGAGGGAGGGAAGTGTGTAATCGATAGCTCTTGGGAAACAGAAACGGCACAGAGAATCACCTTCCCTGGCCAATGTGGGGGGGGGGGGGCGGCTTTGGCCTAGGCTCAGCTGGGGTGCTGTCGCCATACTTCTAGATGGTCAGAGAAGGGAAAGGCTGAGTGCTGGAGACACGGGGGTTTGAATGCACCTGGGGCTGAGACTGGCCCCCTCTCCCGCCTGTTCCCTCCCCCAGGCTCAGATAATTCCTCCGTAGGCCCACCTTCTCACCTCCACTGTGAACAGGTGTCCTCCAACCTGGCCCGATGCACCAACCCGGTCCTATGGAACCACCTCCCGGATTATGGCCCCGTCTCCTCCCTTGGATTCCACCCGTGGGCCCCAAATGACCCAAATCGTACTAGAGTTACAAGACTCACTTCCGCACACATCTGTAAAAAGAAGGCGTAAGACAAATGTTCTCCTTGATGTACCTATGCCAAGAGAAAGGAAAACCATAACATGTGGAGGGAAATTCAACATGGCAGAGAGCGCTGGGAGCCCCTTCAGAGCCTCACTGGGGTCTCCATCTGGAAGCTCATTCTCATTCATTAGTGTGCTTTTTCCCAAGCAGCAGCACTCATAGCAAATAAAGGCAAGGTTTCAGATCCAAAATCCTTTTTATTTATCATCCACTGTTGGAAGTTTTGCTCTCCCTTTTTCATTACAAATATCCAAGCATTTCCACTCTATTATGGGTTACATTTAAAAATGTTAGGCTAGTTTGGGAAGCTTACAATAAAAAACTCCCCCTCCCTTCTCCCCACATGGGTAGAAATGTGCTGAGCTCAAAACTGATTTAAAAATGAATTTCTGGAGGATAATTTGTCTGGAAGCTATTTGGCATATCTCTGTGGCCACAAAATTGTGGATCTGTTCATGAATTTGTTCACCCCAAGGAGACTTTTGCATTCTTTTTTATTTTTTTTATTTTTTATTTTTTAAAATTTACATCCAAATTAGCATGTAGTACAACAGTGATTTCAGGAGTAGATTCCTCAATGCCCTTTCCCCATTTAGCCCATCCCTCCTCCCACGACCCCTCCAGCAACCCTCAGTTTGTTCTCCATATTTATGAGTCTCTTATGCTTTGTCCCACTCCCTGTTTTTATATTATTTTTGTTTCCCTTCCCTATGTTCACCTGTTTTGTCTCTTAAAGTCCTCATATGAGCGAAGTCATATGATTTTTGTCTCTCTCTGACTAATTTCACTTAGCATAATACCCTCCAGTTCCATCCATGTAGTTGCAAATGGCAAGATTTCATTCTTTTTGATTGCTGAGTAATACTCCATTGTATAAATATACCACATCTTCTTTAGCCATTCATCCCTCGATGGGCATTTGGGCTCTTTCCATACTTTGGCTATTGTGGATAGTGCTGCTATAAACATTGGGGTGTCTGTACCCCTTTGAAACAGCACACCTGTATCCCTTGGATAAATGCCTAGTAGTGCAATTGCTGGGTCGTAGGGTAGTTCTATTTTTAATTTTTTGCGGAACCTCCATACTGTTTTCCAGAGTGGCTGCACCAGCTTGCATTCCCACCAGCAACGCAAAAGAGATCCTCTTTCTCTGCATCCTCGCCAACATCTGTTGTTGTCTGAGTTGTTGATGTCATTAGACTTTTGCATTCTTTTCCTTTCTTCTCCTTTCCTTCCTTTCTCTCTCTCTCTCTCTCTCTCTCTCTCTCTCTCTCTCTCTCTCGTCCGCTGGTCTCATCTGCATTAGTGAGCCTCCTGGCAGATTTGCCGATGCCCCGCTGTTGATTGAAATGCACTACCCTTCTCTCTCTCCTTGTAGGATGAGCAGTGCATACATGACTTGCTGAAAGAAAAGAAACTGTTTTTAAACAGTCTGAGCTCCTGTCTCCTCTGCACCTGCAAATAGGCCAGTCACATACGTTCCTAGGGCTCCAGCAGACATTAGCTGTCCTCTGGCACCTGTCCTGAAGCCTGGAGTAGTTCTCCTGCAGGGACAGGCAGCCAGCCTGGGGCAGAAGCAAGGAGACATGAACCCAGGGTGTTCTGAGCCTCCCGCTGGCCAAACTGACCAGACCTGCCTCTCCTGCCCCTTCTCTGGAGGCAGGAAGAATTCGCGCCGTGTTTGGAAGAATAGTGAACCCGGCTTTTAGGAGGGGAGAAAGGTGGGGAAGGCATCAGCCAGATCTGGGTCTAAATCCTCATCTCACTGCTCGCAAGCTGTGTGCCAGGGGCACGTTACTGAGACTCAGTTATCTCATCTGTAAAATGGGGGTAGCCGTCTCCCCCTCACAGAGCATTTGTGGGGACTGAATGACCTAATGGGGTAAAGCATGATGCCTGAAGTAAGCAGTCAGCACAGAGCCCGACCCGGGGCTCAAACTCAGGGACCGTGAGATCATGACCTGAGCCGAAGTGGGACGCTCACCCGACTGATCCACCCAGGTGCCTCTCTGAGTGCCTTTTTCTGAGCTTCCGTTACCCCATCTGTAAAATGGGCAAGTGGAAACCCATCTCCGAGACGTGTGAGGAAGCAATGAGCTAATGCGTGCACCTCGTTCAAAGCTCGGCAAGCAGTAGGGTACCCCTCGAGCGTGTCCATAGCTGGCTCTGCAAGTGATGGTCCGTAATTATGTGAGCACAGGAACGAGGCTGCTGTTATCTTTATTTAAGCGGAATTAATTATTCCTTAGACGAGGGATGTAATTTACGGTGAGAGACAAGGAAGAGAAGCAAAAGGAGGAAGAATAATGAGAAAACAGCACGTGCTAGGGAGGAAGAGCCACGCGAAATGCCGCTGTCTGGAGATCTTTATGCAGACGGCTACCCTCTGCCAGCCGATGCCAGGGGCGCTGGCCCAGGTGTCGGGGAGCTGGGTCCCAGCCTGCGGCAACTCCTCCAGAAACTCCCATCCCTTGGGTTCTGGCTGAGATGCTTTCCTCAACTGCGTGACCCTGCGTGGGTCACAGCTTCTCTGAGCCTTGTGTTATATCTGGAAAATGAGGGTATCGACGCTTGTCTCTTTCAACAGGATGGATGTGGGGACTGGAATGTGGAACGTGGAAACACTTGTAAAATTCTCTAGAATCCTAATATGGCCCCAGATGGCCTAAATATGCTATGGTTTGGGTCCTGCCATCTTCCAATGCACACTAAACAAACGTTTTTAACATACTTTTTCTACATCTGTTTCGTGCCCTGGAGGATGGGTATGTTGGGGACAGGGTGGGGAGGGCCGCAGCACAGAATTGGGCTTGGGCTGGGCTCCCTGATGGAGGAGGTGGTTGGGGTGGGGGCTGTTAAACGGGGCAGGGGCTCAAGTGGGAGAAAGAAAGCAGGCTAGCCACTCAGGGGTCAGACAGACCTGAATCTGAATCCTGGCCTCCTTCTGGGAGATTTGGGACAGATCACCTCTGAGCGTTCCAGCCTCCATTCATGGTCATGAGAACGTTACTGTGCAGACAGAGAGAGAAACATGTAAAACACTTAGCACGGTTCCTGGCGCCTTTCCAGCCTCCCTGAGTTTTGCTTTGTTACCAAAGGAGGAAAAACTAATCAGAAACTCAGGAACCCCCGAGTCCAGCCTGGGTTAATTCAGAAATGAATACTTAACCCTCCAAGGGCGAGTCTGACTTTCAAATGTACTGGTCTTCCTTCATCGAATACTACTTGATTGGCTTGGAATGGCAGAGTGCGGACTCTCACGGTTGGAAGGGATGTTAGCAGGGCCTGCAGCCTTGGCCTCAGGGATCCTGGGCTCTGCAGAGTTGCATCAGTGCAAAGAAGGCCCAGTCGGCAGGGATCCAGGCTGTGCTGTTGAAGGAGGTTTACAAACCCCAGGGCTCCGAGCGAGAGTCCATTACGGGGCTCCTCCGGTGAGGCCGAGGCCCTTCTCCGAAGAATCCTGCAGGAGTAGACTTCATTCAGTACCTTGCTTTACCGGAGCAAGAGTCTAGTGTCCCGTCATGGGCAGCCGCGTCTAATTTTATTTTATTTTTTTCAAGTTTCAGATATTTATGTATTTAAAAGTTGATTTATTTATTTTCAGACAGCGAGAGAGAGTGCGTGCCCACAATCGGGGGAGGGGCAGGGACAGAGGGAAAGAGAGAATCCCAAGCGGGCTGGGTGCCGTCAGCGCAGAGCCTGACTCGGGGCTCGATCCCAGGAACCGGGAGATCATGACCACAGCCGAAATCGAGCCAGATGCTTAACCGCCTGAGCCACCCAGGCGGCCCAAGTTTCAGCTCTGTATTAATCCGTGTACAACCCAACACATACGAGCACCGTGTTGTGCATTTGGAAGGGACGGATTTCCTTGTATATGTGGAAAACCATGTGGATGGTTTCTGGAAGAGCTTCCTGCTAAGCAGCTTTACAGTGAAACACGTTATTTAGAAATCTGGACCTTCCTTCTTCAGTTTGCTGTAATCTACATGCCCTGAATAAAACTTGTCTTGATCATTGGAACCCAATCTGTTCAGAGCTCTGGGTTATTTTTCTGATCCTAACTGACGTCTGGAGGCCAGGCACAAGACATACGGTACTGCCCCGGTACCTCCACCCCCAATAAATGTGAGGAGGGAGGTCAAATTCGGATGCTTCTTGGCCTGATTGAGGATCTGGCGTAACGTGGTCGTGGCAGGGGCCTCAGGTCCAGAAGGAGAAAAGATCAAATCCGCAAGGCCAGGCACTAACTGGTCTCTACACCCTGTGTCCAATTTTAGATAGATTTCTCGAGTTCTCCATTCCTAAGGAGCAGGCTCCAGCATAGCCTACCAGGAGCTCCAGGATTCTGCCTGATAGGCCCTCCTGGGGATGAGCTGGTGGGGCTGAAGGCTCATGCTGAACAGCAGAAGAAGGAGAGATTCCAGAATCCTTGAGAAGTCAATCCTTTTGGCTGGACTGTCTGGGTGCCAGAGGCCAATGGAACAAAGAACACTGTCTTGAAACCTTACGCTGTAATTAATATCACTGAGGCTCCGAAGGACATCTCATCGTTCTAATAAAAAAATGAAAGCCAAAGAGGCTCAGTGCCCAGACTGGCCGGCAGACACTTGCCAGACCAGGCGCCTCCAGCAGAG
This sequence comes from Neofelis nebulosa, assembly GCF_028018385.1. Taxonomy (NCBI): domain Eukaryota; kingdom Metazoa; phylum Chordata; class Mammalia; order Carnivora; family Felidae; genus Neofelis; species Neofelis nebulosa. Next base: position 6,151,591 of record NC_080788.1, read on the forward strand.
GGCGCGCTCAGGGATGGGAGGTGCCCCCAAGCCCTGTCCCTTCTGATCCGGCTCAGCCAGAGCAGGGCAGATCCCAGGAGACCCGCTGCCCAGGGATATGAGTCATTCAAAGGAGAGGCCTGGGAGTGTTGGGGGTGGGGGAAATAGAGAACGGGGCACCTGCTTCGGGGGTTGACCCCAACTTTGCACATCTGTTTGTTACTCATTTGTCCCTCATTTCGCACTGACTGGGTTTCCACTTAGTGCAGGGCACGGTCGGGTCTTTTCCGCACACAGTTTCCAGGTTCGGCTGCTAAAGACGCCACTCGAATCACACGCTTCCGCTCCAGGACCTGTAATGACTCCCCATGTCCATGGGTATCATGTGATGTCTCTGCCTCGTGTCAAGGCCTTTGATGGCCTGCCTTCTCCCTTCCAATGTATGTGCACCGTTTCCCTCAGGCCGACTGGGGCCCTCACTCATTCTTCCCAAACTGCCACCTGCCTTCTCATCCGTAAAATGGCACCGGCAGGCACCCCCCTACCTCCCCGCCCCCGCCGCCCGCCACAGAGTCGCTGTTGTATGGGTTACATTAGAGAACAACGAGTGAACCACATGCCTGGCACACAAGGGACATTTATAATAAACGACCTTGCTGATGATAATGATACTGCTGCTAAACTAATTCTTTCCATTTTTAACATCCTCCCCCTCCTCTCTGCCCAACCCAAACGTCTCTGCCCTTTGCAGCCCCGCCTACAGCCACCCTTCTTTCCAGAAACCACGCAGAGTCCCTTTGGGCCAGTAGTTTGCAAATCTGGGGCATTGGGACTCACCTGAGAAAGTCTTTTTTCCTTTGGCATGGCTTAAATTTTTTTCTTTTGGTGGCAGAAACGCATAATATGAAATTTACCACTTCCACCATCTCTAAGGGCGCAGTGCAATAGTCTTAAGAATATTTACGTTACTGTGCAACAGATATCTTTTGAGCTTTTTTACTTGCAACAGTGGCACCGTATACATTAAACAAACACTCCCCACTTCCCGCTTGCCCCAGCCCCTGGCACTCACCCTTTAACTTTTGTCTCTGTGAATTTGTCTACGTTAGATCCCTCGCATAAGAGGAGTCGTACAATATTTGTCTTTCTGTGACTGGCTTACGTCCCTTAGCCTGATGTCCTCAAGGTTCGTCCATGGTTAGCGTGTCACAGGGTGGCCTTTCTCTTTAAGGCTGAACAACGTTCTACCATATAGCGTATATACATACACGCACACACATATTTGTAAACCGCATTTGGTTGATTCATTCATCCACTGATGGACATTTGGGTTGCTTCCATCCTTTGGCTCTTGTGACTAATGCTGTCGTTGACAGGAGTGTACGAATATCCGTTTGAGTCCTTGCTTTCAATTCTTTTGAGTCTTTACCCTGAAGTGGGACTGTTGGATCTAAATGGTGCTTCTCTTTCATTCTTTGAGGAGCTGCCCTTCTGTCCTCCTTGGCTGTTGTGCCATTTTGCAATCCCACCAACAGTGCACAGGGTTCCGATTTCTCCACGTCCTCGTCAATACTTGTGATTTTCTGTGCTTTAAATGGGTGTGTGGTGACAATCTCATCTGTCTGCTTTTGCTTTTGTTTTTGTAGTTTTGGTGCCGTGTCCCAAAAAGTCATCGCAAAATTGAGCGTCGCGAAGCTTTTGCCTGATGTTTTCTTCAAGGGGATTTGTAGTTTGGGGTCTTACGTTTAGGTCTTTCGTCCATTTTGAATTATTTTTTGAATTTTTTAAATGTTTATTTACTTTTGAGAGAGAGAGAGAGAGTGGGGGAGGGGCAGAGAGAGAGGGAGGCACAGAATCGGAAACAGGCTCCGGGCTCTGAGCTGTCAGCACAGAGCGGGGGGCGAGGCTCCACCTCACAGACCGTGAGATCATGACCTGAGCCAAAGTCGGCTGCTCAACCAACTGAGCCACCCAGGTGCGCCTGAATTAATTTTTATATGTGGCATGAAGTAAGGATCCACCTTTATTTTTTGACATGGACATCCAGTTTTCCTAGCACCATTCGTCGAAGACGTGGTCCTTTTCCCACTGAGTGGTCCTGGCATGCTTCTCAAAGATCATTTGATCATACATGGCTATCCTGTGTTGCTAGAGATCCCAAGTGAATTTTAGGATGGATTTTTTTTTTTTTTTAAATTTCTGCACACACACAAAAAGTCATTGGGATTTTGAGAGGGATCATGCTGATCTGTAGATCAGTTTGGATAATAATGACATGTTAACAATATGCAGTTTTCTTTTTCTTTAAAAAAAAAGTTTTTGTGTTTATTTATTCATCTTGAGAGAGAGAGAGAAAGCACAAGCAGGGGAGGGGCACAGAGAAGGAGGGAAAGAATCCCAAGCAGGCTCCACACCAGCAGAGCAGAGCCTGACATGGGGCTTGAACTCACAAACTGCAAGATCATGACCTGAGCCGAAATCAAGAGTCGGAAGTTTAACCAACTGAGCCACCCACGTGCCCCAACAATCTGCACTTTTCTGATTCATGATCACAGGACATCTCCATTTACTTGTGTGATCTTTGTATGTTGGACCATCTTTGCATTCTGGGAATAAATTCCACTTGGTCATGGTGTATAATCTTTTTTAATGTGCAGTTGAATTTGGTCTGCCAATGTTTTGTTGAGGATTTTGGCATCAATATCTATCAAGGATATTGGTCATGGTTTTCTTTTCTTGTAGTGTCTTTGTTTTTTTTTTTTTCTTTTAAATGTTTATTTGTTTATTTTGAGAGAGAGAGGGCTCATGGGAGAGTGGGGAGGGCCAGAGACAAAGAATTCCAAGGAGGCTCCGTGCTGTCAGCACACAGCCCAACATGGGGCCCCATCCCACTAACCGTGAGATCGTGACCTGAGCCGAAATCAAGAGTCAGTCGCCTAACTGACTGAGCCACCCAGGCGCCCCATGTCTTTGTCTGGCTTTGGTATATGCTTAACTCTGGCCTCATAAAACAAGTTGAGGAGTGTTCCCTCCTTTTCAACTGTGTTGGAGAAATTTGGAAAGGATTTGTGTAAATAGTTCTCTAAATATTTGGTAGAGTTCTCCATGAAGTCATTTAGTCCTGGACTTTTCATTATTGGAAGGTTTTTGATTACTAGTTCAAGCTCCTTGCTGCTTATAGGTCTGTTAAGATTTTCTTTTATTTTATTGAAGTGTAACTGACATAGAACATTGTATTAGTTTCAGGTGTACAACGTAATGATTCAGAATTTGCATAATTGCAAAATGATCACAATAAATCTAGTTAACATCCATTGCCATACATGGTTTTACACTTTTTTCTTGCAAAGATGATTTTTTTAGGGGCACCTGGGTGGCGCAGTCGGTTGAGCGTCCGACTTCAGCCAGGTCACGATCTCGCCGGTCCGTGAGTTCGAGCCCCGCGTCAGGCTCTGGGCTGATGGCTCGGAGCCTGGAGCCTGTTTCCAATTCTGTGTGTCTCCCTCTCTCTCTGCCCCTTCCCCGTTCATGCTCTGTCTCTCTCTGTCCCAAAAATAAATTTAAAAAAAAGTTGAAAAAAAAAATTAAAAAAAAAAAAGATGATTTTTTTAATGTTTATTTATTTTGAGAGAGAGGGAGAGCACGCATATTAGCGGGGAGTGGCAGAGAGAGAAGAGAGAGAGAATCCCAACCAGGCTCCATGACTCGGGGCTCAATCTCAGGAACCATGAGACCATGACCCGAGCCAAAATCAAGAGTTGGATGCTTGACCAACTGAGCCACCTAGGCACCCCAAGATCTACTCTTTTAGCAACTTTCAAATATGCAATACACTATACTCATCATGCTGTACATTGCATTCCTCAGATTTTCTTTTTTATTATTTATTTATTTGTTTATTATTTTTTTAAGATTTTATTTTAAAGTAATCTGTATGTCCAATGTGGGGCTCGAACTCACAATCCCGAAATCAAGAGTAGCATGCTCTACCAACTGAGCCAACCAGGTGTCCCTCACATCTTTTTTAACAGTTTTTATTTATTTATTTGGAGAGAGAGAGAGAGAGAGAGAACGAGAGACAGTGTGTGCATGAGTGGGGGAGGGGCAGAGAGAGAGGGAGAGAGAGGGAATTCCAAGCATGCTCTGCATTGTCAGCACAGAGCCTGCAGGGCTCGAACTCATAAACTGTGAAATCATGACCTGAGCAGAAACCAAGAGCTCAACCAACTAAGTGACCCAGGCCCCCCAGATTTTGTTTTTTATGATGATCCAGTCTTTTTATTTTATTATGTGTTTTTCAAGAATTTCAGTTTAATTAACATACAGTGTTATATTAGCTTCAAGTGTACAACATAATGATTCAACAATTCTGTACATCAACCTAGTGTTCATCACAATGAGTGTATTCTTAATCCCCTTCATCTATTTCGTCCCATCCCCCCTCCCAACCTCCACTCTGGTAACCACCAGTTTGTTCTCTGTATTTAACAGCCTGGTTTTTTGTTTGTCTTTTTCTTTGTTCTTTGTTTCTTAAATTCCATATATGACTAAAACATATGGTATTTGTCTTTCTCTGATTGACTTATTTCACTTACTGTTGTACCCCCTAGATCCATCCATGTTTTTGTAAGTGGCAAGATTTCGTGCATTTTTATGGCTGAATAATATTCCAGTGTGTGTGTGTGTGTGTGTGTGTGTGTGTGTGTGTGTGTGTGTATCACCTCTTTATCCATTCATCTGTTGATTGGCACTTGGGCTGCTTCCATAATTTGGCTGTTGTAAATAATGCTGCAGCAAACATAGGGCTGCATATCTCCTTTTGAATTAACGTTTTCATATTCTTTGGGAAATACCCAATAGTGGAATTACTGGATTATGTGGTAATTTTATTTTTAATTTTTTATGGCACTTCCATACTGTTTTCCACAGTGCCTGCACCAGTTTGCATTCCTACCAACAGTACATGAGGGTTTCTTTTTCCCCGTATCCTCACAAACACTTGCTGTTTCTCGTATTTTTTATTTTAGCCATTCTGATAAGGGTGAGGTGATAGCTCACTGTGGTTTTGATTTGCATTTTCCTGATGATTAATCATGTTGAGCATCTTTTCGTGTGTCTGTTATCCATCCATAGGTCTTCTTTGCAGAAATGTCTATTCATATCTTCTGCTCATTTTAAATTGGATTATTATTATTATTACTATTGGTGTTGAGTTGTAGGAGTTCTTCATATATTTTTATACTAACCCCTTATCAGATATGTCATTTGCAAATATCTTCTCCCATTCAGTAGATTGTCTTTTAGTTTTGTTGATTGTTTCCTCCACTGTGCAGAAACTTTACTTGGATGTAATCATACTAGTTTTTATTTCTCTGCCTCTGCTCTAGTCTTTATTATTTCCTTCCATTTGCTGGTATTACATTTTGTTTGTTCTTCTCTTTATAGCTTGCTTAGGTGTATGTTTAGGTTGTTTGAGATTTTTCTTGTTTCTTGATGTAGGCCTGTGTTGCTATAAACTTGCCTCTTAGAACCCTTTCTGCTGCATCCCCCAAATTTTGGACGATTGTATTTTCATTTTCATTTGTTTCTACATAAATCTGATTTCTCTTTGATACCTTGTTTAGTAGCATGTTATTTAACCTCCATGTAGTTGTGGTCTTTCCAGATTTTTTTTTTTTTTTTTGTGATTGGTTTCTAGTTTTCTGGCATTGTGGGTCAGAAAAGATACATGGTATGACTTCAGTCATTTTGAATTTGTTGAGACTGGTTTCGTGGCCTAATATGAGATGTATTCTGGAGAATGTTCCATGTGCATTTGAAAAAGATGTGGGTTCTTCTGTTGTAGGGTGGAATTTTCTGAATATATCTGTTAAGTCCATCTGGTCCAGTGTGTCATTCAAAGCCACTGTTTCCTTGTTGATTTTCTGTTTAGATGATCTGTCCATTGATGTGAGACGTTAAAGTCCCCTACCCATATTGTATTACTATTGATTAGTTCCTCTGTGTTTGTTATTAACTGCTTTACGTGTTTGGGTACTTCCATGTTGAGTGCATAAATATTTACAATTGTTATATCCTCTTATTGACTTGTCCCCTTTATTATTATATAGTGTCCTTCTTTGTCTCTTGTTACGGTCTTTGTTTTAAAGTCTATTTTGTTCCATATAAGTATTGCTCACCCACCTTTCTTTTGACATCCATTTTGCATGATAAATGTTTCTCCATCACTTCACTTTCAATCTGCAGGTGTCTTTCAGTCTAAATTGAGCCTCTTGTAGGCAGCACACAGATGTGTCTTTTTTTGTGTGCACTCTCTCACCCCGTGTCTTTTTACTGGAGCATTTAGTCCATTTACATTTAAAGTAATTATTGATAGATCTGTATTTATTGATTTTATTACTTGTTTTTTGGTTGTTTTTGTGGATTTTCTCTGATCCTTTCTTCTCTTTCTGTCTTTCATGGTTTGTTGGCTTTCTTCAGTGATAAACTTGGATACCTTTCTCTTTATTCTTTGCATATCTGTTACTGGTTTTTGATTTGTGGTTACCATTAGGTTTGTAGATAACCTCTTCTACATGTAACGGTCTATATTAAGTTGATGATCACTTAGTTTGAACCCATTCTTTATTCCTCTCCTCCCCGCCCCTCCTATGTTTTAGGTATGTGGTATCCTTCACATCCTTTTATTTTGTGAGTCTCTTAACTTATTTTACAGATACACTTATTTTTACTGCTTTTGTGCGTCCAACATGTGTACTCTCATTTATGGTTTTTCTTTTCATTCAGAGAGCCCCCTTTGATATTTCCTGTAGGGCTGGTTTAGTGGTCATGAACTTCTTTAGTTTTCGTTTCTGTGAAAAACTCCTTATCTCTCCTTCTACTCTGAATGATAGACTTGCTGGTTAGAATTTTCTTGGCTGTAGATTTTTCCCTTTCAGCACTTTGAATATACCATGCCACTCCTTCTGGCCTGCAAAGTTTCTGCTGAAAAATCTGCTGATGGCTTTATGGGGTTTTCCTTGTATGTAACTATTTTCTTTTCTCTTGCTTCTAAATTTTTTTTCTTCAGCACTACTTTTGTCATTTTAATTACTATGTGTCTTAGTGTGGACCTCCTTGGGTTGATTTTCTTGGGGGTTCTCTATGCCTCCTGGACCTGGGTATCTGTTTCTTTCTTCAGATCAAGGAAATTTTCAGTTATTGTTCCTTCAAATAAATTTTCTGCCCCCTTTTCTTTCTCTTCGTCTTGGATCCCTATAATGCAAATGTTATTACACTTGATAGATCACTGAATTCCCTAAGTCTATCCTTGTTTCGCATAATTCTTTTTCCTCTCACTTGCTCGGCTTGATTACTTTCCATTACTCTGTCTTCCAGGTCATTAATTTGTCCCTCTACTTTCTGTAGCCTGCTACTTAAACCATCAAGGGCATTTTTAATTTCAATTATTGTGTTCTTCATCTCTGATTGGTTCTTTTTTTTTTTTTTTTTAAATCTCTTTGTTAAGGTTCTCACTGATGTCCTTCACTCTCTTCTCAAATTCAGGGAGTATTTTTATGATCATTACTTTAAATTCTCTTTCAGGCATATTACTTATCTGTTTTGCTTAGACCTCTTGCTGTGGTTTTTGTCCTCTTCTTTCATTTGGGACAGATACCTGTGTTTTCTCATTTTACCTAACTCTCTGTGCCTGGTTCTGTTCTTAGGAAAGTCAGCTACATCTCTTGCTATCATAGTAGTGGTAGTAGTGGGCGGGGCATCCATTTTTAACAAGTCCTCTTCCACAGGGGACACACAGCTACCACAGTGACCAAGGTGGCCATGGCTGCACCTCGAAGCGGATGTGGGTGGGTGGGGCAGTTTTAACAAGGTGCAGGTGTCCTCCTAAGGAGGTTGGGAGATGCAGTGTTGGCAAGGTTTGCACCTGCATTTTGGGGGAGGGGACCTGCTGACCTCAGACTGAGGCAGGTGTGGCCGAAGGAGGCAGGACACAATGTTAGCAAGTTACTTAGTGAATGCCAGGGTACCGTACTGGTTCCTGCAAGTGGTTGTGTGTTTATGCTGGGAGGCAGGGGACGGAAATGGCACCTGCCAACTCCTTTATTCCTGGAGAAGTCCCTCAGGGAACTCTGAGATCAGTGACTAACTCTCCCTCCTCTGTGCTCCAGGTGGTTTTTCAGACTGCCGTCTCTTTGCTGTATCTCTGCAAGCTGTTTGTTTTGCTTTCTCTTTAAGGGTGGGGACTCACTTCCTGTTGCCCTTAGGGCTCCCCCAGAGCTGAGCCCACTGCTTTTTAAAGTTCCAGGCGTTGTGTCCAGCTGGTTGTAAGAACTCATGAAATTTGGCCCCTCTGATGTTCAGTGTCAAATGCTATGTGGATTCGTCTTTCCTGTGCAGGGTCCCGGTGTGATAGCCTGCTTCTCACCCCTCTCTGGGCCCGGCCGTGGTTCCCCATCTCTGCTGGCCAGACCCATAGGGTTTAGCTCTCTGCCGTGTCCCTGCCCTTCCTGTCCTCTTCACTGTGGCCTTTTTTCTACATATAGTTGTGCAGTTTGTTCTGCCGGTCTTTGGGTCATTTTCTGGGTTGTTTGCACTGATGTGAGTGTTAGGTAGTTGTATCCATGGGAGGAGGTGAGTTTAGGGTCCTACCACTTTGCTGTCTTCCTTGAAGTGACTCTTGCTTTTTTTTTTAAATCCATCCCGTTGCTCTACTTGTTTTGATCGGAGTGTTTAGTCCACTTACATTCCAAGTAATTATGGATAGGTGTGTACTTACTGCCATTTTGTTACTTGTGTTGTCATTTTTGTAGTTCTTCTCTGTTTCTTTCTTCTCTTGCTCTCTTCTTTCATGGTTTGCTGGCTTTCTTTAGTGATATACTTGGATTCCTTTCCCTTTACGTTTTGCATATCTATTACCAGTTTTTGATTTGTGGTTACCATTAGGTTTGTACATAGCATCTTCTTCATCATCTTCTATATTAAATTGAATGGTCGCTTCAGCTTGAACCCATTCTTTTTTTTTTTCAACGTTTTTTAAATTTAATTTTATTTTTTTATTTTTTTTATTTTTTATTTTTGGGACAGAGAGAGACGGAGCATGAACGGGGAAGGGGCAGAGAGAGAGGGAGACACACAGAATCGGAAACAGGCTCCAGGCTCCGAGCCATCAGCCCAGCGCCTGACGCGGGGCTCGAACTCACAAACCGCGAGATCGTGACCTGGCTGAAGTCGGACGCTTAACCGACTGCGCCACCCAGGCGCCCCTTGAACCCATTCTAAAAGCACTAAAGTTTTACTCCTCTCCCTCCGCATTTTATGTATATGGTGTGATAGTGTACATCCTTTTATTCAAGAGATTCACAATCTCTTGACTGATTTTTATAGATATACTTAATTTTACTGCTTTTGTGCTTCCTACTTTTCTTACTCCTATTTATGGTCTTTCCTTTCCAGTGAGAGTCCCCCTTAACATTTCTTCTAAGGCTGCTTTAGCAGTGAAGAATTCCTTTAACCTTTATTTGTCTAGGAAACTCTTTTTTCTCCTTTTTTATCTGAATGATAGCCTTACTGGATAGAGTATTCTTGGTTGCAGGTTTTTTTCTTTCAGCACTTTGAATGTATCATGCCACTCCCTTCTGGCCTGCAACATTTCTGGTGAAAAATTTGCTGATAACCTTATGGGGTTTCCCTTGTATATAAATGTTTTCTCTTCTGTTGCTCAACTTAAAAATTCTCACTTTGTCACTACTTTTTGCCATCCTTTTTAAAATTTAAAAATTTTTAATTTATTTTTGAGAGAGAGAGAGACAGACAGAGTGCACGCCGGGGAGGGGCAGAGAGAGAGAGAGGGAGACACAGAATCTGAAGCAGGGTCCAGGCTCTAAGCTGTCAGCACAGAGCCCAACACAGGGCTTGAACCCACGAACTATGAGACCATGACCTGAGCCAAAGTCAGACACTCAACCGACTGAGCCACCCAGGTGCCCCCACATTTTGCCATCTTAATTGCTTTGTGTCTTGGTGTGGATTTCCTTGGGTTGATTTTGTTGGGAGGGGGTGTCTGTGCCTCCTGGAACTAGATTTCTGTTTCCTTTTCTAGTTCAGGAAGTTTTCAGATATTATTTCTTCAAATAAATTTTCTACCCCCTTTTCTCTCTCTTCCTCTCTTCTCCCTCTGGAATCCCTAAAATGTGAATATTATTACACTTGATGGTGCCATGGAGTTCCCTAAATCTATTCTCATTTTTTATCAGTCTTTTTTCTTTCTCCTGCTCAGCTTGTTTTCCATTCCTCTGTCCTCCAGGTCACTGATCCATTCTTCTGCTTCCTCTAGTCTAATATTTATTCCATCTAGTGTATTTTTAATTTCAGTTATCGAGTTCTTCATCCTCTGATTGGTTCTTTTTTATGTTTTCTATCTCTTTGTTCAGGGTCTCACTGAAATTCTTCACTGTTTTCTCGAGTCCAGTGAGTATCTTTATGACAATTACTTAAAATTCTCTATGAAGCATATTACTTATCTCTGTTTCATTCACCTCTCTTGCTGTGGTCTTGTCCTGTTCTTTCATTTGGGACATATTCCTCTCTCCCCTTTTTTCTAACTCTCTGTATTTGTTTCTCTGTGTTAAGAAAGTCAGCTACATCTCTTGCTCTTGAAAGTAGTGGTCTTACAAGAAAGAGGTCCTGTAGTGCCCTGCAGTGGAGAGTCCCCTGTGTGTCTTCCATGCACCCTACTGTTGGGACTGAGCTACAGTTGCCTTCGGTCTAGTCACCTGCGGTGGCTCTCTTGGCCTATTTTGGCAGAGTACTGTCCTTATGTTGTTAATGGCCCAGTCTGGGGCTGCTGTGGGCTTGAGTTGGGTCAGACCAGGCATCTGCCAGAGCTGGGTTGCACGAAACTGCAGGGCACTCTCCCTTGTCCCCTGAGAAGATTTCATTGGTAGGTGGGGCCTGCAGTCAGAACAGCAGTTCATGACCCATTGTTGATAGGTGTGATTTTAAGGAATTTATCCACTTCCTCTAGGTTACCTAACTGGTTGATGTACAGTTGTTTACATTATTCTCTTATGATAGTTTTGATGTGTGTAAAATCAGTTGTAATGTCTCCTCTTCCATTTCTGATTTTAGTTATTTGAGTCTTCTCTCGTCTTTTCTTAGTTAATCCAGCTAAGGGTTTGTCAATTTTGTTGATCCTTTCAAAAAGCAACTTTTCATTTTGCTGATGCTTTTCTATTGTTTTTTTTTTTCCCCTATTCTCTATTTCGTTTATCTCTGCTCTAATCTTTTATTATTTCCTTCCTCTGCTAGGTTGGGTTTAGTTCATTTTTCTTTTTCTGGTTCCCTGAGGTATGAAGTTAGATTGTTGATTTGAGATCTTTCTTCTTTTTTCATGTAAGCATCTACAGTTAGAAGCTTTTCTCTTAGCATTGCTTTCACTGCATCTCATAAAATTTGGTATGTTGTGTTTTTGTTTCATTTGTCTCGACGTATTTTCTAATTTCCCTTGTAATTTATTCTTTGACCCATTGGTGATTTAACAGTGTGTTGTTTAATTTCCAGGAGTTTGTGCATTTTCCAGTTTTCCTTCTGCTATTGATTCCTTCTTTTCCTTCCATTGTTATTGGAAAAAGATACCGTCTATGATTTCGATCTTTTAAAATTTGTTAAGATTTGTTTTGTGGCCTAACATGTGGTTTATCTTGGAGAATGTTCTGTGTGTACTTGAGAAGAATGTACATTCTGTTGTTGTTGGGTGTTCTATATATGTCTGTTTGGTCAATTCGTTTACAGTATCATTCAGGTCCTGCATTTACTTAGTGATCTTCTGTCTGGTTATTCTATTTCTTTCCTTAAAAAATTTTTTTTTATTATCTATTGAAAGGTAATACATTCAGAATTTTAAAATTATATGAGGTCCTTCCATTTTTGTCTCCTAGTTCTCTTCCCCAGAGGCACCCACTGTTATCAGTTTCTTGGCTCTTTTTGGGGAGCTTTAAACAAAATATATATTTCTGGGCCCTTCCCGGAGTTTTTGATATTATAGATCTGGAGAGGGGTCTGGAAAAATGTACTTTTAATAAGCCTCCAAATAAGGTGATGCTGCCACTCCTGATTTGAGGATTACCGCTCTAATCATCTCTCAAATAAATGAACATAAGGCGCAGGCATTTAATTGAAAAGGACTAAGGCCCTGAGCAGGATAGGGTACTCAGGGTAGATAATTGAGCAGCAGAAAATTTCGAAGAATAAGAGGCCATCCAAAAGAGCATTTTGCCGCTGGACGGTGGTGTGGAGTGATGGAGAAAAGGCCAGCCTGGAATTAGGAGCCCTGAGTTCTCCTCCCAGATTTGCCATCAGTTGCTGGGGATGTTGGACACCAGTCGGTGCCCTTCTCTGTCCTGGGTCTCCTGCCCATGAAGTGAAGAGATTGGACAAGAGTCCCCAAGAGCTCTTTTCCCTCCAGCTCTATCTTCAGGGAGATTCTAAGCCTCTGCTTTCCCATAGCTTTTCCACGTGTTTGTCACTGTGTTTCGGAATGCTTGCATCCATATTCATCGTCCCCCCTCCCCCCCGCCCCCAGACGTGTACTGAGCTTGAAGAGAGAATTGTATTTTCTTTTATTTTTTATTTTTTTAAAAAAATTTTTTTTCAACGTTTTTTATTTATTTTTGGGACAGAGAGACACAGAGCATGAACGGGGGAGGGGCAGAGAGAGAGGGAGACACAGAATTGGAAACAGGCTCCAGGCTCCAAGCTGTCAGCACAGAGCTTGACGCGGGGCTCGAACTCACAGACCGCGGGATCGTGACCTGGCTGAAGTCGGCCACTTAACCGACTGCGCCACCCAGGCGCCCCGAGAATTGTATTTTCTTTTCTTTTCTTTCTTTTTTTTTTTTTTAAACGTTTTTTATTTATTTTTGGGACAGAGAGAGACAGAGCATGAACGGGGGAGGGGCAGAGAGAGAGGGAGACACAGAATCGGAAACAGGCTCCAGGCTCCGAGCCATCAGCCCAGAGCCCGACGCGGGGCTCGAACTCACGGACCGCGAGATCGTGACCTGGCTGAAGTCGGACGCTTAACCGACTGCGCCACCCAGGCGCCCTGAGAATTGTATTTTCTACATAAAGGATATGGGAAGGGGATCCCAGGCAGAGGTATTAGTGTGTGCATGAACACATGGTGGCAAGAAAGAGCATGGCCTCTCTTTGGAGGCAAGCGGCTGCAACAGACTCAGCAGAAGTGGGATGGGAGGAGTAGGGAGTGTGTCCCGGGAACCTGATGGAAAGATAGGAGCGTAAATGTGTGTGTGTGTGTGTGTGTGTGTGTGTGTGTGTGTGTATTTACTGTGTATTTATTTTTGAGAGGTAGAGAGAGACAGAGCACGAGCAGGGGAGGTACAGAGAGAGGGAGACACAGAATCCGAAGCAGGCCCCAGGCTCCGAGCTGTCAACACAGAGCCCGATGCGGGACTCGAACTCACAAACCGCGAGATCGTGACCTGAGCCGAAGTCGGATGCTTGACTGACTGAGCCACCCAGGAGCCCCCCAAAACATGTGATTTTTGACAGAAGATTGGCAGCATTGTGAGCTGCTTTTGAGGTATGTCTTCCCTTCGTGAAGCCTGTGGGATTGACTTAGCTTGGCAGAGCGGTGACACTCGCCGGGGGACCCCCATTGCTGACCTTTAAGGCGGAAGGGAGCCTGAGAAAGAGTCTGAGGGCCACCCGAGGTCACATGACACATAATAAAATGCACCTGCACCCCCAACGAACTATATCTAATTATGTAACAGTAGTATTGCACTTACCCGTTTGCCAAACGTTACATTTTGCAGGCAGACATGTATTAATTGTGAGTGTGCTATTTTTAGTCTTCGAAGGCAATCTTTTTTATTTGCTCGTCGGTCGCTTTTTAGGCTGCAGACATTGTGCTCAGCCTCGGCCCCGCGTGAGGCGGCGTGGGGTGTGCCGAGGCCAGCGGGTAGCAGTTTCGGGGAGCCTTGCTGCGCCAACAGCAGGAGCTTCCTCCCCACGAGAGAGCCGCGCCACCAGAAGAGCTCGCTGCTCCTGGAAGTCATTTTATTTCGGGCCAACTACCATTCACTTGGCACCTGGTACATGCCAGGCGCTGTCCCGCCGTCGGTCAGGCTGCAGGAAGGATTTCTGGCCTTAATGGGAAGCAGGGAAGCAGGAAAGCACGGTCTCTGGAGTCCCTTCGTGTGTAATGACTTCATGGCTATGAAGGCAGCCCGCCATTCAAAGTGTGATTCCGGAGTCAGCAGTGTTGGCTGGGAGCTCGTTAGCAATGCGGATCTTGGCGCCCCACCCCCCACTCCCATCCCTAGGAATCAGAATTTGCATCTCCCAAGATCCCAGGTGATTCGCATGCACGGTTCAGCTCGAGGAGCGCTGCCCTGGTCCCCCGACAGCCTCGGTCTCCGTTCTCTCACCAGCAGTGGCCTGTCCTGGGCCGATCACAGCTATCCACTCACGAGTTTATTTGTAACGTGGGGTCATCGTGAGCTGAGGGTAGCAAACGCATCCCCAGCCAGCAACTCAGGGCCACAGTGGGGGCTGGCTGGCTGCGGGCTGTGGGCTGTACAGAAGCTCGTGGAGAACACTCAGGCGGGGGGGGGGGGGGGGGCGGCACCGTTTGGGGTCTAGGCAAGGAGTGGGTCTGCCGAGGACGCCCTGCCAGTCTCAGGGCACCCTCCGGTACCCGAAGAAGCTGATTGTGTCTTGCACGATGAGTCTCCTTGGCTGACCTGGGACTGGCATGGAGCCGCGTGGGACTTCCTCTGATGTGCAGGTCAAGGATGCTGCTGCTAAGGGGGATGTCTTCGGGGAGGACAGAGCGGCGCCCACACGGGCCCTGGGCAGGGCTGGGATCCTGATTTTCTTTAAAACTACGACCTGGGAGTCCAGAGGCCACGCAGTCACTTACCCCCTAGGCTTTTGCTAGCCACCCATCGCGGGCCAGGCACTTTGCAAACATCTGACTAATCCGTGCCCCGGTATCTCCAAGGGGCGTGTTGGCGGCCGAGGGCCAGTCTCATGGGGTGGCGGCTGGCCCAGGCTGCCCAGTGGGCTGCCTTACAGGCCTGTCCTAAGACAGCCAAGGCGTGGGGCCTGGCAGGCTGGACAAGCGACAGGAGAGTCACGGGTCTAGTGGGGACTGAAGACTGTGGCGCCCGTCACTGGCCCTCACGCGGTTTGCAGTCCTGGGAGGTGTTAGGCAAATGCCCACACCACGCTGAGGTAAGGTGGGGGATCCCAGAAGACGAAGCCCAGGCTGCTGGGTGGCCTCAAGGTTGCCAAAGGGCCCGTCGCCTCTCTCCCAGGGAGCCCTTGTGAAGCCCTGAGCTCACGGGGTTGCTCCTGGACCTCAGCCGGGGGGCTGGAGGGGAGGGGGTCCCCTGCCTGCTGGACCTGCGTGGAAACTCACCACGGTGCTGCTTTCAGCAGCCGGAGTGGTCTCTCCGGCTCCCGATTTCTAATAGCTTAGCTTATTCTCTTTTATTATTTTAGTGGCTAGATTTCATCATTCTGACTTGTATTCTTCCCAATTATTTTTCCCTTTTAAATGGTCTCATTTCACCTTCTCTTCTTTCAAACCTTTTAAGCTTTCTGGTTTCCTTTCCCATGTTCTCTTTAATTATCTGTTTTTATTGTTATATTTCCCTTCAATTTAAAAAATCATATTTTTCTGACGCGAAAGGGTAATGCATTTTTATTGCTAAATGTTTGGAAAATATAGGAAAAGGGTATAAAGAAGAAAATTAAACTATCCCATTAAGCTCTGCTCTAGGGGGATGAGCTCTGTTGTTTTATTCTAGTCTCTTCTGACTACTTTTTCTCTCCACAAACACTTAAGGGGTAGCCCTTTACTGTCACTCTTTGCCGCATGTGGCATGAATATTTTCCCATGATCGGGGGTTTGTTGAAAAGCATCTTTCTTTTTTTTTTTAATTTTTTTTATTTTAAGGTTTTTTTTTAATTTTATTTTTGAGAGAGAGAGCAAGCAAGCACGAGTGGAGGAGGGGCAGGGAGAGAGGGAGACACAGAATCTGAAACAGGATCCAGGCTTCGTACTGTCAGCACACAGCCCGACGCAGGGCTTGAACCCACGAACCGTGAGTTCGTGACCTGAGCTGAAGTCGGACGCTTAACTGACTGAGCCCCCCAGGTGCCCCAAGCATCTTTATTTTCTAATGGCAAAAGTTGCATATGCTTGCTGACATCCAGCAATATTGATGGTCTAATGCAAACAGCCACACCCACCCCGGCACCTAGAAAGACCCACCCGACATAATCCCTAGGCACCTTTCCGCTTACAACCCTCTAGAATCTGAGAACGCATTTTCACCTATGTTTTTCAACAAGAATTGCATGAGGCCCATTGTTCTGCCTTTTGCTTCCGCACCCAACAACACGATGGGTGTCTTTCCACGTCCGTCAGCCCCGAGTGGGGTGGGGGTGGGGCCGTGGCCCGGAGCCAGAAAACCCTGGAAGGCTGCACTTGCCGGATGGATCCCCGGAGAGGTTCCCAAGGGACCTTATGTATGTGGCTCTGCGGCCAGGTGAGGAATGAAGCACCGTTTGTGTCCTGATTAGCTGAGCAAATGCCTGACACTGAAGACGCCTGGGTTTGAAAACCAGCACAGATTGTGCACCCTGGCGCTTCTGTCCTAGAGCAGTTCTAATTTTCTGCAATCAGTGGGCAGGAGGCCAGCATTGCCAGGTGGCCGCAGGCGGGGGTGGGGGTGGGGGTGGGGGGTGGGAGAGGGTGGGGGGGGAGCTGCTGGAGACGGCTTCTCCAGTTTCCTGGTTCCCTCTCTTGCAAGAGGTGCTAGGGTAGCCAGCTGCACAATGTAGAGCTCTGCCTGAGCGGGGGTTTTCTGAGTCTCTTGGAGTCCACGGTAACGGTGACGGCAACTCACACAGAGTTACTCTGCGCCGGGCGTGGTTCTAAGTATGTTTCGCATATACCAACCCTTAATCCTCATAAAAGCTCTGACAGGTAAATACTATATAATAGTATTTTAGGATAATGATGTTTTTTAGAGAAAAAAAAACAACAGCTGAGGACCAGAGTAGTTAAGTAACTTGTCAGTGGTCACACAGATGTAGAATCTGGATTTGAACAGAGCCTAAAATCTGGGTTCTTTATTTTTTATTTTTAAAGCTTATTTATTTATTTATTTTGAGAGGGACAGACAGAGCGAGTGGGGGAGGGGCATTGAGAGAGAGAGAGAGGGAGAGAGAGAATCCCAAGCAGGCTCCTTCCTCACTGTCAGCACGGAGCCCAACGTGGGGATCGATCCCAGGAACTGTGAGATCATAACCTGAGCTGAAACCAAGAGTTTGACACTTAACCAACTGAGCCACCCAGGTGCCCCTAAAATCTGTATTAAAAATTTTTTTTTAATGTTTATTTATTTTTGAGAGAGAGAGAGAAAGAGTGTGAGCAGGGGAGAGGCAGAGAGCAAGGAAGACACAGAATCCAAAGCAGGCTCCAGGCTCTGAGCTGTCTGCACAGAGCCCCACAGGCAGGGCTTGAACTCAGGAACTGTGACGTCATGACCTGACCTGAAGTCTGATGCTTAACCGACTGAGCCACCCAGGTGCCCCTAAAATCTGTGTTCTTAACTGCTATGCTGTTCTACTCCCCTAGCTAGTTTATAATGGTTCTGGGTTTATTTACATCATCCGGCATCTAGATGCACGCGTGTAGACACTGCCGCAGTCCCACAGCATCCTCGTTTATCTCCTGGGTCAGGAGGCCCAGGCCGGTCTGAACAAGCAGCCACACCTCATAGGCTGCCAAGGCTCTGGCACAGGACTCGGAGGTAGAAGGTGGGCTGCTGCACGTAGCCAGGCTGAGTCTGGGAATCTGCCAGCCCCCAGGTAAGGGAACCTGAAGGAGATTCAGAGCCCAGTGTGAGGTACAGCCAGGTGGCCCCCAAGGCAGCCTGGGAGCCACCAGACCGCCAGGGTGATCATGGAGGGCAGCGTAGGGAAGGGCAGGCATGGGCGTGTCCATTTAACACAGTAACCTCACCCCTGCTTAACAACTCCTCCTCCAGGCTTGGGGGTGTGTGGAGAGGAAGTGGCCGAGGATTCTTCCCTGCAGGGAACAGTGCATGCAAAACCTACACGTTCTTTTCAACCACGGCACATCTCGCAGTCAAAAGGCTCAATCTATTCCCGAACATGTGGGCACGCAAGCTCTCTCTTTAAATATAAGCAAAGCTCAGGGAATAAATCCCACTCCTTCTACCGAGCTCTCGGGCTTCTTTTATGTTTTCCAATAAAGTTAAATCGTTTTTGTCATATAGGAATTCCGCGTTTCTTGGTAAACTTATTCCTGGGCATTTTTACGGCCGTTATTATGTTGAATGTATGGTGTTTTAAAGCATACACGTCTATATGGTGCTCGTATATTTTTATATCGTCAAATCTGTCCACCTTTTCCTTCGCGCCTGCCAGCTTTGATGCTCGATTAGAAAGGTCTTCTGCACTCCAAGATTATGGAGCCATTTGCTTAGGTTTCCTTCTGAAATGCTCATGTTTTTACCTAGTATGATAAAAAGTTGTGTTTGCACTTAAACAACGCAGGGGTTGGTTTAGAATATCCAGTAGGAGGTAGAACTCAACTTTATCTCCCGGATTGTTAGCCGGTCGAACCGATGCAACGTCTTGAGTTACCCATCTTTTCCCCATTGATTCAAAATCGTACCTTTATCACACATCAAATTCTTACAACTGTTGAATCTCCTCAGTTTTCTATTCTGGTCTATTGATATGTTAGTCTATTCCTGGGCCAATATTACAAAATGACTTTCTTTCTTTCTTTCTTTCTTTTTTTTTTATAAATTTTTAAACGTTTATTTATTTTTGAGAGACAGAGAAAGACACAGCATGAGCAGGGGAGGGGCAGAGAGCAGAAAGAGAGGGAGATACAGAATCCAAAGCAGGCTCCAAGCTCTGAGATGTCAGCACAGAGCCTGACGCGGGGCTCAAACCCACGGACCGTGAGATCGTGACCTGAGCTGAAGTCGGACGCTCAACCGACTGAGCCACCCAGGTGCCCCAAAATGACTTTATTTCTTAGCAAAACAATAAAGGCTTATTACAGAAAGGTCAGAAAATACACAGACATAAACAAACAGAAAACACTCGTGGTCTCATCCCAGGATGACCACCACTTTACCTTGGTGTCTATCACTCCAGCTCATTTAATTTATATAAACGTGTACACATATACTCATAGAGTAAAATTAAGACGATGCCATATAGTTTTGTAGACTTTTTTTCACTGTCTGATACTTTAAGCATGTTTCCTTGCTAATAAATACTTGTTTTAGGGGCACCTGGGTGGCTCAGTCGCTTAGGCGCCTGACTCTTGATTTCAGCTCAGGTCATGATCTCATGGTTTGTGATATCAAGCCCCACATTGGGCTCTGCACTCTTTTTTTTTTTTTTTTAATTTTTTTTAATGTTTATTTTTGACAGAGAGAGAGAGAGAGAGAGACATAGCATGAGTGGGGGAGGGGCAGAGAGAGAGGGAGACACAGAATCTGAAGCAGGCTCCAGGCTCTGAGCTGTCAGCATAGAGCCCGACGCGGGGCTCGAACTCACAGACTGTGAGATCATGACCTGAGTCGAAGTCGGACGCTCAACCAACTGAGCCACCCAGGCGCCCCATTTGCATTCTTAATGCAGAGCCAGCTTGGGATTCTCTCTCTCCCTCTCTTTCTGCCCCTCCCCAACTCATGTCCGTGTGTGCACGAGTGCTCTCTCTCTCTCTCAAAATAAATAAACTTAAAAAATATATTATTTAAAAAAATAAGTACTCTTTTTAAATCATTTGTATTGAAAAGTATAACACACATACAGAAAAGTACACAAAACACACATGTTTAACTGAGTGAGTTGTTGCAAAGTGAACACCCCCAAAACCACCACTCAGGTGGGGAAACACAATATGTCAGTACCCCAGAAGCCCAACCTACATGTGCTGCCAGTGCAGAGCCCGATGAAGAGCTCGAACCCAGGAAGCTGTGAGATCATGACCTGAGCCAAAACCAAGAATCGGACGCTTCATGAACTGAGCCACCCAGGCACCCCAACCATCTAAGCTTTTATCTCTAAACATCATCGTTCTGTCTTGCCTATTTTTGAACTCTGTAGAAATGGAAAAAGATGCTCTATGAGTTTTTTTTTTAATTTTTAAAATTGCTTTATTTGTTTTTTTGAGAGAGCTCAAGAGAGGGGAGGGACAGAGAGAGAGGGAGACAGAGGATCCGAAGCGGGCTACGCACTCTCAGCGTGCGGACTTGAACCCGCAAACTGTGAGATCATGACCTGAGGCAAAGTCAGACACTTAACCGACTGAGCCCCCCGGGGTGCCCCTCTATGAATTATTTTGTGACTGACTTCTTTCACTCAACGTTATGTTTACAACCTTCCATGTTGGTTATTGTTGGTTTTTTATGGCTGTGCAGTGCTCCATTAGAAGACTGTTCCACTAGGGGCGCCTGGGTGGCTCAGTCGGTTGAGCGCCGACTTCGGCTCAGGTCACGATCTCGCGGTCCGTGAGTTCGAGCCCCGCATCGGGCCCCTGTGCTGACAGCTCAGAGCCTGGAGCCTGTTTCAGATTCTGTGTCTCCCTCTCTCTGACCCTCCCCCATTCATGCTCTGTCTCTCTCTGTCTCAAAAATAAATAAACGTGGGGCGCCTGGGTGGCGCAGTCGGTTAAGCGTCCGACTTCAGCCAGGTCACGATCTCGCGGTCCGTGAGTTCGAGCCCCGCGTCAGGCTCTGGGCTGATGGCTCGGAGCCTGGAGCCTGTTTCCGATTCTGTGTCTCCCTCTCTCTCTGCCCCTCCCCCGTTCATGCTCTGTCTCTCTCTGTCCCAAAAATAAATAAAAAATGTTGAAAAAAAAAAAATTCCAAAAATAAATAAACGTTAAAAAAAAAAATTAAAAAAAAAAAAAAGAAGACTATTCCACTATTTATTTATTTCTTTATTTACGGGTGGTCATTTCCTTGAAGAAGTGACCGGAGCTCAGCACAGGGCTCCATCTCACAGACCGTGAGATGGTGACCTGAGCCGAAATCGAAAGTCAGATGCTCAACCGACGGAGCCCCCCAGGTGCCCTAAGATTTGTTTCCAAGGATTTTATTTTTTGAACTAAACTCTACATCTAATATGGGGCTCAGACTCACTACCTGGAGATCAAGAGTTGCCTGCTCTACGGACTGAGCCAGCCAGGCACCCTTGGATTGTGTCCAGTTTTGAACTGTTATGAATAGAGCTACTATAAATTTTCCTGTCTGTATCTGTTGGTGTATCTATGCACATGTTTCTAGCAGTTGTGTTCCTAAGAGCAGAAGAGCTGGGTCACAGCCTTGGCACGTGTTCAACTTTCATAGATACTGAAACAGTTTTCCCAATAATTGTACTCTTTTGCCAGCTGCCCATGAACATTTCAGTTGCTTCATGACCTTGTTAATTCATTTATTTTTGTTTTAAGTTTATTTATTTATTTTGAGAGGGAGAGAGAAAGAGTGAGCAGGGGAGGGAGGGGTAGAGAGAAAGGGAGAGAGAGTCCCAAGCAGGCTCTGTGCCATCAGCAGGGAGCTCAATGCGGGGCTCGATTTTATGAACCGTGAGATCATGAGCTGAGCTGAAATCAAGAGTCAGACAGTTAACTGACTGAGCCACCCAGGAACCCCAATTTATTTATTTTTTTTTAATTTTTTTTTTTTAACGTTTATTTATTTTTGAGACAGAGAGAGACACAGCATGAACGGGGGAGGGGCAGAGAGAGAGGGAGACACAGAATCGGAAGCAAGCTCCAGGCTCTGAGCCATCAGCCCAGAGCCCGACGCGGGGCTCGAACTCACGGACCGCGAGATCGTGACCTGAGCTGAAGTCGGACGCTTAACCGACTGAGCCACCCAGGCGCCCCCCAATTTATTTATTTTTTAATTTAAAATTCTTTTTAGGGGTGCCTGGGTGGCTCAGTCGGTTGGGCGTCCGACTTCGGCTCAGGTCACGATCTCGTGGTCCGTGAGTTCGAGCCCCGTGTTGGGCTCTGGGCTGATGGCTCAGAGCCTGGAGCCTGTTTCCAATTCTGTGTCTCCCTCTCTCTCTGCCCCTCCCCCATTCATGCTCTATCTCTCTCTGTCTCAAAAATAAATAAACGTTGAAAAAAAATAAAATTCTTTTCAGCTTTATTGATATATGACTGACAAATAAAAAACGTATACATTTAAGGTGTACAATTTGATGTTCTGATGTATACGTGTGTGTGTGTGTGTGTGTGTGTGTGTGTACACACACATTGTGAAGTGATCATCACAATCAAATTAATTTACTTATCTATCACCTCACATAGTTACCTTTTGGGAGGGGGTGTTGTTGAGAACACTTAAGATTTACTCTGTTAGCAGATTTCAAGTATATAATAGAATGCGGTTAACTATAGTCACCATCTGGAACTTGTTTGTGTGGCATTACAAACTTTGCACCTTTTACCAACATGTCCCCATTTCCTCCACCTGGTTCCCAGGTCCTGGCAACCACCAATCTACTCTCTGCTTCTATTAATTTCACTATTTTAGATTCCACAAATAAGTGAGATCATGCAGTATTTCTCTTTCTGTGTCTAGCTTACTTCACTTAGCATAATGTCCTCAAAGTTCATTCATATTGTTGCAAATGGCAGATTTTCTTTTTTTTTTTTTTGAGACTGAATAATATTGTAATATAGCATATTCTAATATGTTGCATTTTCTTTATCCGTTCATCTGTTGATAGACATGAAGATTGTTTCCATTTCTTGGCTATTGTGAATATTGCTTCAAGGAACATGGGAGTGAAAATACCTCCTTGAGATACTGATTTCATTTCCTTTGGATATACACCCAGAAGTGGGATTGTTGGATCGTTTTTAATTTTTTAAGAAACCTCCACGCCGTTTTCCAAAGTGGCTATACCAACGTAGATTCCCACCAACAGTCTGTAAGAGTTCCCTTTTCTCCACGTCCTTGCCAACACATCTTTTGTTTTTTTGATACAAGCCATTCTAACAGGTGCGAGGTGATACCTCATTGTGGTTTTGATGTGCATTTCACTGATGATTTGTGACATTGAAAAGCTGTATGTGTACCTGTTGGCTGATTGGTTTGCTAGTATTTTATTTAAAAAAAAAAACAAAACTCAGGGGCTCTTGGGTGGCTCAGTTGCTTAAGCAGCTGACTCTTGGTCTCGGCTCAGGTCATGATCTCTGCTGTCATGAGATCAAGCCCTGAAGTGGGGCTCTGCACTGAGAGTGCTTGGGATTCTCTCTCTCTCCTCTTCCCCCATTTGCAGACATTATCTATAATTTTTCTTTCTGGTAACGTCCTTTTGGTATCAAGGTCATATATAACTCATAAAGGAAGTTATAAAGTATTCCTTTTTTTTCCTATCCTCTGAGTTTGTATAAGATTGAAATTATTTTTTCAATAAGTATTTGGAAGCATGTAACATCAGATTCAATTCCTAGTTTGTTCTAAGACTGTTCAGATTTTCTATTTCTTCTTATATCTGTTTTTGGTAAAATGTTTTTTCTAGGAATTAGTACATTTTTGGATTTGTTTGCATAGCTTTTTATAGTTTCTCCTTACTATCTTTAAGTCTTCTGATTCTATAATGATATTCTCTTTCCAATTCCTTTTTTGAAATATAATTTATTGTCAAATTGGCTTCCGTACAACACCCAGTGCTCATCCCAACAAGTGCCCTCCTCCCTGCCCATCACCCACTTTCCCCTCTCTCCTACCCGCCATCAACCGTTAGTTTCTTCTCAGTATTTAACATCCTCTTATGGTTTGCCTCCCTCC
This sequence comes from Neofelis nebulosa, assembly GCF_028018385.1. Lineage (NCBI taxonomy): Eukaryota > Metazoa > Chordata > Mammalia > Carnivora > Felidae > Neofelis > Neofelis nebulosa. Next base: position 6,175,464 of record NC_080788.1, read on the forward strand.
CTCTCTGTAGCTTCCCCCCCCTCCTTCCCCTCCCCTCTCTTTCCAATTCCTGATATAGATTATCTGTGTTCTCCCTCTCTCTGGAACAAAGCTCATAGACTTTATTCGTTTTTTCAAAGAAAACAAAGTTTGTCTTTTATTTTATTAATTTCTCCTCTTTATCCTTTTTTTTAATGTTTATTCATTTTTGAGAGAAAGAGAGACAGAGCATGAGCAGGGGAGGGACAGACAGAGAGGGAGACACAGAATCCAAAGCAGGCTCCAGGCTCTGAGCTGTCAGCACAGAGCCCAATGTGAGGTTCGAACTCACCAACCATGAGATCATGACCTGAGCCAAAGTCAGACGTTTAACCGACTGAGCCACCCAGGCACCCCTCTCCTCTTTATCCTTTTATGGGGGTTTTATTTGTTGTTCTTTTCTGGTTTTTTTTTTAAGGATAGATACTTAGATAATGGATTTTTTTTCTTTTCTAGCACATGCCTTTAAAGCTATACATTGTTGGGGTGCTGGGTGCTCAGTGGGTTAAGTGTCTGCCTCTTGATCTCAGCTCAGATCTTGATCTCACGGTCGTGAGTTCAAGCCCGTGTTGGGCTCTGTGCTGGGCGTGAAGGCTACTTAAAATAAATAAATAAGGGGCGCCTGGGTGGCTCAGATGGTTAAATGTCAGACTCTAGATTTCCGCTTAGGTCATGATCTCACAGTGTGTGGGGTTGAGCCCCAAGTCAGGCTCTGTGCTGACAGTGCAGAACTTGCTTGAGATTCTCTCTCCCTCTCTCTCTGCTCCTGCCCTGCATTCTCTCTTTCAAAATAAATAAATAAACATTTAAAATAAACAAATACACTAATTAATTAATAAGAAATAAAGCCATGCGTTGCACTCTGTTCATTGTTTTTTTTTTTGTTGCCTCTCACAATTTTGAGGTCGTACTTTTACTATCCTTCATTCAGTTCAAAACATTTTCTTGATTATTTTTCTTTGTGATTTCTTCTTTGACTCTTGGGTTATTTGGAAGTATACTGCTTAATTCCCACGCATTTGTGGATTTTCTAGCTACCTTTTCTGACTGATTTCTGGCTTAATTCCACCGCAGTCAGTGAATGTATGATATGATTTTGGTACTTGGGGATGTGCTGAGACTTGCTTTATGGCCCAGTCCATCACCGGTGTTAGTAAACATTCCATTTGTGCTTGAAAGTAATGTGGATTCAGTGGTTGTTGCATGTAGTGTCTTCCATACGTCACCCAAGTCAGGTTTGCTAATAATACCCTAATCTTCTGAATTATTATGGGTTTTTAGTCTTTTTCAGGTACAGATGGGGGACAACAGAGTATGCCACTCCAAACTATGCCATTCCTGATCAAGATGAGTTTGAGTGAAAGGCAATAGAAAAGAAGCAAACACGAGAAAAACTCTCTGCTTCCCCCCGCCACCCCCGCCAGGAGGGACGGAATGATTCGCAACCAACCGAGACAACTCTAGAGTCTTTTCGGTCTGGAGACAGAGCCAGAGGAGTCTATGCAACAAATCCCACTCCCCCGTGTATTTATTTTCCCATAATTTGCTGTCCTTAGAAGCTCAGAGTCCTTTTCTTTTGTTTTGTCACTGGTCTGTAATTTATTGCTCTTTTGAAAAGATGCCGTGGAAGCCCAAGTTCTAACCAGCCCTTTGAGTTACTCATCGTAAAGACCTGTGTGAATGGGTGGTGCAGATTTTAATCAACTTCTGTCTGTCTTCCTCTTGTTCATTTGTCTTTTTCCAGTCTACTTTGCAGACCCCAACCAAAGAAGCTAAGGGGCGTAGGGGAAAAACACTCTTTTCCTCTCCAACAATTTTGGCGACTCTGAAGGGACCGTAGAAGCCTGGGGTGGCCTACTAGCTCTGAACCTGCAGATGAAATCCTGGAACAACAGATAAAGGCTGGCGAGAGGTAAGAATTCATTTGTCAGGTCAACCTCCCGGATGTCTGTCTGTGGTCACTGGTGGAGAGAGGAAGGTAAGAATTCCTTCTTGTCCTCCCCTGCCCCGGCCCCGCCCCCCCCAATTTAGGGAGATAACATTTGTGTGAGAGAGTTCTCTGGGTTTCTGCCACTTTGCCTATTTGATATTGATCCGATTCTCTCCCAAGAGCAGACGTTATTTTTCTTTGTCTTTATCTTTTGTGTCATCTGTCACAGCGGGGAGAATCGCAAGATGAAACATAAGCATAGGTCCCATAAGCCTCTTGTCTGAGTCGGCCTCACAGGTTGGTGAGTTTATGTCTCACTGGACTGACATCTATTTGGACAAATTATGCTGGGGGGTCACCACTAAAAAAAAGACTAGATGAAATTCTCCTCTGTCTCACTTTGTGTCTTGAGAGTTTGGCTTGGATCCTGTGAGAGTCCACTTTCCTTGTTTTTTCTGCTTCCTCAGGACTGCAGGTTATTGGGACCTGTATCCATACGTGGCAAGCCTTCGGGCGGGGAACCGGAGACATGTCCTGACCAACTGTGCCAGCCATCAGGGGCATTTGCCTGGATGAGGGATCACAGTCCATAGGCAGCCTTTGTAGTCTTTACCCCTCACTGCCTTGTCAGTGCTGGGACAGTCCCAGCCTAGCACAGCCTCCCTGGTAGTGCAGATTATGGGTCTGCAGTGAAAGACATCTACGTTTTGTCGGACACCGGAATTTCCTGCATGTGACAAGGGTCTTTGCTTCCTTTGACAATCCCTGGGAGAGACCTTTTTGGATCACGGGGGCTACATCATCTGCACCTGGTCTGGGGACTCATCTTGAGTCCGTGGTAAAAATTTACTCTAAGCCTGAAAAGTTGCCTCTGGGTTTTCCTTTAAAAAGGCTTTCTGGGGTACCTGGCTGGCTCAGTTGGTGATACACGTAACTCTTGATCTCAGGGTTGTAAGTTCGAGTCCCACAGTGGGTGTACAGATTACTTAAAAATAAAATATTTAAAAATTTTTTAATGTTTATTTATTTTTGAGAGAGAGAGAGAGAGAGACAGAGTGTGAGTGGGGGAGGGACAGAAAGAAAGGGAGACATCAAATCCAAAGCAGGCTCCAGGCTCTGAGCTGTCTGCACATTATACATTTGTCTAAACCCACAGAACGTGCACCACCAAAGGGAACTCTAGTGTAAATTATCGACTTTGGGTGATTATGATATGTCAGTGAAGGTCCATTTATTGTAACAAATGTACCCTCTGGCAGGGGGGAGGCTGTGCGCGTGTGGGGACGAGGGTTACATGAGAAAGCTCCATACCTTCGTAAATTTTGCTGTGAATCTAAAACTATCCTAAAAAATAAAGTGTATTATGGGGCGCCTGGGTGGCTTCATCGGCCAAGTGTCCACCTCTTGATTTCAGCTCAGGTCATGATCCCAGGGTTCGTGGGTTCAAGCCCCACCTCAGGCTATACGCTGACAGTGCAGAGCCTGCTTGTGATTCTCTCTGTCCCTCTCTCTCTGCCCCTCCCCATCTCTCAAAATAAATATATAAGCATTAAAAAAATAAAATGTATTAAAAAAAATTTTTTTTAATGACTCAAAGCCTCCTCACCAACCACGGGAGCTTTCTTATTTAGCTCAGGACATTGCAGATACTGTAAAAAGCCAAAACACGGGGGAAACAATTGTCCTACAGGTAAGAATAAAAGGGAGGGGGAAGTAAGTAGTAATTGCCCTAGATTTCTGATAATACATGAATGGGCCCCCTGAATTCCTTCTTAGAGAAAATCAGCATCTTTTCCCTGTCCTTTGAGATGTAAATGTTACTATACCTTTGAAATATGAACATCCAAGGAGAGAACTCTTGGCTACGCAGCCTCCTGAGACGGAAGGAAATAAAAAGGGAAGAAGGAACCGCTTGAAATCAACTGCCCCTTGGTGTTTCCAAGAGGGCCCCTGGCCCAAAAGGTAGTCCCCACTCCGGAATACTGCATTTCAGGGCAAATGAAAATCCTAAAATTCTCTGCAGGGATTAGGAAAACGCTTTAGCCCTCACTGAGCGGGTAAGCTCAACGTGTTCCGTCTGCCAGAAACATAATTCCGATAAAAACCGAAATAAGGCAAGGATGAGACCCAAGTCATAAAAATTAGTGAAATTCATGTTTCTGTGTTTATACCTAATTCATAGCTAAAAGTGAGAGTAAAAGCTGTAAGATCTCTGTTTGCCTATTTAGGTATTTATGTTGTGTACGTGTGATATCGTTGTAGGTCTGGATGGTATTGCCCAAATTAATTTGTAAGAAAGTTCTACTCATTGACTTTAGAAAGTAAGTGATTGGGGATCCTGGGTGGCTGGTTGGTTAAGCATCTGACTTTTGGTTTTGACTCAGGTCATGATCTCACAGTTGGTGGGTTCAAGCCCTACATCCGGTTCTGTGCTGACGGTGTGGAGGCTGCTTGGGATTCCCTGTCTCCCCCTCTCTGCCCCTCCCCCACTCACACTATCTCTGTCTCTCTCAAAATAAATAAATAAACTAAAAGAAAGAAAGAAAGAAAGAAAGAAAGAAAGAAAGAAAGAAAGAAAGTGATTTGGGGGGGCACCTGGGTAGCTCAGTCACTTAAGTGTCTGACTCTTGATTTTGGCTCAGGTCATGGTTGTGGGATCAAGCCCCTTGATGGGGGCTTGTTTAAAGATTTTCTCTCTCTCTCTTGCTTTCGCTAAGAAAGAAAGAAAAGAAAAGAAAAGAAAAGAAAAGAAAAGAAAAGAAAAGAAAAAAGAAAAGAAAGTGATCGGGGATGCCTGGCTGGCTCAGTTGGTGGAGGCTGGGACTCTTGATCTTGGGGTTGTGAGTTCAAGCCCCTGTTGGGTGTAGAGAAGACTTAAAAATTAAAAATTAAAAAAAAAACAAAGTAAGCACTTGTGTAAATTGAGTTTTCCTAACACTTTAAAAGAAAATTAAAACTAACCTCAGTGTTTTTCAAGTTCACACGATGTGGGATAACCTTTGGTCAATAAAGTTAGTTTAAGATTGTTAGTTAAATGAAAGTCAGTGTGCCTTCAGAATTGTCAGCACTAGACAGAATGCAGATGTACAATTTTATTGTGCCTGGGTTTACTAGTCAAATGAGCTTCTGCTCCCTCTCCAAGATGTTCAAGATTATAAAATTATAAATTCAGCCTAAGAATAACATATACAATAAAGATGAATTGCTTGATGTATGTCAAGCAATTTTAGATGGCAGTAAAAATAAAAACAGGGGAGAAGAGAGAGACATATGTTTAATTTTTAGGTTTTTTTGCTTCTGTGATTTTTTTTTTTTTTTTGTGATACTTGCCTGATTTGTCAACAACAAAAAACCAGGAAGATGGCTAGATTTATTGAACGTCCCAGGAAGTCTTCCTGAGCTACCCAAACATAATTGTTAAGACAAGTGAATTATATAAATATAAGTGGAATGAATGTTTATAAATTTTTTTTTAATCTTTATTTTTGAGAGAGAGAGACAGAGTGTGAGCAGGGGAGGAGCAGAGAGGGAGACACAGAATCCGAAGCAGGCTCCGGGCTCCGAGCTGTCAGCACAGAGCCCGTGGCGGGGCTCAGTCTCAGGAACCATGCGATCATGACCTAAGCTGAAGTCGGACGCTCGACCGACTGAGCCACCCAGGCGCCCCTGGAATAAATGTTTATAAATGAACTTTTTAACAATAATTATGTTTTATAATATATGCACTTAAGAAATAGTTTCCAAAGTGTTTTGGTAACTTAAAACCTTGAGTTATGCTAAGTTTAGTTAAATGATAGATATTCATTGACCATCTAGATCATTTCCAAAACAGATAAAATACTGAAATATTAATTGCTAAACATAAATATAAGTTTACCTACCTTGGCTTCTTAATTTTTACAGAGGGGCAAAGGATACTTGGATCTGTTAATGTCTTTTTTACCACACTGAGAAACTATACTCTGGAAAAAAAAATCTGTAGGAATTATGAAATGGTATATAAATACATTTATTAATCTGAAGAATGCTGATATATGACAGTTCACAGTTGTCTGCTCCCCAGTTTTCACTGGAATTAAAGTCAGTAAGATTTAAGAATTTTTTTTTTTTAAGATTTAAGAATTCTAATCAACATGTGAATAAGCTACAAGGATACTATGCGTAAAGGAAAAAGCCCTATGTACAGAGTATGCAAGGAAAGTAAGATAGGTTTAAAAAAAATGTTTATTTTTGTGAAGAGAGTGAGTAGGGGAAGGGGCAGAGAAAAAGGGAGACAGAGAATCGGAAGCAGGCTCTACACAGCTGTCAACGCAGAGCCCCACATGGGGCTCGAACTCATGAACCCGTGAGATCGTGACCTGAGCCGAAATCAAGAGTTGGACGCTTAACCAGCTGAGCCACCCAGGTGCCCCAGGATGATAGGTTTTTAGGGAAAGATGTGAGGTATGATGGGTGCATCGTTTTTAAAGATTTTGTGCTTAAGCAATCTCTGCACCTCAAGAGTTGCGGGCTCTACTGACTGAGCCAGTCAGGTGCCCCCTGATGGGTGCATTTTTGTTAAGGGAAAAGAAAAGTAATTTGTCCTCATTTAGAGGCTATTTAGGGTTGCTTCAGAATGACAAAGAGGAGAATCAAGGTCAAAATCATGAATGGACATAGAAAGTTAAAGAGAGAGAGAGACTATCCTACCTTATGCTGTCAAGCTGGCTAAAATTGCATGGATTTATTATAAGGGTCTAAAGAAGCTTTAATATCAAGAGAACACCAGTGCAAAAGCAGAATTTGATTTTCTTTCCCTGTTAAAAAGATAAGGTTTTCTAGGATTATTGGTCTGTTCTTTTTTTTTAAATTAAAAAAAATGTTTTTAATGTTTATTTTTGAGAGAGAGCGAGAGAGCGAGTGAGTGAGCACCAGTAGGGGAGGGGCAGAGAGCGAGGGAGATACAGAATCCGAAGCGGGCGCCAGGCTCCGAGCTGGCAGCACAGAGCCCCATGCGGGGCTCCAACTCACAAACTGAAGCCAGACGCTTAACCGACTGAGCACCCCCGGGCACCCCTGGTTTGTTTTTAATAAAAATTGCAAAAGGCGTTTGTTTTGCTTTTCAATCGACTGAGTACTATGGCTAGGAAACGAAGACTGTTTTATCAAAATCATTTCCTGGGCTTTATGTTCTTTCTATCAAGTCTTTGATTCGTTAGGAAAACCGCGTCTTCCCAATATTAAAACAGCTAAGGGTTTGTTTTTTTTTTTTTTCCCCTCCCCTCAGGTTTGTTACTTCCCACCTTCGTCTTTGAAACGTCTTATTGTCACTTCGGTAAGTGAGTCAGTATTGCTTCACAGCGATCTGCAATCCTAAGTCCTCAATTTACTATGGGGTTATGTGCCGATACATCCACTGTAAATTGCAAAATCACACGTTGAAAATGCCTTTAATGCATCTAACCTATTGAACATCAATAGCTTAGCCCCGCCTCCCTTAACTGTGCTCAGAACACTTGTTCCCCGCCTGAAGCTGGGGAAGATCACCTAACACAAAGCCTGTTTCATAATCAAGGGCCGAACATCTCATATAATTTATCGAACACGGCACTGAAAGTGAGAAACAGAATGGTTGTGTGGACAGAGAATGGTTGTCACAGTGTGTCAGTTGTTCGCATTTGTGAAGCTGTGGCTTCCTGCCTGTCCCCAGCGTCACCAGAGATTACCGTGCTGCATATCGCTAGCCTGGGAAGAGATCAAAATTCATGATTTGAAGTAGAGTTTCTACTGAATGCGGATTGCCTCTGCACCGCTGTAGAGTTGAAAAATCCTCAGTCAAACCGATGTAACTGACATCTGCAATCAAGTGTACGAAACTTTGGTCGTTTTCTGCAAACTGTACAAATCAAATTCTAAAGAAAGTCTTTTTGATTTGAAACTAACTTTGGGATTTTTTTTTTCTTGGAGGGAAATCTCCAAGGATTTGTTCTCTCGCCTGGTAAAAACGGAGATGTTAAGCTGATTGGATTTATTTTATAAGTTAAATGACATGGGAAGCATTGTCAAATACAAAGTGGTTTAACCTTCTTTAGGTGGTAATTGTATGGATATGTGTTATTAACATACGTGTGTTAGCAATTGCAAGAAATTCCTAGAAATGTGTTAATGTTCTTACTATCTTGTCATTTCAGTTGAAATCTTGTATGCCACAGAAGTTACAAAATTTCCTTGTCAATTGAATTATAATGAACCCTCATCAGACATTTAACTGTGGAATTTTAAGTCTTTTGTCATTCATAGGCAATTATTGTTTTACTCAGATGCTTTCCTGAAGTCTTTTATAATCAGCTACAATCCAAAACCTACAATCCAAAGAGGTTCATGGAGAAGCTTCTGACAAATACTCTGGAGTATAGTTTTCTGATAACTTTGAAATTTTACCACTGGACTGGGTAAAAATTTCCAGAACTCCAGTAAAGAAACTGAAGTCTAACTCAAGTTCAGGCAGAACAACATTATTTACAACAGTCAAGATATGGAAGCGGCCCAAGTGTCCCTCGATAGACGAATGCGTAGGGCGCCTGGGTGGCTCAGTCGGTTAAGCATCTATCTGGCTTTGACTCAGGCCAGGATCTCATGGTTTGTGAGTTTGAGTCTGGCACTGGGTGAGCCCAAACGCCACATCAGGTGAGCCTGGCTTCTCTCTCTCCCTCTCTCTTTCTCTGCCCTACGTGGGGTTCTCTCTCTCTCCACCCTCGCTCACCTGCACCCTTTCTCTCTCTCTCTCTCTCTCTCTCTCAAAAAAAAGATAAATTGATAAAGAAGACAGGGTGTATATGTCTTGGCATATATCATATGGAATATTATTCAAGCCATAAAAAAAGAATGCAACCATGCCGTTTGCAATGACGTGGGTGGAGCTAGAGTCTTATGCTAAATGAAGTAAGTCACGTGTGGAATTTAAGACACAAAAGGAAAGAGCAAAGGAAAAAAGAGAGAGAGGCAAGCACCGGCTGATGTATGGAGGTGTCGAATCACTACATTGTGCACCTGCAGCTAATATAACACTGTATGTTAACTAACTGGAATTAAAATAAAAACTTAAAAAAGATCAGAGCAAGAATTGGTTACAGAGCACTAAATAAGCTGATGAACATGAGATGATACATTTTTTATGGCCTTTTTGTTTAAATGTTTGCTGGCTCTTTAATGTTCTATTTTCTGGATATAGGGAGCACTTTTTTTCTTTTCTCATAAGCTATTAACGACTTGCCGCAATGCATACATTAATTTTAATAAAACATTAATTAATTAATCCATCAATTAAAGCATTAAATTTTCTCCCAACCTGAGAGACTGAGATTCCCAGTGAGATGGTGTTTACAGGCGGGTCTTAGGGAGGGGATCAGGCGTTGAGGTGGAGTCTTTACGAATGGAAATAGTGCCCTTAGGTAAGAGACCCCACAGAGCTCCCTCACTTCTGCCGGCGTGAAGGCTCCATGAGAAGACAGCCATCTAGGAACTAGGAAGTGGGTTCTCACCAGACACTGAGCCGGCTGGCAACTCGCTCTTGGACTTCCCAGCTTTCAGAAGTGTGAGAAATAAATCCCTATTGTCTGTAAGCGCCCTCGTCCGTCAGGTACTCTTCTAGCAGTCTGAATGGACTAGGGCACTGCCCGATCCCTCTAGAATTCAGAAATTGTTATCGGGCCTTGTAACCAGTATACCATGGCAACGATGAAGCTATGGGATTTCCAAGGCTAGGTCAGAGGTTTTGCGGTTCCTGCCTTGTTCTCTCTCTCCAACACTCTGTTGGAGCCTGGAGCTGCTGTATCGAGAAATCTCCTCTGGTGGGAAGAATACGTGGAGGGATCCAGAGACTAGTGAGAGGGAGAGGGGCTAAACTGAGCCCATAGTTTCAGGTATTTTCTTCCCCAAACACTAGGCATGACGGGGAAGCCTTCTTGGATGTTCCAGCCCAGCCCAGCTGCCAGGTGGGGACCACCCAGCAACGCTTGTCAATGTCCTGTGGAAGCTGAAGAATCAGCCTTGTGCAAATCCTTGACCCCGAATATTGTGAGATACTCACAGTGCTTTTTTTTTCTCTCAAGGTTTATTTGTTTATATGAGAGGGAGAGAGAGTGCGTGTGCAAATGCCCATGCATACGCGAGCAGAGGAGAGGCAGAGCGAGAGAGAGGGAGAGAGAGGATCCCAAGCAGGCTCCATGCTGTCAGCACAGAGCCTGATGTAGGGCTCAATCTCATGAATCGTGAGATCGTGACCTGAGCTGGAATCAAGAGTCAGACACTTAACTGAACCACCCAGGTGCCCCCAGGGTCCCCCCCCCCCTTTTTTTTTTTTTTTAATTTTTTTTTTCAACATTTTTTATTTATTTTTGGGACAGAGAGAGACAGAGCATGAACGGGGGAGGGGCAGAGAGAGAGGGAGACACAGAATCGGAAACAGGCTCCAGGCTCCGAGCCATCGGCCCAGAGCCTGACGCGGGGCTCGAACTCACGGACCGCGAGATCGTGACCTGGCTGAAGTCGGACGCTTAACCGACTGCGCCACCCAGGCGCCCCCCCCCCTTTTTTTTTTAAATCACTAAGTTTCAGGCTAGTTTGTTATGCAGCAATAGCTAGCTGGAACAATACCAATACATGTCAAACACCTTTATTCTATTTACTTATTTGTTTTATTTCAGGTGCACAAAATTTAGATTTTCTTCCTCTTTGGTCTGTGTAAATTCTCTTTTATTTTATGATCTTTTTTCTTCTATTCTTCTGTCCCTGTAGGGATTTAATATAGGTATTTAACATATAATCTCCCAATCTACCACCTCTATTTATTTAGACATATGTCTCTTCTTTTTAAAAAAAATTTTTTAATGTTCCTTTATTTTTTTTTCAACGTTTTTTTTTTTTGTTTTGTTTTCTTTTTTTTTTTATTTTTGGGACAGAGAGAGACAGAGCATGAACGGGGCAGGGGCAGAGAGGGAGGCAGACACAGAATCGGAAACAGGCTCCAGGCTCTGAGCCATCAGCCCAGAGCCTGACGCGGGGCTCGAACTCACGGACCGCGAGATCGTGACCTGGCTGAAGTCGGACGCTTAACCGACTGCGCCACCCAGGCACCCCAATGTTCCTTTATTTTTGAGAGATAGAGACAGAGCACGCGCAAGGGAGGGTCAGAGAGAGAGGAAGACACGGAATCCGAAGCAGCTCCAGGCTCTGAGCTGTCAGCACAGAGCCCGATGTGGGGCTCGAACCCATGAACCGCAAGCTCAAGACCTGAGCTGAGGTCGGACACTGAACCAACTAGGCCACCCAAGCTCCCCGATATGTGTCTCTTAAAAACATAGGAAGTCCCATTCTTTTGTACCTACCTTTAAAGTTACATAATCGGTATTGTCCTATAAATCACGTCCTGCTTTTTACATTTCTGCACTCAATTTGCAAGTTTCTCAGAGCTCACAATGTGGTTTCATGGAATTCAGGTTGTTTTTCCTGAAGGCTGCCTAGCATTCCCCTGAAAACGTGCTCCATCGTTCCCTCATCCATCCCGACAGTATTGGACCCCGCAATTTGTCATGGGACCCGTTGCGTTGTTGTAAAGGTTACAGACTTTTGCAAGCCAGCGTTTTGAGAAGGAGGGGAGAGACTGGCCTGTCGTAGATGGTGTGTGTCTTTATTTCACCAAGTACTCTCATATGGCGTTATAGTCATACCAGTATCACCTGAGGGGGCTTTTGTTCCCCGTCTTCTCCAGAACTTGATAACATCTCACTTCCTGATTTTAGTGAAGTCGCGTCTCTTGTTCTGATTTGCGTTGTTCTCATTACTGGTAAGATCAAATGCTTACTGGCCCAGTGCGTTCCCCTGCCAGTGAATTATCTGCCAAATCCTTTGCCCATTTAAAAACTTGGGTTTCTTATCTTTTTCTTGCTGAGCTGCAGTTCTTGAATGTTCTAGCTATGACTCTGTGCTTGGCTTTGTACAGATTTCTCTCAGGCTGCCATTAGTCTGCTCATCTTGTCTACGGGGCACTCTCTTGAACTCAAATCTTTAAGTGGTCAAATGCATTGATTTTTTTTCTCTTTACTTTATGCAATTTAAAAATCTTGTTTCAAAGATCCTGCCTCCCTCCTCACCCCAGGTGATAAAGCTGTTTTTCTGCTTTCCCCTGATAGATTTTCCCCTGAACCTGCCCCCATGCCATCGGAGACTCGGGCAGCAAATGCCCGGGCATCTTCGACCTTTTCTCTGAAGGCTCCTTTCACCCTCACCTTCTTCTTCTTCTTTTTTTTTTTTTTTTACATTTTTTTTTTTTTAACGTTTATTGGGAGACAGAGAGAGACAGAGCATGAGCATGGGAAGGGCAGAGAGAGGAAGAGAGACAGAATCTGAAGCAGGCTCCAGGCTCTGAGCTGTCAGCACAGAGGTGGACACGGGGCTCGAACTCACAAACTGTGAGGCTGTGACCTGAGCCGAAGTCGGACGCTTAACCGACTGAGCCACCCAGGCACGCCCACCCTCACCTTCTTGCTCTGGAAGAATCCTGGCTTTCCCCAGGAATCCTACTGAACCCATGGTCATGGGTTCAATTGTAGAGTGCTTTGGGGTAAATTAGAAAAAAAGCACCCCCTCTGGGAGGCAGAGCCCCCAGGCACAGGGGTGGTGAAGGGAGTGAGGACCCGGTCTCCTCTCCTGCTGACCCTCTACGCTGCACACCCGTGCAGGGCATACGTCCGGCTGAGTGTGGTTTTATCCTCGCCCTCATTATCTTTCACCTCCAAAAGCTCAATTCTTAGGGCATCTGGCTGGCTCAGTCACTAGAGGATGTGACTCTTGATCTCGGGTTTGTGAGTTTGAGCCCCACGTTGGGTATAGAGATTACTTAAATATAAAATCTTGGGGGAAAAAAGCTCAATTAAAAATATATAGTTATTTATTTATTTTGAGAGAGATCGAGAGAGAGAGCATGAGCACGCGTGGGGGAGAGGCAGAGAGAAAAGGAGAGAGAGAAAAAAACCCAAGCAGTTTCCATGCTGTCAGCACAGACCCTGACTCAGGGCTCAATTTCATGAACCATGAGATCATGACCTGAGCCCAAATCAAGAGTTGGACACTCAACAGACTGAGCCACGTAGGTGCCCCAAGAAAGCTCAATTAAAAAAAAAAAATTAATGTTTACTTATTTTTGAGAGAGAGACAGAGACAGAGTGTGAGTGGGGGAGGAGCAGAGAGGGAGACACAGAATCCGAAGCAGGCTCCAAGGCTCTGAGCTGTCAGCATAGAGCTCGACGGGGCGCTTGAACTCATGAACAGTGAGATCGTGACCTGAGCTGAAATCGGCTGCTTAACCCACTGAGCCACTCAGGTGCCCCAAGAAAGCTCAGTTCTTAAACATTGTCCTCTCTGACCACCTCCTCCCATATTTCCTGCTCTATCCCTGCCCCGACTCTGTGGGAACCTCCCGTACACAGAAGAGTATTTTCTCAGTGTGCACCCACCATTCCTTCTCTGGGCTCCCCCCCCCCCCCCCCGACTACCCTGCCACTCAGCTCAGCTCCCACCGCTACATCATTGTAACCATGCCCTTGGACCTCCAACGTACCTGGCAAAATTCTGCCCCAACTGACCTCCAACCTTCCACTAACTCTGCAGCGACACACGAACTAACTGCTGGAAATTCATGATGATGCTTGAACCATCTCTGTTTTAATTTATGACCCAACATCTCCGAGTCCTACTGACTGTTCCTTCCACGAGGAATGATATTCCACCGGAGACTGAATGGCTCACTCCATTATTTAACTTAGGTCTCTGCTCAGATCACCCCTTCGGAAAGGCCCTTATCACACTATATAGAATTCCCCTCCCCCCCGCACCGTCTAGACCCCCGGACACGGCTTTGTTTTTCTTCCAAGCATATGTCATCTCCTAACATTATATAGTTGTTTATCTTGCCCTTCCCCTACTTGAATGGAAGCTCGGTAAAAGCTACTTGCCTATTCTGTTCGGTGCTGTGTCCCCAGCCTGAAACCCACAGGAGGCATTTAATGAATATTTTTTGAAATGCATGATTGAGTGGCTCCAGGATGGATGTCCCCAAAGTGTTTAAAAAAAAAATTGACATGTTATCTGACACATGTGATGGTATTGAGAGGAGTTTTGGAGTTCTGGTAGAGAATCCGGGTATGAATTAGTGACGGACACATGGAAAAGCAAGCAGATTTAATGTTTTAAAAATGTCTATTATTTTTGAGACAGAAAGAACTCAAGAGGGGGCGGGGCAGAGAGAGAGGGAGACACAGAATCGGAAGCGGGCTCCAGGCTCCGAGCTGTCAGCCCAGAGCCCGATGTGGGGCTCGAACTCACAAACCACGAGATCATGACCTGAGCCCAAGTCGGACGCTTGACCGGCTGAGCCACTCAGGTGCCCTGGAAAGCAAGCAAGCAAATTTAAAAATAAAGCAATTACTAATTGGGGAAAAAAATAACACAAGGTTGTTTCCAGTAAAGAAATAGAACTATAGAACCACACATGGCTGAGCTATGAATGTTCATGTAGTCATAGTAAGGTAAGCATTGAACGATGATTTAACTAAAAATTGTGACATACCCATTTTGGCTCAATGGCAAGCCTGTTTGGGATTCTCTCTCTCCCTCTCTCTCTCTGCCCCTTCCCCACTCGTGTGCACATGTGCTCTCTCTCAAAAATAAACATTAAAAATTTTTTTAATGAAATAAAATAAATATCAAGTTCTGTCATAATCCAATTGTGCTTTAATAAGTTGATCCCAATAAAACTCAAATGGTATTGTTCTATAGACGTATAGAAATTGTCAACTCAAACCTTCTGGGTAGAGTTTTTAAAGTATAAGATTTCTCTATTATTGACAGTAATTTAATATATTACGCTTATATTCACTGAATTTTATTTTTTGACAATCTTCTGCTTTGGGGATTTCAGACAAAAACAATACTGACAGTAAAATGATCTCAGCATGGGCTGCCTGGCTGGCTCAGTCAGAGGAGCATGTGACTCTTGATCTTGGGGTTGTGAGTTCGAGGCTCCCGTTGGGCATAGAGATTACTTAAAAATAAAATCTTTAGGGCCGCCCGGCTGGCTCAGTCAGAGGAGCATGTGACTCTTGATCTTGGGGTTGTGAGTTCGAGGCTCCCGTTGGGCATAGAGATTACTTAAAAATAAAATCTTTAGGGCCACCTGGTGGCTCAGTCAGTCAAGCATCTGACTCTTGATTTCAGCTCAGGTCATGATCTCTCTCGGTTTACAGGATCGAGCCCCATGTAGGGCTCTGCACTGGCAGCATGGAGTCTGCTTGGGATTCTCTCCTTCCCCTCTCTCTGCCCCTCTGCCCTCCGTTCCCCTCTCAAAATAAATAAATAAACTTAAAAAAAATAAAAATAAAAATAAAATCTTTAAGAAACAATAAAAATAAAATAAAATAATCTCAGTGTGTCCAAAGACTTGTGGTCAGGTGGAGTTTAACAGAATATTGCCTATGATAAAAGAGAATGTCGTAGATAAATGTACACATTCAATTTTAAAAACAAGTCTGTATTTACCTATACAACCTAAAAAGCAAAAGGAAAATTATGCCTATACCTCAAAAGTACATACTTTATATTCCAACTTTTATTACTCTTATTGAACTCTATCAACAAATAGGTATTCTCCCTAATATATCCCTCAGGGTATATTAAGACTCCTTTTCTTTCAAAAATAACCAGTGTTGGGTTCACAATAGTGCTGATCATGAAAATTGTCTAGATCTATATACTCGAAATCAGTACAAACATGTGACCCTAAAAGGAAGGGAAAAAGGACTTATGGCCACAACACAATCCCCACGTGAGATCTAATTCTGTGTTTTTGTCTAATTTTAAAATAAACTGGTTCTTCCTAAACCCCAAATGTTATTAGGTACTCACTAGTAAAATAATTAATGTGTCATAGGGTTGATACTATAATTTTACCATAGAAGATTTGATTATGTTTTAAAATTACAGTTTTTAAAGCTGTAAATGAGATAATAATTCAATATAGTTTGCCGTAACGATCTCTCATACATATGTATACTTATATGCATGTGAAATATATATATTATGTATATATATATATATATATATAGAGAGAGAGAGAGAGAGAATAAACTTACCTTGCATTTATCACTTCCTATTTCCTGAACTATTAATTTTTAAAATTTCTGGGGCGCCTGGGTGGCTCAGTTGGTTCAGTGTCCGACTTAGGCTCAGGTCATGATCTCACGGTTGGTGAGTTCTAGTCTTGCATCGGGCTCTGTGCTGATGGCTCAGAGCCTGGAGCCTGCTTCAGATTCTGTGTCTCCCTCTCTCTCTGCCCCTCCCCCGCTTTCACTCTCTCTCTGTCTCTCTCAAAAATAAATAAAACTTTAAAAAAAATTCAAATTTCTGCCATAAACTCACATCCATTTACAAAGCTTAATATGCTATGTTTTATAGGTATGGTTGTATACACATATATGTGAGTCAGAACTAAAAGAAACAACAAAGAGACAAACAAAAGTCCCGATCGGTCAGAACAAGAGGTGCGGCGGGGTAGATAAACAGGGTTTGCTTTGATAGACAAGTGGAGGTGATCTCACAACAACTCTCACGTAGGAAATTTGCGCTCGCAACCATCACTGAATGGGAGAGGGGCCGATCCAAGTTCTTGTACATGATGGTGGCCCATGTTTTTCACCCATTTCTTTTCACGCTAGCAGCTAAATACATCTGCCAAGTAAGAGGTAGAAATTGTAAGTTGCTAGAGCACTCTCACCTTTCATTGGAAAATAAATGTAAACAACTGGACCAAGCTCTCAGATGTTTATACAATCACAGCAGAATCGGGAGTTATCACCAATACCTGTCACCAGGTTGATAGATTCACCATAAGGCCGCCAAGGACAGCTATTAAATTTTAATTACTATTAAATTTCAATACATATGCACTAGTTACATTTTAGGTGCTGATATTACATTTCATCTCAGGATGAAACAAACAAGCAACTATAGTTTTCGCCAGGAGTTTTATTTTATTGTTTTTAATGTTTATTTTTGAGATAGAGTGCTTAAGTGGGGGAGGGACAGAGAGAGAGAGAGAGAGAGAGAGAGAGAGAGAGAGAATCTCAAACAGACTCCATGCTTTCAGCACAGAGCCCAACTTGGGGCTCGAACCCACGAGCTGAAGTCTGACACTCAACCAACAGAGCCATCCAGATGTCCCAGGTCCAAAGTTTTAATTAAGGCTTACTACTTTATCAAAGGAAAAAGGAAACAAATGGAAATGACAAAAGACTTTTGAAAGATCCCATCCCCCAGTCAGAATGTATTTGGTCATTGACGGTGGTATCAGGGTCACAAAATTTATTGGCCACATTACGAAGCGAGTCTGCCTCACCTGGATTGAGCAGGGATTTTGGAATACAATATAGGATTGAAAAAAATAAATAAATGGGACAAATTTTGCACAGATTTGCACTAATTCAGATGGCCAGATGCTTTCTTCACTCTACAGTCAACAAAACGATGGAATTCTCCCTCTGCAGAGTCAGGATAAGGCCCCTTTGATATTCTCTGCACATATTTATCAAGGGTAACCCGTATTTATTGATCTATTGAACACTTGCATGTGTTTTTGAACACACTAAAAGGGTTTTGTTTGGATGGGTTGATTATATTTGAACATGACTATCTTCACAAGAACCTTAAACCACCACCCCATGAGAGCCCCCACCTGAGGAACGTAACATTCTTTTTGTTAAATCGTTTTTTAATATTTCTTTATTTTTGAGACAGAGAGAGACAGAGTGTGAGTGGGGGAAGGGCAGGGAGAGACGGAGACACAGAATCTGAAGCAGGCTCCAGGCTCTGAGCCATCAGCACAGAGCCTGATGCGGGGCTTGAACCCACAAACTGTGAGATCGTGACCTGAGCTGAAGTTGGGCGCACAACCAACCGGGCCACCCAGGCGCCCCAGGAACGTAACATTCTTTAAAACAATGCCACAAATATAGTCCCTATGCCTGTGTTTGCTTAGGCCAAAACAAGGAATAGATGAGCCACAAAATAAATAAAATGATTACCTATAGGAGAGGAAGGAAACAGAGCAGAAGGGACAGGGATAGAAGACACATTTCTCTGAATCGACCTTGTTTTGTAGATTTGACTCTCAAATTATGTGAGTGTTTGGCCTAAGAGTAAAACAAACTTAAATCAAAATGTATTGGCAATTTGTGTCTTCCTTTCTTTTTTCTTGATCAGTCTGTCTAGAGGTTGATCAATTTTATTGACCTTTTCAGAGAACCAGCTTTTGGCCTCATTGATTTTCTCTAATGTTCTCTAATGTATTGATTTTTGCCCTTATCTTATTTCTTTCCCTCTACTTACTTTGAGTTTAATTTGCTCTTCTTCTAGAAGTTTCTTCTTTCTTCATACATACTTGCACGGCTATAAATTTCCCTCTAAGGATGCTGCGTGTGTGTGTGTGAGAGAGATTTTGCTTTTAAATTACAAATCCAATTTCTTTAATACATACAGGGATATTCAGACTGTCTATTTCTCCTTATTCTGAGTTTTGCCATTTGTTTTTCTTGGTGACTTTAAAAAATTTTTTTAAATTTAATCATTTTTGAGAGATAGAGAGAGACAGTGTGAGTGGGGAAAGGGCAGAGAGAGAGGGAGACACAGAATCCGAAGCAGGCTCCAGGCTCCGAGCTGTCAACACAGAGCCCAACACTGGCTCGAACCCACGAACTGTGAGATCATGACCTGAGCCAAAGTCAGAAGCTTAACCGACTGAGCCACCCAGGCGCCCCTCTGTGACTTTTAAAGCAATACCCTGGGTCTTCGACAAGGCCCCTCCACTCAGGCCCCCTGGAACTCAAAGCATCTCTGAGCCCCGAATGACTGTGGAAATTGTTTGGCTTCCAGCTCTCTGACACTTGTCCCTCACCTGCCTGCAGATATGGACGACAGGTGTGTGCATGGCTTTCGGGGTGTCACTTCTCCCAGACGCTCTCAGTGGACAGAACTAGGGACTATTTGTAAGTGTATATCCGTATACGAACATACCTATATCTATTTCTTCATCTATTTGGTTTTTTTTTTTTTTAATTTTCTTTAACATTTATTTATTTTTGAGAGACAGAGAGAGAGATAGAGCACAAGCAGGGGAGGAGCAGAGAGAGAGGGAGACACAGAATCCAAAGCAGGCTCCAGGCTCTGAGCTGCCAGCACAGAGCCCGTCGCGGGCTCGAACTCACAGATCGCGAGATCATGACCTGAGCCGACATCAGACGCTTAACCGACTGGGCCACCCAGGCGCCCCTTCTTCATCTATTTGTAGCGAAAACCCTGAGTTCACATGATACCTCCAATTCCAATCCAACCCGAGTGCACTGGAGCGCCCCCCCTCGCCCCCTGTGCATGTTTGGAACCCGCTTCTCTGAAACTTGGTTCCCATTGTCTTTGCTATATTAAATTATATAATTAATCCCCTTGTATTGCTGCCCCCCCTCATGAATGCCTCCCTCACCCCTCTTGGGCCCTGTCTCCCCCATGAAGAGTCACCTCCCCCAGATGAAACCCTTCTCACCCTTTACCTCTGTGACCCTCTAACCCTGTTCAGACTCTGATGCCCTCCGTGGGAACACTCCCCTTACCCTGCCTGTGCTCCCCCTTCTCCGCAACACACTCTTACCCCCCTACCTGGCCTCCCACACCCCAAGCCAAGCTGCCCATCCACGTGGACTTTGTTCTGCCCATCCAAGCTTTTTCAGGGTACGGAAGGCTGTTCTATAATGTTTGATACCCCTGGAAAAAAGATTTTATCTTGTTATATCTTCCAAATAGTTATTCCCAAATAGTAGTAACATTTATAGTTGGATTAATCCTTATCGTTGGTTCCTAACACATTCTCCAAACAGGGCCTTTCTTTATATACTTAGTTTTAATAAAAAAAGTAAGTATTCATTAACCCATCACCTGAAACAAAAGCAAGAACCGTGGCAATATTTTATATCTAACATATGTCCTCACCGTACCTCCCTTCCAGACTTCCCCCAAGATGAATATCATCTGTCCCACTATAGTTCATTCATCTGAATACTAGAGATATTTGATTGAATGACTTTACCACAGTTAATTCATCTAGTCCCCTGTTAATGGGCATCTAGGTTATTTCCAGGTTTTGTTTGTTTGCTTTATAATTTTTCTCTTTTTCTTGGAATTTGGAAGCTCCTTCAGGGTGTGACAATGTGTGAATCTTTTCTCAGAAATTGTCCCAGCACCTGGAGGATTTTTTGGAACTTGACCCCTTTTATCTTTTTCAGTGTGAGGGATCCTGTCATGATGATTTCCAAGTTTTTGATATTTTCAATAATGCTGCCATCAACATTGTTTATGTGTGTCTCTGGGTGTGTATGTGTAAGAGTTTCTCTTGGATATATATCGAAGAGTAGACTTGGTCATAATAACTTCACTGTTTTCTAAAGTGATTGCTTCAGAGGTGCCTGGGTGGCTCATTATGTTGAGCGTCAGACTCTTGATTTCTGCTCAGGTCGTGGGATCAAGCCCTACATTGGGCTCCATGTTAAGCATGGAGCTTGCTTGGGATTATCTCTCTCTCTCTCTTTCTGCCCCTTCCCCCGTTCGCGCACTCTCTCTCTCTAAAATAAAGTTAAAACATTTTTTTTGAATGATCGCAGTAATTTACGGTCCCACCAGCAATGTTTAAGAAATATTTAAAAAAAATTTTTTTAATGTTTATTTATTTTTGAGAGAGAGAGACAGAGCATGAGTGGGGGAGGAGCAGAGAGAGAGGGAGACACAGAATCCAAAGCAGGCTCCAGGCTCTTGAGCTGTCAGCAGAGAGCCCCACGCGGGGCTCGAACTCAGGAACTGCGAGATTATGACCTGAGTCGAAGTCGGACGCTTAACTGACTGAGCCACCCAGGCGCCCCAGGAGTGTCTTATTCTAATGAGGGGGACTCTGGCTGGGCTCCTGGATGGGGGCCGGTCACCAGGAAGACCAAGCCATGACTACAAGCTTGGAATTTTCAGCTCCCCATCCTCACCCCCCACCCACGTTTTCTTGAGAAGGGAGAAGGTTCTGAAAACCGAGCTCACGATCAGTCATGGGCAGGAGGTGAAACCCCATAGAATCCGGAGTTATGGGGCTGGAGGACTTCCAAGTAGGAGAACGCAGCAGGTGCTAGGAGAGGGGTGCCGGCCGCGGAAGCCGTGCGCCCCTTCTCTCTACGTTGCCCTGCACATTTCTTGCCTCTGACGTTCGTCTGTATCCTTGATCATATCCTTTTCTAATAAACTGTAAACCGAACCATCTGTTTCCCTGAGCTCTGAGACGCTTTAGCAAATCGATCGAACCCAAGGAGGGCTCGTTGGAAAATCTGATCACTGGCTGGTTGCTCAGAAGCACAGGCGACAACCCGGACGCGCAACTGGCCTCTGGAGCGTGTGCCTGGCGAGGGAGGGGGCAGTCGGGGGGACGGAGCAGGTAACCCGCGGGGTGTGACCCTATTTCCGGCTAGACAGTGTCGGAAGTGAGTTAATCTTGTAGGACTTCCGCCTCGTGTCCCGGAGAATTGTTTCGGAGGGGGGAAACCACACACGTTTGGTGACCAGAAGTATCCGAAGCGAGAGCGCTTCGTGTGGGTGATGAAGGACCACAAGGAAGGCACAGTAGGGAAGGCGTGTTTGTTTCCCACCCCCCGCCCCCCCCAGGACGTGGAAAACAGAGTTTTTCCTTTTTAACTTCTAAGTTATCAGAGTTCTGCTCAAGGATTATGATCTATATGATACCTAGGCATTGGCAGATATATCGAGGTTTTCTTGATCAGTTTTTTTTTTTAATGTTCTTTTGTTTATTTATTTATTTTATTTTTGAGACAGAGAGAGATAGAGCATGAGCAGGGGAGGCGCAGAGAGAGAGAGACACAGAATCTGAAGCAGGCTCCAGGCTCTGAGCGGTCAGCACAGAGCCCGACATGGGGCTCGAACTCACAGACTGTGAGATCATGACCTGAGCTGAAGTCAGATGCTTAACTGACTGAGCTACCCAGGCGCCCCTCTTGATCAGTTTTTGTCAGCGTTTCATGTGTGACTGCAAGACAAGACTTGCGTTCTCTCCTTGTGGGAGGCAAAACTGTCTCTAGACTCATGAGATCAAATCTGTCCATTGTGTTGTTCAGACCTTTAATATCTTTGCCGAATAGTTTTCTGCCTGACCTATCGATAGTCAAGAGGGATGTGATGAAATGTCCCACGTTGATGGAGGTACACTTAAGAATTTCTCAATCTTTATCAGTGTTTGCTTTATGTACTTTATTAGGTGCGTATATGTTTTAAATTGCTACGACTTCTTAGAGAATTATGTCATTTATCCTGACACAGTGACCTTCTCCACCTCTGATAATGTTCTTTGTCCTAAAGACTATTTTACCTGGGGCACCTGGGTGGCTTGGTCAGTTAAGCATCGGACACTTAATTTTTTTTTTTTCATTTTTATTCATTTCCTGAGAGAGAGAGACAGAGTGTGAATAGGGGAGGGGCAGAGAGAGAGAGAGACAGACACAGAATCTGAAGCAGGCTCCAGGCTCTGAGCTGTCAGCACAGAGCCTGACTTGGGCTCAGACCCACAAACCATGAGATCATGACCTGAGCCAAAGTCATACACCTAACTGACTGAGCCACCCAGGCGTTCCTCTCACCATTTTTTTTTTAATGTTTTTTATTTATTTTGAGGGGGAGAGAGAGCACAAGCAGGGGAGGGGAAGAGAGAGAGAGAGAGAGAGAGAGAGAGAGAGAGAGAAGCCCAAGCAGGCTCCACACGGTCAGTGCACAGCCCCCGATGGGACTCGATCTCATGAACCGTGAGATCATGACCTGACCTGAAGTCAAGAGTTGGGACACTCAACTGACTGAGCCACCCAGGCCCCCCTTAGAATTTTCTTAAGACAAGTTCGATCACTTTCAATTCTTACCTCTCTTGTGGCATCTATTAGATTTGTGTCTCCTATTCAAACACTTTATGCCAAAGTATTTCTAGCATGAAACTTTCTGTGCCAAAGTGCCATTCTGAAACAAAGTGCCATCAGGCCTGGTGTACCTGATGATATTTTTTTTTTATCATGCCTGTCTATTTGAATGGAAGTTTGGCTGGATGTAAAATTTTATGTTTCTAAATTCTTTTTCCTTCAATAGTTTGAAAAGAAGGCTCTTTTGCCATTTTGCATCCAGTACTGGTATGGAAAAGTTGATGTAATTGGGGCGCCCGGGTGGCTCAGTCAGTGAATGTCCGACACTTGATTTCAGCTCGGGTCATGATCTCACAGTTCATGGGTTTGAGCCCCACATCGGGCTCTATGCTGACAACATGAAGCCTGCTTGGGATCCTCTCTCCCTCTCTCTCTGCCCCTCCCCCTGCTCTCTCTCAAAAATAAATAATGAAACATTTTTTAAAGAGTTGATGTCAATGTGATCTTGGTTCCTTTGATAAAATCTGTTCTTTTTCCTGTAAAATTTCAAGTGTCTCTTTGTCTTTGACGTTCACAAATCTCACTATTACTTCTCTAGGTGTGGGTTTTCCTTATCTCTCTTCTGTGGCCCTCTTGGCCCACTTCACTCTGCAATCTTTCTTCTTAGTGTAATTCCAATGAATTTGTCTTTCTTATTTTTTTTTCAGTTATTTCCTCCTCTCTGTTTTCCCCCTTTTCTAGAGTTTCATCTATTTTTTTCTGTGTCTGTTTTCTATGGGCTGTACTTTTTTGCAGCGGGCAGAATAATGCCCTCCCAGAGACAGCCACCTAATCCCCAGAACCTGTGACCATATTACATCCCTTGGCACAGGGGAGTCAAATCTGCGGATAGAATTCAGGTTGCTAATCAGCTGATCTTAAAATAGGGAGATTATCCTGGATTATCCAGGTGGGGCCAATAGAATACTGTGGGCCCCCAAATGTGAAAGAGGGAAGCAGGAGAGGCGTGTTGGAGTGATGAGGCGTGAGATAGACTCAGTCACGCTGGCTCGAGAAATGGAGGAAGGGCCACCAGCCCAGGACCGGGGTCGCCCCTCCAGGCTGGAAAAGGCAAGAGAGTGGATTCTACCTTACAGCCTCCAGGGGGCACGCAGCTCTGCCCACATCTTGATTTTAGCCCAGTGAGACCCATCTTGGACTTTTCAACTTCTGGAACTGTAAGCTAACAAATTTGTGTGTTTTAAGCCATAAGTTTGTGGTCATTTGTCATAGCCACAATAGGAATCGAATCTACCTAAAAAAAAACCCCAGCGACAACACGACTAACACACTTAAAAAATTGTTTTTCTTGTTTCTTTTTCTTTCTTAGGGAAATTTACTAATTTAAATGCGTGATAGGGGCGCCTGGGGGGGCTCAGTGGGTTGAGGGTCCGACTTCGGCTCAGGTCATGATCTCACGGTTCGTGGGTTCGAGCCCCGCGTCGGGCTCTGTGCTGACAGCCTGGAGCCTGGAGCCTGGAGCCTGCTTCGGATGCTGTGTCTCCCTTTCTCTCTCTGCCCCTCCCCGGCTCATGCTCTGTCTCTCTCTG
Source organism: Neofelis nebulosa (assembly GCF_028018385.1). Classification (NCBI taxonomy): domain Eukaryota; kingdom Metazoa; phylum Chordata; class Mammalia; order Carnivora; family Felidae; genus Neofelis; species Neofelis nebulosa. Next base: position 6,200,024 of record NC_080788.1, read on the forward strand.
TCTCAAAAATAAATAAACACTAAAAAAAAAAGTATCATACATTTTTTTTTTTTTTTTTAGTAAGCTCTACACCCTGTGTGGGGCTGGAACTCACGACCATGAGGTCAAGAGTCTCATGCTCTACCTGTCGAGCCAGCCAGCTGCCCCTCTTGCTCATGCCCCTCTTTTTCTACCATTTGTTGGCTTGATCACATTTCATTTATTCCCTTCTTTTCTTACTGATGGTGTGCAAGATCTGGATCCTATTTTTGTAATTCTGGCGGTTAACCCTGACGTGTTCACCTCTCTGTAGTGTTGTCTATGTGCTTCGTGTTAGAGTCCTATCCTTGTACAAGCCTCGTATAAAAAACAGCACCCTCCCCCTCCCCTCCTCCACCGTTTCCTCCTCACCAGCGGAAACCACTTTCACTCCTGTAGCAGATCCTTCTTATACTCACTTTATCTCTCAATAATATGCGTGTACCGCTCCTTCGTGAGTTTTCAGTTTTGGTCATCATCTGTTGACTTTCCACCGGAGAGGATAAAGAGTGGACTCTTCCCGCAGCGCGAGGCACCCCCCTTCCCCCCCCCCCCCACGCACACACCCCTCTTCCCAATCTCCCGAGCTGGTAGGAGGTAGAAGAATGAAAGAATAAACTTTGGTTATGTTCTCATAGCCATGGAGATGAATGAACTATAGCTCCCGGCAACAACGGGCCTGAAGCTCAACAGCCTAATAATTAGTAGAAAAGCACGTCTCAGACGAGTACGCAGAGTGACAGTATTGTTTTATGTAAGATTCTAAACTAAGTGAAACAGAACCATCTGTTGTTCAGGCACCCATATATGTGATAAAACCTTTTTTTTTTTTTTAAGTTTATTTATTTATTTTGAGCGAGACAGAGGCAGTGTGAGTGGGGGAGGGGCGGGGAGAGAGGGAGGGAGAGAATCCCAGGCAGGCTCCAAGCTGTCAGTGCAGAGCCAGATGCGGGGCTCGAACTCACGAAACCATGAGCTCATGACCTGAGCCGAAACCGAGAGTTGGACGCTTAACTGACTGAGCCACCCAGGCGCCCCACTGATGAAACCATTTTTTTTTTAAGTTTATTTATTTATTTTGAGAAAGAGACAGCATGAGCAGAGGAGGGGCAGAGAGAGAGGCAGAGAGGGAGAATCCCAAGCGGGGGCTTGGAATTGTCAGTGCGGAGCCCACGTGGGGCTCTAACCTCCGAACTGTGAGATCATGGCCTGAGCTGAGACCAAGACTCGGGTGCTTAACTGACTGGGCCGCCCAGGTGCCCCAATAAAACCATATTTTATTTAAAAAAAATTTTTTTTCAACGTTTTTTATTTATTTTCGGGACAGAGAGAGACAGAGCATGAACGGGGGAGGGGCAGAGAGAGAGGGAGACACAGAATCGGAAACAGGCTCCAGGCTCCGAGCCGTCAGCCCAGAGCCCGACGCGGGGCTCGAACTCACGGACCGCGAGATCGTGACCTGGCTGAAGTCGGACGCTTAACCGACTGCGCCACCCAGGCGCCCCAATAAAACCATATTTTAAAAAGCAAAGAATGACAAACACGAATTTCAGGATGGCAGCTACCTTTCATTGGGGGATGCCGGGGGATGGGAAAAACAAGGAGGCTGCGGACAGTTGTTGGCTCCCCGGCTGCTGGGTTTACGGGAGTTCATGATGAAAACGGATGCAAACTGCACACGCAGATGCAAGTCCAAGAGAACCACGTGCCTGAGATGCGCGAGGATAGTGTGTTCTTGGCTCTGTAAAAGGGTTCGCGGCGGTACTGTGCTTCCCAGCAAAGCTTCTGGAACATTTCATCAAGTTACATTGTTTTGTAGATAATTTTCACTCTTCCATTTTCTCAGTTTTCTCTGCCTGGGCTAATTGTGGGACCGTTGGATCTTCTGGATTGATCCTCTGGGTTGTATCGTCTTCTCTCTCCTTGTCTCTTCCTCTGTTTGCTAGGAGATTTCTTCGACCTTAATTTCTAACTCTCCACCTCTACTGTCAGGTTTTTAACTTCCAGAAGCTTATTTTTTATTCCCATTAATTTTTTATTCTATGGTGTCCTTTTCCTTTTCTTTCTTTCTTTCTTTCTTTCTTTCTTTCTTTCTTTCTTTCTTTCTTTCTTTCTTTCTTTCTTTCTTCTTTCTCTTTCTTCTTCTTCTTCTTCTTCTTCTTCTTCTTCTTCTTCTTCTATGTGGTTAGTGGACCCGGTTTTCCTCTCTTTAAGGATTTTTTTTATTCTTTTTTTTAATGTTTATTTTTGAAAGAGAGAGGGACACAGAGCACCAGTGGGGGAGGGCAGAGAGGGATTGGGACAGAACCCAAAGCAGGTTCCAGGCTCTGAGCTGTCAGCACAGAGCCCCACACGGGGCTCAAAGCCACAAAGCACGAGATCATGACCTGAGCTGAAGTCAGACGCTTAACCGACTGAGCCACCCAGGGGTCCCATTTTTTGTTTTTTATCCTTGGTGTCATGAAATATCACCACACTGCCTCTAAGTGTAGATAATTTTTTTCTTCCTTTTTGATTGGTTTGTCTTTCTGCTGTATGCTTTATGTTTTAAGTGTGTCCATTTTGACTTAGAGGGTTTTTTTTTTAACGTCCGATTTACCTTTTAACCAAAATCTCTAAGTATTATTTTTGAATGCAAATTTCTTCCTTTATCCATCTGAGGGTATTTTATGTAAGTAATCTAAAGTCTTATGGTTTCTTCTGCTTGTTGGGTTTAGGATCTGTGAGTCGATATGTTGTTAATTCACAAATATTTTTTGACTCTTGGATTTGTGATTGTCTTTGTGTAGTTCTCCTTTTGGCTTCCACGGAAGACTCTGGCAATGGCTACTGATAGACGTTCCTCACTTCTTGCTTCCTAACAAAACCCTGACGGTGTTTGGGCAGTCATATGCCCAACCAGCTCAGGTGACAGATCCTGATTGTACTAAGTCACCTGGGATTCCAGTCAGTGCCTCTCTTTCCCAGCCTCCCCTGCAGCTACATCTGGCATGTGACAAACTTCTAGCCAATGAGATATAAGTGGAAACCTACCGAGAAATTTCTGGGAAATCTTTTACTTCGTTGTAAAAGGGACACTTGTGTGGAGACAAGCCAACGATACTGCCTCTTTCCCTTTCTTCCTTCCTTTGACATAGATGTAATACCCGGAGCACAGCAGCCATTCTGCGACCATGAGGCAGCTCTACCCTAAGGACGGTGAAGTGGAAGGTCTGAAATCTATTTTGTGGATAGCTTTAATTGAGTCAGAGCTGCCAAACCCCAAACCACCTTGAGATATCCTGTGATGTGATTTACTGAAATGTCTTTTGGCTTGAGCCACTATTAGTCATATTTGCCGTTACTCGTTAAAGATTTCTGACAAACGTGGCCAGTGTGTGTGAACACTAACTGTTTCCTACATCCCAAATCCAGGGATTATGATGGAGGAATAAAAGACTCTACTGGGTGGGGTGAACCAGGAGCCTATGTCTATGACCAAAGAGGCTCCTCACTCCCAAGTGTTGGCGGACTTCTTGATCACAGCTATCATTTGTAAGCTCAAGTGCCCACCTGACTACTGACTGTGGGCAGATGCCTCTGTGGTCCTCTTCTTGGCACAATAAGGGGGAGGAGACCAGAGAGCCAGCCTCCTGTTCTTTTTTTTTCAACGTTTTTTTTTTTTTTTTTTTTTTTTTTTTTTATTTTTGGGACAGAGAGAGACAGAGCATGAACGGGGGAGGGGCAGAGAGAGAGGGAGACACAGAATCGGAAACAGGCTCCAGGCTCCGAGCCATCAGCCCAGAGCCCGACGCGGGGCTCGAACTCACGGACCGGACCGCGAGATCGTGACCTGGCTGAAGTCGGACGCTTAACCGACTGCGCCACCCAGGCGCCCCAAGCCTCCTGTTCTTACTGTGGGGCTGCAACAAACCACCTTCAAGTAGTTCCTGGGCTTCTGTTTCCTGTCTCTGCCATTTCCGAGCTTGGAGCCTCTCAGCTGCTCTCGACTTCTATAGCGGTCTTCTCCTGCATGTAGTTTATGCTGTGGTTTCCTCCTTCAATCTAGCCTCATTCTCCTTCTGTCTCTCAACAGTTCCCGATCATTTCTGGTCTACTGAGAGCAGTCGTGTTCCACCGTCGCCGCAGTATGCACGTGTGTGCGAGTGAGTGTGCACCCGTGTCTGTCTACCTCACGCCTGATCCAATAGTGATGGTGTATATTCACGACAAAAAAAAAAAATAAATAAATAAAATAGCCTCACTGTTAAATATCTAAACCCTCTCCTAGGAATCTCTCTGAAGAAATAGCAGAATTGCGATTAAAAGTTTTCTATTCAAAGATTTTCTTTCCAGCACCGTTAATAAAATCAAGAGGATTAAGGTCTCAGAAAGTGTTAGAATCTTTCCAAGAACATGACTTTGTTTCTGTTTGACCAGAAACATCCACCTGCCTGGAGGTAGAAGAGGTGTGAGAAGGAGAAATATTAAGGTTTACTGTCATTCATTGTTTCTAAGACGTTTCTTCGAAGTTGGGTGTGTCCTATAATCAATGTTGGCTGATAGCAGCTGTTCACTAGGTGACAGTGGTGACCTGGTTGTCATTGTCTGCCATCTATGCCAACTGGGTCCGAAAGCTTCCTATTAACACTTTCTGTAAGGCTTTTAAAAAGCTGGGGACGGAGGGGCGCCTGGGCGGCTCAGTCAGTTGAGCATCTGACTTCCCCTCAGGTCACGATCTCACACTCCGTGAGTTCGGGCTACACGTCAGGCTCTGTGCTGACAGCTCGGAGCCTGGAGCCCGCTTCGGATTCTGTGTCTCCCTCTCTCTCTGCCCCTCCCCTCCTCACACTCTGTCTCTCTCTCAAAAATAAATAAAGATTAAAAAACAATTAAAAGGCAGGGGAAAGGCAGCATTAAAACTCGCAGGATGCAGGGGTGCCTGGATGGCTCAGTCATTTCAGCAGCTTACTCTTAGTTTCGGCTCAGGTAATGATCTCATGGGTCATGAGTTCAAGCCCGGATGTGACAGCGCAGAGCCCGCTTGGGATTCTCTGTCTCCCTCTCTCTCTCTCTTTGTCCCTCCCATTCTCACTCGCTCTCGCTCTCTCTTTCTCTCTCGAAATGAAGAAATAAAGTTAAAAAAAAAAAACTTGCAAGATGGATGTCAGCAGTGTGGAAGAAAATTCCAGAGGCTCTGGCAGATCTCTTACTTAATCTCTGCATTAAGAGATCCTGTGTCAACAACACTCTTCATGCACAGACAACTGTGAGTTGAAAAGGGATTCCAGGGGCGCCTGGGTGGCACAGTCGGTTAAGCGTCCGACTTCAGCCAGGTCACGATCTCGCGGTCCGTGAGTTCGAGCCCCGCGTCAGGCTCTGGGCTGATGGCTCGGAGCCTGGAGCCTGTTTCCGATTCTGTGTCTCCCTCTCTCTCTGCCCCTCCCCCGTTCATGCTCTGTCTCTGTCTGTCCCAAAAATAAATAAAAAACATTAAAAAAAAAAAATTTAAAAAAATGCATGTCTACGTAAGTCTAACACGAGCTTTTTCAAGAAGTAGAAACCCAAATTCTAAATTATAAGAAAGCATCGTCCATAACTTAATTGGAAGCTTGTTTTTCTTTCTCAGGGTACCTAAAATAACAGTGCATCTTACAACCGATGGCATTCATTTCAGCGAAATGCAAAATTACCGAAAGAACGAAGAGAGAAAGAAGGAATTACTACCCAGCTCCTGACGTTCAGAATAGAATTACACAGCAAGACATGAGCCTTGCAGAACAGGAGTCTGTCTTTAAAGAAAAGATCTTCTAAACTATTTTCTTTTGATCCTGGGCACCCCACCCCCGCAACCCCCTGCTTCAGCATTTCAACAGCCAGGCTCAGAAGACTCAGCCTGTGGGGTCCTCCCTTAGCGGAGGAGATAATCCTTCCAGCTCTGGAAGGCAGGCTGGAGGCTTCCTGCTCTAGATGGCTGGGACGGCGGGGAGGGGGGGGGGGGGGGGAGGTCTGCCTGTGTTGGGCCCTGGGAAAAACAGGAAGATGAAAGCAATGGGGGAAGAGAGCCCAGGCAGATAAGTCAGCCACTCAGGGCACCCGTGATGGAGGGGGCTTTGCCCCTCTTCCTGCTTGGAGTCCCGGGAGGAGGCCGCCTTACACACAGCCCTGTAACTATCCCAGGTGGGGGGCCCTGCGCCTGGCTCCCCCGGCCCCTGTATTGCCCCCAGATGGGATCCAGGCCAAGCTAAGAGGGAGCCGTGGAGTTGCTGGAGGGGATCACTGTGATGTGACTCAGAAGGGACCTGAGGAAACCCATGGCCAAGGAGCCCAAGCCTCCCTTCTCTGGGATTCCCTGCCTCTGGGATCCCAGAAGCCACACTCCTTCCCCCTCCTTCGCAGGCTCCATCTTGTCAGTAGTGGACGCCTGGCCACCTTTTCTTAGACTGAGCCTCACAGATGAGGATTATTGGATAGGACTAATAATTGAAAGGTCACATTTTTCCCCATGCCAGCCAGAGAATAGGACATGGGGAGACCAGAAAAAATGAAAGAGCTACATTTTTTCTTCACCTCCCCCCCCCCCCCCCCCCAATATAGTTGCATTTCAGGACGCCTGGGTGGCTCAGTGAGCTGAGCATCCAACTCCATTTCAGCTCGGGTCATGATCTCTTGGTTCTTAGGATCGAGCCCCATGTCAGGCTCTGTGCTGATAGCGCGGAGCTGCTTGGGATTTTCTCTCTCCCTCTCTCTCTGCCCCTCCCCCCCCAAAGAAATAAATAAACATTAAAAAAAAAAGACCCTGCTACATTTATAAAAATGAAAGCTAGAAAGAACTTTGATGTACTGCAACAAAAGGATGGTTTAGCAAGTTATTACACGTTCATAGAATGTAACTTTACTGAAAAAAAAAAAAACCCAAAAAACCCAAAAAACTTTACGTAGTTATTAAAATGGTCTTTGCAGACTATTTTAATGATACGGTAAGTGGGAGTCAGGAAATAAATGTGTATATACTGGAAGATCTCAGTTATATATAAAAAACAGGCTGTAGAAAATTCACTAAAATGTTAACAGTGGTAACTTTGAATGGAGAAGTATGGGTCATTTTAATTCTTTATACTTCTCTGTATTTTCTAAATTTTCTGCAATGAGTACGTAGAGCCAGAAAGAATAATAAAAACATTTCAAAACAAAATCTTTTTTTTTTTTTTAATGTTTTTTATTTATTTTTGGGACAGAGAGAGACAGAGCATGAACGGGGGAGGGGCAGAGAGAGAGGGAGACACAGAATCGGAAACAGGCTCCAGGCTCCGAGCCGTCAGCCCAGAGCCCGACGCGGGGCTCGAACTCACGGACCGCGAGATCGTGACCTGGCTGAAGTCGGACGCTCAACCGACTGCGCCACCCGGGCGCCGCTCAAACAAAATCTAACACAGCAAATGTCACAAACGGGTTTCTGAAGCCCCTCGCTCTTCTGAAACGTAACCCAACGGCACCAGCATGTGGACAGCTTGGCTGAAGGACAGACTGTGGCGAATGATCACGTCTCCCTGCTCCCTACTGTTCGGTCCAAGTATGACAGTTTTCTCCCAGATTGTTCCCAAAGCTCATCATTTAACACCAGCCATTTCTTTATGAACACGGCAGTGAGGAATGTTCCGTTGACACGGGGACCCGCGCTGGCAGCTCTCGGAGGACCCCTGACTCTGGCGTTCTACTCCCCAGAGACAGTCTACCTCTCCGTAGGCACCTAAGACAAACACAGATGTACATACAAAGCAGAACTTGCCCTACTGCTTACTGGACCGTCTTATGGAACTACAAACGTTAAAATGGGGCGGTACCACAGGGACAGATCAGTGGGCCAGAATAAAGAGCCAAGGGAGGGGCACCTGGGTGGCTCAGTGCTTGAGCACCTGACTTCAGCTCAAGTCGTGATCTCACTCTTCGTGAGTTCGAGCCCCACGTCGGGCTCTGTGCTGACAGCTCAGAGTCTGGAGCCTGCTTCACATTCTGTGTTTCCCTTGCCCTCTGCCCTTCCCCCACTCACACTCTGTCTCTGTCTCACTCTCTCTCAAAGATAAATAAACATTAAAAAAAAATTTTTTTTAAAAAGAGCCAAGGGGGGAAAAAAAGGAAGAAAAAGCCAAGAAATATTTGCAAGTAGAGTATCCATATTAAAAGAAAAGGAAAGGGAAAAAAAAGGATAGAACCAAGGTGGCATTTCAAACAGGGATGTATTTCGTTCTGAATATAATGACAAATTGGGGGTGGGGCTTATCAGGAGCTGCTATAGATGAGTAAGAATTAGCTCATATTTAGTAACTATGGACTCCATGGCTTACATACATGTTTTCGAACACCCTCCTGGCTTTGGTCTTCTGTTCTAGTTTACTTTGGGTCTGGATTTTTAAATTTTTACTTCCATTTTTTTTTTAATTTTTTTTTTAACGTTTATTTATTTTTGAGACAGAGAGAGACAGAGCATGAACGGGGGAGGGTCAGAGAGAGGGAGACACAGAATCTGAAACAGGCTCCAGGCTCTGAGCCGTCAGCCCAGAGCCCGACGCGGGGCTCGAACTCACGGACCGCGAGATCACGACCTGAGCCGAAGTGGCCGCTTAACCGACTGAGCCACCCAGGCGCCCCCATTTTTTTTTTTTTTAAAAAACAAATGTAAGTGCTTTAGTTTTTTCTTTTTAAAATCATCATCATTATTATTATTTTTCATCATGATAAGAATACTCTTTAATTCCCATCCCCTACTTTCCCCATCTCCCACCCACCTCCCCTCTGGAGGGCTCCCCTTTCTCCACATCCTTGTCAACACCTGTTGTTTCTTTTGTTGTTGATTTTAGCCCTTCTGACAGGTGTGAGGTGATAGCTCAGTGTGGTTTTGATTTGCATTTGGCTGATGATGAGTGATGTGGAGTATCTGTTCCTGTGTCTGTTGGCCATCTGGATGTCTTATTTGGAGAAATGTCTGTTCCTAGTCTTCTGCCCATTTTAAAATTAGATTATTTGTTTTTTGAGGATTGAGTTTTATAAGTTCTTTTATTTTATTTTATTTTTTTAAATTTAATTTAAGTTTTATTTATTTATTTATTTATCTATTTATTTATTATTATTTTTAAAAAATTTACATCCAAATTAGCATATAGTGCAACAATGATTTCAGGAGTAGATTCCTTAGTGCCCCTTCCCCATTTAGCCCATCCCCCCTCCCACAACCCTTCCAGTAACCTTCAGTTTGTTCCCCATATTTATGAGCCTCTTCTCTTTTGTCCCCCTCTCTGTTTTTTTATGAATTTTGTTTCCCTTCCCTTATGTTCATCTGTTTTGTGTCAAAGTCCTCATATGAGTGAAGTCATATGATTTTTGTCTTTCTCTGACTAATTTCGCTTAGCATAATACCCTCCAGTTCCATTCACGTAGTTGCAAATGGCAAGATTTCCTTCTTTTTGATTGCCAGGTAATACTCCATTGTATATATATACCACATCTTCTTTAGCCATTCATCCATTGATGGACATTTGGGCTCTTTCCGTACTTTGGCTATTGTGGATAGTGCTGCTATAAACACGGGGGTGCATGTGTCCCTTCGAAAGAGCACACCTGTGGATAAATGCCTAGTAGTGCAATTGCTGGGTCGTAGGGTAGTTCTATTTTTAGTTTTTCGAGGAACCTCCATCCTGTTTTCCAGAGTGGCTGCACCAGCTTGCATTCCCAGAGTGTTATAAGTTCTTTATAGATTTTGAATACTAACCCTTTATAGGATATGTAATTTGCAAATATCTTCTCCCATTCAGTAGGTTACCATTTAGTTTCATTGTTTCCTTTGCTGTGCAGACACATTTTATTTTGATCTAGTCCCAATAGTTTATTTTTGCTTTGGTTTCCCTTGCCTCAGGAGACGTATCTAGAAACATACTATGGCCAGTGTTAGAAAATTATTGCCTGTGTTCTCTTCTAGGATTTTTATGGTTTCAGGTCTCACATTTAGGTCTTTAATCCATTTTGAGTTTTATGTATTGTGAAAGAAAGTGGTCCAGCTTCATTCTTTTGCATGTGGCTGTCCAGTTTTCCCGACATCCGTTTGTTGAAGAGACTTTTTCCCACTGTATATTCTTGCCTCCTTTGTTGAAGCTTAATTGACCATATAATTATGGGTTTATTTCTGGGTTTTATGTTTTACTCCATTGATCTGTGTGTCTATTTTTGTCAGTACCATACTGTTTTGGTTACTGTAGCTTCATAACATAACTTGAAGCCCGGAATTGTGATGCCTCCAGCTTTTGTTTTCTTTTTCAAGGCTGTTTTTGGGGTCTTTTGTGTTTCCATACAAAGTTTAGGATTGTTTGTTCTAGTTCTGTGAAAAATGCTATTGGTATTTTGATAGGGATTACATTAAATGTATAGATTGCTTTGGGTGGTGTAGACATTTTAACAAGGCTTGTTCTTCAAGGGCACCCAGCTGGCTCAGTTGGTGGAGCATTCAACTCTTGATCTTGGGGTTGTGAGTTAAAGCCCCACCTTGGGTGTAGAGATTACTTGAAAATAAAATCTTTAGGGAGCTTTCCAGAATGCTCGGTGAGAAGTGGAGGAACGGTGGGTGCCCAAGCTGTGCCCAGCCGTGAGCTTCTTTCTGCTCCCCCACACTGGCCTCGGCCCGCTCACCAGCTATAGAAAATAGTGAGAGATAGAAACTACTTATTATGTTTTGGGGTCAAACCCAATGCCACCCAGGAAGAAATGGAAAAGCCTTACGGGAAACCGGCTTTGAAGTACCACCTTGATAAGAATCCAAATGAAGGAGAGAAGTTTAAACAGATTTCTCAAGCTTACGGAGTGCTCTCTGATGCAAAGGAAAGGGAATTATATGACAAAGGAGGAGAACAGGCAATTAAAGAAGGTGGAGCAGGTGGTGGCTTTGGCTCCCCCATGGACATCTTTGATAGGTTTTTTGGAGGAGGACGAAGGATGCAGAGAAAAGGAGAGGTTAAAATGTCGTGCATTAGCTCTCTGTAACCTTAGAAGATTTACATATTGGTGCAACAGGAAAACTAGCTTTTCAAAAGAATGTGATTTGCGACAAATGTGAAGGCCCAGGTGTTAAGAAAGGAGTGGAAGACTGTTGTCCCAATTGCTGAGGTACTGGAGTGCAAATAAGAACTCATGGGGGAGGACTTGGAATGACTTCAGCAAATTCAGTCTGTGTGCATGGAGTGCCAGGGCCATGGGGAACGGATCGGTCCTAAAGATCGATGTAAAATCTGCAATGGAAGGGAGATAGTTTGAGAAAAGAAGATTCTAGAAGTTCATATTGACAAAGGCCTGGAAGATGACCAGAAGATAAACATTCCATGGTGAAGGAGACCAAGAACTGGTTCTGGAACCAGGAGATGTCATCACTGTTTTAGATCAGAAGGACCAGGCTGTTTTTCCTCGGCGAGGAGAGGATCTTTCCATGTGTGTGGACATCCAGTGGGTTGAAGCCTTGTGTGGCTTTCAAAAGCCAACATCTGCTCTGGACAACAGAACCACTGTCATCACCTCTCATTCCAGGTGAGATTGTCACGTACGGCGATGTTAAGCGTATGCTAGACAAAGGCGTGCCAATTTATCGTAGACCATGTGAAAAGGGTCACCTGATCATCGAATTTGAGGTAAACTTTCCTGACAATGACTTTCTCTCTCCTGATAAACTCTCTCTGCTGGAAAAACTCCTACCTGAGAGGAAGGAAGTGGAAGAGACTGATGAAATGGACCAGGCAGGACTGGTGGACTTTGCTCCACATCAGGAAAGATGGCGCCATTGGAATGGAGAAGCATATGAGGACGATGAACATCATCTTAGGGGTGGTGTTTGGCGGTCAGACCTCTTAATGGAGCCAGTAAATAGCACTGCTGGCATTTTATATGCGGTATTGAATGAGTGAAAGACTACATTCGTAGCTCACTACTTGCTATTGCTTTTGCTTTAAATATTCAACTATAGGGGCACCTGGGTGGCTCAGTCAGTTAAGCGTCCGACTAGCTCAGGTCATGATCTCACAGTTTGTGGGTTCGAGCCCCGCGTCGGGCTCTGTGCTGACAACCTGGAGCCTGGAGCCTGCTTCCGATTCTGCGTCTCCCTCTCTCTGCCCCTCCCCCACTCGCACTCTTGTCTCTCTCTCTCTCAAAAAAGTATAATAAACATTTAAAAACATTAAAAAGATATTCAGCTATAGTAGTGTTTTAAAAGTTAAATGAAGAGTAAACTTAAATAAAAAGCTCTGACTCTGCCCTGTGTGTGTGATGACTTCAGTGTGCAAGGTAAGTTTCATACTTGTAAAAACTACTTAAAAAAAAAAATCTCCCCTAGCATTTATTACGTCATACCTTGTGATTGATCTCAGCTCTATGGACATGAAACAGCTTAAACTGAAATGCTAGGTGTATGTATGGACTTCAGTGTATGACCCTTAATTGTTAAGCTGTACAGTTAAAACTTGTGTTTAATTGGCAATCAGAAAAAAAACTTAATTTGTAGAGAAGTGCTGGTCTGTAGTTCGCTTAAGTGGGATTCATTGTGATGTTTCTGCATTTCTTCTGTTGCCTCAACTGTCTGTTCGTTGAAGATGGCATGCTGTGTAATTGGGACTGTGGTATCAGTGATAGAAAGGATACTTTGCTTTTTTGTTTTTTTTTAAATGTTTATTTATTTAAAAAAAATTTTTTTTCAACGTTTTTTATTTATTTTTGGGACAGAGAGAGACAGAGCATGAACGGGGGAGGGGCAGAGAGAGAGGGAGACACAGAATCGGAAACAGGCTCCAGGCTCCGAGCCGTCAGCCCGGAGCCTGACGCGGGGCTCGAACTCACGGACTGCGAGATCGTGACCTGGCTGAAGTCGGACGCTTAACCAACTATGCCACCCAGGCGCCCCAATGTTTATTTATTTTTGAGAGAGAGAGAGAGAGTGTGTGTGTGTGTGTGTGAGCTGGGGAGGGGCAGGGAGAGAGGGAGACCCAGAATCCCAAGCAGGCTCCAGACCCCGAGCTGTCAGCACAGAGCCCGACGCGGGGCTCGAACCCATGATCCATGAGATCATGACCTGAGCAAAAGTCAGACACTCAAGTTACTGACGCAATCAGGTGTCCCAGAAAGGATACCTTTTTAAGAAGGAGTTTATAATATGCTGCTGTTTGAGGGCTTGCAATTATAGAATTACATTCCCTTCTGCTCTGTCATTTTTAACATATATATATCTAATTTTTTTTTTCAATGTTTTTTATTTATTTTTGGGACAGAGAGACACAGAGCATGAACAGGGGAGGGGCAGAGAGAGAGGGAGACACAGAATTGGAAACAGGCTCCAGGCTCCGAGCTGTCAGCACAGAGCCCGACGCGGGGCTCGAACTCACAGACGCGAGATCGTGACCTGGCTGAAGTCGGCCGCTTAACCGACTGCGCCACCCAGGCGCCCCAACATATATATATCTATATGTAATCAGTCCTGTTTACACTTTTTTTTCCTTCTCTGTGGACCATGATAAGCTTCAGAGTGGTGACTTCGGGAGCAGGGTCACTGAGAGTGAAGAGGCATTGACATGGATGGATGTTAATTTGCATGTATGAGATAGGAAGGTGTTTTTTAGCTATGTTACAGGCTTCCTTTAAACCATTTAACTTACACTCTGAAGTAACTTGCAATTTAATGTTGGTAGTATAGCAAATTATGGTGAATAGCTTTAATTGTATGTTCAACAGTTATGTTCATAAGCTTAAATCTGGATATCAGAATTAAGCAATTCTTGAAACGTTTGAATGTCTCCTTAATATACTGATTACAGGGGCGCCTGGGTGGCTCAGTCGGTTAAGCATCTGACTTCCGCTCAAGGTCACGATTTCACAGTTTGTGAGTTTGAGGCCTGCGTGGCCTGTGCTGACAGCTCAGAGCCTGGAGCCTGCTTCGGATTCTGTGTCTCCCACTCTCTCTGTCCCTCCCCACTTACAATCTGTCTCTCTCTCAATCTCAAAATAAATAAACATTAAAAAAAAAAAACTTTCTAGAAAATATACTGATTCTAAAGCAAAATAAATAAGTAAAATCTTTAAAAACTTGTTTTGTCCTTCCCACCCATGAACACGGAATGTCTTTCCATTTCTTTGGGTCATCTTGAATTCCTTTCATCTGTATTTTATAGTTTCCGTACGTAGTACAGGCCTTTCACATCTTTAGTTAAGTTTATTCCTAGATATTTTGTTGCTTTTGGTGCAGTTGTAAATGGGATTGTTTTCTTAATTTTGCTTTCTGCTGCTTCATTATTCGTGTACAGGAGTGCACTGGATTTCTGTACATTGATTTTATATCCTGTGACTTTACTGAATTCATTTATCAGTTCTAGTCGTTATTTGGTGGAGTCTTTAGGGTTTTTCTGTGTAGACTATCATGTCATCGGCAAATAGAGTTTTACTTCTTCGTTACCAATTTGGATGTCTTTTATTTCTTTTTGTTATCTAAGTGTTGTGGCCAGGACTTCCAGAACTATGGTGAACAACAGTGGTGAGAGTGGACACCCCCGTCTCGTTCCTGATCTTAGGGGAAAAGCTCTCAGTTTTTCACCATTCAGCATGAGGTTAGCTGTGGGTTTTTCATACATGGCCTTTATTATGTTGAGGTATGTTCCCTGTAAACCTACTTTGCAGAGGGTTTTTATCATGAACCATTGTTATACTTTGTCAGGTGCTTTTTCTGCTCCTGTTGAAATGATCATATGGTTTTTATTATTTCTCTTATTGATGTGACGTATCACGTTGATTGTTAGGTGGATATGAAATCATCTTTGCATCCTGGGAATAAGTCCCACTTGATCATGGTGTATGATTTTTAAATATATTCTTGGATTCAGTTTGCTAATATTTTTTTGAGGATTTTTGCATCCTATTCGTGAGAGATATTGGCCGGTAGTTCCCTTTTTTTGCAGTGTCTTTGTCTGGTTTGGGTATCAGGGTAATGCTGTCTTCATAGAATGAATTAGAAGTTTTCTTTCCTCTTGTATTTTTTGGAATAGTTTGAGAAGAATAGATATTCACTCTTCTTTAAAGGTCTGGCAGGGGCACCTGGGTGGCTCCGTGGGTTGAGCGTCTGACTTTGGCTGGGGTCATGATCTCACGGTTCATGGGCTTGAGCCCCTCATCAGGCTCTGGGCTGACAGCTCAGAGCCTGGAGCCTGCTTCAGATTCTGTGTCTCCCTCTGGCTCTGCCCTTTCCCTGCTTGCGCGCGCTCTCTCTCTCTCTGTCTCTCTCCCTCAATAACAAACATTAAAAAAAAAAATGTTTAAAAAAAAATGTTTTGTAGAATTCTCCTATGAAGCCATCTGGTCCTGGACTTTTGTTGGTTGGGAGTTTTTGGATTACTGATTCAATTTCATTGATGGAGATCAGCGTGTTCAAATCTTCTTTCTTCCTGCTTTAGTTTTGATTTTTTTTTTTTTTTAGTGTTTATTTATTTTTGAGAGAGTGCAGGTAGGGGAGGGGCAGAGAGAGGGGCACAGAAGATCTGAAGCAGGCTCTGCACTGACAGCAATCAGGCAGATGTGGGGCTCGAACTCACGAACCATGAGATCATGACCTGAGCCAAATTCAGATGCTGGACCGACTGAGTCACCCAGGTGCCCCTAATTTTGATGGTTTCTATGTTTCTTTGTTTTGAGGAATTTATTCATTTTTTCTAAATTGTCCAATTTATTGGCATATAGGTTTTCATGATATTCTGCTACAATTGTTTGTATTTCCGTGATGTTGGTTGTTCTCTCTCCTCTTTCATTAATAATTTTATTTATTTGGGTCCTTACTCTCTTTTTTTAATGTATCTTGCTAGAGGTATATCAATTTTATTAACTTTTTTTCTTTTCTTAATTTAAATTCTAAT
Source organism: Neofelis nebulosa (assembly GCF_028018385.1). Lineage (NCBI taxonomy): Eukaryota > Metazoa > Chordata > Mammalia > Carnivora > Felidae > Neofelis > Neofelis nebulosa. The sequence goes on from NC_080788.1 coordinate 6,215,938, forward strand.
TAGGAGCCCCTGGGTGGCTCAGTCAGTTAAGCATCTGACTCTTGATTTCAGCTTGGGTCATGGTCTCTCAGTTTTGTGAGTTCAAGCCTGTGCTAACAGCACAGAGCCTGCTTGGGATTCTCTCTCTCCCTCTCTCTCTCTCTCTCTCTCTCTCTCTCTCTCTGTGCCTCCCTGCCCCCTCTCTCAAAATAAATAACTACACTTTAAAAAATTCTAGTTAGTTAATATATAGTGTAATATTCGTTTCAGGAGTACAATTTTATCATTTCTTTTCCAGGAACAAGCGTCTGGTTTCATTGATCTATCCTACTGTTTTTTTAGTTTCCATATCATTTATTTCCGCTCTAATCTTTTGCCTCATCCTTCTGTTGGTGTTGGGTTTTTTTTTTGTTGTTCTTTTTCTAGCTCCTTTACATGTAATGTTAGGTTGTTTATTTAAGATTTTTCTTGCTTTTTTGAGGTAGGCCTGGATTGCTATAAGCTTCTCTCTTGGAGCCACTTTTGCTGCATTGGAAAGGTTTTGGACCATTGTGTTCTCACTTTCCTTTGTTCATTTGTTTTTATGTATTTTTTAATTTCTTCTTTGATTTCTTTCTTGATTAATTCATTGTTTGGTAGCATGTTATTTAACCTCCATGTATTTGGGCTCTTTCCAGATTTTTTCTGGAAAAAAGCTGATTTCTCAACTTGTAAAAAATGTTTATTTATTTTCGAGAGAGACAGAGTACGAGTGGGGGAGGGGCAGAGAGTGAGGGAGACCCGGAATCTGAAGCAGGTTCCAGGCTCTGAGCTGTCAGCACAGAGCCAGACACAGGACTTGAACTCACAAACCGAGAGATCGTGACCCGAGCTGAAGTTGGCTGCTTAACTGACTGAACCACCCAGGTGCCCCTCTAGTGGCCGATTTCTAGTTTCATAGTGTTGTGGTTAGAAAGGATGCATAACATGACTTCAGTCTTTTTGAATTTGTTGAGACTTGTTTTGTGACCCAGTATGTGATCTGTTCTGGAGAATATTCCACATACACTTGATAAGAATGTGTGTTCTGTTGTTTTATGATGGAATGGTCTGAACAGATCTATGAAATCCATCTGGTCCAGTGTGTTATTCAAAGCCATTGTTTTGTTGTTGATTTTCTGTTTGGATGATCTGTCCATCAATGTAAGTGGGGTGTTAAAGTCCCCTACTATTATTGTAATACTATCAATTATTTTCTTTATGTTTGTTGTTAACTGTTTTATGTGTTTGGGTGCTCTCATGTTGGGGGCGTAAATATTTACAATCGTTATATCTCCTTGTTGACTTGTCCCCTTTATGATTATATAGTGTCCTTCTTTGTCTCTTGTTACAGTCTTTGTTTAAAGTCTGTTTTGTTCTTTTTTTTTTTTTTAAGTTTATGTATTTATTTTGAGAGAACAAGCACAGATGGGGAAGGGGCAGAGAGAGGGGGGCGGGGAGACAGAATCCCAACCAGGCTCCATGCTGACTACCGTGAGGCTCGTTGTCACAAACTGTGAGGTCAGGACCTGAGTCGAAATCAAGAATCAGATGATTACCCACTGAGCCACCCAGGTGCCCCAAGTCTATTTTGTTCTACAGAACTATCGCTAACCCATCCTTCTTTTGACATCCATTTGCATGATAAACGTTTTCTGTCTCCTCACTTTCAATCTGCAGGTGTCTTTTAGTCTAAAACGAACCTCTTGTAGGCAGCATATAGATGGGTCTTTTTTCTTTAGACACTCTCTCACCCTATGTCTCTTGATTGGGGCATTTAGTCCATTTATTCAAAGTAATTATTGATAGATAGGTATTTATTGCCATCTTGCGCCTTGTTTTGTGGTTGTTTCTGTTCACTTTCTCTGATCCTTTCATGGTCTGTTGACTTTCTTTAGCGATACACTTGGGTTCCTTCCTCTTTATTCTTTGCATATCTATTACTGGTTTTTGATTTGTGGTCACCATTAGGTTTGTATGTAACCTCGTCTGCATGTAGCGGTCTGTATTAAGTTGATGCACTTAGTTTAAAGCCCATTCTTTACTCCTCTTCCTCCCACATTTTTGATATAAGGCGTCATATCCTTATATTTTGTGAATCCCTTGACTGATTTTTACAGAAATGTTTATTTTTACTGCTTTTGCATACTTTTACTTTGTCAAATACTGTCACTTATGGTCTTCCTTTCCACTCAGGGTCCCCTTTAACATTCTTGTAGGACTGGCTTAGTGGTTATGAACTCCTTTAGTTTTTGTTTGTCTGCAAAACTCCTTCTCTCTCTTTCTATTCTGAATGATTGCCTTTCTGCATAGAGTATTCTTAGCCATAGATTTTTCCCTTTCAGCACTTTGAATATACCATGCCACTCCCTTCTGGCCTGCAAAGTTTTTGCTGGAAAATCCAATGATAGCCTCATGGCGTTTCCCTTGTTTGTAACTGTTTTCTCTTCGCTTGCTGATTAAGATTTTTTTCTTTCTTGTTACTTTTTGCCATTTTATTTATTTTTAAGTAAGCTCTATGTGAAAAGTGCGCTCGAACTCATGACCCTGAGATTAAGAGTCACATGTTCTCAGGGTGGCTGGGTGGCTCAGTTGGTTACACGTCTGACTCTTGATTTCGGCTGAGGCCATGATCTCATGGTTCCAGGGATAGAGCCCCACATTAGGCTCTGTGCTGACAGTGCAGGGCCTGCTTGGGATTTTCTCTCTTCCTCTCTCTCTGCCTCTCCCCACCTCTCACAATAAATAAATAAACTTTAAAAAAGGAAAGAGTCACATATTTTACCAACTGAGACAGCCAGACACCCCACTCTTTTTTTTTCTTATTTATTTCAGAGAGAGAGAGAAAGAGAAGGGGCAGAGAGAGAGAGAGAGAGAGAGAACCCAAGCAGGCTCTGTACTGTCAGTGCAGAACCTGACATGGGGCTCAAAACCACAAGCTGTGAGATCATGACCTGAGCCAAAACCAAGAGTCAGATGCTTAGCCGACTGAGCCACCCAGGTGTCCCCCGGCACCCTACTTCTTGCCATTTTAATTACTCTGTGTCTTGGTGTGGACCTCCTTGGGTTGAATTTTTGGAGGTATCTTTTGGGGTATTTCTGTGCCTCCTGGAGATCTGTTTCTTTCCCCAGATTAGGGAAATTTTCAGCTATTTTTTCGTCAAATAAGTTTTCTGCCCCCTATCTCTCTCTTCTTCTGAGATCCTTATAATAGGGAATGTTATTACACTTGATGGAGTTCCTGAGTTCCCGAAGACTATTCTCAATTTGTATAATTTTCTTTCCTCTCCTTTCCTCACCTTGGTTCCTTTCCATTATTCAGTCTCCCAGGTCTTTAATTCATTCTTGTGCTTCAACTAACCTGTCAAATGTATTTTATTCTATCAAGTGTATTTTTAATTTCATTTATTGTATTCTCAATCTCTGATTGGTTCCTTTTATCTCCATGTTAAGGGTTTCACTGATGTTTTCCACTCTTTTCTCAAGTTCAGTGGGTCTTTTTATGATCATTTCTTTATTTTTATTATTATTTTTTATTTTAGAAATTGAGAGATAGCAGGGAGAGGGGCAAAAGGAGAGAGAGAGAATTTTTTTAACTTATTTTATTTTTATTTATTTATTGAGAGAGAAACTTAAGCAGGCTCCATACTGAGTGTGGAGCACCATGAGGGGCTCGAATCCACAACCCTGGGATCATGACCTGAGCTGAAATCGGGAGTCAGACTCTCAACTGACTGAGCCACCTGATACTTTAAATTCTCTATTGGGCATATTACCTATATTCATTTTGCTTTGGCCTCTTGCTGTGGTTTGTTCCTGTTCTTTCATTTGGGGCAGGCATATTCCTCTGTCTCCTCATTTTGTCTGACTCTCTGTGCCTGTTTCTGGGTGTTAGGAAAGTTAACTCCTTCTCCTGCCCTTAACAATAATTGCCTTATGAGGAAGAGGTCCTGTAGTGCTGTGCGGTGCAATGTCCCCTGTTCCCCGGGACCTGGCCCTTCAGGGAGTGTTCCCTATGTGTGTTGCATGTGCTCTGCTGTCGAGTCTTGGCCTCTTTTTCCTTCAGTCCAGTTGTCTGCTGAGGCTCTTTTTGCCCATTCGGGCAGCAAGGTGTGCCGCGGTCTGACTGCAAAACGAGACTTGCCCCCACCACTGCCGGAACTGAGGCCCTCTGTTTTTGTGTTCTTACAAGCGCCTCTAAATCTTTTGGAGAGCAAGACTAGGCATAAATAATTAAAAGCCTAAAATTTAAAAAGGTAGTTATGGTGAGTACAAAGAACTATGTGTATTCAAGGGAGTGAGAAATCACATTTGCCTTTGGGGGTTGGGATAAGCATTAGGGATACGGTGGCATTCTAGGTGAGTCTATGGGGAGGGAATGGCATTCTAGGTAGAGGGAACCGAAAATACGAAGATACGGAGGCAGAAAAGAAGTAGGTGTTGGGAAGCACAGGGAGTGGTCCTGGGTGGAGTATGTGTTCATTCATTCCCTTATTCCAAAACATTTGTCGAGGATTTACTATGTGCCAGATACTGGCTTCTAGAGTTGGCTTGGCAGCTCAATTACACGATCCAAGACTTTCGTCCTTTATAGATTGCTAATTGTTGATATTCTGTGTGTCCAACAACATTTCCTGCTGGGACACCATGTGTGTAACAGCTCCTAGTACCAAATCCTCATACGACAATGTGTGAGAAAGCAGTCTCCTCTCACCTGGCAGTTAACATTAAGGAAGCGTCAGGATCCACTGCAGTCTTCCCTCAGGCCCAAGGCCTTGTTTCCTTTTCCAGCCCCGTTTCGTGCTTCATCTGTTCTTCACATTCTGCTATGCTCCCTCTGATACTTGCCGATAATTGGACTTGGACAAATCGATTATCCATATGGGACAAAATGCAATAAACTGCCTCTCTTCTTCTTCAGATCAATATGAAAATCAACTCTGGGTCTATTACAGATGTAAATGCCAGAGGTAAAACTTGAAAACTTTTAGAAAACAATGTAGGGAACACCTTTCTAATTCTAGAGTAGGGAAAGAGTTCTTAAACCAGATGCCAAGAAGCTCTAATTATAAAAGAAAAGATTTATACATTGCATTTAAACTAAGAACACTTATTCAACAATAGACATTGTAAAAAAATGAGGGAAAAAGGGAGAAAATATTTATAACTTATGCACCTAAACAAAGGATTGCTATCAAGAATGCATAAAGGATGTCTTCAAATCTATCAAGAAAAAGATCAACGACCTATCAGAACATATGCAAAAGGCATGAATAGTCATTTCACAAAAGAGAAAATACATATGGCTGATACGTACCTGAAAAGATGCTCAATCTCCATCATAATCAGGGAAATGCAAATCAAGACCACAAGCAGATACCATTTGACATCCATGAGATTGACCAAAATTAAGAAATCTCACTCACTGTACTTGAGTGTTAGAGACGATATAGATTGATGAGAACTCATAAACATTGCCGGTGAGTATGTAAATTGATTCAACTACTTTGAAGTAATTTGGCATTATTTTGTACATTTGAACATCTCTATACCCTATGGTCCAATGAGAAGACGCTTATATACATGAACAAGAGACACTATGAAGGTGTTCACTGATTATTGTGCAGAGTGACAAAACCCTGGGACGGATGTAATACCCATTGGTAGGAAAATGAATCAATAAACTTTGGTATATTCACACAGGGGAATAATATACAGCTCTGAAATTTCACACAATGAAAATAATATATAATAACAATAGGTATGAACCTGAGTATATAATGATGAGTGAAAAAAAAGGACTTCTTAAATGACCACATGGAGTCTAATGCACTTAAAATTGTTTTAATTACTTAAAAAATATTTTTAACATTTATTTAGTTTTGAGAGACAGAGATAGAGCACGAGCAGGGGAGGGGCAGAGAGAGGGGGACACAGAATCCAAAGCGGGCTACAGGCTCTCAGTTGTCAGCACAGAGCCTGACACGGGGCTTGAACCCACAAACCTGAGATCATTACCTGAGCCGAAGTCGGATGCTTAGCCGGCTGAGCCACCCAGGCACGCCTTAAATTATTATTATTAAGTTTATTTATTATGAGAGAGAGAGGGAGAGACAGTGCAAGCGGGGGTAAGAGCAGGGAGAAAGGGAGACCCAGAATCTGAAGCAAGCTCCAGGCTGTGAGCTGTCAGCACAGAGCCTGACGCAGAACTTGAACCCACAAGACGTGAGATCATGACCTGAGCCAAAGGTGCCCCTACGGTACACTTTTTATAAGACTCTCTAAAACAAGGAAAACAAAACAATACGTTATGTAGGCACTCATATGTGACAAAACCATTTTTAAGGGCTATATGGATGTGAGACCAAAACTAGAGGCAACACGAGAAAAAAATAGATACATTGGGCTGCATAAAAATTTTAAACTTCTGTGCGTCAAAGGGCACAATCGACAGAGTGAAAAGGCAACCCACAGAATGGGAGAAAAATTCGCAAAGCATATATCCGATAAGGGATTAATATCCAGAATATATAAAGAACTCCTACAACCCCAAAACAATGACTACAACCCCCCCCCACACCTGATTAAAAAATGGGCAAAGGTCTTAAATAGACATTTCTCCGAGGAAGATATGCTAAGGGCCAACAAGATGAAAGGTGTTCAACATCACTAATCATTAGGAAATGCAAACAATATCCACAGATACCTCCTCACACACATTAGGATGGGGATCAAAAAAAAAAAAACAGAAAATAACAAGAATTCATAAAGATGAGAAGTTGAGGGGCGCCTGGATGGCTCAGTTGGTTAACCATCGGACTCTTGACTGTGGCTCAGGTCTTGATCTTACATTTCGTGTGTTGGAGCTCCACATCGGGCTCCGTGCTGACAGTGCAGAGCCTGCTTGGGATTCTGTCTCTCTCCCTCTCTCTCTATGCCCTTCCCACACTCACTCTCTTTCTCTCAAAATAAATAAATAAACTTTTAAAAAAGAGATGAGAAGTTGAAACTTTTATACATTACAATAGACAAAATTGTGACAGAAGCAACCCAAGTGTCCATTGTGTTTGAATGGATAGAGAAAGGCGGTATGTAGCTGAAGTCATTATGCTAGGTGAAACTTGCCGGTCACAAAATGACAAAATATTGTACCATTCTGTTATATGAAGTATGTAGAGGAGTCAAATTCCTAGAGACAGAAAGTCGAATGGTGGTTAACAGGGGCTGGGGGAAGGGAGAAATTGTTTTCTTTAATAGATACAGAGTTTCAGTTTGGGAAGATGAAAAAGTTCTGGAGATGGAGGCTGGTGATGGTTGTGTAACATTTTGAACGTTTTTTTCCTATTTATTTATTTAAATATACATCCAAGTTAGAATATAGTGCAATAATGATTTCGGGAGTAGAATCCAGTGATTCATCCCATACATATAATACCCAGTGCTCATTTCAACAAGTGTCCTCCTCAACGTGCCTTGCCCATTTAGCCCATCCCCTGCCACCCACCCGCCACCCCTCGAGCAATCCTCAGTTTGTTCTCTGTATTTAAAAGTCTCTTATGTTCTGTCCCCCTCCCTGTTTTTATATACGTTTTGCTTCCCTTCCCTTATGTTCATCTGTTTTGTTTCTTAAAGTCCTCATATGAGCGAAGTCATATGATATTTGTCTTTCTGTGACTGACTAATTTCGCTTCGCATAATACCCTCTAGTTCCATCCACGTAGTTGCAAATGGCAAGGTTTCATTCTTTTTGATTGCTGAGTAATACTTCATTGTATGTATATACCACATCTTCTTTATCCATTCATCTGTTGATGGACATTTGGGCTCTTTCCATACTTTGACTATTGTCAATAGGGCTGTTATAAACATAGGGGTGTATGTGCCCCTTTGAAACAGCACACCCATATCCTTTGGATAAATAGTAGTGCAATTGCTGGGTTGTAAGGTAGTTCTAATTTTAAGTTTTTGAGGAAACTCCGTACTGTTTTCCAAAATGACTGCCTCAGTTTCACCAGCAGTGAAAAAGAGATCCTCTTTCTCTGCATCTTTGCCAACATGTCATTGCCTGAGTTGTTCATGTTAGCCATCCTGACTGGTGTGAGGTGGTATCTCATTGTGACTTTGATTTGTATTTCTCTGATAAAATGAGTGATGTTGAGCATTTTTTCATGTGTCAGTTAGCCATCTGGATGTCTTCTTTGGAAAAGTGTCTATTCATGTCTTTTGCCCATTTCTGCACTGGATTGTTTGTTTTTCGGCTGTTGAGTTTGATAAGTTCTTATAGATTTTGGATACTAACCCTTTATCTGATATGTCATTTACAAATATCTTCTCTCATTCTGTTGATTACCTTTTAGTTTTGCTGTTTGTTTTCTTCACCATGCAGAAGCTTTTTATCTTGATGAGGTCCCAATAGTTCATTTTTGCTTCTGTTTCCCTTGCCTCCAGAGACGTGTTGAGAAAGAAGTTGCTGCAGCTGAGGTCAAAGAGGTCTTTGCTTACTCTCTCCTCGAGGATTTTGATGGCTTCCTGTCTTACATTGAGGTCTTTCATCCATGTTGAGTTTATTTTTGTGTATGGTGTAACAAAGTGGTCCGGGTTCATTCTTCTGCATGTTGCTGTCCAGTTTTCCCAGCACCGTTTGCTGAAGAGACTGTCTTTATTCCATTGGCTATTCTTTCCTGCTTTGTCAAAGATTAGTTGGCCATACGTTTGTGGGTCCATTTCTGGGTTCTTTATTCTGTTCCATTGGTCTAAGCATCTCTTTTTGTGCCAGTATCATACTGTCTTGATGATTACAGCTTTGGAATACATCTTGAAGTCCAGAATAGTGATGCCTCCAGCCTTGATTTTGTTTTTCAGGGTTGCTTTGGCTCTCCAGGGTCTTTTCTGGTTCCATACACATTTTAGGATTGTTTGTTCTAGCTCTGTGAAGAATGCTGGTGTTATTTTGATAGGGATTGCATTGAATATGTAGATTGCTTTGGGTAGTATCAGCATTTTAGCAATATTTGTTCTTCCAATGCATGGGCATGGAATATTTTCCCATTTTTTTGTGTGTCTTCTTCGATTCCTTTTATAAGCTTTCTATAGTTTTCATTGTATAGATTTTCACCTGTTTGGTTAGGTGTATTCCTAGGTATTTTATGGTTTTTGGTGCAACTGTAAATGGGATCGACTCCTTGATTTTTCTTTCTGCTGCTTTATTATTGGTGTATAGAAATGCAACCGATTTCTGTGCATTGATTTTATACTCTGAGACTTTGCTGAATTCATGGATTAGTTCTAGCAGTTTTTTTGTGGAATCTTTTGGGTTTTCCACATAGATTATCATGTCATCTGCAAAGAGTGAAAGTTTGACTTCCTCCTTGCTGATTTAGATGCCTTTTATTTCTTTGTGTTGTCTGATTGCTGAGGCTAAGACTTCCAACACTATGTTGAGTAACAGTGGTGAGAGTGGACATCCTTGGTGTGTTCCTGACCTTAGGGGGAAAGTCTCAGATTTTCCCCATTGAGGATGATATTAGTGGTGGGTGTTTTGTATATGACTTTTATGATCTTGAGGTATGATCCTTCTTTTTTTAATTTTTTTTTTTCAACATTTTTTATTTTTATTTTTGGGACAGAGAGAGACAGAGCATGAACGGGGGAGGGGCAGAGAGAGAGGAAGACACAGAATCGGAAACAGGCTCCAGGCTCCGAGCCGTCAGCCCAGAGCCTGACGCGGGGCTCGAACTCACGGACCGCGAGATCGTGACCTGGCTGAAGTCGGACGCTTAACCGACTGCGCCACCCAGGCGCCCCGAGGTATGATCCTTCTATCCCTACTTTCTTCAGGATTTTTATCAAGAAAGTATGCTGTAGGGGTGCCTGGGTGGCTCAGTGGGGTAAGCATCCGACTTCGGCTCAGATCTCGTAGTTTGTGAGTTCAAGCCCTGCATCTGGCTCTGTGCTGACAGCTGACAGCTTTGGATTCTGTGTCTCCCTCTCTCTCTGCCCTTTCTCTGTTCACACTCTGTCTCTCTCTCTCTCAAAAATGAATAAACATTTTTTAAAAAATTTAGAAAAAGAAGGGATGCTGTATTTTATCGAATGCTTTCTCCGAATCTATTGAGAGGATCGTGTGGTTCTTATTCTTTTTTTTATTAATGTGATGTATCACACTGATTGATTTGTGGATATTGAACCAGCCCTGCCTCCCAGGAATAAATCCCACTTGATCATGGTGAATAATTCTTTTAATGTATTGTTGGATCCAGTTGCCTAGGATCTTGTTGAGAATTTTTGCATCCATGTTCATCAGGGAAATTGGTCTGTAGTTCCCCTTTTTAGTGGGGTCTTTGTCTGATTTTGAGATCAAGGTAATTCTGGTCTGTAGAATGAGTCTGGAAACTTTCCTTCCATCTCTATTCTTTGGAACTGCTTCAAAAGAATAGGTGTTAACTCTTCTTAAATGTTTGGTAGAATTCCCCTGGAAAGCCATCTGGTCCTGGACTCTTGTTTTTTGGGAGATTTTTGGTTACTGATCCAATTTCTTTGCTGGTTATGGGTCTGTCCAAATTTTCCATTTCTTCCTGTTTCAGCTTTGGTAGTTTATATGTTTCTAGGAATTTGTCCATTTCTTCCAGATTGCTCATTATTGGTGTATAATTGCTCACAATATTCTATTATTATTGTTTGTATTTCTGCACTGTTGGTTGTGATCTCTCCTCTTTCATTCTTGGTTTTATTTATTTGGGTCCTTTCCTTTTTCTTTTTGATCAATCTGGCTAGGGGTTTATCAATTTTGTTAATTCTTTCAAAGAACCACCAGCTCCTGGTTTCATTGATCTGTTCTTCTATTTTTTTTTTTTTTTAATCTCAACATCATTGATTTCTGCTCTAATCTTTATTATTTCCCATTGTCTGCTGGTTTGGGGCTCTATTTGCTGGTTTTTTTTTCCCAGCTCTTTAAGGTGTAAAGTTAAGTTGTGTATCTGAGACCTTTATTTCTTCTTTAGGAAGGCCTGGATTGCTATATACTTCCCTCTCATGACTTCCTTTGCTGCATCCCAGAGGTTTTGGGTTGTTGTGTTATCATTTTCATTGACTTCCATGTACTTTTAAATTTCCTGTCTAATTTCTTGGTTAACACATTCATTCTTTAGTAGAATGGTTTTTTTTAATGTTTGCTTGTTTGTGTGTTTGTTTAAGAGAGAGAGAGGGTGCAAGCAGAGGCAGGGCAGAAGGAGAGGGAGACACACAGACTCCGAAGCAGGCTCCAGGCTCTGAGCTGCCAGCACAGAGTCTGATGCAGGGCTTGAACTCATGGACCATGAAATCATGAACTGAGCCAAAGTCAGATGCTTAACTGGCTGAGCCACCCAGGAGCCCCTAGTAGGATGTTCTTTAATCTCCAAGTATTCGTGGTCTTTCTGAATTTTTTCTTGTGGTCGATTTCAAGTTTCAAGTGTTGTCCTTACTACAAGTGTTGTCCTTATTCAAGTGTTGTTCCCTTCCCTACTGGAAGGGAAGACAGATCAGGTTCACAGCAGACCTATACACAGAAACTTGGCAGGCCAGAAAGGAATGGCATGATATATTCAATGTGGTGAATCAGAAAAATATGCAGCCAAGAATTCTTTATCCAGCAAGACTGGCATTCAAAATAGAAGGAGAGATAAAGAGTTTCCCAGACAAAAACTAAAGAAGTTAGTGACCACTAAATTAGCCCTGCAAGAAATTTTAAGGGGGTCTCTCTGAGGGGAGAAAAGACAAAACAAAACAAAAAAGACCAAAAGCAGCAAAGACTAGAAATGACCAGAGAACATCACCAGAAACTCCAACTCTACAGGAAATTCATATCTTTCAGTACTCACTCTAAATGTCAATGAACTAAACTTCCCAATCAAAAGACATAGATATCAAAATGTATAAGAAAAGAAGATCCATCTACATGCTGTTTACAAGAGACCATTTTCGACCTAAAGACACCTTCAGATTGAAAGTAAGGGGATGGTGAACCATCTATCTTTCTAATGGCCACCAAAAGAAAGCTGGAGTAGCCATACTTAGACAAACTAGATTTTATTTTATTTTTTAATTTTTTTAATGTTTATTTATCTTTGAGAGAGAGAGACAGAGCATGAGTGGGGGAGGAGCAGAGAGAGAGGGAGACATAGAATTTGAAGCAGGCTCCAGGTTTTGAGCCGTCAGCACAGAGCCCGATGCAGGGCTCGAACCCACGAGCTGTGAGATCATGACCTGAGCTGAAGTCGGCCGCTCAACCAACTGAGCCACCCAGGTGCCCCAGACAAACTAGATTTTAAAATAATGACTGTCACAAAAGGTGAAGAAGGAAATTATATCATAATTAATCCATAATTAATCTTCTATCCACCAAGAAGAATTGTAAACATTTATGCACCCAATGTGAAAGCACCCAAATATATAAATCAATTAATCACAAACATAAAGAAACTCATTGATAATAATACCACAATAGTAGGTGATTTCAACACTCCACTTGCGGCAATGGACAGATCATCTAAACAGAAAATCAACAAGGAAACAATGGCTTTGAATGACACACTGGACCGGATGGACTTAACAGATATATTCAGAACATTCCATCCTAAAGCAGAAGAATACACATTCTTCTCAAGTGCAAATGGAACGTTCTCCAGAATAGATCACATACTGGGACACAAATCAGCCCTTAACAAGTACAAAAGGATTGACATCATGCCATGCATATTTTCAGACCATCATGAATGTTTTTAGTGCCTGAACCATACACTTAAAAATGGTTTATAGGTTGGGGCTCCTAAGTGGCTCAGTCTGTTGAGCATTAGAAACTTGATTTTGGCTCATGCATGATTTCAGGGGCATGGGATCGAGCCCTGCCTAGGGTTTCCTCCTGAGCATAGAGCAAGATTAAGATTCTGTCTCTCAGGGCACCTGGGTGGCTCAATCAGTTGAGCGTCCTACTCTTGATATCAGCTTGGGTCGTGATCTCTAGGTTGTGAAATCAAGCTCTGCACTGGGCATGGAAACTGCTTTGATTCTCTCTGTCTCAAAATTAATAAACATTTAAAGAAAAGAGACTCTAACTCATGAGTTGTTAACTACTGTTAATATTTTTGCAGTCTTCAGTTTTATGTATATATATATATATATATACACATAAAAAAAATATATATATATACATATACATATATGTATATGTATATGTATACATAAAAAATATATATACACATACATATATGTATGTATGTATATGTATATTTATACATACAAATATATATACATATACATATATATTTGTGCTAAAATTAGAATATGGAACACTCTTTTTTGTAACTTTATTTTTCACCTAACAATAAATCCATAACATTTTTGCATATCAGTAAATATTCCTTAACAGTATTAAAAATTTTTTTTTAAGGTTTATTTATTTTTGAGACAGAAAGAGACAGAGCATGAGCAGGGGAGGGTCAGAGAGAGAGGGAGACACAGAATCCGAAACAGGCTCCAGGCTCCGAGCTGTCAGCACGGAGCTCGACGCGGGGCTCGAACTCACGGACCGCGAGATCATGACCTGAGCCGAAGTCGGACGCTCAACCGACTGAGCCACCCAGGTGCCCTAACAGTATTTTAAATATAGTCATACAATTCCATTGTATGGATATACTACAGTTCATTTACATAGGTAACTATTGTTAGATTTTAACTTCTTTAATTTCCTTATTATTAACATGCTGGATTGAACCTCCTCATTCACTCTTTGCACCCACTCCTGATCCTTTCCTCTGGGTAAACTCAGGGATGTGGAATTGTTGAGGCAAAGATACACTAAAAAGTTAGAGCCTTTGATATCAAAAAAGTCCAGTGATCCTCAGGAAAGTTTTACCAATGCTCCTGTCCGCAAATAAAATATGCAAACAGTACATGAGTCCATTTTCTCATCTCCTCATCAACTAGGAGCTTTATGAGTTTTTGAATCCTTTCTAAAAAATCTTATTTCCCTGATGTTTTAATTTGCATGTCTCTGATTACAACTGAGATGGAATATTATGTTTCTAGAGTTTAAAATATTAACTAGTTTTTAATTGAAAAAACTAATTCATATACATAGTATAAATATCAAACAGCATAAAAACATACACTATGAAACAAGTCTTCTTCCTGTCCTAGAGCCCTAGTCCTCCTGAGGCAGCCACCATGATCAGTTTCTTGCTTCTCCTTCCTGAAATATGTACGTATACAAACACGCACACACAAGAAGAAATGCATCTATGTAGATTTATATCCTTTTTGTACACAACGAGAACATGTTTTTAAGAGTAAAACATGGGGCTCCTGGGTGGCAGTCGGTTAAGCGTCTGACTTCAGCTCAGGTCATGATCTCGCAGTTCGTGAGTTCAAGCCCTGCGTGGGGCTCTGTGCTGACAGCTTGGAGCCTGGAGCCTGCTTCAGATCCTCTGTCCGCCCCCTCTCTGCCCCTCCCATGCTCATGCTCTGTCTCTCTCTCAAAGATAAATAAACATTAAAAAACAAAAAGTGAAATACAAATCCCGAACCCTGCCTACTGCTCAGACCCCATCGGGGGTGCCCTCCCTGCCAGTCACCACACCCACTGGACTGGCCATCTTTGTGGCCCTCACTCTGAGCTCCTTCCTGCTTCGGAGTCTTTTTTTTCTTGCACCCTGCTGCCTCAGCTCAAATGGCGTCTCTAGAGAAGTCTCTCTGACCACCTGTTGTAAAGCAGCCCCACTGCACTTAATCTGTCACGGTCACACCTCTTGGTTCACGATTTCCTTTACAGTATTTACCACTATCTGAAGTGATCTCATTTCTGGATATTTAGTTTGTTCCTTGCATCTCTCCTCTGGCAGAATGTAAGCTTAGATTTGAGCCATTCTGTTTTCCTCCATTTCTCCAGTTCCTAGGACAGTTCATGGCATAAAGTAAGTCCTCGACTCATATTTGTTGAATGAGTGATTCTTGGGCACGCTGCGCTGTATTTCGCAGTTTTTACTTAACATTGAGTGACATAGTTCAGCGCTGCGCGCACACGCGTACGTATGTTGCATATGTATCTGTTTCGTTCTTTTTTACTGCTGCACAAATATGTCATAATCCAATTAGCCCGTTCCCCATTGACGGACAATTTGATTGTTTCTAGTATTTTGACATTTCTTTTTTCTATTTTATTTTTATTTCATTTTTATTTTATTTATTTATTTTTTGAAATTTATTGTCAAATTGGTTTCCATACGACACCCAGTGCTCATCCCAAAAGGTGCCCTCCTCAATACCCATCGCCCGTATTTTGAGATTTCAAACATGCTCACCTGTGTGTTATTTCACTTACATAGGAATATATTCCTAGAAAGAGAATTGCTGGATAAAACGGTGTTGTGTTTGCAGGTTTTTATATTTTATTGAGGTGTAATTGAGACATACCATTATGCTGGTTTCAGGGGTATAGTGTAATGATTCCTGTATATTGTGAAATAATTACCACAGTCTAGTTAACATCCTCCACCAGGGGTGCCGGCTCAGTCAGTTAAGCCTCCTTCTCTTGATTTTGGCTCAGGTCGTGATCCCAGGGTGGTGGGATCAAGCCCCGAGTTGGACCCTGTGCTGAGCATAGATCCTGCTTGAGATTCTCTCTCTCTCTCTCTCTCTCTCTCTCTCTCTCCCTCTCTCTCTCTCTCTCTCTCTCTCAAAAATACATAAATAAATAAAATAAACCAACCAAACAAAACACGTCCTCCACCATACATAGTTAAAAATTTTTTTTCTTGTGATGAGCACTTTTAAGACCTGTGTGTTTGTAGTTTTAATAGATCAAGTGCCCTTTCACAAAAGTCACACCAACTCACATGTATGTTTTCCCCAGAGATGTATGTGTCTGCTTATCCATGTTGTAACCAGATATGTATTGCCACATGTTCTTATTTTTATCGAACTGGGGGGAAATGTGGACACAAGCAAAAATTGGCTCTCACAGAAAACATAAATATAAACGGTTCACAAAACATGTTAAAAGATGCTCAACCCTACTCAACACAATAAGACTATTGCATGGCTTTAACTATGAATGAGGTGAGGCACCTTTTACCTTGCGTACAAGGCAATGAATTTTAAATCTAGAGCAGTGATCCCCTCGTCTTATTTTTATGCCATTGGCACATCAGTGCAGAAATTCTAATTATATGCACTTGAGGTCCATGCCTTATTATTATTATTATTATTATTATTTTTGGCTGAGAGTTTAGTTTTGTTTGGAAAATCCCTACCACTGAAATTATTAAGCTTTTTTGCATATTTTTTCTCGGTATTTTTATAGTATTTTAGAATGTTCATCTTTAATCGATAGGGATTCAATTGCCCCGATATCATTTATTGATCTGTCCATCTCTTCCCCGCTAATTTGCAATGGCACCTTTATCTTATACTGGTGTTCCATTTGCCTGCCATGCCGTCGCTATGGGAATGTAAAGTCACTTATGAATGTGTGAAGTTGCCTTCCTAGAGATTTCACTTTGGGGAAGTCTGAGAATCTTGATGTATCGTGCTATGGGGAGGGGAAAAAAGCAAGCGCCTTTGAGAGTAGCAAAAAGGAATACCTTCCAAAACCATGAAGACAACACAAATCTGGGCTCTGGGTTGGAGGCACTCCTGGCCCTCTCTCTCAAGGCCAGGCCTTGGGAAGGCCTGAGGGTGTGAGAACTTTGGAGGCAGGTGGCTCAAGGGGAAATTTACAACCTTATAAGCGGAGATTACTAAACCAGATAGAATGAAAACAAACGCATTTAGTGTTCAATGCAGGACGCTTTAAAAAGAACAACAAAATAAACGTAAGGAAAGCAAATGGAAGGAAATCATGAAGCTGAAAGGAGAAAATAATAAATTTGAAAACAGACAAGTGCTGGAACTGATAAATAGGAATGATTTTTGGAGAGGAAAAACTAAAAACCGGTGAATAACAATGAAGAGAAAACGGTAAAGCATACTCACAGCAAGATGCTGTACTAAGATATTAACAAATAATTTTGGTCTATTTCATCTGTTCTAGGCTGAGACAAGTAAATTAGTCCGTCATTTCTATTGTATTTTTTTTGAAGTTTTAATTTAAATTCCAGTTAGTTAACGTAAAGTGTAATATTAGTTTCAGATGTCCAGTATAGTGATTCCACACTTCCATACATCACCCCGTGCTCATCATGACAAGTGGCTTCCTTCGTCCCCAACACCTGTTTCACCCACCTCCCCTCTGGTAAATATCAGTTTTTTCTCTGTAGTGAAGAGTCTGTTTCGTGGTCCACCTCTCTCTCTCTTTTGCTTTCCCTTTGCTCATTTGTTTTGTTTCTGAAATTCCACATATGGGCAAAATCATGTGGTGTTTGACTTTCTCTGACTGACTTGTTTCGCTTAGCATAATACTCTCTGGCTCCATCCATGTCATTGTAGATGAAACGATTTCATTCTCTTTTTTTTTTTTTTGGCTCAATGTACCGTGTCTTTTTTATCCATGCATCAGTGGATGGACATTTGAGCTGTTTCTATAATTTGGCTATCGTAGATAGTGCTGCTGTAAACATCAGGGTGCCTGTATCCCTTTGATTTAGTGTTTTTGTATTCTTTGGGTAAATACCCGGTAGTGGGATTGCTGGATCGAAGGGTAGTTCTACGTGTAACTTTTTGAAGAACCTCCATACTCATTTCCAGAGCGGCTGCACCAGTTTGCATTCCCACCAACAGTGCACGAGGGCTTCCCCGTCTCCATATACTTGGTGAACCCTGTTGCCTCTTGAGTTGTTGACTGTAGCCATTCTGACAGGTGTGAGGTGATAATTTCACTGTGATTTTGACTTGCCTTTCCCTGATGATGAGTCATATTGAGCATCTTTTCATGTGTCTGTTGGCCACATGCATGTCTTCTTTGGGAAAATGTCTTCTTGTCATGTGCCCATTTTTAATTGGATTACTCATTTTTCGGGTGTTGAGTTGTATAAGTTCTTTATGTATTTTGGATGTTAACCCTTGATTGGATACATCATATGCAAATATCTTCTCCCATTCAATAGGTTGCTTTTTAGTTTTGTTGATTGTTTCCTTTGCCGTGCAGAGGCTTTTCATTTTGATGTAGTCCCAAAAGTTTATTTTTACTTTTTAAGGTTTTCTTTTTAAACTATCTCTACACCGAATGTGGGGCTTGAACTTACAACCCCAAGATCAAGAGTCGTGTGCTCTACTGACTGAGCCAGCCAGGAGCTCCAGTTTGTTTTGCCTTTGTTTCCCTTGCCTCGGAAGACATATCTAGAAAGTAGTTGCTAAGGCTGATGTCAAAGAAGTTGTTGCCCATGCTCTCTTCTAGGATTTTTATGGTTTCAGGTCTCACAGGTAGGTCTTTAATCCATTTTGAATTTATTTTTGGGTGTGGTGTAAGAAAGTAGTCCAGGTTCATTCTTCGGCCTGTAGCTGTTCAGTTTTCTCGACACCGTTTGTTGAAGAGACTGTCTTTTTCTCATTGGATATTCTTTCCTGCTTTATCGAACATTACTTGGCCATATAATTGTGGGTTCATTTCTTGGTTTTCTATTCTGTTCCATTGATCTCTGTGCCTATTTTTGTGCCAGTGTCAGACTGTTTCGATTCCTACAGCTTTGTGACATAACTTTTAGTCCAGAATTGTGATGCCTCCATTTTGCTTTTCTTCTTCAAGGTTGCTTTGGTTATTTGGGTTCTTTTGTGGTTCCACACACATTTTAGGATTGTTAGTTCTAGCTCTGTGAAAAATGCTGTTGGTGTTTTGATAAGGTTTGTATTAAATGTGTAGATTGCTTTGGGAATAGACGTTTTAACATTTGTTCTTCTAATCCATGAGCACGGAATGTCTTTCCAGTTCTTTGTGTTATCTTCAATTTCGTTCCTCAGTGTTTTATAGTTTTCAGAGTACAGGCCTTTCACCTCGTTGGTTAGGTTTATTCCTAAGTAGCTTATTATTTTTGCTGTAACTGGGGTTATAAATGGGGTTGTAAGTGGGGCTGATTGTAAATGGGGTTGATTCCTTAATTTCTCTTTCGGCCGCTTCATTATTGGTACATAGAAATGCAATCGGTTTCTGTATGTTGACTTTGTATCCTGCAACTTTACTGAATTCACTGATCAGTTCTAGCAGTTTTCTGGTGGAGCCTTTTGGGTTTTCTCATGTCATCTGCAAATGGTGAAAGTTTTACTTCTTCCTTGCCAATTTGGGTGCCTTTTATTTCTTTTTGTTGTCTGATTGCTAAGGCTAGGATTTCCAGCACTATATTGAATAAAAGTGGTGAAGAGAGTGGACGTCCCTGTCTTGTTCCTCACCATAGAGGGAAAAGCTCTTAGTGTTCCCCCATGAGGATTATATTAGCTGTGGGTTTTCATATGTGGCCTTTATTATGTTGAGGTATGTTCCCTCTAAGCCTACTTTGTTGAGGGTTTTTATCACGATTGGATGTTGTACTTTGTCAAAGGCTTTTTCTGAATCTACTGAAATGACCATATGGTTTTTATCCTTTCCCTTGTTGATGTGATAATGTCATGTTGGTGGATTTGTGACTCTTGAACCACTCTTACAAGCCAGGAATAAGTACCACCTGATTATGGTAAATGATTTTTTTTAAACATATTGTGGGATTGGGTGTGCTAGTATTTGTTGAATATTTTTGCACCTATATTCAGGAGAGATATAGGCCTACAATTCTCTTTTTTTGTGCTGTCTTTACTCGGTTTGGGTATCAGGGTAACACTGGCCTCATAGAATGAATTTGGAAGTTTTCCTTCCTCTTGTGTTTTTTGGAACAGTTTGAGAAGAATAGATATTATTTCTTCTTTAAATGTTTGGTAGAATTCGCCTGTGAAGCCATCTGGTCCCGAATTCTCTTTGTTGGGAGTTTTTAATTACCAATTCAGTTTCTTTGCTGGTTATTGATCTGTTCAAAATTTCTATTTCTTCCTGTTTCACTTTTGGTAATTTATATGTTTCTAGGAATTTATCAACTGCTTCTAGGTTGTCCAGTTTTTTGGCATATAGTTTTTCATAAAATTCTCTTATAATTGTATGTATTTCTGTGATATTAGTTGTTATTTCTCCTCTCTCATTTGTGATTTTATTTACTTGGGTCCTTTCTTTTTTCTTTTTGATAAATCTGTCTAGAGGTTTATCAATTTTGTTAATTTTTTCAAAGAACTAGCTTCTGGTTTCATCGATTGGTTTTATCATTCTTTTAGTTTCTTTAACATTTATTTCTGCTCTAATCTTTATTATTTCCTTCCTTCTAGTGGCTTTAGGCTTTGTTTGTTGTTCTTTCTCTAGCTCCCTTAAGTGTAAGGTTACATTATTTGTTTGAGATTTTTCTTGCTTCTTGAAGCAGACTTGTATTGCTATAAACTTTCCTCTTAGAATAGTTTTTGCTGCATCCCAAAGGTTTTGGACCATTGTGTTTTCATTTTTATTTGTCTTCATGTATTTTTAAATTCTTCTTTGATTTCTTTTTTTTTTTTTTTCAAGTTTATTTATTTATTTTGAGAGAGAGAGAGAGAGAGAGCACGGGAGGGGCAGAGTGAAAATCCCAAGCAGGCTCTGCACTGTCAGCACAGAGCATGATGCAGGGCTCAATCTCATGAACCGTAAGATCATGACCGGAGCCAAAATCAAGACTGCTTAACTGAGTGCGCCACCCAGGCTCTCCTTGTCTTTGATTTCTTGCTTGATTCATTCATTGTTAATAGCATGTTATTTAACCTTCACGTACGGATTTTTTCTTGTGATTGGCTTCTAGTTTCATACTGTTGTGGTCAGAAAATGTGCATGGTATGACTTTGATCTTCTTGAATCTGTTGAGGCCCGTTTTGTGGCCTAACATGTGATCTGTCCTGGAGAATGTTCCATGTGTACTTGAAAAGAATGTGCATTCTATTGCTTTAGGATGGAATGTTCTGAATGAATGTTCTGTTAAGTCTGTCTGGTCCAATGTGTCATTCAAAGTCACTGTTTCCTTGTTGCTACTCTGTTTGGATGAACTGTCCATTGTTGAGAGTGGGGTATTAAAGTCCCCTACTATTATTGTATTAGTATTGATTAGTTCCTTTATGTTTGTTATTAACTGTTTTATGCATTTGGGTGCTTTCATGTTGGGTGCATAAATATTTACAGTTGTTAGATCTTTTTGTTGAATTGTCCTCTTTATGATTATATAGTGTCCTTCTTTGTCTCTTTTAAAAAAAATTTTTTTTAATGTTTATTTATTTTTTTTCAACGTTTTTTATTTATTTTTGAGACAGAGAGAGACAGAGCATGAACGGGGGAGGGGCAGAGAGAGAGGGAGACACAGAATCGGAAACAGGCTCCAGGCTCCGAGCCATCAGCCCAGAGCCTGACGCGGGGCTCGAACTCACGGACCGCGAGATCGTGACCTGGCTGAAGTCGGACGCTTAACCGACTGCGCCACCCAGGCGCCCCTTTTTTTTTTAAATTTTTTTTTTTCAACGTTTTTTATTTATTTTTGAGACAGAGAGAGACAGAGCATGAACGGGGGAGGGGCAGAGAGAGAGGGAGACACAGAATCGGAAACAGGCTCCAGGCTCCGAGCCATCAGCCCAGAGCCTGACGCGGGGCTTAATGTTTATTTATTTTTGAGAGAGAGACAGAGCGTGAGTGGGGAGGGACAGAGAGAGAGGGAGATACAGTAGCCGAAGCAGGCTCCAGGCTCTGAGCTGTCAGGACAGAGTCCGATGCAGGGCTCGAACCCACAAGCTATGAGATCGTGACCTGAGCTGAAGTGGACGCTTAACCGATACAGCCACCCAGATGCCCCTCTTTGTCTCTTGTTACAGTCTTTGTTTGAAAGTCTATTTTGTTCTAAATTTTTTTTTTTTTCAACGTTTTTAATTTATTTTTGGGACAGAGAGAGACAGAGCATGAACGGGGGAGGGGCAGAGAGAGAGGGAGACACAGAATCAGAAACAGGCTCCAGGCTCCGAGCCGAGCCATCAGCCCAGAGCCTGACGCGGGGCTCGAACTCACGGACCGCGAGATCGTGACCTGGCTGAAGTCGGACGCTTAACCGACTGCGCCACCCAGGCGCCCCGAAAGTCTATTTTGTTCTATATAAGTATTGCTAACCCACCTTTTTTTTGACATCCATTTGCGTGATAGATGTTTCTCTATTGCCTCACTTTCATTTTTTAAATGTTTCTTTGTTTTTGAGAGAAAGAGAAACAGAGTGTAAGTTGGGGAGAGACAGAGAGAGAGGAAGACACAGAATCCGAAGCAGCTCCAAGCTCTGAGCTGTCAGCACAGACCCTGATGCAGGGCTCGAACTCACAAATTGTGAGATCATGACCTGAGCCGAAGTCGGATGCTCAACTGACTGAGCCACCCAGGTGCCCCTCCACTGCCTCATTTTCAATCTTCAGGTGTCTTTCAGTCTGAAGTGAGTGTCTTGTATGCAGCATATAGATGGGTGTTATTCTTTTATTCATTCTGTCACCTTATGTCTTTTGATTAGAGGGTTTAGTCCATCTACATTCAAAGTAACTACTGAAGATATGTATTTATTGCCATTTTATTACTTGCTTTTGGTTGTTTATGTAGATTTTCTCTGATCCTGTCTTGTTTGTCTCTTGTGGTTTACTGATTTGCTTTAGTGATATATTTGGATTTCTCTGTCTTTATTGTTTGTGTATTTATTAGTGCAAATAATAAATTTATTAGGTTTTTGCTATATGGTTACCATTAGGTTTGTATATAACCTCTTCTGCATGTAGCAGTCTATATTAAGTTGAGGTTGCTTAAGTTTGAACCCGTTCTTCTCTCCTCTCCTCCCCACATTTTAGGAATATGTGATTATATTTTATAACCTTTTTTTGTGAGATCCTTGACTGATTTTTTTACAGAAATATTTCTGTTTCCTACCTTCATACTGTCATGTTTGTTCTCTCCTTTCCACTCAAAGAGTCCCTTTTAATATTTCTTGCAGGAATGTGTTTAGTGGTCATGAACTCCTTTAGTTTTTGTTTGTCTGGGAAACTTTTTATCCCTCCTTCTGTTCTGAATGATAACCTTGCTGGATAGAGTATTCTTGGCTGCAGATTCTTCCTGTGTAGCACGTTGAATATATCATGCTACTCTGTTCTGGCCTGCAAAGTTTCTTTTATTATTATTATTATTATTATTAATTACTATTTTTTAATTTACATCCAAGTTACTTAGCATATAGTGCAGTAACGGTTTCAGGAGTAGAATCCAGTGATTCATCCCTTACGTATAACACCCAGTGTTCATCCCAACAAGTGTCCTCCTCAATGCCCCTTCCCCATTTAGCCCATCCCCCCATCCAAAACCCTCCAGCAACCCTCAGTTTGTTCTCTGTGTTTAAGAGTGACTTATGTTTTGTCCCCCTCCTTGTTTTTATATTATTTTTGCTTCCTTTTGCTTATGTTCATCAGTTTTGTATCTTACATTCCACACATGAGTGAGGTCATATGATATTTGTCTTTCTATAACTAATTTCGCTTAGCATAATACCCTCCAGTTCCATCCACGTTGTTGCAAATGGCAAGATTTCATTCTTTTTGATTGCTGAGTAATACTCCACTGTATATATATACACCACATCTTCTTTTTAAAAAAATTATTTATGTTTATTTATTTTTGGGAGAGAGAGAAACAGAGAGACAGAGTGTGAGCAGGGGAGGAGCAGAAAGAGAGGGAGACACAGAATCTGAAGCAGGCTCCAGGCTCTGAGCTGTCAGCACAGAGCCTGATGTGGGGCTCAAACTCACAATGGTGAGATCATGACCTGAGCCAAAGTTGGACACGTAACCAACTGAGCCACCCAGGCGCCCCTATACCATATCTTTTTTATCCATTCATCTGTCAATGGACATTTGGGCTCTTTCCATACTTTGGCTATCGTTGATAGTGATGCTATAAACACTGGGGTGTATGTGCCCCTTCAAAACAGTACTCCTATATCGTTTGGATAAGTACCCAGTAGTGTAATTGCTGGGTCATGGGGAAGTTCCATTTTTAAGTTTTTGAGGAACCTCCATGCTGTTTTCCAGAGTGGCTGCACCAGTTTGCATTCCCACCAGCAGTGCAAAAGGGTTCCTCTTTCTCTGCATCTTTCCCAACATCTGTCATTGCCTGAGTTGTTAATTTTAGCCATTCTGACTGAGGTGGTATCTCATTGTGGTTTTGATTTGTATTTCCCTGATAAAATGAGTGATGTTGAGCATTTTTTCATGTGTCGGTTAGCCATCTGGATGTCTTCTTTGGAAAAGTGCCTATTCATGTCTTTTGCCCATTTCTGCACTGGATTGTTTGTTTTTCGGCTGTTGAGTTTGATAAGTTCTTATAGATTTTGGATACTAACCCTTTATCTGATATGTCATTTACAAATATCTTCTCCCATTCTGTTGATTACCTTTTAGTTTTGCTGTTTGTTTTCTTCACCATGCAGAAGCTTTTTATCTTGATGAGGTCCCAATAGTTCATTTTTGCTTCTGTTTCCCTTGCCTCCAGAGACGTGTTGAGAAAGAAGTTGCTGCAGCCGAGGTCAAAGAGGTCTTTGCTTACTCTCTCCTCGAGGATTTTGATGGCTTTCTGTCTTACATTGAGGTCTTTCATCCATGTTGAGTTTATTTTTGTGTATGGTGTAACAAAGTGGTCCGGGTTCAGTTTTCTTCATGTCGCTGTCCAGTTTTCCCAGCACCATTTGCTGAAGAGACTGTCTTTATTCCATTGGCTATTCTTCCCTGCTTTGTCAAAGATTAGTTGTCCATACGTTTGTGGGTCCATTTCTGGGTTCTTTATTCTGTTCCATTGGTCTAAGCGTCTCTTTTTGTGCCAGTACCATACTGTCTTGATGATTACAGCTTTGGAATACATCTTGAAGTCCAGAATAGTGATGCCTCCAGCCTTGATTTTGTTTTTCAGGATTGCTTTGGCTCTCCAGGGTCTTTTCTGGTTCCATACACATTTTAGGATTGTTTGTTCTAGCTCTGTGAAGAATGCTGGTGTTATTTTGATAGGGATTGCATTGAATATGTAGATTGCTTTGGGTAGTATCAGCATTTTAGCAATATTTGTTCTTCCAATGCATGGGCATGGAATATTTTCCCATTTTTTTGTGTGTCTTCTTCGATTTCTTTTATAAGCTTTCTATAGTTTTCATTGTATAGATTTTTCACCTGTTTGGTTAGGTGTATTCCTAGGTATTTTATGGTTTTTGGTGCAATTGTAAATGGGATCGACTCCTTGATTTTTCTTTCTGCTGCTTCATTATTGGTGTATAGAAATGCAACCGATTTCTGTGCATTGATTTTATACTCTGAGACTTTGCTGAATTCATGGATTAGTTCTAGCAGTTTTTTTGTGGAATCTTTTGGGTTTTCCACATAGATTATCATGTCATCTGCAAAGAGTGAAAGTTTGACTTCCTCCTTGCTGATTTGGATGCCTTTTATTTTTTGTGTTGTCTGATTGCTGAGGCTATGACTTCCAGTACTATGTTGAATAACTGAACTGGAACATTTCTGTTGACAAATCTCCAACTATCATTATGGGTTTTCCCTTGTAAATTAATGACTTTCTTTGTCTTGATGCTTTTAGGATTTTCTGTATCAGTATATTTTGCAAATTTAATTACAATATATCTTGGTGTTGGGCTAATTTCATTGATTTCAATGGGAGTTCTCTGTACCTCCCGGATCTGGATGTCTTTTTCCTTCCCCATATTAGGGAAGTTTCAGCTATTATTTCTTCAAATAAATTTTCTGCCCCCTTTGCTCTTCTTCTTCTAGGACTCCAATAATATGAATGCATTACATTTGATGGAGTCACTGAGTTCCCTCTTTTCTTGTTTTGCATAATTCTTCTTTCTCTCTTTTTTCTTTTAGCTTCATTGCTTTGCATTACTTTGTCTTCTAGGTCATTAATTCGTTTCTCTGCTCCTTCCAGCGTACTGTTCATTGCATCAAGCATGTTTCTAATCTCATGTATTACATTCTTCATCTCTAATTGATTTTTTTTTAACTCTTTTGTCTCTGTGGTAAGGGTCTCACTAATGCCTTTCACTCTTCTCTCAAGTCCAGTGAGTAGCCTTATGATTGTTGCTTTAAATTCTCCGTCAGGTTGGGGCGCCTGGGTGGCGCAGTCGGTTAAGCGTCCGACTTCAGCCAGGTCACGATCTCGCGGTCCGTGAGTTCGAGCCCCGCGTCAGGCTCTGGGCTGACGGCTCGGAGCCTGGAGCCTGCTTCCGATTCTGTGTCTCCCTCTCTCTCTGCCCCTCCCCCGTTCATGCTCTGTCTCTCTCTGTCCCAAAAAAATAAATAAAAAACGTGAAAAAAAAAATTAAAAAAAAAAAAAATTCTCCGTCAGGCATGTTACTTACATCTGTTTTTCTTAGATCTCCAGCCATGGCCTTATCTTGTTCTCTCATTTGGGATAAATTCCTCTGTCTTCTCATTCTACTGTATTTCTAATGCACACACATACACAGACATGTACATTTTCAAATAGCATTTCCCCTCCATTCCCTACTTCCACTCCCATTCCAACTGTGTTCTCCTGTCATCCCCTAGCACCCACTTTTATGCATGTAACTATGTGTCCTTGATTGGGTATGTATCGTTGAATGACATCAGTGTTACGGTCTGAATTTTGTCTCCACCAAAGTTCTTATGTTGAAGTCCTAACCCTTAGAACCTCAGAATGAAATAGTACTTGGAGATAAAGTGTTTAGGGAGATAATTAAGTTAAAATGAGGTCTTTAGGATTGGCCTTAATCCAGTATGACTGGTGAACTTATTAGAAGAGGAAATTTGGGGGTGCCTGGGTAGCTCAGTCGGTTAAGCATCCGATTCTTGATTTCGGCTCAGGCCACGATCTCGTGGTTCATGAGATTGAGCCCCACGTCGGGCTCTGTGCTGACAGCGTGGAGCCTGCCTGGGATTCTCTCTCTCTGCCCCTTCCCCTGCTTGTTCACTTTATCTCTCGAAATAAACAAACATTAAGGAAAAAAAAGAGGAAATTTGGGCACAGACACGCATGTGCTCAAAGAAAAGACCGTGTGAAGATGGAGGGAGATGGCCAACTACAAGCGAAGGAGAGAGGCCTCAGAAGGAACCAGTGCTGCTGACACCTTGATCTCAGACTTCTAGCCTCCAGAAGCATGAGGAAATAATGTCCACTGTCTGAGCTCCCCGCGTATTGGACTTTATTGTGGCGGCCTAGTAAACTAAGACATTCAGTGCCGGTGTATGCATGTGTTTGTTTTTGAATTTACATATATCATCTCAGATATAGACTCAGTCTGTTTCTTTTTTTCCCCCCTTAGTGCAACGTCTAAAAATGTTTTCTTTTTGCTTATCCTATTTTCTACAGCGCATGTGTACATCGATTTGTTCTATTGTGGTAAAATACGTTTAACATAACATTTACCATCTTGGCCATTTTCTAACATACAGCTCCGTGTTGTGGAGTGCAGTCACTCTCTTGCGACGTAGCCACCTCCAGAGGTTTCTCGTCTTCCCAAACTGAAGCCCCACACTCATTAAAAGCAATTCCCCATTCCTCTCTCCCCTTAGCCCCTGGCAACCACCACTCTATTTTCTACTACTCTACTCTAAGTACTACTTAGAGTAGTACTAAGTACTACTAAGTACTACTAGAACTACTCTACGTACCTCCTCCTATAGGTGGAATCCTACAATATCATCCTTTTGTGGCCTTCTATTTCACTTAGCATCATGTCTTCAAGGTTCATCCATGTTGTGGCATCTGTCAAGATTTCCTTCCTTTTTAAGGCAGAATAATATCCTACTGTGCTTTCTACCACGTTTTTGGGGGCCATTCATCCACGGCTGGACATTGGGTTGTTTCCACCTCTCGGCTCTTGTGAATAACGCTGTCGTGAACATGGGTATGTAAGTATATGTTTGAGTCCCTGCTTTCGATTCTTTTGGGTGTATACCCAGAGGTCGACTTGCTGGATCATATGGTACTTTTATGTTTACTTTTTGAGGAACCTCCCTACTGCTTTCCATAATGGCTGTATCATTTTACGTTCCCGCTCACAGTGCGCGAGGGTTCCAGTTTCTCTACGTTCTCATCAAAATTTGTTATTTCTGGGGGCACGTGGGTGGCTCAGTCGGGTAAGCGCCCGACTTCGGCTCAGGTCAGGATCTCACCGTTTGTGAGTTCAGGCCCCGCGTCGGGCTTGGTGCTGAGCCTGGAGCCTGGAGCCTGCTTCACATTCTGTGTCTCCCTCTTTCTCCGTCCCTCCCCTGCTCACACTCTAACTCTCTCAAAATTAAGAAAACATTAAAATTTTTTTAAAAAAATTGTTATTTCTGGGGCGCCTGGGTGGCTCAGTCGGTTGAGCGGCCGACTTCGGCTCAGGTCACGATCTCGCGGTCCGTGAGTTCGAGCCCCGCGTCGGGCTCTGGGCTGACGGCTCGGAGCCTGGAGCCCGTTTCGGATTCTGTGTCTCCCTCTCTCTCTGACCCTCCCCCGTTCATGCTCTGTCTCTCTCTGTCTCAAAAATACATAAACGTTAAAAAAAAAAATTTTTTTTTAAAATTGTTATTTCTGTTTTTGTTTTTGTACACTAGTCATTTTAATAAGTGTGAGGTGGGATCTCATTGTGATCTCTTTTTAGTTGTCTTTTCTTCTATGGTGTTTTACTTTTGAATTTTAATACTGCCTGTTTTGACACATCAGTATCATCTTCATACAGCTTCTTTGTGGACTGTAATTTTTATCCCTATAAAATCCCATTAAAAAAAGTCGGATTTTATGCATTATGTGTTAAGTTCATCCTTGTCTGTTATTAAAAGTGTCTGCCATTTTGGTTTGTATGTGTCTCCTGTTTGCCAAGTCCTTTTATATTTATCTTTCTGGGTCATTTTGCTTTGGAAAATTCTTTAAAAAAAATTTTTTTTAAATGTTTATTTTTGAGAGAGAGAGGGAAGGAGAGAGAGAGAGAGAGAGAGCATGAGCAGGGGAGGGGCAGAGAGAGACGGAGACAGAATGTGAAGCAGGCTCCAGGCTCCACGCTGTCAGCACAGAGCCCGACGTGGGGCTCAAACTCACGAGCCGTGAGATCATGATCTGAGCTGAAGTGAGACGCTCAATGGACTGAGCCACCCGGGTGCTCCTGGAAAATTCTTACATATGATTGTATAGATTGGGTTTTTCAAAACGCACAGCCCGAGACCCAATCTCCCTTGCTACCACTTTATTGGGGAATGCAATCCCAGGAAAGCCAGAGGAAGGGAACAGGGAACATCGCTAAGGGGCGGGGAGGCGGGAAGAGCAAATCTGAGGCTGCATCACTCAGCAGGTCAAGGCTTGGAATGAAGAGGGAGTGTGTGTCTGATCTCATGGGACCATCTTCCAAGAGGCCATCTTCCTTTTTAACTGTATTTCATCATTGTCTATACAGGGAGAGAAAGAAGGGAGAATTTTATCTGGCAGCTTCTGTCCCCCATGGGTCAAACGTTCTCTCCACAAGTGTTAACTGCCCTTCACTTCAGGGTCGTCCAAGCTTGGCGCCCAGAGGGCCCCCAGTGTCTCGCACCTCGGCACCAATGTGGATGCCTCAGGGCAAGAGGGGGAGGCGTGCTACACAGGAGGGCTTGGGGCACTGGTGGGTTGTACCCACACGAAGTGAGTTGAAGCGCACAAGGTCTGTCATCTCAGCAGCAGCTGGCACGGAGCAAGCAGCCCTGTCACCCTGACGATCAGCGGCGGAGCCTGGCTTTATCAGGTTGCCCCCGAGCTGCAGGAGTAGAGGCTCCTCAAAAACTGCCATAAAGCTCCCCACGGCTTTTACAAATCCTTAAGCTGGCTGTCAGCTACCCCGAGCCTACCATTTTCTTTTTTGCAAGGTGTCTCATGTTCATAAAAGCCGGCCTACTCTGCATTTCTCATAATCATCACTGTCCCCATAACCAACGAAAGGCTGCAGGCATTGCAGTTCCCAGCTGAATTCCACCTTCTACCTGCCCCTCACCCCCATGTAACCACAGGTGAAAACCTCAGTAAGTTTGATGCCCAGTTCATGCCAAGGGTTACCACCACCTGCTTTACTCTAGCAAGTGCCCTTATTGCCATCAGACCAGTAAGGAGGCAATTCAATGTCACAATCCTATCCCGGGAGTCTTCTTTTAAGCGCCCTTGGGACCAATTGTCTCGGGGGGCAAGCGTGTGGCCGTGAGGTGAAGTGTGGAGGACTGTTTCTGTGTGTCAGAAGTCAGCTGGAACGCGGGCAGAACTGGTCACCCTGGAGAGGCTAGGACAGGATGGGTCAGAGGCTCTGGAGGCATGGAAGGACCAGAGGCTGTGATGTGGCACGAAGAGATGTCTGATAACAAAGGCGTATCATAGATTTTCTTTCCAAACAAGGCCTGTCCTATTTGCATTTATTGATGTAATGTGATGGATAGGCTTCGTTCTCATTCTGGCATCTTATTTTGTATTATGCTTTCTCTCTTCAGTGCTTCCTTTGTTTTGCATCTTTTGCTGTGTGGTGTGTGTGCGTGTTTTCTTCAGATTATTTCACCGCATTTGTGGCAATTTGGTGCTCTCTCTCTTCTGGAACCAGCAGACTTTGTCAAGACGAGATGTGTCAGATATGCTAAGATGTGATGCGATGCATAAAACCCGAGACTACACACACAGGCAGGCGTTCCTTGTTTGTTTCACTGTTGTCTATTTCTGCTCAACAGAAATCCTGATACGTTCAATTGTGCCCAGTGCCCACCAAAAGAGAGAAAAAAAAAAAAATGTTGGTGGGTTTATAATTACATCTTTAGCGAGAACATTCCTGAGAAAACTTGCATTTTGATGAGGATTAAGAACCAATCCTCGGCTTACGATTTTACCTGGTCTGGAGAGTAGAAGAATTTTCTATACAGCGGCTTCCGGTTCCTTATGATCCATGCTTTGTTGCTTCTCCTGTCCCCATGCAGTCTCAGTGCCAGGCTCTACAGGACACATTTCTGCTGGGATGTGATCCCTGGCCCTGCACCTTGGTGCCCTACAGTAGGTGAGTCGGCCCAGAGGCTGGTAGGGCACACCCACACCGGCACAGCTTGCAAAAACCGAATGATAGGTGGGAAAGACTATAGACCCCATAAATCTGTTCCATAAAACCCAAACTAAACGTATCTCATGTCAACTTGACTCTCATTCGAGTCATTCCAATATCCGACATGAGGTAAAGGAAAATTCGGGCCAAAAAAAAAAAAAAAAAAAAGAGAGATAGCGGTCTTAACTGACCACATCCAAAATTGCCTTTGTTTAAAAACAAAACCCAAAAACTGTCTTACCTGTGAACATTTTATAAAAGCGTATGCCCATGTGAACACATTGTTAGGGTTCTTCAACCCTGTCCTTAAAAAGAGCCATCGTACTGAGGGGCCCAGAGCTTAAGCTGTCTCTGTGTTGTACCTCATGGTTTACACACATGTAGACACAGCAATAATCTACAAAAAGGTATAAGAAAGTCCAACAAAGTTTTGGTCTTTTGCCAATGATGACTGATACTCTTTAGGAAATAAATATTGGAACCTTTTGAAAAAGAAGTTTTCTTATTCTCTTAGCTTCGTGTCTCACTGGTGCCTGTTCTCCCAATTGTACTGATGGGGTGAAGTCACAGAGCCCAGCAAGAAAGAGATTATTCTTTCCAAGAAAGGATTTACAGCAGCGTTGTCCCATAGAACTTTCTGCAATGATGGAACTGTTCTGTGTCTGTGCTATCCAAAATGGTAGCCATTTGCCACATGTTGCTAGCTATTAAGCCCTTGAAATGTGGCTAGTGAGACTGAAGAATTGGATTTTGCATAGATTTAATTAATTAAAGCAAAAATTAAAATAGCCACATGTGGCTAGTGGCTGCCATAGAAGACAGAGGAGATTTGAAGCCATTTGAGTGGGAAGATGACAAAGGAAGGGGGCCATGCCAGTCAAGTGGCTGTGACCAGCCTGCGGCTTTTTGTTTGTTTTTTACACCATTTTATTGAGGCATGACTGGCATAAAAACAGCTGTAAATATCTAATGTATACAACTTGATGAATTTGGAGGTAAGTACACACCCAAAAAACTATCACCATAATCTATGCCATAATCACACCTATCGCCTCCAAAAGTTTCCTCCTGCCCTTGTTTATTTGTTACTATTATCCTGTGTGTATGAAAAGAACACTTAACATAAGATTTACCCTTTTAGTAAATTAAAAAAATTAGGGGGCGCCTGGGTGGCGCAGTCGGTTAAGCGTCCGACTTCAGCCAGGTCACCATCTCGCGGTCCGTGAGTTCGAGCCCCGCGTCAGGCTCTGGGCTGATGGCTCGGAGCCTGGAGCCTGTTTCCGATTCTGTGTCTCCCTCTTTCTCTGCCCCTCCCCCGTTCATGCTCTGTCTCTCTCTGTCCCAAAAATTAAAAAAAAAAAAAAAAAAAAAAAATTAAAAAAAAATTTTTAATGTTTATTTTTTAGAGAGAGAGACAGAGTGCAAGCAGGGGTGGGGCAGAGAGAGAGGAAGACACAGAATCCGAGGCAGGCTCCAGGCTCTAAACTGTCAGCACGGAGCCCCAGACTCATCAACCAAGAGCACATGACCTGAGCCGAAGTCAGACTCTTAACTGACAGAGCCATCCAGGCACCCCACCCTCTTAGTAAATCTTCAAGTATGTACTACAATATTAACTAGAGGCACCCTGCTGTACAGATCTCTAGGTCTTATTCATCTTGTAGCCCTGAAACTTTGTAGCCTTTGACTTCCATCTCCCCATTTCCCCCTCCCCCCAGCCCCTGGCAACCACCACTCTATTCTCTGCTTCCACGAGTTTGACTCTTTTCGATTTCCCATGTAAAAATGAGATCGTGCAGTATTTGTCTTACCGTGTCTGGTTTCTTTCACTTCCAGGTTCATCCAGTTGTTGCAAATAGCAGGATTTCCTGCCTTTTTAAAAAGCTGAATAATATTCCGTTGTAGGTATATACCGCATTTCCCCCCAATTTACCCACTGATGACCATTTAGATTGCTTCCATGTCTTGGCTATTGTGGACAATGTTGTACGGAACACGGGAGTGCAGACACCCCTTTGAGATCCTGATCTCTGTTCCTTTGGATAGGTACTCAGAAGTGAGATTGCTGGATCATATGGCAGTTCTAGGTTTCATTTAAGAACCTTCCACACCGTTTTCCTCAGTGGCTAGACCAGTTTACACACCCACCAACAGTGTATCAAATGCTCCCTTTTCTCCACATCCTCCCTAACATTTCTCTTTTGTTTTTTCTGATACTCGCCATTCTAACAGGTATGAGGTGATATCTCATTGTGGTTTCGGTTTGCATTTCCCCGATGATGAGGGATGTTGAGCAGCTTTTCATGTACCTGTGGATCATTTGTATGTCTTCTTTAGAGAAATGTCTATTCAGTTCCTTTGCCCATTTTTAAATCGGGTTATTTGTTGTTGTTGTTGTTTTTGCTATTGAGTTGTAGGAGTTCCTTATATCAGGCTGGGGAGTTTTGAAGAGAGAGAACCAAAAGACAGTTTGGCCAGAGGGACTTCCCACTAACGGTCTTGTCCTTCTTTCTCAGACATTTCCAGAACAGTCTGGTAGGCCAGGCTGGGGGTGGGGCTAACGGATCCATTAGACACAAAGCCTGGGGCCCATGGAAATGTTTTAATGTCTTTAAAATTAGAAGAAAACAAAAAAGAATTTTTAGGCTGAAGAAAATGTTTTAATATATAATATTAATACATTCATTGTTAGGTCAGCCCACCCAGAAAATATAATTAAAATTTTTATTTATTTATTTTTATGCTTTATTACTTTTGAGAGAGAGAGAGAGAGAGAGAGACAGAGTGCAAGCAGGGGAGGGGCGGAGAGAGAGGGGGACACAGACTCCCAAGCAGGCTCCAGGCTCTGAGCTGTCAGCACAGCTGATGGGGCTAGGCAAAGCCTGATGGGGCTACACAATCATGACCTGAGCTGAAGTCCACGCCTAATTGACTGAGCCACCCAGGTGCCCCTAAAAATTTTTTTAATTTTATTTAATTGAAAAAAAAAATTTTTTTTTTACATTTATTTATTTTTTGATAGACATAGAGACACAGAGCACAAGTTGAGGAAGGGCAGAGAGAGAAGGAAACAGAATCCAAGGCAGGCTCCAGGCTCTGAGCTGTCGGCACAGAGCCCCATGCGGGACCTGAACTCACAAACCGTGAGATCATGACCTGAGTCAAAGACGGACGCCCAACGAACTGAGCCACCCAGGCGCCCCCCACCCCCCATTTTTTTTTTTTTTTAATGGAGGAAGGAGTCCTTGAAAACAAAAACGCTAAGACCCACCCAAGTCTTTATGTGTGTGTGGGGAGAGGGGCTGCTTCTACTACTAACAGCTCATTTCGGGCAACCAGGTATCTGCCTTCTTGAATGCTCCCCCTCAGAGGCCACAGACGAACTCCATGAATGGGTTCACGTGCCCATTCTCAAACAAGCGTACCAAGACTTTTCAACAATCCCAGGGCCAGAACAGAGCCCTGCGCTGGAAAAACGCCTCTCTAGACTGTTACGTACTTGGGCAGTGGACAGTGGGGAGCTGGGGAGGGGTTCAAGAGCTGTGTGGGAAGGCAGAGAGGGGAAATGCTATGTTGTAGAGTGAGATAATTAATCTTGACTACTCCTCTCATTCTGACCCCATCAAGGAGGACGCATGAGCTCCGAGAGGTTGAGAAACTTGGCCAACCTTACACAGTTGGGGCACAAACCTCCACGTGCCCTTGCTCTGACCTAAGCCTAAGCACAGATCCCTGGAACCCCTTCCGCAGCCACTGTGGGAGCATCAAGAGTAGCTTCTGTGCCGACCAGCCCGCCATCCCTGAGAGCTGTTCTCTTTTCCCCATTCCTGCTGCTTCCGGAGCTGATCCTATAGGATCTCTGGGCCTCAGTTTCCCCCTTTGTGCGTGTGTTGGGGCGGGGGGGAGGGGGGTCTCCCTCTAGCAACGCGAAAGAGGGAGGGAAAGAGGAGGACGTGGCTTTCACCCTGTCCACGCTAAGGCCCCAGCCGAGGGTCTTCCCGGAAGCCCACCTCCCCGCGCGCGCCGTCCCGCGGCAGGAATGGGCTCGGCCCCTTTAAATCCCGCCCGGGGCCGCGCCCTTCCCGGCTCGGCGACTGGGAATTGCGGCCCGGCGCGCGCTCTCCGCGCTCCCGGCGCCGAGCCCGCGACCCCGCGCGCCGCCTCCGAGCGCCGGGCCTGCGGACGCAGGGGCCGTGCGCATCATGAGCCGCATCTACGACGACAGCGCCCTCCGGAACAAGGCGGTGCGGAGCGCGCGGCTGCCGGGGGCCTGGGACCCCGCCGCCCACCAGGGGTAGGCCCGCCGCGCTCTGCCCCTGCCTCTCGGGCCGCCTCCGGCCCCGGTTTAGAACCCGGGCTTCGGGATTGGGGGGGGGGGGGGGGGAGGGACCGCGGTCCGGGTGCGGGTGGGAGGGGAGGCAGACCTGGCCAAAGCCACCCGCCCCCAGCGCCCCCCTCCGCCCTGCAAGCAGAGCGCACCCTCAGAACACAGATCGGCTTAAAATTCCCCACTGCCCCCCGCCCCGTAGCGTCGGGAGAGGGTCTCGATCCGACTCCCAAACGGAGCTCGAAAGCACCGACCTTTGTCTCTACCCCTGCCTGTCGCGACTGTAAAACTCCCAGCCACTTGCCTCGCCGCCCTGCCCGCGGGCCTTGGTTCAGGCCGCCCGCCGCACTTCCCGCCCCGGAAGGGACGAAGGCGTGGAGCGATCCCAACGGCGCGGGGGAGCTGGCGTGGCGCGGCCGCGGGAGGGCAATGCCTGCCTGGAGGCGCGTGTGGGATCGGGATCCGGATGGGGTGGAGGGGAGGCCCTGCGGTCGCCCACGCAGAGGTTTTGAGAACACGTGGGCCATGCCAGCTGCAGGTACAAACACTAAGGAATCTGGAGGTGAGGGGTCGGTAGGGGCAGGTAATAGAGTTTCCCCCATCCCGTCCCGTGTCCCCGCCCTCTCCCATTTCTGTGGCTCTAAAAGGGAAACCCCAGGTTTTGTGAAAACTAGAAGCGGGAAGCGGGGAGCTAGGAACTCTCTGCGAGGGACCCCACGATCTTGGGCTAGTCATAAAACTTCTGGTTTGGGGTTTCGCCACCTCTAAGTGCGTATGGATGACAAGAGGAATAGAAAGTGTTTTAAAACAGGTGAAAAGGGAAGATCCTTTACAGCAGCTTAGACCCCTCCCTCGAGTTTGATTAAATAAAGAAGTAAAATCCTTTCTATTTGGTAAGCACTTAATAGCTTAGCAGTGTCATCATCATCACAAGACTCAGAGTGAGGTGGCTATTCTCCCATTTTGTAGATAGGAAGACTGAGGCTCCGGTTACAGTAACCCCTTGCAGGAGGGGCCACAGCTTGGTCTTGCAGCCTTGAGGAGGTCCCTTCCACTCTCTGGGCAGTGCCTCAGCGTTTGGGAGTCAGGTGAATAGGAGACACTTGGGGGCCTTGCTTCTATCCCAGTGCACACTCTGCCCTGGGCCGTTGACCTTACGCCTCTTCCCTGAGGACTGACACAACCAGCTGATCCCTTCTTTCCATCCCCAGGGGAAATGGCGTCCTGCTGGAGGGAGAACTGGTGGACGTGTCTCGGCACAGCATCTTGGATGCCCGTGGCAGGAAGGTGAGGACGCTTTCCTGGGGACACTAGCAGGGTACTGCCTTCATGGTCCTCACCCACCGGCAGATCTCCCGGTGCTTGACTACATCAGTGCTGAGATTTGGGGTCCGGTTCCTCCCGGGAGGGGCTCACAGGGCAGGTGTGGAGTGGGTGGGGCGATAGCAGCCGAAAGGGACCACTGAGTGGAAAGGTGACTTTGGCGTTGGGCAGAGGACAGATGACGGGGCCTGGGTTCCTGCTGAGGACACAGATCAGCACTAACCCCAGTGGTGTGTTTGGGGCTCGGATTGGGAGGGTTGAGAGCAGGAAGGGGTGAGGTGACCGGTTCAGGACTGAGGCTGTGGGTGCTGTGTGGGCTGGAAGGTGCTCCAAAGAGGTCCCATTGCTTCTGTTTAAAGGGCTGGGAGCCTCGCTGGGTGGGCAGGATGAGGCGCTCTGTTTTCTGGGAGGGTCAAGGGCCCAGATTCCTGGCTTCTGGAAGTGGTCTGGTAGCTCCCACTGCCCTGGGGCCTGATGGGTCAGCAGTGACCTTCCCCTTTTGGGGACCAGGTTTGTTCCTGGGAGGTCATGTCACCTTTGAATTTTTTTGGAATTGATTCATTTTAATTTTTTTTTAATGTTTATTTTTGCGAGAGAGAGGTGGGGGAGGGGCAGAGAGAGAGGAAGGAACAGAATCCAAAGCAGGCTCTAGGCTCTGAGCTGTCAGCACAGAGCCTGACGCGGGGCTCGAACTCCTAAACCGTGAGTTCATGACCTGAACTGAAGTCGGACACTTAACTGAGCCACCCAGGTGCCCCTGAATCATTGAAAATGTACTGGTGGAGTTTGTTGTTGGAAGGAGACCTAAAGTTCTCCATTTGCAAAGTGGTGGCTCTCTTGGCCTGGGCTCGCTCGTCTTTGAGCAGCACTGGGTGTGGCTGGGCACTTTGGAATGTGGGGTTTTTAGAAAGCAGGTCACTGCTGTGGACCTGGGCCTCCTCGTGCATACAAGGCAGGGACGTTGGGGTGGGAGGAGGGTAGCTGTGTTCTGGGCCTTTGTCCAGCCTCCACATTAAGTCTGCATTGCTGACCCCGCCTGGGGCTTCAGTTCCCATGTCCGTGCCCTTGTCCGCTTGCCCCCTCACACCCTTGGGGTCGTGCCCTCCATCACCACGCCATCTCAGGTCTCCACAGACACACCCACTGCTCACCCTCCGATACTTGCCTGTGTCTTTCCTGAGCCCTAGTTTTGAATTTCCACCCCCTTTCTAACAGCCCCACTCGGTGTGCTGACCACCTTATCTCCTTGTTCTCTAAAGCTGAGCTCGTCCCAGGGGCTCAGAGCCTGCTGCTGCCCTGCAGCCCCGGGAAAAGCCTCCGCTCCCAGCTCGGCACCAGTTTCGCCCAAGAGGTGTTTTGCTGCATCCACCCCCCTCCTTAGGGTGCCAGCCAGCAGGGTGGACACAGCAGTCCGGAGCCCCCAGCCAGTCTGCCTGGCAGGGCCATCAGTAGCTCCAGGCTGATGTGGGACCGGCCTCCCTCCGCTGCCCTTGGGGCAGAGCGTTCTGTCAGCCCTGCCCACACTTGCCTTCTCTGAGTTCTCCCTTCTAATGATAATGCACTAGACCCCTGCAAACCTCTACTGTCTCTTCCTCCAGCCTCCCCCCGGGAAGCAGTGCCTGGTCCTGTTGGTCCTTCTACCTTGGCCATCCCTTCCCACCCCTCCCCTTTCTCTTTCTACTGGCCTTAGGCTGATGGGGCCTCAGAAAATTAGCCTGTCCTCATCAAACCTTCCAGCTGCCCCCAACGCTCATTCTTGCCCTGCCGGTCACTTGTTTCCTGAAAGACATATTGGAGGGTCTCACTGTTGTTCAAAAACCTTTCGAGATTCCCTCATGGGGTGCCTGGGTGGCTCAGTCGGTTAAGTGTCTGACTTCGGCTCAGGTCATGATCTCACAGTTTGTGAGTTCGAGCTCCATGTCGGGCTCTGTGCTGACAGCTCGGAGCCTGGAGCCTGCTTCGGATTCTGTGTTTCCCTCTCTCTCTCTGCCCCTCCCCCACTCACACTCTGTCTCTCTCTCTCTCTCTCTCTCTCTCTTGCTCTCTCTCAAAAAATAAATAAATGTTGGGGCGCCTGGGTGGCGCAGTCGGTTAAGCGTCCGACTTCAGCCAGGTCACGATCTCGCGGTCCGTGAGTTCGAGCCCCGCGTCAGGCTCTGGGCCGATGGCTCGGAGCCTGGAGCCTGTTTCCGATTCTGTGTCTCCCTCTCTCTCTGACCCTCCCCCGTTCATGCTCTGTCTCTCTCTGTCCCAAAAATAAATAAAAAAAAACGTTGAAAAAATAAATAAATAAATAAATAAATGTTGAAGAATATTTAAAACACACACATACACACACGCACACACAAACCTTTTGGGATTCCTTCTTGTCTATCAGGTATAGTCCAAACTCCAAATACCAACTCAAGGCCCATTTCAAACCAGTGCTACTTGCTTTCCCAGCCTGGGCTCCCACGAGGCCTCTGACTAGCCTCTGTTGCTCAGACATGCGCACCAGACCTTGACTTTTATTTCGTACCTGTCCCAGGCTTTTAATATTCTCCCTACTCCCTTTTCCCCGGAAGCTGCAGGTTTCTCCATGCTTTGAGACCTTGCCAGGAGGTGGATTCCTCTTCTCCAGTGTCCAGGAGCATGTGACCCACCCGCTTTGGCCAGAGTAGCTGGCAAACAGCATTTGCAGCACCCTTTACGTTTTACACTGTGCTTGCGGTCTAGTATCTCATCGAGCCCTTGCCGCGTTTCTGAAAGTAGACAGCACGTTGTCCCGACGCAACAGGGGAAATTGAGGCTAGGAGGGATTAGCCCCAGGTCCAACACGTGTCGGAAGCGGCATAATGGCCGCCCTCCCTCGGAGCTTTCAGTGCCCTTTCTTTTTATTTTTTAAAAAAAAAAATTTTTTTTTAATGTTTTTTATTTATTTTTGGGACAGAGAGAGACAGAGCATGAACGGGGGAGGGGCAGGGAGAGAGGGAGACACAGAATCCGAAACAGGCTCCAGGCTCCGAGCCATCAGCCCAGAGCCTGACGCGGGGCTCGAACTCACGGACCGCGAGATCGTGACCTGGCTGAAGTCGGACGCTTAACCGACTGCGCCACCCAGGCGCCCCTCAGTGCCCTTTCTATGACCCTTGCCCTCCTCCACTCCTGCATCATGGTATTTGGGGTCCTCGGTGCTTGGGTTATGGTTTTCTGTATGTGCTTTGTGTCTCTGGCCGTGTGGGGACTTTGGGGTCAGGCG
Source organism: Neofelis nebulosa (assembly GCF_028018385.1). Taxonomy (NCBI): domain Eukaryota; kingdom Metazoa; phylum Chordata; class Mammalia; order Carnivora; family Felidae; genus Neofelis; species Neofelis nebulosa. The sequence continues at coordinate 6,255,950 of NC_080788.1, forward strand.
GGGGGCCTGCCGTCTCACGGCCGCAAGGAGCACACATGCTTCGTTATGTGAGGCAGGTGCGTACTGAGCACGTGATTGGATAAATGAGCGAATATGGGGGGGCGGGGCATCTGCCCAACTGGAATATCTTTGGGAGCTGAGGTGGGATTCGGGGTGGAGGGGGAGGCTGGGGGGCTCGCAGCAGAGCCCTGTGGGGAGTGTGTGTTGGAGGGTGGGGGGAGTGAAACAGCGCCCTCCCTGTCTCCGGCCCCAGGAGCGCTACTACGTGCTCTACATCCGGCCCAGTCGCATCCATCGCCGGAAGTTCGACCCCAAGGGAAACGAAATCGAGCCCAACTTCAGTGCCACCAAGAAGGTGAACACAGGCTTCCTCATGTCGTCCTACAGTAGGTATCTTCCGTCCTTCCTCCCTCAGGGCCCTCCCACCCTGTGGCCTTGCTGTGTCTCTTGGTCCCTAATGAGTGTCCGCTCAGCCTGGGAGTCCGTGTCTGGCCTGGGGGCCTGCTGGCTGGACTCCTCCTGCCCCTCATTCACTCAGAGGATCCCCAGTGCCCCACCTCAGTCCCAGGGGCCTGGCTGGCCTGACTCCTGCAGCCTGGCAGAGGCGTCCGAGAACCTGGCTCTGGGCTCTCACTGCCTTTGTGCAGAGCCCAGGCCAGGCCCCTGGCAGCCTTCATCTTCCTGCCCAAATTCCATATGATTCTTAGGCCCTTGGACCTCCTTCCTCTTTCCAACTGTGGCTCTACAGGGACCGCTTTGCTGTCTGTGGAAGAAGGTTTGGAGGTTGAGTGAGAATCCTTCCATCCCTCTATCAGTTTATTCATTCATAATTTCAGTTGTCCGTTCATTCTCTGAATATTTAATGAGCATCTACCCTCTGCCAGGCCCTGAGCCACCTGCCAGGGTCCAGGGACCACAGGGACAAACAAGATTTGGACCTGCATTTGAGATGTCCTCAGTCCCTTAGAGGAGATGGACAGGACAGAGGAGGGGCTCTGGGCCCAGGCAGGCACGGTCGGGGGCGGGCCTGGAGGGGGGAACACCAGTGCAAAAAGCTGAAAGGAAAGCAGGAATCAGCAGGGTGCTGGGGTTTGGAAAGGTGTTGCAGGAGGGGGTTGCAGGCCAAAGCATGCTGGGAACTGGGGGCTCCTGATGCAGGTGAGGAGAAGCCTTTAGGGAGGCAGGGGCCAGGTGGAGAAGGGCCCCGGAAGGACACCTGATCGAGAATGCAAGGGAGTCCTGTTGTGAGTGGTTTTAAGTAGGGCAGGGATGTGATTAGAACGGTTTTAAAAAATCCCGGGGTGGAGCGGGGAGCATCTGGGTGGCTCAGTGGGTTAAGCATCCAACTTCAGCTTAGGCCATGATGTCACAGTTCGTGAGTTTGAGCCCCACATTGGGCTCTGCACTGACTGACAGTGCAGAGCTTGCTTGGGATTGTCTCTCTCCCCCTCTCTCTCTGCCCCTTCCCTGCTCGAGTATGCTCTTTCTCTCTCTCAAAATAAATAAATAAACTTAAAAAAATAAATAAAGCCCCTCCCAGGGGGAGGGGTGCCTGGCTGGCTCAGTCAGAAGAGCATGTGACTCTTGATCTCAGGATTGTGAGTTCAAGCCCCATGTTGGGTGTAGAGATTCCTAAAAAAGAAAAAAAAAAAAAAAAAGTAAACTTAACAAAAATCCCAGGGGGCGACCAGCAGGCCTGTTAGGAGGCTGTGGTGGCCAGATTAAGGGCCTGTCAGTGAGGATGCAGAGACTGGAGAGACTCGGGACAGAGGAGGCACAGCGGCCTCAGTGTTTGGAGACGGGGAGAGTGAGGGAGGGGTCAGGGACGGCCCTGGGGTTTGGGCTCAGGCGCAGGTGTGAGGAGAAGAGTTCTGTCTGGGGCACGTGGTTGCACCTCTAGGTAGAGGATGATGCCCGCTGGGGCCTTGGAGGCACAATTCTGGAACCCAGGAAGGAGGCGGGGCTGGTGGCACCCGTTTAGGGCCCATCACACATTGCGAGTACGGAAGCTGTGAGAGTGGATACGGAGTCACCCGGGAGGCCGGGAAGGAGCCCACTAGGAACCAGAGGAGGGACCCCTGCAGAGGTCTGAGGGAAGTGGGAGCATGTGTCTCTCTGAGGGGGGGAGCAATGGGGTCAGGTGCTGCCTGAGGCCCAGCAAGGCCAGGACTGTGGAGCATCCAGTGGGCTCACAGTGAAGTGCTGCTCCCAGTGACTCGGGGAGAGGGGGGTCTGGAGTAGTGGGTGTCAAAGCCAGAATTCAGGAAGGCATTAAGGTAAGATCCAGTGTGGAGCAGGAGACCCAGGTGCCCGAGGACGGAGAGGGGTGGGATCTGGAGCCCAGATGGAGGAACGCTGGCTCGAGGCAGGAGAGGGACACTTGGTCCTTTGAGACGGAAACGGAAGAGAAGGAGGAGAGGTTTCTTGTGCTTATCGGTAAATTGACAGGGTGGTGGCAGGGTGAGTAATCCCACCTCGGGCTTCCGTGACCTTGGGGAGTGGAGGTGAGAGGTGGTTTGTCTGAGGGACGTTGGGCGGGATGAGGGCTGAGGAACCAGGAGCAGTTTGAAAGGCCTTGGTGGGAGTGCGACGTCTGGGGAACCCGAGAGGGCGTCCCCGACAGAACCTGGCAAGGTTTTACACCCTGAATGGAACAGGGTCCGGCCTCCACGGCTGGTGCGCTACTCTCGCTGCCCCTGGCTCTCGGCGTGGAGAGGCCAGCCTGCCAGCCCGCGCCGAGTTGCTGAGCTGGGGTGGCTGTGCACACCTTCCTGGGCTCTTGGGGCCTGTGAGTCCTCCCAGCCCTGTGAGGCCTCACTTCTCAGTCTCGGACCATCACCTCATCCCACCCCACGCCCCCCGCCGGACCCGACCCGGGATCTGCAGATTTGGGACATTCAGGGCAAGTAGGTGAGGCTGTTGGGATCCCCCCCTGAGCCTCCGAGCTCTGCCGGGGCTGGGGTGAGCCGGCCAGGGGAGAGTATGTGGACCCCATAGTTCGCTGCTCCTTCCACAGACCCCAGCCCAGCCAGGAGATCCTGAGAGCCTGGGGTGAAGAACCCTGTCTAGGCAGGGGGGAATCCGTGCGGAGGCAGAATTTTGTAGAGGGTTTGAATCCTGCCTCCTCCACTGACCAGCTGTGTGACCTTGGGCAGATCACCTAACCTCTCTAAGCCGTCGTTTTCTCCCGCGTAAAAAAAAAGGGATAATGAAAAGATTTACGCTCATTGGGGGTTTACCACGTGCCAGACTCTGTGCTAAGTGCTTCACGGGTGTCATTTCGTTTACACCTCATGTCCGCCCTGTCATTAGGTACCCTTTTTATCCCTCGTTGTCAGGCACAGAGGGGTTGAGTCACCTTTGCACGGGCTCACGTGGCTTGTGAGCAGATGTGCAGCAGGCAGCCTGGCTCCAGAGCCCGGGGCCGGAAGTCACCTGCCAGGACAGCCTCGATGACTCCTGGCACCACGGGCCTGCACAGCCCTGCCTTCAGGTGGTTGTGGGCACGTCAGACACTCAGGTCTCCCCTGGCTCCCAAAAGACCCTCCCTGAGTGCTTGCTGTGACCCTCCTGTGCTGTGTGCCTGCAGAGGTGGAAGCTGCGGGGGACACGGACAGACTCACGCCCGAGGCGCTGAAAAGCCTGGTACAAAAGCCAGAACTGCTTGCGCTGACGGAGAGCCTCACCCCCGACCAGACAGTGGCGTTCTGGATGCCCGAGTCAGAGATGGGGGCGATGGAGCTCGAGCTGGGGATCGGGGTACGGCTGAAAACCCGAGGCGACGGCCCCTTCCTGGGTGAGCAGTGCAGCCCTCACATGGTCTCGTGTCCCTGTGGCCCATAGCGGTTCCCGGCCTCCTATTTAGGGCTCCTCCACCCCACCTGCTGAGAACCCACGTGAGTGGGCCAGGTCTGCTTATTCCCGAGACTTCTTCCTAAGTCTCTGGACAAGTGCCCTGGGGCCAGCAGCCTAGACACTCTGGATCCTGGGGTGCCGCCCAATCCCGTGGTTCCCTAGGGTGACCTCTCCTATTTAGTGCCTTGGGGGTCACACTCAGGGCCTTCCTGAGGGCACTGAAGAGAGCAGTGGTTTAACCTGGGCCTAGGGTACCCAGCAGAGCAGGCCGGCCCCCCACTATTTTACCACTATAGAAAGACAAGGCGTTCAACTTCTTCCCTTCTTTCAGAGTCATTAGCCAAACTTGAGGCTGGAACAGTGACCAAGTGTAATTTCGCTGGTGATGGAAAGACAGGAGTATCCTGGACGGACAACATTATGGCCCAAAAGTCTTCGGAGGAGGCCACGGCAGAGATCCGAGAGCAGGGGGACGGGGCAGAGGACGAGGAGTGGGTAGGTCAAGAGAGATGTCTATGGGTCTTGCATTGGTACGGTTTATCTTTTGGCGGGAGCTTCGTACATGTAGGTTGTGGTTGGGTGTAGGACAAGGACACGGCAGCATCAATTTTACTCCCCCCAGCTTTGGTGTTCATGGAATTTCTGAGAATGTGTTAGCCTCGGGAAAACTCCTTTCGAGGCAAGAAGGATGACAACCTGAGAGACCTTTCTTTTCGGTAGGTCTGAACTGTGCCAATCTACAAGAAAGTTCCAAAGATGGATAAAAGCAAGGGCTGGAAAGAATGGAATTCACAGGGAAACCAGGGAAACCTGATGCCATTACATCTCCAAACATTATCACTTCAAGTGAACACATTAGCCATGTTGTGGCAGCTGAGCTGAATGAGTTTTTTTTTTTTTTTTGTTTTTTTTTTTTTCCCTCCTTCGTTCTGGGCTCTCTGCCCAAAGTGGCTGGAAAATGGCTGGCTTGGTCCTTACTAGGTTTTTTTTTGTTTTTTTTCTGCCAAGGATCAACCCCCCCAGTCCATCCTTAGCCTATCTGCAGTTGATGTGTTTTCCTGAAGCATATTTCACCTGAAGGTTTGATGTCAAAAGGCCCCAAATTGAACATTTACAACAAAGTCACTGAAAAATGGGTTATTCACCCATGGCGAATGATGACATTCGCCAGAGAAAGCAGGGCAGGAAGAGTAGAGGGTCTGGATTCCCCTTTGTCTTACTAAAGGGAGTCTCGGAATGAAAAATAATCAGGGCTGCCAGGCCAGCTCCTTGGGCCAGCTCTAATGAGGGAAAGCCAAGGAGGATGGCCGAGGGCCCCATTGGTACCACTCGGTTGAACCCTTGTTTGTCTGATGCCTTGTAGAAGACTCTCATGAAATGTGCTTTCTTCACACCTCTTTACTTAACTTGCAGGATGACTGAGGTCGCCTCTGGGTCCCACCAGCGCTGCTGAGAATTTCTTCCATCAACGTCTACTCTGGAGCTCGGCTTACCTGGTTCTTCCCTACAGCCGCCATGGAATACCCTTTGAATAAGCGTTGCTAAAACCAAATCCCAGACCGTGACATGAGCAGTGGGGGCCCCATGCTGTGGCTCATAGAGGGCCCGTCTCTAGATATTTTCATGGTGGCCCTTGCCCTTAGTGGCAGCCTTGTTTCTAGAGGCAGGCAGTGGATGGGTCCCCCCCTGGGCAGTCAGAGGAATTGAACTTGGTCTTGGCGTAGACTTGGGGAATGTCCCTCATCTGCATGCAGAGTGGCTCAGGTGTTCCTTCCTCTGTCCTTGTTGTATTTCTAGCCTTCCCTGCACACCTGTCGCTTTTCCCCAGTGCCCAGTGGTGTAGCCTCTGCTCTCCCGTTCACACCTCCCTTTCCCCCATGTGCCCTTTTCTTCCCCTACAGCTGCCAATTCTTTATCCCCCCTCTGGTTCTCTGCCACACGGGGGGCTCCTGTCTCCTGACCTCCCTGGCTGCTTTCCTGGGGCTGCTCTCTGGGAGGCCTAGCGTATTCACAGGTATGGCTGGCTGATCCCTACCTTTCAGACTCACTCTACCACGCCACATTTTGGTAACATCTTTGTCTTCATTTTTTGTACTTTGAGAACTTTTTTCGAATGAGTAAATTTTCAGAAAAGGATTCCTTTACGCTGACTGGGTTACGTCAGGTGTGAACAGTCTTCCAACTGAGCGGTGATCCTGTAAGAAGGAAGCCGTGTCTTTTTGATCATGAACATTTCCTTGCTGGGTAGTGGGCCCACACCCAGATCTGTGACGAGTTGTGGAATTGACTTCTACACGTCCCAAGAATGGGCACAGACGTGGTGGCATGTGGGTCCTGCTTGCCTCGGGGACAACAGGGGGCGGTGACGAGTCCCCTGATGTATCAAACACAGCACTAGATGCTTTCCGTGATAATAATTACAGCCCGCTTCCTGATGCTAGTACAGATGTCCCCCGCTTTAAGAAAGTTCGTGTTATGACCCTTGGCTTTTATGACAGACCTACCTTAGTACCTGTTTTTGCTAACCGAAAGCAATCTGAAGGGGGTTTTCATTTTTATGAGAAAAGGCAAAAACTGAAAGTTGTGTTCAGCATTTGTTTTGCCGCGAGCCGTTACAGAGGCTGGGCACACCCCAAGCAGCGAGAGTGGCCCCATGAGTCTCCTTCCCTGGGAATGACACTCGGCATCCAGCCCCCATAGCTTTGAACTGTCTATGAGCACCTGCTTCACCTCAGTCGATCATGGGCATGCGTTAGCAAGATGTGCCCTCAGGTTTCAGGAAAGCCTAAGTGCGTGCTCAAAAAATTTCCCATTGTTTCTTCACTTTCTACCATTTCAGTTTATAAAAAGTTTCATAGGATTGCTGTACTTTTTGCATAGTGGGGGAAACTTATATTTGCTCAGCGCTGGCAAAATCTTACTTTTCACAGCAATCCCATGAGGTACCTGTGATTATTTTTTAAGGTGCATGTGATTATTATTCCCATTTTTTTTTTTGTATGATTTTGAAACTTACAGGCTCCATCCGTAGTATATAGAGGAGAGAGGACTTTAAACCCAGGCACTCAGATTTCAAACTCTGTATTCTTTACTGGCTTATTCTGCTTCCACGTGTATGTAACAGGGAAGAAAGGGGGCTCCAGAGAGGTTGAAGCAACTGGCCCAGAGTCACAGCTAATAAGTGAAACAGCCAGAATTCAAATCCAGAGATGTCCAAAGCAAAGCTTATGTTCCTTCCCCTGTCCTTTGCTTCCTTGGCCTATAGAAGGACCTTGAATTCAGGGGCCCAAGGAGTCCTGGCCCTGTGAAGTAGGGTTATATTCCTAGACTTGAGGGAACTTGTCTAAATCCTTGACTGCTGACCTGCCCAGGCTGAAGTCAGTCCTACTGATTAGCAGTTGAGCAGGTAATATTTTGCTTCCAGCAGTTATTATCTTGATTCCAGTTTCCATTTACCTTCTTGCATATTTGAGCCAGTGCTCGATGATATGGCTGTGAGGTTTGGGATTAGCGCTCCATTGGGGCCACCTGAAGTCATGGGTCACTGGACTGCTCATAGATCTCTTCTGTTCTTGTTGCCCTTTTCTTAGTTCAGATCCTTGTGACCTTTGACCTCAACCATTATAGAAGGTGCCTCCCTGGTATCCTGTGTCTGAATGGGGCTGGCTGGAACCTCCACCATGGGGATGGCCAGGGAAGTGGTTAAGCAGCAAGAGGACTGGGGATATTGACTAGAGGCACCCTGTGAAGGGATCCTGCTGCCCAAAGCACCGTGGCCAAAGGGTATGGCAAGGTCATATAGGCAGGTCACCATTCCAAAAAAGGAGGGCCAGTGTGTCAATAGGGGAAGACCTGGACAACAAATGGCTTTGGTGTCTTGGGGGGGCGGGGGGAGGGGTGGAGAGGAAGGAAGGAGGAGAGGAAGGGAGGAAGGGAAGGGTCCTTGTGGCTGGAGCTCAAAGAATGAGTAGAAGTCGTTTGAGATGAGGCTGGAGGTCAGCCTTGGCATCTTTATCACATTAAGTACTTTGGGACTTTATCCTTAATTTCCTGGAAGCCAGGGATTCTGGGGAGAGTGATAAGATTTGATTTGTTTATATCCAAGATCACTTGACTGCAGAGAACCTGAGAGTAACGAATCCAACTGGGGCTGCTACAGTTTCACAGCGATGGGGCTAGATTGGTTTGGTGTATAACGGCAGGAGCGGACAGGACAGAAATTCAGGTGGAGGAGGAAAGGGACTTCCCAGCAACAGAAGAACACCTGCAGAGCGGAGGTGGGGGAGTGGCCCGCCCATGGAATATGCAAGTTCTGGACATGGTTGCTGTCATACCATACCTACACATAAAATTCCATAATCCTTTTTCCATTAGTGTTGTATGATCGCTTTCCATGTTGCTACACAGTCTTCATGACCACTGTTTTTTAAGATTGACTGCCTTCTCATAGCTCTGTCATTGCCCAATTTGGGGGTAATTGATTCCTATTTGGAGCTAAAATAATTAATGTTTTAGGTTATATACTGTTATATAATTATATACAACTGTTTTAGATTATATAGTTCCCTCAGTCTCACCCATACAGCTTCCCCCACCCCACCCCACCTCCTGCCCTCTCTTCCCCACCCCCACCATGCCATATTTTTGTATCTTGGGGTTATTTCTTTAGGGACAGATTCCCGCAAGTCAGATTACTGGGAATTTAGGAGTTTTTTTGTGAAGGTCTTTTTAGATCATCAAATTTGCTTTCCCAAAGGGTTGTTCTAAATTATAATTTCACCAGCAATGTAGGAGAGACCCATTTTCATGCTTCCCCTGCCAGAATTGAGTGTGATAACATTTTAAAAAATGATATTTGATCAGATAAAAATAAAACAAGTTTTTTTATTAAAAAATTTTTTTTAACGTTTATTTATTTTTGAGAGAGAGAGAGTGCGGGCTGGGGAGGGGCAGAGAGAGAGGGAGACACAGAATTCAAAGCAGGCTCCAAGCTCTGATCTGTCAGCACAGAGCCTGATGCGGGGCTCTAACTCACAGACCGTGAGATCATGACCTGAGCCAAAGTCAGCAGCTTAACCGACTGAGCCCCAAACTTAAATTTAAATCTTAAATTTTGATTAGCTTTTTCCCCCGTTAATAGTGAACTTAAACTTTTTTTTCATGTTCATTTCCTAGATATATTTCCTCTTTGCTTCCTCAATTTCTTTGCCTGTTTATATACTTGGGGGGGGGTGGCTTTTGGTTATTTATATTTTAAATATAACCATTTACCGTATTTTAACAACCTCTTTTGTTTTTAAAAAAGGGGATTTTTTTACAAACATAAAAATCTTTGTATAGAGCTATCTGTTGACTTTTTGTGATTTGTATCGCTTCTAAGCTTATATTCTCCTTTCAGATGTTAGATATTGTCAATTTCTGTTTCTTCCATTTTGGTTATTATATGGTTTTACATTTAACTCCTTAATCCACTCTGCCTTTAATTGTGAAAGGGTAGGAAGTAAGATAAGCAAGATAATTATTTTCAAATGGCTAACCAGTAATCTCAACATAGTTATTGGATTCCTTCCCCCTCTGAAGTTAGGATGTCTCCTATATCATATACTAAAGTTATTTAAAACAATTTTTTTAAATGTTTATCTTGAGAGAGAAAGAGAGCACAAGCAGGGGAGGGGCAGAGAGAGAGGGAGACACAGAATCTGAAGCAGGCTCCAGCTTCTGAGCTGTCAGCACAGAGCCTGATGGGGCTCGAACCCATGAACCATGAGATCATGACCTGAGCCGAAGTCGGAAGCTCAACACTTAACTGACTGAGCCACCCAGGCGCCCCTAAAGTTATTTTATACCTAAGTTATTACGTTTCAATAAGTCTCCCTGTAGTGACAATTTGAACTATCATAGGAGGCTTTAAGGTTTTGTAGAGCTAGGTACCCCTCATTACTCTTGTCTTAGAATTTTGATATTCTGCCTCAACATTTGAAACATTTCGTCAAGTTTCAGTGCGCATTGACTGCCTTTGGGTTTAAGTTAAAAAAAAAAAATCTGGCTACAAGAGTAAGACTCTTGTATTTTAGAAAATTCAAAAAATGAAAAACATAACAATTTCACCACCGTTTTTGAAATCGCTTGTGTAGGAACTCAGTTACATGCCATGCTCCACGTGGTGACAAACAGTAACTAATTTTGTGTTTATAACCGTCTAAGGAGAATAGTTTTTTTTTTCAAGTAGAAAAAAGTCTAGTATTACAGTAAACGAAACTGATACCACACCTGTTCTACGGATGAGGACACTTGCCCGAGGGGCCCAGGTGGTCAACAGAGCTAGGGTTCTAACCAGGGCAGTGTTGTTACCGTGGCCCGTGCAGAACCCTTTGTGATGCTGCCGTTCCATGAGACACAATTATTATTTATATTTTGGTGTATCTACTTACAGTCTTTTACAAAGTGGGGTATCCATGTACATACTTTGATCTTTTCACTTAGATATGTCATGAACATTTATCTATCCCATAAACCTTTCACAACATTATTATTTTTTAAGTTTATTTATTTTGAGAGAGACGGAGACAGCATGAGCAGGGGTGGGGCAGCGAGAGGGAGAGAGAGAATCCCAAGCAGGCTCCACCCTCAGCGCAGAGCCGGACACGGGGCTCGAACCCACAAACTGAGATCATGACCCAAGCAGACACCAAGAGTCAGAGGTTTAAATGACTCGGCCACCCAGGCGCCCCTCACATTGTTTTTAATGACCATTTGATATTCCTCATGTGCAGATAGAACAATGCATTTAAGGATCATCTCGTTTCGGAATGATTAGTGTGTGTCCCGTTTTTCCCTGCAGTTAACATTGCTGAGATGTACATTCTTGAGGCTTTTCACACATCCCACAATCCTTTTATTATAAATTCCAAAACCGTAGATGCTGGGCCTCGTGTTCTACATATCATAAAGGTTTTTGTTCCCCACTGCAGAACAATCCTCTGGACAGGTGATTCCGATTCGCAGCTCTATAGCTGCAACAAGGGACCGTGCTCCACCTCACCCCAAGTCATTAAAAGAAGAAAGGAAATCTACAAATTTGGGATCGTCACATGGATTTGCGCTGAAGATTCCTTAATTCCACCTCTCGCTACCTACCGTGGAGAAACGGCCCTTTTGCACCAGCAGGCATTAATATTGCCTGCAGCGTTGTTATGTATATAGTACTGAAAATCAAAAATGAACTTCACGTTCCCTAAGCGGGCAACGGCTAAATAGGCTGGTATCTCCACGCTGCGAACCGTTCTGCAAGTGTTAAGGGGAGAGGCAGGACTGCACGTTTCGCGTGGACGGGGAGAAGGGGAGACGGGGAAACAGGGAGCCCCCCGCCGCCCAGTCGCCCGGGAGCGCGGCTGCTGTCAGGGACTTCGGCTTCGGGATCTGCTTTCCCGACGTGCTCCGCCCGAGATTCTGCAGCAAGCGGTCCGGCCGGCCGAACGGCAAGAGATCCGGGTTCGCGCCCTGGCCAGCCCCTGACTGGCAAACCGGTGCCAGCCGAGGTGACGACGCTGCCCAGCCTCGGGGTCCGCAGCGGCCCGACCCCCGCCCCCTCCCCGCTAGCCCACCCTGGCGCTTTCTCCTTGCGGTGCCGGGAAGCCGGACTCTTCGCGGCCGGGCCCCTTGGGCGCCGGGGCACGTTTCCGCCGGCCGCGCTCAGCAGCGCACCAAGAGGAAGTGGCCGTGTTGTGGCGGAAGTAGATGCTTTGTGGGGGCCGCCGGCGCTGAAAGGAACGTGGCCGGCAAAGATGATTCAAGCGATTCTGGTTTTCAACAACCACGGGAAGCCGCGGCTGGTCCGCTTCTACCAGCGTTTCGTGAGTGCGGCCCAGCCTCGTCACGTCCCTGCAGAGCGTCCGCGCCCCCCTCCCTCCCTCCGGCCCCACCTGCCGTCTCCCCACCTCGGGCTCCCGCACCGGGCGTGACCCTCGCACCCGTCACCCTCCTTGCGGGACCGGGGTCGGCGTCGGGCCTCACGTCCTACCCCCGCTCAACCCTTCCTGGACCCCTGCATCTCTCTGCCGTTTAGTGACATTTCTCCTTGCGTCTCGGGGCTCTCTAAAGGACGGTTGGGGGGGGGGGTGCCCCATTGAAAACTTCACCCATCTAAGCCCCTTTAATCTTGTTGGTCGTACGAGTAGGAAGAAATATGCAGCTTATTAAAGTTTTTGCTTTAGCCCAAAGATCTGGAAACGTGCTTTCTTGGGATTATTTTGCTTCAGTGCTGGGTGGGACTGCTCAGGGACTGGATACCCTTCCTTCTGTAGAGTTGAAGAAAGTCAGCTTCCGAGTGGGAAACGGTGAGAAATTATAAAGGCTGCCGCGTGAGGGCTCCATAAACGATCACGGAAATTTGAGTTTCCCCAAAAACTCCTCTGGGAAAACAAACATCATTCTTTGTCTCCTGACCCCCAGCGTTGTATTTCTTCGCGGCGAGGTTTCAGAAATGTTCCATACATTATCGGTGAAACGTAAGAGGGTTAAAAGTCAGAAAACTCCTGTTCGGGCCTCAGCTCACCTTTTTTTTTTTTTTTTTTTTTTTTAACCCCTGTGTCTATTGACCTTGTGTTAGTGTGTGTGTGTGTGTGTGTGTGTGTGTGTGTGTGTGTCAAATAGGAATGAACAAAATAATTTTACTTTTTCATAGAATTTTTAAGCTACATTACATTTAATAATTATTTCTAGATAAAAATACGATCATTCACTACAACCATTTAGTTTGTATTTGTATTTGTGTGTGTGTGAATTTTTCTTTTTTTAGGTTTTTATTGAGAAATAAATCACGTACATGTCGTTCACCTTTAAAGCATAAAACGTTCACGTTTAAAGCATACAGTTCAGTGGATTTTAGTACATTTGCAAAGTTGTGGAACCATCCCCACGGTCAGTTTTAGAACATTTCCATTTCCGCAAAAAGAAACCACTACCCATTAGCATTTATTCCCAATTTCTTCTTCAGCTCCTTTAGCCCTAGGCAACCACTAGTCTAGTTTCTGCTTCTCTCAATTTGCCTATTCTGGACATTTGATATAAATGGTATTCAATATGTGGCCTCTTTCACTTAGTATGTTTTTAAAGTTAATCCCTCTTGTGGCATGTATTCATGCTTCATTCTTCTTTATTGCCAACTTAAATTCCATTGTATGGATATACCACATTTTGATTGTCCATCAGCTGATGTTTCTACCTGTGGCTCTTGTGAAGAATGCTGCCATCAACATTCATGTACAAGTGTTTCTGTGCACATGTTTTCATTTCTCCTGGTTATAAATCTAGGAGTAGAATTGCTGGGCCATAAGGTAACTTTATGGTGAACCTTTGGAGGAATTGGCAAACAGTTTTCCACAGCAGCTGCACCAATTTACATTCCCATCAGCAGTGTATAGGAGTTCCAATTTGTCCACCTCTCTATCAACATTTGTTATTATCTTTTTGAATAAAAATACTATAATGGGTATAAAGTGGGTTCTCACTGTGGTTTTAATTTTCCATTCCTCTAATGGACATCTTTGCGTGTTCTTATTCGCCTTTTGTAAACCTTTAGAGAACATAGGAGTTTTATGAGAACCACGTTAGCCCATGAGTGAAAATTGACCTTGAAAACTGCAGAGTACTAAAAGATACGCGGGACTGTTAAAGTACTTGAGGCTTGGAAGCAAGTGGTAGTCCGTCTTTTTGTTGAAATCAGAAATTAGTTAGCTTTACCGTTTCATACCACTTTCCCTCTGTGGCCATTTCCACCTAGGGTCAGGCAAAAGGCTTTGTTTGGTTTGAAAGCTGTTTTGGTCAGCTTAAAAAAGTGCTGATGCTTAGCACGTTTTCTGTTTCCAAGTACGCAGAGTTAATCCTTTACAGCATCCTGGCGTACTCAGACTTATAGTGACTAGTCTTCATTCATTCAGTAAATAACAGAGGGCCACTGTATGTCCATGTTGAGTCAAAGTTCTGAAAAGTAATTTCACAATGACATCTTCTTGTTTGGTTCTCTTTCTTTTAAATAACTGGTGATTTCAAACAAATTCAGTGCTGTAGAAAGAAGGCATTAGCGTTACTTCAGTCTAGTTTCTGAGTCTAAGGGCAAGTCTGGTCTGAAGATTTTCTTAAGCTTTGCTACTCAAAGTGTGATCTCCAAACCAGCAGCTTTGGTATCCCCTGGAATGAGATACAGTCTCAGGACTTACCCCAAACCTACTAAATTGGAACCTGTATTTTGATAACATTCCCAGGTCACTGGTCTAGAGCTTTTTATTACTTTTGTCTTAATGATTAGTTTCTTCCTGCCATCATCCTTTTTTAAAACCATACTTTGAACCTCCTCTGTATAAATAGAAATCAGTGTAAGTTATCAAGAGATGTTATTACAGTTGAGCTTTCTTGTATATAGTAGTTAAAAAAAAAAAGTATAACTCTATTCCAAATTCTAATCTGTAAATAGAATTTTTTCTGTCTTCCTCAGTAATACTTTGCTGGTAACACCCCATTATACCGTATTACCAGTGCAAAAGATGGAAAATTCGGTTTTTAAAAACAAAGTTACATGATTACATCTTGACCTCCTTGAAGGGTTAGACCTATTGACGTTGGCATAGATGTTTTTAGGGGAAGACAAAATATTCCAGGACTGCTCTTCTAGTTATTCTTTGATCTTTTAGGAGAGTTGATCAGTTCTCCTTTCCTTGGTTGTTAACTATAAGGAAGTATCACTTTACCTATCAGGACAATAATGGTTAGTGACTAGATATCTAGGTAAATATACCCTATCTTAATTCCTGTAACTGAGTCTTAATCTATTTTTCCATAGATTTCCCTTTTATTTTTTCTTTACTCCTCATTTTTTATTTTTTCTGAAAACTGGTACCAAATGTTCCGATAATTCCCTGCTTGGAAGCATTTCTCTCCCTGTGTATCCCCATCCATGGAATGTAGTTTTTCAGACCTCCCCACTGAGTCACTTTATTCATTTTATTCCACAGCCAGAAGAAATTCAACAGCAGATTGTCCGAGAGACCTTCCACCTAGTTCTCAAGCGAGATGACAACATCTGTAACTTCTTGGAAGGTGGAAGGTAAACGATGGGTTTCAGTTTTCTACCCACACGTCTACTATTGGGTGGCCTTCATCGCTGTTTCCTCAAGTGTCGGGTGGGTGCCTGAGCTGCCCAGGAAGAGTCCCACTTCCCTTTGGAAGCTGTTGCTTGGTTGTGCTTCGTCTAGAGGTTTGGTTCCTGGGAAGATGGCAGAAGAAAAGGTGAGGTCAAGGGCCTTTAGGCATCTCGGCCAAACTTGGTTGCTGGTCCCCTGGGAGAAATGGCCTATTGTTTGGCCCATCCTCCCCTTTCTGTTGAGGCCGTTCTTATTCTTTGGCACAGGGTTTCTTGGAGATGGGTTTAGCTTGGATACAGCCATTTAAATGTTTCCCGTTTTCCACAGTTTGATTGGTGGCTCCGACTACAAACTGATCTATCGGCACTATGCTACACTGTACTTTGTGTTTTGTGTGGATTCATCCGAGAGTGAACTTGGAATCTTGGACCTCATCCAGGTATGTGTAGTCAGCTAATGATGGCAGCCAGTAAAGAATTCGCACTGGATTTTTGCGTAACCATCCTGTAGGTCTTGTTGTCAGTCTCTTTATTGACACTGGTAAGAGTTGCCGGGTGTCCACCATATGGTACTGTAAGAAAGCTCCTAGCAACCCGTGAAAACTCTTAGAACTTTTGGACTCCTTGGTTTCTACCCAGCTGTCTCCCTGCCCTTGGTTTTCATGTACGATTCTGACACCCAATTCCAATTTGTCTGTTTTCTTTCCCCGACACCACCTAGCAGTTAGCTCAGTTCTCTGTGGTGTCCCACAAACGAGCAGGTGTCCCACAAATTTAACTCCGTTCTGACACCATCTACCTGGAGATAGATAGACACGACACCACTCACAAGTCCAGGTTGTCTGTCACCTGTGCTTCTGACTGGCTGGCTGTAGATCAGAGGTTCCCATGACATCCTCCTTGGGTTTGATTAATTTGCTAGAAGGGCTTATAGAACTCTCTAGAAGAACATTGTACTTACTAGATTACCAGCTTACTGTAAAAGGATGCACAGGGCAAGGAAAGGGGAAAGGGCATGGAGCTTTTATGCCCTTTCCAGTCAGGCCACTCTCTCCCATCTCCATTAACCTGGAAGCTCCCAAACCCTGTCCTGTTGGATTTTTCTGGAGATCTGCGGTGGGACTGAAAGTTCTGATCCTCTGACTGAATGGTTGTTTTTCCTGGCAACCAGCCCCCATCTTTAGGTGCTTTCCAGAAGTTACCTTATTAACATAAACAAGACCCCTTTATCACTTAGGAAATTCCAAATTCCTTTATCACTTAGGAGCCCTGGGCCAGAAATAGGCATGAATACCAAATATTTTCTTATTATAAATTATAGTAGCATACTATGTTTAGAAATTTTCTTCAGCTATCAAACCAAATGATATTTAAGAATTCATACATTTTATTTTCACTTGTAATTGTAGCCTAAGACAAAGAGGCTTAATGTTTTAGTCTGTGCAATCTTAACATAGATCAACATGATTTTTTTAGGCTTTTTAAAAGTTAGAAATGGCTTACAGGTCCTTTTTCATTATCTTCATGGAAACTGAGATGCCTAGGGACCCTAGCTTGAGAACCATTAATTTAGTATAATTTCATCATTTTAGATTTTTTTTTTTTTTTAAGTAATCCTGCACCCAATGTGGGGCTCGAATTCACAGCCCTGAGATTAAGAGTCTTATGCTCTACTGACTGAGCCAGCCAGGCGCCCCTAATTCCATCATTTTATAGGTGAAATTTTAGGCAGGCTTCCTTTAAGTGACTCGAATAAGTTACTTAAGTAGAAGGCACTGAAGTAGAAGCTTGCATTAAAACCTAACTAACAGAAAAGTAAACTCTCTAGCTATAAAAATACAAACTTTACATTCAGAAAATGATTTAAGGTGATTAATTTAAGAGTTCATGCATTTTATTCGCTTATCGTACATAACAGTATAAATAACCTAAAAAAGACTAATCCCTCAGATAATTTTAAAAACTTTCTTAAAATACCTGAGTCAGATTGGACATTAAGTCAGTGTGGTATAATAGAAAGAACTCCAGATCTAGAATCATAGAACCTGCATTTGAGTCACAGACCTACCGTCTGAATGTAGAAATACCAGGTTGTAGGATTCAATTATGATGATGTATTTTATAGTGTTTTAAACTGTAGAATGCGATAGAAATGTACATATAAGTGTGTTAGAATAAAAAGGAAATATGTGATAATATATTTTAAAAATTGAGATGTACTTCAATATCTATATTAGCAAGAAAAAGAAATTAGCTTTATAAGGTAATGGACATTTATTAAATAGTGTGCACTGGATTTGGGAAGATAAGTAAAAGGGTGAAAATAATAGGAACTAAAGGAAAATGATAGGTTTGATCTTTGAAAAGACAATAAAATCAACAAATAGTTGGCCTAATATATTGAGGATAAAAGTCAGAAAACAACGTTTTTAGAGGATGACCTGCATAGTTGTATTACTAATGTATTTGAAATAGCTGGCGTCAGAACATGAATACCAAATGAGATCAACAACAAGGCTCTTAATCCAGCATCAGGATGAAATAAGAAAGGTGTAAAAAAGAACTGACTCCTGGGACGGCTGGGTGGCTCAGTCAGTTAAGTGGCCGACTCTTGGTTTCAGCTCAAGTCATGGTCTTGTGGTTTGTGGATTCGAAACCTGAGTCGAGCTCCGCACTGACAGTGCAAAGCCTGCTTGGGATTCTGTCTCTCTCCGTCTCTCTGCCCCTACCCACTCGCGTGCGCGTGCAATCACTTACTCTCTCAAAATAAATAAACGTTCAAAAGTATGGGGCACCTGGGTGGCTCGGTTGGTTAAGCATCCAGCTTCAGCTCAGGTCATGATCTCATGGTTCGTGGGTTCGAGGCCCGCATTAGGCTGTGTGTGGACAGCTCAGAGTCTGGAGCCTGCTTCAGAGTGTTTGTCTTCCTCTCTGTCTGCCCCTCCCCTGCTCATGCTCTGCTTCTGTCTCTCTCTCAATAAGTAAACATTTAAAAGTAAAACAAAAACAAAACTGTCTCCCTAATAGATTCGGTAGAATTCTTTTTAAATGTTGAAGTACAATAAAACCTCTATCTTGTAAAAGGTATTTCTTAAACCGAGAATAAAAACATACTACTTAAGCGATTTTACAGTGTAAATGGTTTGTAATCCAAAAGCCTTGCAAAAAAATATTTTGAGTAATATTGCATATTAGTTTTGGTACAAAATTACTAAAGAAAATCTTAGCCAATAATCACTTGTAGCAAGGAGTCACCAGACCTGGTTTTTGTTTCTTTCTGTCCCATTAACAAGCATTGTGGCCTTGGGGTGCCTGGGTGGCTCAGTTGAGCGTCCAACTTGAGCTAAGGTCATGATCTCACAGCTTGTGAGTTTGAGCCCCACGTGGGGCTATGTTCTGACAGCTCGGAGCCTGGAGCCTGCCTCCAATTCTGTGTCTTGCTCTCTCTCTGCCCCTCCCCACTCACATTCTGTCTCTCAAAAATAAATAAACATTAAAAAAAAAAAAGCATTGTGGCCTTAAATCTTGGTTGGCTCTAGGGTTCTTGTTTTATGTTTTGGCTTGTGTGTGTGTGTGTGTGTGTGTGTGTGTTGATTTACAGTATACTAGTTCTTAGGGTCTGTTACAGCAGTAAGAAAAATAGTGGAGACTGATAGAGTTGCATCAGTAGATGCCGAGAGAAATGATTATCCAAATTATATTCCCGAAATGCTCTTTTTTTTATTTAAAAAAAAAAAATTTTTTTTAAGGTTTATTTATTTTTGAGACAGAAAGAGACAGAGCATGAGCAGGGGAGGGTCAGAGAGAGAGGGAGACACAGAATCTGAAACAGGCTCCGGGCTCCGAGCTGTCAGCATGGAGCCCGACGCGGGGCTCGAACTCACGGACCGTGAGATCATGACCTGAGCCGAAGTCGGACGCTCAACCGACTGAGCCACCCAGGCGCCCCACCAGAATGCTCTTGAATTGAAATAAGAAACATTTTTATTTGATTATGTAGTGCATGTTTATTTATTTACCATAAACTATTTGTTGTTGGGGAAATAAACCACATTTAGATGGTTCAGGATTCAAAAGGTGAACCAAGAATATATAGTGAAAAGTATTTTTCTTCTTTTCTCCAGTACCTAGTTTATTTTTCTAGAAGAAGCAAATTTTAGGGTTTTTTTCCAAGGTTTTATTAATTTATTTTATTTTATTAATTAATTTATTTTTATTTTATTGTTTACATTTATATTTGATTTTTTTTTTTTTTTTTTTTTTGGGACAGAGAGAGACAAAGCATGAACGGGGGAGGGGCAGAGAGAGAGGGAGACACAGAATCGGAAACAGGCTCCAGGCTCCGAGCCATCAGCCCAGAGCCTGACGCGGGGCTCGAACTCACGGACCGCGAGATCGTGACCTGGCTGAAGTCGGAGGCTTAACCGACTGCGCCACCCAGGCGCCCCTACATTTATATTTGAGAGACAGAGCACAAGTGGGGAAGGGCAGAGAGAGAAGGAGACAGAATCCAAAGCAGGCTCCAGGCTCTGAGCTGTCAGCACAGAGCCTGATGTGGGGCTTGAACTCACAAACTGAGATTATGACCTGAGCCGACGTCGGACGCTTAACCAACTGAGCCACCCAGGCGCCCCAAGATTTTATTTATTTATTTATTTATTTATTTATTTATTTATTCATTCATTCATTCATTCATTTAATAAAGTAAACTCTGCACTCAGTGTAGGGCTTGAACTTATCTCAAGATCAAGAGTCACGTGCTGTACCAACTGAGGCAGCCAAGCACCCCAGCAAATTTTAGTTTTAAATTTTTTTTTTTCCAACGTTTTTTATTTATTTTTGGGACAGAGAGAGACAGAGCATGAACGGGGGAGGGGCAGAGAGAGAGGGAGACACAGAATCGGAAACAGGCTCCAGGCTCCGAGCCATCAGCCCAGAGCCTGACGCGGGGCTCGAACTCACGGACCGCGAGATCGTGACCTGGCTGAAGTCGGACGCTTAACCGACTGCGCCACCCAGGCGCCCCAAATTTTAGTTTTAAAACCAAGGACCAGTGTTTTCTCAGGAGAGAAATCTATAGGCATTCATGAAAACAAGGATATCTCTTACTATTTACTCTAATTTGAACAAACATTTGTAATGAGTTATAAAAAAGGAAATGAACAAGTAACATGGTAAAGGAAGAAAGAGAGATGAGTTGTCACTATAACATGGCCCGATTATATACCTAGAAAACCTTTAAAAAAAAAAACAAAACAGCAAAAATTATACCAAGTAATGAATGATATGGGCAAAATGGCAGAATATGAGATAAATTCATCAAAATTGAAGTTTTTTTTCTGTGAAAACAGGTAGAAAAACCTTAATTTCAAAAAAAAAAAAAATCCTCACAATAGTGATAAAGGATATTGAGTGTTTGGAAATTAATTTAGTGTGGAATACTTAACATTAATTCCAATAAAATTATAAAATATTAAAGGAAGGACATAAAAGAATACTTAAATGGAGCTACAAGTCCTCTGCTTGTTGGGAAAAGTCAAGCAAAGGTAATAATAGTAATCAATAAATTAAATGGGAAACCAAGTGTAATTGCATCAGAAAATCTTACAGAACTTTTGGTGAAGGGAAAATTTATCAGGAAAAATGAATGGCCAAGCAATGTAAAAGTACGTTTTGAGGGAAAAAGATCAGCAATTGGGGATTGGCTTTACTAGGCTTCAGAATATATAATGATTACAGATGAAATTATTACCTACCTAGGAAATCTGAAACAATCAACTGGTAAACCATTAGAGCTATTAATAGAGTTCATTATGGGGACAAGTTTAACATATAAAAATCAATAGCTTTTCCTTAGCAATAATAAGGAAATCTTTCAAGGGGCCCACTCAACAAAAGCAAAAAGGTCCATAAGATATCAAGAAATAAACGTAAAACGTGTGTAAGATGTATATGAAGAAAACTCTCAAAATCTACCAAAAATATGAAAAAAGAGCAAAATAAATGAATTAAACACACCCTTTGCCTGTTGAGAAAACTCACTACGATGTCCCTTACTTCCAGATTATCCATTTACTGAAAACCCAATCAGAATCCCTGTAAGATTATTGTTTTTAAAATTATTTAAAAAAAAATTTTTTTTTAATGTTTATTTTTGAGAGAGAGAGAGACAGAGCACAAGCAGGGGAGGGGCAGGGAGAGAGGGAGACCCAGAATCAGAAGCAGGCTCCAGGCTCTGAGCTGTCCGCACAGAGCCCGACGCGGGGCTCGAGCCCGCGAACCGTGAGATCATGACCTGAGCCAAAGTTGGAGGCTCAACCGACTGAGCCACTCAGGTGACCCTAAAATTATTTTTATTGTGAAACATGTATATACAAAAAAATAACGCTAACCGTGCTGATAAGTCTAAAAAATGCCAGTAAAATGAAACTCACCCAGATTAAGAAACAGTACACTCCTAGTGCCCTCAGGCTTGTGCATGCAGTTCCTTGCTTCCATCCCCTCATCCGTGGCATCCTTCCTCCGACATTTGAGAGTTGCTCACCCCTTTGCTTCTTTTCACAGCTTTACCATGTGATATGTATTCCCTAACTGCTGTTTGTCTTAGTTTGGAAAATCTGAGTGGCAAAAGCACAGACGGCTGAGGGAGGCTGGTGTCACTTGCCACTTCTCCGTGCAGGCCTCCGAGAGAAGGAAGGTCAGCTGAGCAGAGTGTCTGGGTCACGGTCTGGCTTCGGTATCCCTGAGAATGTCCATGAGCTCCTTCTGGGGACACCCGAGGGCGAGGCTCGTGAGGGAATCTGGAGAAACAGAGCTCGCCGTAGGCGGGGCACCTGGCTTTGGCATTCCAGCGGAAACGTGGTGAGGAGGAATCGACCAGGCCACGTTTTCTGTTTCTCAGCATGTCCCGACCTACCTCTCTTTTCCAGGAGTGAGTCAAAGCAGAACGTTTCAGTGGGGGCAATTTGAGTGTCCTTAGCCCATCCGGCCGTAGGGGAGTAGGAGAGAAATTAGATTGTCTCCATTTTTTTTTTTTTTTAATTAACACAAAACTGCGTGTCTTTATGCGGACTGTTGGGCCAATTTACAGAATAGACAGAAAACAGAATTCCTGAGTCAAAGATACTCATATTTCTAATTATAATGCAGGTTGCTAGGTGGATATACGGAAAAGCTATATTAATTTATAATGTCTCCAGGAGTATTTGAGTTCATGTGTCTTCCTACCTCTAACATTGAAATGTGTCATTTTTAATTTCTGCTCTGAGGTGGAGTGCTGCCTCACAGATGTCTGAATTTTTATTTTTAATAATCCTGCCTACTTT
Organism: Neofelis nebulosa; assembly: GCF_028018385.1. NCBI lineage: Eukaryota > Metazoa > Chordata > Mammalia > Carnivora > Felidae > Neofelis > Neofelis nebulosa. The sequence goes on from NC_080788.1 coordinate 6,278,267, forward strand.
TTCCATGTGTAGATTTCCATTGTTCTTTTCATATACACCTATTATAACATAATTGAACCACTTGTCCAGTAAAGTCTAGAACCTGGTTTATAGTATTATATTACATATGTTCTAAGATGCACATTTTTTTCACACTTTAATGACTCCAGCATCAGGATGCATATTATATTAGATGACCTCTCACGATTATAATTGACATCACTTTCATCTTAGCACACAAATGATTTCTCTTATCAAAAGTAATTCTCTGTATATTTTTTAGTTTATGTTAAAACTAACATTTTTTTCTGAATTATTCAATGTGAACTATCCATTTTACCTCCCTTTGTTGAAGAAACCTTAATGTATAATGTGTTTAGAGTAAAATTCAAACTCCCTGTCAGCCTACAAGGCCTGACGTGATCTGGCTCCTTTGTCCTTCTCTGTCTGACCTCATCATACTCACTTTCACCTTCACACCACTCTAGCCATTTCAGTCTTCTTTCTATTCCTCAGACACAAGTGCAATTTTGCTTCAGGGCCTTTGCACTTGCTCTGTCCACTAGAACACTCTTGCCCAAATCCCTTCCCTCTATAGCTCTTCATTGACTCGCTTCTTTAGCGCTCGTGACTCGGTCCAAGATCCTGAGACCTTCATGACGGCCTATCTGAAGTAACCCCCATCACACCATCCTGCTCATTTCCTTCAGAGCGCTTATGATGGTGGAAAAGATCATGCTTATGTGCCTCGTTCTTCCCACACTCAGAACATAAGCCAGCCGAGAATGTGACTTACTGACCAAGGTAGCCCCGGAGTAGAGTGGTAGGTGTCTAGCACATAGTAATCACTCACTAAACATTGGTTGAATAAACTTTATAATACATAGTGAGATTTAGTTTTTACTCATTGTTTGTTCGACTAAGTTGTGTTTCTCTTTCTGCATGAGTTTCACCCTGTTTTATTTATTGTCATTAATATAAGTTCATATACTTCATAAGACTTAATATCCCCCTTGGGTGCAGTTCTCTTTCAATATATTCACTGATACTTATGACCGTTTGTTCATCTGGATACATTCTTGAATAATTTGTAAAGGTCCCAAAAGTCTCTGTTGGATTTGTACTTAGAAATGTATTAAAAATAGCATTTCTTGGGGCGCCTGGGTGGCTCAGCCGGTTAAGCGTCCGACTTTGGCTCAGGTCATGATCTCGCGGTCCGTGAGTTCGAGCCCCGCGTCGGGCTCCGTGCTGACAGCTCAGCGCCTGGAGCCTGCTTCAGATTCTGTGTCTCCCTCTCTCTCTGACCCTCCCCCATTCATGCTCTGTCTCTCTCTGTCTCAAAAATAAATAAACATTAAAAAATATTTTTAAAAAAACCTTTAAAAAAAATAGCATTTCTTTCCATTTCTTCATTCTTTCAGATCTTAAAGTTTTTTTTTTTCAAAGAAAGTCCTAATATCTTATGGTTTATTCTGAAATTTTAAGATATCAAGCTTTTATACGTCATTATGTTCACAGATATTTCTTACACAACATTCCCTTTAATTCTCAGTTTGTGATTGACATTGTTCACTCTCCACTAAAACTGTGCTTATCTCCTCTACTTTTTCACTAGTTATGAGTTTATCTTCCTATCTCAGTTGTTTTCAATTAAAAAATATATGCATTTTTAAGCCTTTTAGAACAAAGATTTATTTCAGTATATGTTGAGGTACGGAACCGAGTTACTTTTTTTCCATATCGTTATCTAGTTTCTCCAAATTATACGGCCTCCCATTGTTTAAACTTAACTGTCTATATACATTTAGGCCTATTTCCGGAATTTCAAATATATTACTTCGTTTTGGGTTTTTAAAATTATACAAGTAGTACGTGAACATATTCTTTCTTTTATAAAAGATTCAAACAGCAAGTTTATTAACGGAGAACGGAGAAGTCCTTCCCTTAGCATTCATACCCCCTCACTCAAACACCACTCCCCTTCCTAGAGGCAGCCGCTATAAAGTCTTTAAATGCATGGATATACAGGGGCCCCTGTGGGTATCTCAGGCAGATAACGCGACAGAGTCTCGATTTCGGCTTAGGTCGTGATGTCACAGTTCATTAGTTTGGGCTCCGCGCTAACAATGCAGAGCCTGCTTGGGATTCTCTCTCTGCCCCTCCCCTGCTAGCACTAAATAAATTTTAAATGGTAATAATGCATGCATATATATACACGTCATATACGTTTACTTTTAAAAATAGAGAATAGTCACACTACATGCTTCTGTAACTTGCATTTCTATCACTTCATGATAAGTCTTGCGCTATGTCCATTTCATATATTCTTTTCAGTAGTGCAGGATTTTTCCGTAATACAGGTATGTCATAATATTTTATTCAGTACCCAGTTTCTCACTGTTTTAAATAGCACATACCCTTGTACATTCATCTGTATGCCCATGTTAGTTTCTTTGGTAGGCTCTTAACATTTGAATTGTTGCTTTGATTAAAGGGTGTGCACTTTTTAGTGTGATAGGTTTCTCCCAGAAGGCCTGTTTCACCATCATGTCACCAACTTTCAATGTTAAGAATATTCTCAAATGTTTGCCAGTCTGATAGGTGAGAACCTAGAAATTCATTGTCTTCCCAAGCTTTCTTGAGTATTGCTGAAGCTGCATGTCTTTTAGTGTTTACCAATCGTTTATACTTGAAAATATCTGACCACATCACTTGTCCGCTTTTCTAATGGCCATTTGTTTTATTCATTGGTAAGTGTTGCATTTTTTTCCTAACTTCATGGGTATTAAATCCTTTTTCTATTGTATTTATTGCAAATATTTTCTCCTAGTCCATTGTTCTTTTTTTTCTTTTTGTTCTTTTAACTTTAGTTATGTTTGTTGATGTTTTTCCTTATAGCTCCAAGGTATAAAAATGTTATCCAATATTGCAGTTCCTTTTTTTTCTTTTGAGAAAACCATTTTTTAAATTTTCTCTTCGTAGATATATACATACACACACACTATATATATATATATGTGTGTATATATATATATATATATATACACACATATATATATATGTGTATGTATTTTTACTCAGTAAACCCTTGATTGATGACACATAAAGATAACTCTTCTTATTCTTTAGCCATTCTTTTTTTTTAAACCATTTTCAAAGACTTTACAGTATAATTAACATACAATGTTATATTAGTTTCAGGTGTACAATAGAGTGATTCAACAATTCTATACATACTCAGTGCTTGTCACTCTAAGTGTACTCTCAGTCCCTTTTACCTATTTCACCCATCCCCTTCCCTCTGGGACCCACCTGTTTGTTCTCTGTACTTATGAGTCTTTTTTGTTTTCTTTTTTTGTTTGTTCATTTGTTTAGTTTCTTAAATTCCACATGAGTGAGTGAAATCATATGGTATTTGTCTTTCTCCAACTGACTTATGTCACATCACATTATACCCTCTAGATCTGTCCGTGTTGTTGCAAATGGCAAGATTTCATTCTTTTTTATGGCTGAATAATATTCCATTGTATATACGTACCACATCTTCTGTATTGTATCCATTCATCTATCAGTGGACACTTTGGTTCCTTCCACACTTTGGTTATTGTAAATAATGCTGCAGTAAACACAGAGAGGTACGTGTATCTTTTTGAATTAGGTTTTTTTTTTTTAATGTTTATTTTTGAGACAGAGAGGGACAGAGCATCAACGGGGGAGGGTCAGAGAGAGGGAGACACAGAATCTGAAGCCGGTTCCAAGCTCTGAGCTGTCAGCACAGAGCCCGACGCGGGGCTCAAACTCACAGACTGTGAGATCATGACCTGAGCCGAGGTCGGATGCTCAACCGACTGAGCCACCCAGGCGCCCCTGAATTAGGTTTTTTAAATATTATTTGGGTAAATAGTAGTGGAATTACTGGGTCATATGGTAATTCTGTTCTCAATTTTTTGAGGAACCTCCGTACTGTCTTCCACAGTGGGTGCACCATTTCGCATTCCCACCAGTGGTGCACAAGGATTCCTTTTTCTCCGCATCCTCACCAACACTTGTTTCTTGTGGTTTTGATTTTAGCTCTTCTGACAGGTGTGAGGTGATACCTCAGTGTGGTTTTGATTTGCATTTCCTTGATGGTGAGTGATGTTGAGGATCTTTTCATGTGTCTGTTGGTCATCTGTGTGTCTTCATTGGAGAACTGTCTGTTCATGTCTTCTGTCCATTTTTAAATGGAATTATTTGTGGTTTTTTTGGTGTTGTGTAAATTCCTTATATTTTTTGGATACTAACCCTTTATTGAATGTCGTTTGCAAATATCTTCTCCCATTCAGTAGGTTATCTTTGGATTTTGTTGATTATTTCTTGTGCTGTGCAGGAGCTTTTTACTGTGATGTCGTGCCAGTGGTTCATACTTGCCTTTGTTTCCCTTGCCTCAGGAGACATCTCTAGAAAAACGTTGCTATGACTGATGTCAGAGAAATTAATGCCTGTGCGCTCTTCTAAGATTTTTATGGTTTCAAGTCTCATATTTAGGTCTTTAATCCATTTTGAGTTTATTTTTGTGTATGTTGTAAGAAAGTGGTCCAGGTTCATTCTTTTGCATGTGGCTTCCAGTTTTCCCAGCGCCATTTCTTGAAGAGACTTTCTCCCGTCGTGTATTCTTGCCTTCTTTGCTGAAGATTGAGTGATCATATAATCATGGGTTTATTTCTGGGCTCTCTATTCTATTTTCTCTTGACCTGTGTGTCTGTTTTTGTGCCAGTATGATAGAGTTTGATTGCTATAGCTTTGAAGTATTTCTTGAAATCTGAGATTGTATGTGATACCTCTGGATTTCTTCTTTCTCAAGATTGCTGTGCCATTTGGGATCTTTTGTGGTTCCATATGAATTTTAGGATTATTTGTTCTACTTCTGTGAAAAATGCTATTGGTGTTTGATAGGGATTGCATTAAATGTGTAGATTACTTGGGGTAGTATGGCCACTTTAACAACATTTATTCTCCTGAGAAAACCATTTTTATCATTATTACCACCCAGCTTATTTGTGCTGGATTTTGTAGCAAATGGCCAGATTGTCTAAAGAACATCTGCATAACATTTCTTTCATGTTTCAAGAGGTGAAAATAACTGTAAAAAGTTAACTACAAAGATACACAAAATGACACAGAAAATCCTTGTCTGATATTTTATCCCACCTGCGGCATTTATATATTTGAAAAGTAGAATTCATGAACTAAAAATTACTGTCCTGTTGAGTTTAATGGAAGATTTAGCCTGATTACAAGATTAACACCAGTATCACTGATTTGATATTTACCAAAATTGATGTTTTTTTCTCTTCCAGCTTTATTGAGGTATAATTGACATGTAGCATTAAGTTTAAGGTGTACAGTCTATTCATTTGATACACTTACATATTGCAAAATGATTACCACTGTAATCACCTCTTATTGCATCACATAATTGCCATTCTTTTATTAGTGAGAATCGTATTTTTCAATAAATTAAAATCAATGTGATACCCACGCAAGCTAGAATGCTCTTTGGTGAACAAGGACCTGACATCCAAACAAGAAGTCTGTTAAGTCCCACACTGTAAAAGTGTGATCTTTTTCAAACTGAATCCATTCCTTGCATTGAAGATGTGAAACTCAGCCCCATTCCTCTTTATGAGTGGGTTTATGATCTTGCCATTTCATACTGAACATCTAGATTTCCAAATACAGTTGACCCTTAAACTGTGCCGGTCCACTTATACATGGGTTTTTTTCAATAAATATAGTACAGTGCCGTAAATGTATTTTCCTTACGATTTTTTTTTTTTTTTTTTTGAGAGAGAGAGTGAGAGCAGAGGAGGAGCAGAGAGAGAATCCCAAGGAGGTTCCACGCTCAGCATGGAGCCCAACACAGGGCTCGATCCTATGAACTGTGAGATCATGACCTGAGCCAAAATCAAGAGTCTGATGCTCATCCAGCTGGGCCACCCAGGTGCCCCCTTATGATTTTCTTTTTTTTTTCTTAAAAAATTTTTTTAATGTTTATTTATTTTTGAGAGAGAGAGAGGCAGAGTGCAAATTGGGGAGAGACAGAGCGAGAGGGAAACACAGAATCCTAAGCAGGCTTCAGGCTCTGAGCTGTCAGCACAGAGCCTGATGTGGGGCTCGAACTCACGGACCGTGAGTCCGTGACCTGAGCCCAAGTCGGATGCCCAACCGACTGAGCCACCCAAGCGCCCCTCCCCTTATGATTTTCTTAATGACATTTTTTTCTCTAGCTTTCTTTGTTGTTATAACAATGCAGCGTATAATTCATATAACAGACAAAGCATGTGTCAGCTGTCTATTGGTAAGTCTTCCAGCTACTAGTAGTAGCTATTAGAAAAAAAAATTTTTTTAATGTTTATTTATTTTTGAGACAGAGGGAGACAGAGCGCAGGTGGGGATGGGGCAGAGAGAGAAGGAGACACAGAATCCGAAGCAGGCTCCAGGCTCTGAGCTGTCAGCACAGAGCCCGACGCGGGGCTCGAACCCATGAACCATGAGATCACGAACTGAGCCGAAGTCAGACGCTTAACCGACCGAGCCACCCAGGCGCTCCTGGTAGTAGCTATTAGTAGTTACATTTTGGGGGAGTCACGTTATAGATGGATTTTTGAGCGTGCAGGAAGTGGTGAGGGGTGGGCAGCACCCCTAAGCCTTGTGTTCTAGAGTCTACCGTCCTTCCCATTGCTTAAAGTCTTGGGAGTTTTCTTCATCAGCTGAGCTGTATCCAGCTTCATCTTCACTCGTAATATTGCTTAATTTGCTAAGCTTGACATTTTGGTCCTCGTTTTCAAAATTCAGTTTATTCCATATTTAAGTAGGCTGGGAGTTGTCCCTTCTTTTTTGTCTTGCTGAGGTGTCTTCCTTTCTCTTGTTCAGTCTGTTTCACTGGATTCACAACTGCTAGGTTGTAATAGCTAGAGAAGGCCATTCTGATCTCTGCCAGAGTGTTAGTTGGGGCTCATACTTGAGCCACAGCTGTGTGAGGACTCAGGGTAGCCCCCCTTTTATGCACGGCTTCGTTTCCCTGGTCTCGCTTACCTGGGTCAGCCGCAATCCAGAAGCAGATGATCCTTCTTCTGACTTACCGTCAGGTCAGTAGCAGCTGAACGCTGGTCCCGGTGCCTACGCACTCACCTCCCTTCCTCTCGTTGTGTAGGCACTGTGTCATCTCGCATCCTCAGAAGGGTGAATACAGGACAATAAGAGAGAGAGAGAGAGAGAGAGAGAAGGACCACATTTATATAACTTTTATTACAATATATTCTCATTGTTCTACTGTATTATTATTAATCTCTTAGAGGGGCTAATCAACAAACTATCATAAATAGGTGTGTATGGGAAAAAGCGTAGCGTATGTAGAGTTGGTTACTGTCCATGGTTTCAGGCATCCACAGGCTCATGGAACGTACCTGCCGTGGATGAAGGGGAGCTTTACTGTCCTTGCCAACAGGGCAGCAACACTGAGAACAGAATCTTGAGCAACTGCGGCTACTTCCTGTTTTTGTTTTTTTAGCTATTTCCTCTTCTCGCTGCTGTTGTCATTTCCAACCTCTGCCTTTTCCGTCCTCTGGCTAAAGCTTTTTGTGCATCCACTGCTATTTTATTTCTGCCTCAGGAGACGTACACTAGGAGTCTGGCTTAAACTTTTGCTGACTTTTCTTGGTTTTTCTGTTTTCTTCTTTCTGTCTTGATGTTTCCTCCTATGCTGCTCCGGCTTCTACCCGTGTCTTGGTCCTCAGCAGGAGCTAGATCTGATCTGCAGTGTTCTTTCCTGCTTCCGGATCATGGTTCTTCCTCTCTGACTTCTCTTTCTGTTCCTGGATCAAGATATTTCCACTCCCCACTTCTATGATGATGCCTTTAATGACCTTAGATCTTGAGTGACTTCTGCCTCTTGATGACTTTCTTCTTTCTTGGCATTTGTATCTGTCCTCACCATTTTCATATGAATTTAGTCACTCCCTTCCTCTTTAAGAAGAATGGTCTTTGTCATTATGTTCCTCAAATCTGTGAGGATTTTTTTTTTTTTTTTTTTTAGTTTCACATCTTACTATTTTGCTGTCCGAGTCTGCCGCATCTTCGGTTTCTTCATGCGTTAGCCTACCCTTTGCTTCGGCTCTGGCTCCTGCACTTTCTTCTTACATTATCTGACTTTTATTTTCTTTCCCTCTTGATCATGATCTTGAATGATGATATTTTGAGGTTCTAGGAGAAACAGATACATCTGACTCCTCTTTTTTGATCTTTATCTGGGGATATCTTTCCTGGAGCTATTCGATCTCATTCCATGTTACTAGCCTATGTGAGAACCCCATTGTTATGGACTAAGTTGTGCCCCCCCCCCCCAGGTTTATATGTTGAGGCCCTAACCCTCCGTGTGACTATATTTAGAAATGGTGCTTTTACAGACATTATGGTTAGATGAGATCATAAGGGTGAGGCTCTGACCCCAAACAGTTGGCATTGTTCTTATAAGAAGAGGAAGAGACCCCTTCCATGTGCACCAAGGAAAGTCCCTTCAGAGACACAGTGAGACGGTGGCTCTTTGTGAGCCAGGAGGGGAGCCCTCATCGGGAACCAGTCCTGCCAGACCTTGATCTGGGACTCTGGCCTCTAACGCTGAGAAAATAAATTTCTCTTTAAGCCACACAGCCCGTGGTGTTTTGTTATGGCAGCCCCAGGCTACTAATACGCCAATCTTCATGTCATTAACCCTCTTTAATAAAAATGGCAGCCGAGAAATATGGTCCGTCTTTGTTCTGGGCATCCTGCTCCAGAGTCCCGGCTGCTGGGGCAGCACTTATGACAATACCAACCACCTAGAAGCTTCCCGTAGACTGACTAAATCCGCTCCCGTGAGAGACGTGAGTGGCACAAAAGGAACCTGCCATTGCTTTTTTTAGTTTGCTTTTTACATTTAGTTCTGTCAAACCTGTAAGGTACTCTTATGTCTGTACTGAGACAGGTCACTACCTTTAATTGTCCCCTGAAGGACAGCCGTGTCTCCTGGCACTGTTAACTAGTGCATGTTTTCCCCACCAATTTAAAATACCGCGTTTGTCAAAAATTGTGTATTCTTGACATGACAGGCCCCATGCACGATGAAGGGTCCCCACAACTTGCAGGGCAGGGAAGAGGAGTGCGCACGGGTAATAGAGGCAGAGGGAGAGGGAGAGGGTTCGGTGGCGCCAACCCCTAGAGGCCGCGTGAATGCAGTGCCGGTTGTGGGAGCTCGTCTTTGAGGCAGGCTGGCCACAGCAGGAGGCAGGGACACTCACAGACTGCTGTGGCTTTCATGGTTTTGGTCTTCCTAGAGCATCTGAAAATATTACACACAAAATCAACTTTTCACTCTAATTTTCTCAAACTTCAAAACCCAGAGTGCCCAGGACGTGTCCCCATGCTTCACTGGATTTCTCAACAGTGGCTTTACAGCGCAGCTTGTCTGAAATTCTTGGAGTTTAGAATTCAAGACCATGGTAGATTTTATCATGATTTGCTTTTGAACTTGGTCTGTTGAAGTTCACAGAAAGTGGAAAACTCTTGTTAGAGAATTCATTTTTGTTCAGAATTGGATAGAATTCTAGAGCCATCTTTGTTCAGCATTAAGTCAAAAGCCCACCTTTGCTTTTTATAGAAGGTGTTACTTTATTTAAGAGATAGATATGATGCATTTTAATCTACCTTTATCTTAGTTTATAGCAGATTTTGTATGAATTTTAGCTTCTTTTTTTTCCAAAACTAGATTATGCCTTTGACAATAATGAAAATTATTTACCACTTCTTGGGGAGAAGGATGTATTTTCTTGTACACTGGTATGTTTCAGTATTTTATATTCTGTCCCATTTTTTAAATGTTTATTTTTGAGAGAGAGAGAGCGAGCATGAGCAGGTGAGGGACAGAGAGAGAGGGAGACCGAAGATCTGAAGCCGGCCCCATGCTGTCTGCACAGAGCCCAATATGGGGCTCGAACCCTCAAATCCTGAGATCATGACCTGAGCCAAAGTTAGGGACTTAGCCAACTGAGCCACCCAGATGGCTCAGTTATATAGGGATATTCTGTCCCATTGATCCATACTTTTGTTTCTACCTTAGTTTTATACTATTTTAATGACCAAAGTTTTGCAGTGAATTTTTTAAATTTTATTTACTTTGAGAGAGAGAGAGAATGAGAACAAGTGGGGGAGGGTCAGAGAGAAGAGGAGACAGAATCCCAAGCAGGATCTGCACTACTAGTGCAGAGCCCGACGCAGGGCTTGAACTCATGAACTGTGAGATTATGACCTGAGTCAAGATCAAGAGTAAGATTAACTGACTGTGCCACCCAGGTGCCCCTGCAGTGAATTTTGATACCTAGTAAGACTAGTCATTCCTTATCATCTTTGTTTTTCTAAACATCTTGGCAGAGTATTTTCACATTTTATTTTCTGTTAAGAACTTGAGACTTTGTTTCATTTTTTATTTTTTAAGTCCTCCTGAGACCTTCCATGCTTCCAAGTTCATTTTTTCCCTTGAAAACTAAGGCCATATATATAAATACACAGGGACAGGAGGGGAAACACTAGCAAGAAACGTCTCAAAAGGAGCAAAGAATATGGATGTTTGGTAATTGACTTGGCAAGTCCAAGGACGCCACATCCTGGGCCAGCAGTAGGAGCTGATGGGCAAACTGCTACACGCTGCGGGCGCCTCACCCGGCCCAGAGCGGGCAGCATCGTGCTGGGTGTAGTGTGGAGGGGGCAGGAAAAGCTGTCTGAGAACAGTCAGATCCCTGAGTCCTTCCTTTCCCAGCTCCAGTTTTCCGGTTTGGGGGCCACCAGAGAGTTGCTGGCGCAAGTCAGGGTGGTGAAATGAATGTGTGCCTTGTGAATGTTGTATGCTAACTTCCTAGCCCTTTCCCACCACTCAGCTCCCGAGTTTCAGGTAGCCAGTCTTACAACCTTTAGGCTGGAGATTGTAACGTTTCTCTGGGAAATCTGATCAATCTAAGGGGACGGAATAAGAAAACCTAAGTGGATGAAGGGGAGGATCCCCAACAAGTAGCTATGATTGCAGAACTGCCAATCGGCCTTTTATTCTTAGGAAGAAAAAAACAAAGGTAATCAGTGATCTGAGGAAAGCCTCTAACATGGAAGATAGAGACTAAAACCGACAAACTCTAAAAGGCAACGTAAAGTAAATAGAGCCCAGACAAAGAAAGGAAAACAGTAAAATGAGCAAAACCCCTGTCTTGAAGCCACAGGGAAATCAAACAAATAAAAACAGGCTGCTAAATCAACAAGAAACACAGAACAAAATGATCTCTTAGAAATTAAAGATCTGAGCGAAAACTGGAAGAGAAAAGATAAGAGCATAAGGAGGTCCAGCACCTCAGGAGAAGCAGCCCCAAAAAGGAAGATTAGGAACATGGAAGTGGGGAAATTCTCAGCCAAATTACTTGATACAATTTTCCCAACCTGAAGGTCTTGAGTTGCTGGATTGTAAGGGCTCACTGAGTGCCTAGCACCTGGATAGAAAACACGCCCTAATTCAAGAATGTTATCCTTGCTGGGAAATATTCAGCCTCTGATAAAAACGTAGTGCCGTTACGAAATTAGCATACGTGTTTTTTGGCACACATGTGTGCATTTCTGTTGGGGATGTACCTAGGGTAGAATTGCTGCTGTAATAGATAATGATGTCAGGTAGTTGTCCAAAGTGGTTAGAAACAGGATTTCCATTTATGTCACTCTGTGCCCCGTCAGAGCGGAAAATCACTCAAATGTCCCACCTGTAGGAGATGGATGAATATTTCTATGTGGTACTCTATGGCAGCGAATACGAACAATGAATTTTATGACACACAGCAACATGGAGGAGCTCCCCAGCACTGTTGAATGAGAGAAGTCAGACAGAGTACTTGTTGTGTGACGCCATCTGTGTAAGTTCAAAGACAAGAGTCAGGATGGCGGCTACCTTTGGAGGGGCGTGAAGGGCGCGGCTAGAGCTGGTGATAGTCCACGCGGTATCCGGATGGTGGTCGGTTACGTGATATGTTCATTCTGAAAATTCACTAAGCCGTACTCTTCTCATCAGTACCCTTTCCTGTTATATTATGAAGTTAAAAACCGGGGCGCCTAGGTGGCTTGGTCGGTTAAGCGTCCGACTTCGGCTCAGGTCATGATCTCGCGGTCCGTGAGTTCAAGCCCCGCGTCAGGCTCTGTGCTGACAGCTCAGAGCCTGGAGCCTGTTTTAGATTCTGTGTCTCCCTCTCTCTCTGCTCCTCCCCTGTTCATGCTCTGTCTGTCTCAAAAATGAATAAACGTTAAAAAAAATATATTTTTTTTAAAAAAGAAGTTAAAAACCTAAAGTTGTGAGCTTGTTAACAATTCGTGGAAAGGCATTTTGAAGTTAATGATCACTGAAATGAGCGGGACAGACCTATAGCAACACCGAAATAAGGAAATTTTGTTGTGGGTACAGGTGGAGGCTTGGGGAAAGGACACAGTGCTGCAAGTAGTTGGTATTTCAGTTTGTTATTTTTCTATGTAAAGTAGCATCTTCTAAAGGGGGAAAGAAAGCCCCACGTGTCTGCTGGTTGTATTGCTGTACTGAAAACAAGATTGACCTGGTCTAGACTGTGCCCTCTAAATTGGGATAGTAGGATGATTGCCTAATGCTGGTAGTTGTTTTGTTTATTCTGAAATTCATCATAAGGTAAATGGTATCACAACTGCTCCCCTTTACTTTCGAATGTGACAGTGACGAAGATGTGAATATGTTCTGATTTCTTTTCTTTTTCTGTTTCTCCTTGTTTCCTAGGTTTTTGTGGAGACCCTGGATAAGTGTTTTGAAAATGTTTGTGAGTTGGATTTGATCTTCCATATGGATAAGGTACCTTCTCTCCCTGAGCAGGGTTGCTAGAAAACTATCCATCTCTACACCTTCCTGTTCTTTCTTGTGGCTTTTTACTCTGGGAGTAGTCCCAGAACATGTTTCATTTAATAACTTGAGTTTCATAATTTTGGGGGTATTTTGCTAAGATCTGCTATTAGTTTTAACACACAGGTGATTATTACCGGGCCCATGTCATTGTCCATCTTGACTTGGACAGCCTTCTTGGTATAGGGCAGTGATGTCACGGTGATGACTGGCTGATGGCCACACCGAAGGTGAGAGAAATTGCTTTGTGTGGCTTGTGACACGAGTTCCCTAGGCATAATCCAGTGACACAGTGGAGCTTTGGAAGAATCATGACACAGGGTCTTTGACCTGGCTAGCAGAGTTTATAATTTTCCCCAAGAGTAATAGAGTGACTCAGACATCAGTAACACAGTTTGAGGTCAGGTGATACTCAGTAGGGAAGCTGACTGTCAGGCAGAATTGAAGGACAAAGTACATGTTCTCAGACTTGTGCTGCCAGCACAATTTTGACGTGGTCTGTGTCCTCATGTGCCAAATTCAAGGCGAGAGATAGCCAGCAAGGGGATGGGAACTGCCACATTTGTTTTATCCAGCGGGGCTCATGCCGTACCCAGTGCCGTTCACCTGGCGTGTCTTAGTTGTGCTTGATCCTGGTTTCCTTCAGCGGATTGTCACTGTGATTCATGGCCCTTGGAGAGAGGGAATGATTTTTTATAAGACAGCTACTCAGTGCTAAGCCGTGATCCTTTATGAATTTATTTTTATCACAACGAAGTAGTTGTTTTCACATCCCTCATCGCTGGCATCGCCATCTGGAGGCCTTTCGCGTCATTTTCCAGTAGGATCTTCAGTCTCTGTTCACTCTCCCGAGACTGTCGGATGACACTTTCCAGACAGATGTGGTGAGTGCATTCTTAAGGTTGGATGCTGGAATGGAGTGAAGTTTTCTCTCTCAACATCTGGCTTGGCTCCACAGCTCCAGGGGAAGCCTGGTACAAGAGAGGCACAGAACCCCACTCTTGCTGTAGATACTTGACTCGGTGCTCCCCGATAGGCTCACGAGGCCCCCGGAGCTCATTGGTGCTTTGGATGTGGTCACTCTCCCTTTTCATATGAAAGAATCTTAGAAATTTCAGAGACCTCTTAGCCCCCTCTTTGCAAGCATTTAGAGTTGCTTTAGGCTTGTCAGTTGTTAAAGGTGCCGCTATGTTGTAATTTCTCTTAAGGAGAACCACAGTTCAAATCCACCTCCCATCTATACCAGTGGGTGTGGCTTTCAAAGGAAATAAAAAGTCATAAAAATGTTGTTCTTTCTCCTATGTCTTATCTTCAGATAGGTTCCATAAAGTAATTTGCTGCTGCTGCAGATTTCTTTTATAGTTGATAAAACTGTCTATTTTTAGTTGTTCACCTGACATCGGGAAATTGCTATCCCTGTTTCCTGAGATTTTGGAAAGTGCTGATGCAAGGCGTCAGCATCTCCCCCTCCTCCCTTGAAGAGTGTCTGAAGGTGTCTTCCAGCAGGTGACTTTCTTGTAGTGAGGTTTCAGGCTTGTCTTTGCCCTCAGGTAGAGCAGCTGCTAATTCAAGTTTATCTTCTGCATATAGGTGGAAATGGTCTTTTTACTCAAGTAGGCAAAGGACCTTGAACTCCATCCTTCGGAACCGAAGAAGTTTCTCTCTGCCTTAAGTCTCTTCACCTCTTCACCCCTTCTTCCTGCCTTAAAGGAAAGTGTGTTTCATTCCATATGTAGAGCCACAGCCACTTCCTGTCTCTACCCAGCATACACCGTGATCTCAGTGTCACCTCCTCTTTGAGGGGCCTTGATTTGTTCCTTCCCCTGTAACTCCAGTCTCACAGAGCACGGCTCTTCCCGCGTTTTAACTGTAGTCTCATCTCCACACACTTGCACTGAAGGTAAACATCTTGAGTGCGTGACTTACGCCCAGCCTCCCATTTCTACTTCATCTTTTCCCTTTCTGGAGCCCTGGGGCCTGCTTTTCACTCTTACCCCAAATTCACTGGTGATTTCCTGCTCTCATTTGCCAATATCACCTTCTGTCGTGTTCGTGCAGCATTTGAGGCTGTGGATCCTTCCATGGCGCACTGCTGTCTTAATCCTTTTCCACCTTTGTTTCTGTTACACAGAACCTTTCTGGCTTCTCTCTTACTCTCTTCCCACCTCCTGTCACTAACTTAGGTTTGTCATCTCTTCCCTCGCTCTTCTCACTCTCCTGTTCGGATCCTAGATTGTATCCACTTTTCAGTGTAAATTATCATCTGTCTGGGTAATTCCCGAAATTGTCATTTCTAATCCAGTGTGGCCTGAGTCCTGTCCCTGTCTTTCCCGCTACCAGATGGCACCTCTTCCTCAATTCATTCCAGCCGCTTCTTCCCCAGAGCCAGATGCGGCATGTGTCTCCCGAAAGCCGTTTCCTCCTCCGGCCTCCCTTTCCCAGTGCTGCCTCCATCCTCTGTCAGATACACTCAAAACCTCTCCTCCCTCTTCTTTGCCACCAGTAGCCAGTCGGTCACTAAAACCTGTTGCTTCTTCCTGTAGGCTTCTTATATCTGTTCTCACCAGTTACTCACATTTGGCCCACTTGTCTTTAGGTCTCTCTCTAGACGTACATACTTTTCTTCTTGACCCATCCTGACTTCTCATCCCTAAGTACTTCAGCAGGTGTCTCCTCAGAACAAGGAAATCGTCTTATGTAACCCGTTGTGCATAGTTCTCTAATTAACAGAATTAATTGGGCCGCCTGGGTGGCTCAGTTGGTTGAGTGTCCAACTCTGGATTTCGGCTCAGGTCACAATCTCACGGTTCGTGAGTTCAAACCCTGTGTCGGGCTTTGCGCTGTCAGCACGGAGCCTGCTTGGGATTCTTTCTCTCCCTGTTCTCTCTCTGCCCCTGTCCTGCTCGTGCTCCCCCCTCAAAATAAATAAACATTAAAAAAAACAATTAACTACAATGTAATTAACATATTTAAAATTTAACACTAATAAATACTATTATTCGGTATACAGTTCATATTTAAATTCTCCACTTGTCCCACTTAACATCCTTTATATTTTTCAGTCAGATTCTGACTGTAGGTCAAGTGCTATCTTTAAGTTATAGTGCCTCTTGATGTCAGTTATGCCTGACAAGTTTTCTAACCTTATTTCCTCTTCTTTCTTATTGATCCTGCACACTGGAATTATATATTTTTTCCTAAACCACCCTTTAGACTAACTGCTCCCTTGAGCATAGACCATTTTTGGTCACCTTGACCTCCTAACCAGGCATTCACGGCTGTCCACAGTTGTCCCTTTTCTATCTTAGTCTTCCTTACCAGTACTTCTTGCGGGATACCCCTGCTGCAGCAGACTGGACCGGTCTTAGTCACGCTGTAATTCCTGCTCAGAGCCTCGGCCCGAATTGCCTTTCACATCTTTTTGTAACTGAATCCAGCCTGTCATTCAGGCTCAGCTCGAATCCTACCACCCTAGTAAACATGACCTCGTCACCTTGGCCCATCATGATCTCTGTGGGCCATTTATAGTGTTGTTTATGGCATTATGTGCCTTGCTTTATGTAAGTTTGTGCGTGTTCCCTACTTGATTAGACCGTCCTTATCTTTGTGTTTGTCCTTATCTCCCTCACTGAACCCAGCGTGGTGCCTGTTGCTGAGTGAGGTGGTCTTCACGTGAGCATCACCAGAGAGTTCCTAGGTAACTAGACTCGTGAGGCTGCTCATGCTTTAAACTGCCGCAGGCTGGGTGAAGTCTGATTTCACAGTCTCTGGGGGTAGTCTTCAATCCAGACCGTGCCATACGGAGCTTATCTTGCCAGGGGCGATTGGTTCCCTGTGGCATTCGGAGACCCCCAGCCCCAGCTCGGTGTGTCACGATTGAGTTAGGTATCGATGTTCATTGCGGTGAATTGAGTTTTGCTCAAAGAAACCATGTGGGCAGCCTAACGTTTTGATCTACCAGTGCCTCACCACCGAAGCTGGATTGGGCTCTCAGTTGGGGCGCTCAGCGTTCGGTCATCAGTCACAATTCAGTGGCTGTATCAAGGGAATTATCCGTCCTTTTTATAGATTTCAGTTTGTAACGGGCAGTCTCAGCACAGTTGCAACATATGCTTTGGGGCGGGTCTGAGGCCAAGAAACCTCATAGTATGGAATTTAAAACTCTCTGCTAAGTATAGGCTGCTGACATGGGAAAATGCTGAGGGCTGAAAATTGGAATGAACTGGTGAGCCCAACATGAAAGGATCATAAATGTAATAATGGACAGTGCTTATTAAATGGCCCTCCTGAGGACAGAGCTGTGATAACAGAGCTCGTTAAGGCCCTCCACACCCTAGTGACGTTAAGGCCCTCCACACCCTAGTGACACTGAAGCTGGTATCCTGATTGCTAGTCCCCAGGAACGCAAGAAAGAGTAAGGGACACATATTTTGTGTGTTTTTAGTGATGAAGGAGTTGCGGTTTGGTCACAGAAGAAGAAGACCTTCTGTTTGAGTTTTAGTGCTTCAGAACATGCCAGTTGGCGTGCTGACCATGCCTGGCTACCTGTTTCTTTCCGGATATGCCCAAGAGAGAAGAGGGGGGAGCCTAGGCCAGCCTTTTGTGTCATCATATCCTGAGCCCTTCTCTGCTGATGCTTGATAAGAATTTTGTGGCAGAATATTTTTCAGAAGCACAATATCTTACCCTTTCAGAACAACGGACAGACTAGCAGTAATGATTTTTAAAATCTTTAACTTCACTATACTTTGTTTAAAACAAACAAAGAAAAGCTAAGACTGCGCCAAACTACACTTAACGTCTGCTGCAGTACACATTCTCACTTTCTTTACCCGAACTTGCACTGCCTCGGTGCGTGGTCTCACTGTCTGCCGCTTGAAATTACAGAGAGCCTTCTTCCTCTGTTTAATCATTCCTTATTAATGGTTAAGGGCATTTAGGAGGACAGTGTACACAAAACAGCAAAATCTGACCTTTAGAAGTATCTGTTTGTTATCCTGCCTTTTCAATAAAACCTAGTGTTTGTCAAGATTGTAGTCAGTAGCAAAGCTTATGACTAATTATATTACTTGGATATGTTACGGATAAAACAAATTGTGTATCACTTTGATTGTTGATTTGTAGGTGCCCTGAAAGGTTAGAATTGAGGCTCCATCCTACTGTTCTTTCTGTTATCCTTTATGATGCAGGAGAGGATTGGACTACTCTTAAGATAAAACCGAGAATTTCTTGATCCCTAGTTGAGAGCCCTTTGCCAGGCTTGACGTTTGTATCAATCTAGGTAGAGGAGGTAATATAGAACCCCCAAATTCTAGTAGCTTCCGTAGCAACAGGGTTTATTTCTCATTCATGCCGTGTGATCATTGTGGTGTCTCTGTTCACTGTAGTCACTTGGGTGTTCAGGCTGATGAAACCCTCCTCAACATGTACTTCCGCCTGGCCATTTGTGTCTTGGCTCTTAAAGCGCCACACCCCACTGTGCTCCCACTTCATTGGTCACAGCAAGTCACATGCCTACACCTAAGTGGCTAGGGGAGTGCATTCCTACCATGTGCTTGGGATTAGGGGGAGCCTGAAATTGTTTTCAGAATTACTAATGACTACCACATTTTTTTCATTTATTTCTTTATTTGGTTATTTATTTATTTTAAGATTTTATTTTTACATAATCTCTACACCCAGCATGGGACTCCAGCTCATAACCCTGAGATCATGAGTCACACGCTCTCCCGACTGAGCCAGACAGACACCCCTTTTCATTTATCTTTAAGAGGAAAAGCTGACATTTGCTTCAGGTTCACTTTACAGGCAGGAACTTAGAAATTTCAGTGTCAGAAAAATAGAGGAATGCTTGCGTAACAAGGAAGCATGGTTGAATCTCGGAAAAAGACCTCTCGTGTAGCAGCCTTTCAGTTTCTACTAGAATTTATGACATTTGGGGGTACCTGAGTGGCTCAGTCGGTTAAGGGACTGACTTCGGCTCAGGTCATGACCTCACGGTTCGTGAGTTTGAGCCCCACATGGGACTCTGTGCTGTTGGCATGGAGCCCTTTTCAGATCCTCTGTACTCCTCTCTCTCTGCCCCTCCCCTGCTTGTTCTCAAAAGAAAAGAAAGAAAGAAAGAGAGAGAGGGAGAAAGAAAGAAACAAAGAAAGAGAAAGAGAGAGAGAGAGAGAGAGAGAGAAAGAAAGAAAGAAAGGAAAGGAAAGGAAAGGACAGGAAAGGAAGGAAGGAAGGAAGGAAGGAAGGAAGGAAGGAAGGAAGAAAGAAAGAAAGAAAGAAAGAAAGAAAGAAAGAAAGAAAGAAAGAAAGAAAGAAAGAAAGAAAGAAAGAAAGAAAGAAAGAGAAAGACATTTATATCCCATACTTCTCACATGAAGTCAAGGTGACTAAGAAGTTAGAATTCCTTAACAGAATAAATTGTTTCCATTATCTGGGAGACAGGTACGTTCTTCCTTACAGAGACTTTCCACAAATCATCTCTCCTTACCTGGGCTCTGGGACCAAAAGTACTAATGTCTGTTGAGATTTTTTTTGGTCTTTTTTTTCCCTCCAATGGTTATCAGACAAATAATAAACGTTTATTAATAAGAAGGACACTGTACTAGATATGGAGATACAAAGACGGAAAAGACAAAAGCCGTACCTTCAAGAAGCTCATAGGCCCAGCTAGAAGGATGGGTCACATACAAACATTCCTTGGCCTTGGAGTAAGCCACATTTTTGGAAAAGATGCCATAAGTTGAGTCTAATTTCTCAGTAGGCATGGTATTATATAAGGGAGCTCTCATCTTGCCCTATTCACAGAAGTGGTCATAGGCACTGCGTTTAGTCACACATATATAGTATATCTGCATATTGTACATCTTAAAACTAAGGTGTATATAAATTATTGGTCTGGAATAATATAGTACCAAATCGCGACTTCTTTTATTTAATGATATGTGATCAGAGGTGGAGAAAGAAGAGTGAGACTTTGAAGAAATGGCTGTTTCTGAGGCTCGGCTCTGAAACGGAGGTGGGCGGGATAGATGGTAGCCTGTCCGTGCTTTAGGCTGAGCGTCCGGGGTTCTCGGTGTGGGAACAGGTTACGCAGCCCAGTGAGTGCAGTGACCTGTGACCTGTGCTGACTTGTAATGACATGAATGAGGCTGGGCGAGTAGCACAGGTGTGATGGCCCAGAGTCAAATAATTGGGGGAAGACACCAGCAATTTGCGGTAGAAAATCATGGCTAGCGGAGAGGAGCAGTGAAGGCTGTATAAAGTCAAGAGCAGCCATCAGGGGAAGGGAAATTAATGTCGATTGGCAGCTGCCAAGTGCCGGGCACTGTGGTGGGTACCTCACACCCAGTAACCTTTCCTAAAGGAGGTGGTAATAGCCCCGTATGACAGATCAGCAAGCCGAGGCTCAGGCTGAAATGCCTGAAACGTTAAAAACCCACATTCTTTGCACTGAATCTCAGACTTTGAGAATTTTAAAGCATGAATAATATGATAGATAAGATAGGTAGAAATGTATAGAATTTGTCCATTTCTGTTTTCCAGAACCAGACTTCTAGGAGACAGAGCAGTGTAGGTAGTGAAGGTAAGGTGAAGGGTGGGGAGGAACATGTGAACATTAGGGGGGACTTGGAACCATGCGTAAACTCATCTCGAGCCAGAGAGGGTCTGCCATTGGAGGCATTATTGACATTTTGGGTAGTGCAGTTTTTCATTGAATTGCTGGTATTTAGCATCCCTGACTACCCTCTACCACATGCCAGCGGGGCCCCTGCCTGGTGCGTGTGCAAACGCCCTGCAGGGTGGGAGCAAAGTTCACAAGAATAAATGGCACCCAGGCTGTGGAGAGCCCTGTCCTCTTTGGTGCTGGGTCCAGTGAGCATTTCCCGGTGCCCTTCTCCCCAAGCAGTTTCCATACCTCTTCATTCTTAAAGTACTCTTTGTTCCTCGTTCCCATGGCACCCATTCACCTGGTCTTTTATCCACCTTTCTGGCCATTCCGTCTGGCCTTTTGGGCTTCTTACCTCTTGTTTAAGCCCCCCTTCTCTTTTCTTTTAGACGTTCTCTTCTTAGGAAGTCTCCCACAGCCGGGGCGCCTGAGTGACTCAGTCGATGAGGCGTCTGGCTCTTGGTTTCGGCTCAGGTCATGATCTCACGGTTTGCGAGTTCGAGCCCTCCGTTGGGCTCTGTGCTGACAGTGCGGAGCCTGCTTGACTCTCTCACTCCCTCTCTCTCTGCCCCTCCCCTGCTCGCACTCTCTTTCTTAAAATAAATGAATTTTAAAAGAAGAAAAAAAAGGAAGTCCCACACAGTCATCTGTCTGCTCGTAATTTCTGAATTACCAACCAAACACACTTCAGTTTGAACTCAGTTGTATCCGAAACCGAATCTCATTTGTATCCAAAACCCTGCCTCTCCAAACTGACAATTCTGACTCACCCTTCAAAGAAGTTAGTCTTTGAAACCTTTCTGACATTCCTTTCTCCACCCGTAGACTGAAATAGGTATATTTGTCTTGTGCCCCCCAGTGCCCCTCAGCTACTTTTGCCACTGCCCTTAACACAGTGTGTTGTGGGTTTTTGGAGTTTTTTGGTGTTTTTTGTTTCTGTTTTTGTTTTTTTGTTTGTTTGCTTGTTTGCTTATGTACCTGGTTAAGAGCACAGACTCTACGGCCTATGTAGTTGGGCTTGAATCCTGGTTCTGCCACATAGGAATTGTATGACTTGTGCCTGAGGAACTTACATGTGGACAGGGAATCGTGACAGCACCTAGCTCATATGGTGGTTGTGAGCATTAAATACCTGGGAAATGCTTGGAATAGGGCCTGTACATAGTAAGTATTTCATTCTTTGGTTTGCCATTTGCACACCCAATAATATTATTAAGGTAGGGATCAGACTTTCTTGTTGACCACTGTGGATCTGGTTGTAACGCAATACTTGGCACAGACTGACTACTCAGTTATTTTTGAATTCGTTTATTTTTTTTTATTTTATTTTATTTTTTTTAATTTTTTTTTTTCAACGTTTTTTATTTATTTTTGGGACAGAGAGAGACAGAGCATGAACGGGGGAGGGGCAGAGAGAGAGAGGGAGACACAGAATCGGAAACAGGCTCCAGGCTCCGAGCCGTCAGCCCAGAGCCTGACGCGGGGCTCGAACTCACGGACCGCGAGATCGTGACCTGGCTGAAGTCGGACGCTTAACCGACTGCGCCACCCAGGCGCCCCTGAATTCGTTTATTCATCCACTCTTCTAGGTGCTTGGGAAACAAAAAAGTTCTGTCCTCACGAACCTTGTATCTAGTAAGGGGAAACAAAATGTACGTCAGGTGATGATGAATGCAGGCAAGAAAATAAAGCTGGCTAAGGGTTGGGGAGATATGGCTTGCTACTTTATGTAGGGTGGTTAGGGAAGAAGGCATCTCTGATAAGATGGCATGTGAGCAAAAACCTGAAAGAAGTAAGGGAAGTGAGAAAGATGGGGCTTTCTGGATAAGAACATTCTAGGTAGATAGGATAGCAAGTACAAAGACCTGGAGGCCAATATGGCTGGATGGAAGTGTGGAACATGGGAGGTACAGTTGATCCTCCAACAGCACAGTTTTGAACTGTGTGAGTCCACTTATATGCAAGGTGTTTTGTTTTTTAATAAATACAGTACCATACTATAAACGTATTTCCCTTATGATTTTCTTTTTCTTTTTTTTTTAAGTTTATTTATTTATTTTGAGAGAAAGTAGCAAGTAGGGGAGGGGCAGAGAGAGAGAGAGAGAGAGAGGGAGAGAGAGAATCCTGCATGCTTTGCGCTATCAGCACTGAGCCTGACATAGGGCTTGATCTCATGAGCCATGAGATCATGAGGTGAGATCATGACCTGAGCTGAAGTCGGGAGTTGGACGCTTAACCAGTTGAGCCACCCAGGCTCACCCAGCCACCCAGGCATCTCTCCTTACGATTTTCTTAATGCTTTCTTTTTCTAGCTTACTTTTCATAAGTAAGTATGAATACAGTATAGAGTACATGTAACATACAAAATGTGTTTTACTCGACCATTTATGTTATCGATGAAGCTTCCAGTGAACAGTAGGAGTTGAGTTTGAGGAAAGTCAAAAGTTCCATGCAGATTTTCAACTGTGCAGGGGTACAGGGCAGGGTGGTCAGTGCCCTAAGTCCCAAATCATTGAAGGGTCATCTGTAATAGAAGTTGAGATAGGGTGGGGAAGAGGTTCAGATAGGTCCTTATAGATCACTGTTACAGAAGAAATTAGTAAGAGTTACTGCCTCTGGGGAGGGGAACTAGGTAAGTGTAGGGACTAACTTTTGAGAAATGTTATACAGGAAAAGATGAATATGTGATTTCACTCGTATGTGGAATTTAAGAAACAAACCAGATGAACATAGGGGAAGGGGAGAAAATAAAAAGAGGGAGGTAGACAAACCATAAGAGATTCTTAAATCAGAGAACAAACTGAGGGTTGCTGGAGGGATGCTGGGTGGGGGGGATGGGCTAAATGGTTGATGGACATTAAGGAGAGCACTTGGGATGAACACTGGATGTTATATGTAAGTAATGAATCGCTAAATTCTGTTCCTGAAACCATTATTACACTACATGTTAACTAACCGATTTAAATGAAGTTTTTAAAAAATAATAATAATAAACAAGAAAAGAAATGTTATATACCATGTACATACATTGCCTGTCTGTCATCCTGGGTCTTTAGGCCCACTGCACCGAAGGGTACAGGCAGTTCTCTCTCTACACAGCTTTATTGCCTAGCACGGTAAACATTAAGAGCTCTCTGCCGTTCTAAGGCAAAGTCTGAGCTTAAAGCCAGATAAATTGATAGATGGTCTGCAAATTAGCCCCTTCACTCTAACCTGGGAACTATGATTAATGGCCAGAGCACACGTGGGGAGGGCCAAGGGAGTGGTGTGCAGAGTTAGGGTAATGGCCCAGAGTGTGCCTTAGGGTACATTTATGAGTCTGAAAGCAGATGGGAGAACAAATGTTGAACCTGTTTGTGACGTCAGCCAGGTCTGTACCCTGGTACCCTGAGACATTTTCAGCAGCTATGGCAGAGGCATACCTGGGCCCACCCCCGCTGGTTTAAGTACCGAGACTGCTGAAGAACACAGTCATCCTGTCAAAGCCAGGAGCTGAGCACTTGCCTTTTGTTGGCCCAGTCATGACACAAGTGCGGCCATTTAGATTTTCAGAATCCACATACCTGAATTTGCCCTGTACATATCATGTGTAATGCTGGTTATGGAAGCCTCTTGAAGGTTCTCTGCTGACGGCCTGACCCCTTGGGCCTTAAGACTGCTGTTGCTTTTCCTGCCTACCGAGTGAGAATGATGGGTCTACCCCCCACATCTCAGCCCCCGGGCGCCCCGCTGCCTTTTCCTGTATGCGTGCCCCCTTGAGCACGCGTATGCTCTGATCTAGGTGGGCGACACATCTGCATTTCATTCTGACCTAGCTCAAGGCTGTTTCCTGGAATGTGTGACCCCACTTCACCTGGGTGACCTGGCACCACACCAGTCCACTCATTTTCTCCCCTTGGGTCCACCCCTTTCCCACCTGCCCTTTACCCGCTAACCTCTGCACCTGATGTCTTCTCAACTTCCCCAACCTGCCATCGACATCGACTTTCTTCAAGGCCTGCAGTCTCAGGGATGTGGGCTTTACCTTTGAGCCCTAAGGGTTCACCAGTTGGTGTCAGCTCTTCTTCCAGTATTTTCTTCAGGTCTGCTTCTCCCTTCCCCCCCCTCCCTTCCCCGCCCCACCCCTCCCCTCCCCTCCCCTGAATCCAGGTAACTAACATATCGGCGCTAGGTGGCTACAGCAGCTGTATTTTGCCTTTTCCCAGCCTCCCTCACTGGTCCCATCTTCCATAGAAAACATTTCTCCCATTTGCCCTTTAGTCAACATTCTTCCCTTTTGCTTCCAAAGATCTCTGGATCGTGGACCTTCATGGCTTTCTTAGGCTTTCTCTGCTTTGGGATACCAACCCCACAGGCCCATCAGATGCATCCTCCAGACATACTGTGCCTGGGCCCACACCACTCCCCTTCACCCCCAGCACCCCCGCCCCCGTCCCCCTGTCAAGGTTCCCAGACCTCCAGGCCCAGCCCAAGTCTTACATTCGGTGAAATTTTCTCTGAACTCCAGTGTTGTGGTTCTCCAAGTTATTTGTCTTGCTCTTGCTCTAAAGTTTTTAGTCCTAATTGTTTCCACTATATTGAAAACTGTTGGAATAGTGTCAGTTTGTAATGTTTTGTTGGTTTTCTGAGCAGCACAGGGCACTCAAATATAGCTGATTGGTTGACATGTAATAAATGTGTATCCTAATTCTGCACGTGTGGTTTTTTAAAAATTTCCAAAGTACTTTTCAGATATAATATCTGATTATTAGCACACATAGAGACCTCTTCTTATAAATGAGATTTTAATTAGACCTTGACTTTTAAGGTGTATGACCTGTGCATGCTCGCGAGTTTCAAAGTGAGACTCACTCAACTTTGCCGTTGCTCCCTTGGCAGATGGGTAACCTTTTCACGGGCGCACGAGAAGCCTTGTGTTCCTTGAGTGCGGTTCTGCCTAAAGTGGCTTTGTAGACTTCTGGATTCCAGTTGTGTGGCTTGGGCCACCCTCTCGAAGACTCTTCAAGTCTTCCAAGACTCTTGTGCCTTACTGTCTTCGGTTGTAAAACGGGGGTGATCCCATATTTCATTGATTCTTAGACTCCCATTTGGGGTAATGTTTGTGATTTTAACATCTCAGGTCAAGAGTTGTCTTACATCACTGGCATTTCATAGTTCAATTGGCAACATTTTTCTCTTCTAGTGGTACATAAAATAACGGTGTGTTTTATAATCAGTGGAGTCTTGGCCTTGATGAAGTAAAGTAACATCCGCCATTCATGGTTATTTTGAGGACTGGAGTTAGTAATTGCCTAGCTCAATAAATGGTGACCTTGTCTTTATTTTCTTTTTCCCCACTGTTCTCTCTGCCTCCAACATTACTCCCTTAAATCCATCCTTTACACACCTCCCTAATGACATTAAAAATGTGTTTTGACTGTTGGCTTCCCTTGTTTGAATTATTCAGTGGCTCTATATCCTACACAGCAGTGATTCTTAAAGAAAAGGAGGACACGCCTCACTCCCCTGCTGTCCTCAGAGCCCGCATGAATGCTAAAATGCGTGATTGAGGAAGCGTGTCATACAAATGAATTCTCGAGAGTGTAGAAGGAGCTGGGGACCACTGCCAAATGGCTGGCGCCGAGGCCCCTTCATGTTGTCTACAAGGACCTCTGACATCTGTCCCACCCTGCGTTACTAGCCTCACCCCTTGCCATTTTCTGCCTTGAACTTTGTGCCGAAGCAATACTGAGCTATTTATTTATGGGGTATTATGGCTTCATCCGTTTTTGAGCCAGCATGTAAAGAGCCGGAGAGGGTGGAGCGGGGTCCGTGGCCCTCTCACGACCAGTGCTGTAGAAGGGACGGGAACTTGCAGATGTACCTCATCTCCTTAGAAACAGGTTTGTGGATGCAAGCAGGGCATTGGGATTTTTTTTTTCTTGATGGTCAGATAAATCGTGCTTCCCTTACCTGACTGCCTGCCAATTGGTCAGATCAGGAAGAGTGATAGAATCCCAGGTAGAGGGCAGGGATTTTTTTCTTTGTTCCTTCAGCGGGCATAGGTAGGACCAGGTGATGGAAATGGTTCCAAGCACACTGCAGCTCAAAAAAACTAAGAAGGTTCTGACGGTTCCTTCTGCTCCACAGTAGACTGGGCGGCTTAGGAACAGCAGCGAGCTCTCTCCACTTAGGTGAAGGGTCTGTTCTGTCTCAAGAGCTGAAGAATAAATTCTTGCATCAGGAAGGAGGTTGGACAAGGTGACTTTGATTATAATTACTCCAGTAACTAGTATTCATCAAGTGCTTACTTACATTTCAGACACACAGTAGCCAGGTGCTTTAAATATAACGTCTCATTTCCTGCGTTACCTTATTTTGTCCTTAGAATAGGCCTGTCAAGTGAGAACTCTAGTTCTCCCCATTTTGCAGATGAAAAAACTGAGTTTAGAGGTAGAAAAGCTCTGTTTCTCTAAGGTCACACGGTCCTAGTAAGCAGAGACAGAATTCGGACCCTGGATTTGCTGACTGCAGAGCACACACTCCCCCCACACTGCCCTCAGTGTCCTCTTCTGAGCTAGTGCCCTCAGTGTGGAAGGAGATGTATCTGGGTCATGTTTTGTCAGCAGATAACCAGTCAGGGAGAGGATAAAATTCAAGCGGACAAGGCCCGGACCGTTTTCTTTACCCAGTACTGTGCTTCGCATATGGGACCAGTATTGCAGAATCCGGGAAATAGGCAGGAAATGAAGGAGAGTGAAACAGACGAGTGAGAAAAAGTCCTACTGGGACATCTTTTTAAAATCTATGTCATAGAGCACTCTGACTCATAATAGGAATTCTTTGGAAATTAAAAAAAGGGGAAGAAGGAATAACATGCAACAAGTCTGCTTTGCTGCAGAGTGTGAAACATGCGGCCGGCGTGCGCAGAATCCTTTTCTTCAAGAGCTGTCGGCAGGGCTCGGAGGGTAGTTCGTGAGTTGTTGGCTTTGTGCCACGTTCCCTCTGCCCAGATGCCTTCTCCTCCGTTTACTCGTTCAAGACCCAACCTCCTCCAAACTGCCGCAGCATTTTGTACTTGGGTCATAGTACTTTCACAGTCGTCCTTTAATCGATAGTTAATTTTGTACATGTTTTATCTTCCTTATTGGATTCTAAGCCCTTTGAGGACAGGGTTCACATCTTATCTCCACTTCCTTCTTCCAGCTCTCGCCATTCTGTGATGTTAAGCATATTTGAAAACAGATGTTGTCACAGGTCACATTCTTCTGGTGAAAATGAGTGACTGCCTTGAACCTAAAGCAGCATCTTGTATATAGTGGATACGGTGGGCTCACACACACATATTTAGCTTATATGGATTCAACTCTAACCATATGGAAAAAAGAGGATGAAAGTTCTCTTTTATTTTTATTTTGTATTTTTGTTGTTATTTTTTTAAGAGAGAACAAATGGGGGAGAGGGTCAGAGGGAGAGAGAGACTCTTAAGCAGGCTCCGTGCTCAGCACAGAGCCCAATATGGGACTCGATCCCACAACCCTGGGATCGTGACCTGAGCCGAAATCAAGAGTCGGACGCTCACCTGACTGAGCCACCCAGGCGCCCCTGAAGATTCTACGTGCAGAATGATTCCACCCACAATTCGACTCCGTCTGTTTATGGCTGGCATGAGTGTGAGTTGGGAGACTTGAATCCGCTCTTTGCCTCTGTTCCTATGTACCTGTCATGTGCCTCTCACCATCTTATGGTGCTCGGAGTGATTTAATGCTTAAAGATACATTACAGAGTTTCCGTCCGTGTGGTTCCTAAACAAGCCAGCCACTTCAGCTAGTGCTAACCGTGCTAACTGGTTTAAAAAAAAAAAAAAAAGGCAGCAGCTCCGTTGGCGGAGGAGGACTGTATAGGAACCTGGGGCTATGTATATTTCCCGTCTCTTCTGGTGACTTTAGAACTTAAACTTCTGTAAGATGAGATTCCACTAGATTCATTCATTTTTCATGGAAAGAATGTATGGTCATGTGAGTGTAAAAAAGAAAGAAAATCAAGGGCAGGGGATTGAGGTTTGTGGGGTTACATGACGTGACATCTGGAGAAAATCGTGCAAATGTCCTGCCTCTGTCTGAAGTTTAAGGAAGGTCATAAAAGTAGTTCAGGAGACACTAATAGCAAGGAAAAGAGAAAAACAACTTTACAAAGCAGGTTGTTTCTTTGCCTGCTTGCTTTTTTTTTTTTTATGTTTGTTTATTTTTGAGAGAGAGAGACAGAGCAGGAACCAGAGAGGGGCAGAGAGAGAGAGAGGGAGACACGGAATCCTAAGTAGGCTCCAGGCCCTGAGCTGTCAGCACAGAGCCCAATTCGGGGTTTGAACTCACAAACAGAACTGTGAGATCATGACTTGAGCAGAAGTCGGACACTCAACCAACTGAGCCACCCAGGTGCCTCTGCTTTCTTCTTTTCTTTGTTTTTTTAAGAGAGAGCGTGTGAGTGGGGGCGGGGGCAGAGGAAGAGAGAGAGAATCCTAAGCAGGTTCCCTGCTCAGGATGGAGCTTGACGTAGGGCTAGATCCCACAACTCTGGAGTCATGATCTGAGCCAAAATCGAGAGTTGGTCACTCAACTGACTGAGCCACCCACGTGTCCCCGCCTGCTTTCTTTTACTTTGGCAGAGCTGCTTGGGACCAGACAACCCTGTCCCCAAGGGCATCTCAGCGTCATAGTGCATTCAATATGGATGTTAACAAGCAGCACAGAAAAAGCTAAATTATGTTCACGATGTTCTGTTTTAGAAATCATAGAAATGAGTAGTACACACTTTTTCCTCTTCTTACCGTTCTGTAGCCAGTTTATTTTTAACCTCATACGGCATCAGCATTTTTGTAACGTAATATTCCCTCTACATCATAATTTCTTTGGCAGTGCAAATACTTTGGAATAACAAAACAATCCTCATTCCTCCGTACTATCCCTTGTATGATGGCTGTCATTTATCTCACTTATACACGAGCACATACATACACACAAGCATACATCATGAACCACATGTTGCTTTTTTTTGTTTTGTTTTTTGCCTTGCCCTTATCTTTTTATTCTAGCCAGATACATCAATCTACAAATTCCAAATTTGGAAGTTAGCTTTCTCATCCCTGGAAACAATATAAAACCTAGAGCTCCTAGTCTTGTGTTACTCATTCTGAGTCAGTTTTTCTGGGAAATCATCTGATCTGTTCAGTATCTCTTCACCATGTAAAATCAAGTTACATGTGTTTTCTTTTAATCGTTGAGTATATTTTCTCCATTTCTGTTTCTGGCATACCAGTTTATGCATGTGTTGTATTGCTCTCTTTTTATTTTTTTACTTTTTTGATCCCCTGTCACACATTTCTCCCACCCCCTACTCCGTCATCCCCCCTCCCCCTGCCTCTGGCAAACACTCTCTCTTCTATTTATGAGTTTGTTTATTTGGTGCTTCCATGTAGAAGAGAGATCATATAGCACTTGTCTTTCTCTTTCTGACTTACTTTATTTAGTATAAGGCCCTCAGGATCCATCCATGTTTTTACAAATGCCAAGATTTCCTTCTGTGCTGTTGAGTAATATTCCACTATGTATCTATATTCCACATTTCTTTATCCATTCATACATTGATCGACACATTGTTTCCATGTCTTGGCTATTGTAAATAATGTTGCAGTGAACAGAGAGTACGTATATCTTTTTGAGTTCATGTTTTCATTTTCTTCCAATAAATATCCAGAAGTGGAATTACTGGGTCGTAGTTTTGTTTTTAATTTTTTGAGGAACCTCCATACAGTTTTCCATAGTGGCTGCATTCCCATTTGCATTCCCACCAACAGGGCCCAAGGGTTCATTTCTGCCCACATCCTCATCAGCGCTCGTTCGTTCTTGTCTTTTTGATTCTTGCCGTTCTGACAGGTGTGAGATGATATCCCATTGTGGTTTTGATTTGCAATTCCCTGAGCATCTTTTTGCGTGTGTGTTGGCCATTTGTGTGTCTTTGGGAAAATGTCTATTCAGATCTAATGTACTTGTGAAGGTTTCCATTAAGATAGCTTAATGGTGATTTAATGTTTGACTATTTCTTGCATTGTTTTGTCTCTCTCACCGGAAAGCCAGCTTCCCAATGGATCCAGGTAGGCCCGGTACTCTGTGTGGTCCGTAGTATTCATTCCAGGTACACCTACACAGGTACTCACCTGACAGCTGTTGAGTCTGATTACCATGGGTTCGTTCGTAGGCAGGGAAGGTGAAAGGCAAACCACGGAGATGAGGACAGGCACTCCTGGCAGGTCTCAAAACACTGATAGAACATTGGACTTTGGAATGAAAGTAGGGATAAGGGAGAAGAAGGCGTATGTACCAGGTTTCTGGGAGGTGTTTTTATATGCTCTTCCCCTTCACGTTCCTTTCTAAAATTGGCCATGTGAGAACTAGAGACTGACTCTCGGCCAGGATGATCCTTTCCCCCTGTCAGTGCTGAGTCCACTTAGAATCTCCTTCCTTTGGCCTGTCAAGAGCCACTGCCCTCCAGCATGGGCGATGAGGTAACGCAGACCTCATCCTACCAAGAATTTCTTCCCTCCCTTCCCTCTGGAGGTCTTTCCTAGCAATTAAGGAAACCAGCCAAGCCAAGAAGAGGTTGAAAAAGTTATCAGCACTTAGCTTTTTTCTTTTTCCTTTTCTTGTCTTTTTTTTTTTAAAGTAATCTCTACACTCAATGTGGGGCTCAAACTCGCAACCCCGAGATCAAGAGCCACATGCTCTTTTGACTGAGCCAGCCAGGCACCCCGGCACTTAGCTTTCAATATAGTAAAGTGTGTATCTTATCAGTGATTCTTTCTTAAAACTTGAGTGTTGCAATATTGGTATCCTCCTGTACCAGTAGTACAAGCACCATGACCGTGTTATTTTCTATTTAATTAGTGTTTTACTGTCTTCTGTGGTAACACTGTCGTTTTTAGAAAGATGAGAAAATACGGATAGGTAGTGGGGATGGATCCCTTGCCTTTTGTGATACAACAGGCTTTTGTCGTCCAGTGCAAAAACCTGGGAGGGATTGATCTAGTCTAGAGGCTCCTATGGATGTGATCAGCTTGGAGTGTGGTGTACCTTCATGTGCCACTAGTGTCTCAGAAGATCTTTACCTACCGTCTGCCCGAGGAGTTCTGCTAGATAGGTTCCTGCCATCCCAAGATGGAACTGAATTTTACTAAAGAGGCAGTATTGGGGTACCTGGGTCGCTCAGTCTGTTGAGTGTCCAACTCTCGGTTTTGGCTCAGGCCATGATCTCGCGGTTCATGGATTCGAGCCCCGAGTCGGGCTCGGTGCTGATGGTGCCACAGAACCTGCTTGGGATTCTCTCTCTCCCTCTTTCTCTGCCCTCTCCTGCTTGCGCTGGCTCTCTTTCTGTCTCTTGAAATAGATAAATAAACTTTAAAAAAAAAAAAAGAAGAGTAGTATATTAAAAAAAAAGAAGAAGCAGTATTATTCATGGCAGATACAGATGCAGGGGTGCTCAGTGGTACCACATTCTAGGTACCATTATGGATTTTTTTTTTAAGATTTTTTTTTTAACGTTTATTTATTTTTGAGAGAGACAGAGAGCGTGAGTGGGGGAGGGGCAGAGAGAGGGAGACACAGATTCCAAAGCAGGCTCCAGGCTCTGAGCTGTCAGCACAGAGCCTGATGCGGGGCTCGAACCTACGAGCCATGAGATCATGACCTGAGCTGAAGTCGGACGCTTAACTGACTGAGCCACCCAGGCACCCCGGTAGCATTATGGATTAAAGTCAGCTTTAGCTGTGGGCTGCTAGCATGAGAACCTTACTTATTGTATCTATGGAAAAATAATCGTAAGTTTCATACTTAAATTTATGGAATACGGCCAGTTTGAGGTCTATCGACTGTGTGTTTTTACTAGAGGAAAAAGTAATGTCTTGTTTGTTATCTTCAGGCTCCAGATCAGTTTGGTTTTAGCGATAGTCTCCGTTGACCTGGGCTTGGATTCAGAACTTTGTTAACCTCAGTGAGAAACATAACCAAGACTAGTACTCTTGAAGATCCTGGAATCCTCTGTCCTTGGATAGGGTTGTCGAAACCGATTTGCCTCCCTCCCCAGCAATTCCAGAGCTGTGTCCTAAGGAGCATCTCTGTCCTTGAAGTGACACTTTTACGTTCCCTCTTCGACTCCTGATCCTGACACGAAACTAGCAAGTTTATTGTAACCCACCCTTATCCGTAGAGGTTAACTCTGTGTCCTGGGCGTAGCACTAGTTTCTTGGTGCCAGGATGGGAAGCCAGACCTGTGTGTGTGTCCTCAGGATCAGAGCTTTTGAACTAGACGAGCTGCTCTCATCCATTCAGCTGGCCTTAGGAAGGTTGAGCTGTTACCAAGCACCGTGCTTGGCACTGGAGACCCAGAGGTGAGTGTGACATAGATCTGTCCTCAAGGAAAATCACGGTCGGACAAGTAAAACATATGACAGCACACCACATGAAGGACCTCAGGAGAAGTGCCTGCAGGCCGCAGTACTCTGTCTCAGAAGAGGGGGATTGTCTTAGCCTTTCTTGAGCTTACTTGCCCTTGGCTGTGGGTATTCACCTCCAATTCTGGAAGAATGTCTCTGATTTTTACAGAACTTAACAGGATCAGCGTAAAGAATGGTAGAAGGTAATCAGGGTTAGGATTAGATCTCAGCAGCATCGGTGGCAGTGCAAGCCCTTGTTCCAGTTTGAGAAAGGCTTTCTTTTCCTTCAGGGAATCCCAGCAGGTTCGACAGTCATTAAACTCTCCTCTGATGCCTCCCGGTGTCATTTTCCCCTTTCTGTGCATCTTCACAGTGGAACTGCTGGCCAGGCCTTTGTTGGCCCAGAACCTCTGACTCCGGCTCTTCAGAACAGGAGAGTCACGCTTTCTAGGAGTCCCCAGGCTTTACCTAAGCACTGTTGAGTCCTCAGCATGCACCAGATTTGTTCTTCCTGTTTCATCTATTAAACTGGGTCACGGAAAAGCTTCCGGGGGAGCCTTACGAGCCGCAAACTTGTAGGTCCCCATCCTGATCAGGACACTCATTACTTTTTATTTATTTTATTTTATTTTATTACTTTATTTATGGGAGGACGCAAGTGGGGGAGGGGTAGAGAGAGGGGGACAGAGGATCCGAAGCAGGCTCTGCACTGACAGGCTGACAACAACAAGCCCAATGTGGCACTCGAACTCATGGCCTGAGCCGAAGTTGGACACTCAAGTGGACTGAGCCACCCAGGCGCCCCAACATACTCATTATTACCTCTAGGGAGTGAGATGGGGATGAGATGGGGAAGGTCTCAGTTAACTTATATTGATAGAAAAGAACAGTTAGGCCCAGTTACATGCCCAGAGGATCCAGTTATAGAAGCAGGTATATTCAGGGGAGGGGGGACAATGTGCCAGCTTCCTAGAAGAGAAAAATGAAAGGAAGACAGCTGTCCAGATGTGTCGGGAGCATAGTATGGAAGCTTGATAGCAGGTTAGATTGCCTTCAGAGGAACAGACGTTATTCTGGTGTTTACCGCTTATTCTTGAACAACACAGGGTTGGGGGCACTGACCCCCAGCGTCAGAGTCCACATACAACTTTTGATTCCCCCCAGTAACTTAACTACTAATAGCCTTCTGTTGACAGAAGCCTTACCAGTAACATAAACAGCTGAGTAAAGCATATTTTGTATGTTATGTGTATTCTATACTGTATTATTCAAATAAAACAAGCCACAGGAGAGAAAGTGCTCTTAAAATCATAAGGGAAGGGGCATCTGGGTAGCTCACTCGGTTGAGCATCTGAACAGCCCGCTTCAGATCCTCTGTCCCCCTCTCTCTCTGCCCCTTCCCTGCTCACTCACACATACGCTGTCTCTCAAAAATAAATAAACATTTTTAAAACTAAAAATAATTCAAAAAATCATAAGGAAGAGAAAATACATTTGTAGTGCTGGACTGTATTTATCAAAAAAAATCTGTATATAAGTGGACCCACGTAGCTCAAACCCGTGGTGTTGAAGCGTCAACTGTATTTTATTTTTTGATTGTTTTGAGAGATTTTAAGAGAAAATTTTAAATAAGACAAATATAAACACCAACCTTTGGCTCACTAAAGTGTGGCCATAAGTTTATGTCTCTTTGATCTTGTAATATATGTTTCTTTTTTTTTTTTTTTTAATTTTTTTTTTTTCCAACGTTTTTTATTTATTTTTGGGACAGAGAGAGACAGACAGAGCATGAACGGGGGAGGTGCAGAGAGAGGGAGACACAGAATCGGAAACAGGCTCCAGGCTCCGAGCCATCAGCCCAGAGCCCGACGCGGGGCTCGAACTCACGGACTGCGAGATCGTGACCTGGCTGAAGTCGGACGCTTAACCGACTGCGCCACCCAGGCGCCCCTGTAATATATGTTTCTACCCAGCATTTTACCTGTTAAGATTTCAGATTCGTCACCCAAAGTATTTTCTCTGTTGCCTCCCCGTTACATCAAGTTGACCTATTGGTTTATTGGGGTTATCTTAATCTTTATGGTCAGATGAAACTCTTCCTTGATGTGATTATTCTTAGATCAGCTTACCGTTGGATTTGCCGAGAACTAAGAAGTCAGTAGTGTTTTTGTTTCGATTCTCTTACTGGTCCTTCTGAATGAATCTTGCTATCGTCGTCGTTTTAGATGGTTGCCGAAATAGAAAGCTATGAATTATCAAGGAATTATAATTATATCAAGTATGTAATTACTTGATAATTCATGTTTGTTCAGTGCACATGATGTTAGGCTGGGTTAGGACTCTTGAGGACCTTTACTTCTTTGCTTTCTTCTGTTGTGGTTCTTACCGCCCCTATGTGACTTCGATTTCAGACTTCCTTTCCCCCCCACCTCCACTTTGTTGGTTTGGTACTTTCAACTCACAGTGTTCTCTGAGGACCTCACCTCCACTTCTGCTGGCATCCTTGAGGTCAGTCCGTCAGTTAACTCTTGTCATTTAATTCTTTGTGATCTGACTGTATGTAGTTTTTTTAGGTACATGAGTTTGGTATTGATTCTTCTTCCTTTTTTGTTCAAGTATAATTAACAATACGGCGTTATATTAGTTCCAGTTGTACAATATATTGATTCAGCGATTGTGTACATTTCTTAGTGCTCACCACGATAAGTGTACTCTTGGTCCCCTTTATCTCTTCCACCCCTCCCGCTACCAGCCTCCCCTCTGGCAACCACCAGTTTATTCCCTGTTTTTAAGAGTCTGGTTTTTTGTCTGTCTCTTTTTTCCCTTGTTCGCTTGTTTTGTTTCTTAAATTGCACATATGATTGAAATCACGTGGTTTTTCTCTTTCTCTGACTTACTTCACTTGGCATTATACCCTCCGGGCCCATCCATGTTGTTGCAATGGCAGGCGCTCATTCATTTTTATTGCTGAGTCATACTTCTGGGTGTGTGTAGTATTGACTCCTGGCTGCGTTCTCTATACACCCGGGCTTGGCAACCTCGAACTTTCTCACATCCCCTGTGTTTCCTCTGGCAGAAATGTTACTCGTCTTTCATGGTGCACTTCACGTTCAGTGCAAGGGGTCTTCATGGACTTGTCAGATGAACGAGGGCAGCTGGCAGGCTGACCCTTCGTTGCTCACTCTCTGCTCATCTACAGCACATGAGTCACTGTGCTGACCAAAGGTCAGCTGTGATATTTTTAGACCTGTTGATGCCAGTCAAACTGATATTGTAATTATATAACTGAATCATATACAGATAAACCGTAATGAGAAAAGAGAATTGTTCTCTGAAAACCAAGGTGAATGCTTTGGAAAGGTAAGTTACTTCAAAAAGGAAATGAAGTTGAATCAGGTTTGGGCAAAGATAAATACAGAAGGTAGAGATGGAGGCTCCGAAAAATCTAGAAGCAATCTGTACTTACTGTTTCACAGGAGTCTGAGTTCTCCCTGTACTTCAGAGAAACTGGAAATTGTAGGTGATGCATTATGGGTGAATTTTATGCAAGAAGAGTGGCACAGAACTCTGGTCGGCAGCAAAGATCTTACTGGCCCCAAATCATTAGTTTGGTGGCTCTCAAAGTATTGTTTATAGCAAGTGACTCTGGGCTTGGATACGGCAGGGGTGGGGGGGGAATCACAATAAAAGTCATAATAACTAGATCTTCATTACATGAGTTGTTGGTTTTCAAGGATACCCATTGACTCTCAGTTATTGAGAGTGAGGAAGTCAGGGTTCTTGTACTTCCTTCCTTCCCCCAACTTTGTCTTCCTGACTTTCTGCTGGCTATAACTTTCCTTCATTGTCAGGCACATAGCATTGGCCTCTGTTGTCGCTCTAATCCCACTTTAACCTCAGTCCTCCCTGTAAGCGGACTCGGTGCTCAACGCCAGTCTCTCTGCCATCACCCCTTGGCTGGCAGTTTCTCAAGACAGACTCATAGGAACAGGGTTTTTCCTATTCTGTTACTCTTGACTGGTATAAATTCTTGGATTACACTTTCTCTCTTTGGGAATTTTGTAGGTATTACATCTTTTTCTGCTAGCGTTGGATTTTACTGTGGAAATTTTCAAGATTTTGCCCCTCTCTTAAATAATTTGATCTTTTTGCCTCGTTGCAAAAATCTGGAAATGTTACCCTCAGGGTCTGTCTTGGCGTTGACCGTAGTGGGTCAGTTTTCCCCAGGATACAGTGTGGCCTTGCAGTATGTGGACCCTCTTTCGTTTCAGAAACCTCTTGAATCATACTTTCACATAATCTTTATGAACACCTCTTTTCCTATGGGTTTGCTCCGCGTCCTGGTTTCCCTTGATACATCCGCTGCATGTCCTTTGCTGGCTTCTCTAACTCTTTTTCTCTATTCCTTTTAACCCCTTTTCTGTTTCATCGTACCTGCTTTTTTCCATCTCCCTCCTTTCTGTTCCTTACCATGCTTTCGGCAGTGTCTCTTCTCCCTTTGCTTCTTTCCAGCTTTACCTTCATATCCGTACTGTTTCCTTCCACTTCTCCCCCAGCGGTGCCCGCGAGGTCTTCTCTTGTTGCCGCCTCCCCACCCCTCCCACAAGTGCCTGCTCTTCTGCCCTGAGCTCTCGCTTCACTGTTTGCTTTTTTTCAGTTTGGCAAAAAGATTTTACTGTCATTCGTTTCCTCCGTGGCGGCGGTTTCCCAGTGCACAGTCCTGGTCTGCTTTTTGGTTTTCCCGTTTCTTTCCAAATTTTGTTCTTGTTGTATCTTTGTATACATCCGGTGTAGATTTCATTCTTACAAGTCCTCTTCGAGCAGGTGAGTTTCTCAGGGACTAGCTATTTGCAGGATGCTTGTTTAGAGGAGGTCCCAAGTCTGAATTCCAGGCTGACTGCAGTCATTCTCCTGATCTAGGGTTTGGGGTGAGTTCATTCACCCTGTATCTCCGTCCAGCCAGTAGAGCGAGGCTTCTGCAGACTTTTCCACGATGCGGACGCCACCACGAAGCTGAACTTGTGAGGCGAATACGGCTCGTTTGTGGTGGTTTCTCCTCTGCTTCCCGCTCCAGGTCCACAGACGTTCCTGCCTCCCCAGCAAGGAATCTGTTTGGTCCCAGAGCGAGCGTCCTTTACCCACAGGCAGTATATTTTGGCAGATCTTTCTCTCCAGCTCCCACGTTCCCTCTCTGTAGTATCCTTTCTTTTCTTTCTCTAAGGAAAGGAGCCTTGCTCGAACTCCTTGCTTTTTTTTTTTTTTTTTTTTTAATTTTTTTTTCAACATTTTTTATTTATTTTTGGGACAGAGAGAGACAGAGCATGAACGGGGGAGGGGCAGAGAGAGAGGGAGACACAGAATCGGAAACAGGCTCCAGGCTCCGAGCCATCGGCCCAGAGCCCGACGCGGGGCTCGAACTCACGGACCGCGAGATCGTGACCTGGCTGAAGTCGGACGCTCAACCGACTGCGCCACCCAGGCACCCCGCGAACTCCTTGCTTTTGACAGCTTTTCTAGCTGTTTTAGGGTCTGGGATTTGGGTTGTCTTCCAGTTTTGTTAAAAATGGAGTGTGCGTTTTTATTTATTTCTCCTTTTTTGCACTTGGAACACATCTTGAATAGCATCTCAGAATTATGACTTCATGATGCCATATTCGCATCAGAAGTCTTAACATATGCTATCCAGCTGCTAGTGGCCTTTTACTACCTTCTGCATCAGGCCCCCATCACCACACTGCCACCCATCTTCTAAGCACCTAAAGCCCCAGGAATATGCTGCTCAGGCTTAGGAAAAGCCTTCTCATTCAGTCAGCATGCCTGCGGCTCACTAGGCCTCGAGGACGAGGCACAGAAGAATTCATGCGAGATCTTTGACACACCAAAGGCGAGTCTGAAAATGGTTCCGTATGGACCAGGAGTGAGGGATGAGCAGGTAGAAGACACAGCTTGGGACTCAGAGGAACCGTGGCGGAAAGGGTGCCGAACATGAACTCTGGAGTCAGACGGGCCCGGACTCGGTGCTCTGTTCTGCTACTCAGACATGTGACACTGGAATAGTTCATTGCCTTTGCCATGTGTCAGTTCCCTCATATATAAAATGAAGATTATATTACCTACCTCAGATGGAGATTACTACATTTTTTTTTTAACGTTTGTTCATTTTTGAGAGAGAAAAGGAGACAGAGTGCGAGCGGGGGAGGGGCAGAGAGAGAGAGACACACACAGAATCGGAAGCAGGCCCCAGGCTCTGACCTGTCAGCACAGAGCCCAACATGGGGTGCAAGCTCACGAACCGGGCGATCGTGACTGAGCCACCCAGGCGCCCCAGATGTTACGATGTCACGCCCCGATACGTAAACTTAAAGTAAGAACCGTGTAAAGTGCTTCTCATAGCGGAGAC
Source organism: Neofelis nebulosa (assembly GCF_028018385.1). NCBI lineage: Eukaryota > Metazoa > Chordata > Mammalia > Carnivora > Felidae > Neofelis > Neofelis nebulosa. The sequence goes on from NC_080788.1 coordinate 6,317,739, forward strand.
GCTCAACAAATACTACTTCCTCCCGTGAAGGAGCTCGCTGAACAACAGAATAAAACTCTAGGAGTCCTGGCGTGGACGCTGGAATTTTGTCTTTTCAGTTGTGGATTTTGCGTAACGTAAAGCTTTCATCCTCATCTCTAAGTGTACGCTTGAGTCGTGTGCTGAGTGCGTCCACACGATCGTGCAGCCGTTCTCGGGAACTCTCTTCATCTCGCAAAACTGAAACTGGCTTCGCATTAAACAACAGGCGTCCCGTCCTCCCTCAACCCCAGCCACCAGCTTTCCACTTCTGCCCCTGATTTTGGCCACGGGTACTTCACAGAAAGAAATCGTACCGTATTCGTCCCTTTGTTTCTGGCTCACTTCACTCAGCGTAATGGCTTCGAGGTTCATCCGTGTCGCAGCATGTGTCTGAGTGTCCTGCCTTTTTAAGGCTGAATAATATTCCTTTGTATGTCGTATCACATTTATCCATCCATCCATCGATGGGCACGTGGGCTGCTTCTACCTTTCGGTTATTCTGTGAAGAATGCTGCTATGAAGATACGTATAGAAATGTCCTTTTGAATCCTTGGTTTTTATCTCTTAAGTATAAACGCGGGTGCGGAATTGTTTGATTATATGGTTATTCTGTTGCTTAAAATATTTTGAGGAGCCATGAGAATGTTTTCAGAGGTTGATTTCTTCTTCTTTTTTTTTTTTCCTTTTGAGAGGGAGCTCTCGAGTGCAAGCTGGGAAGCTGGGGAGGGACGGGGGGGGGGGAGAGAGAGAGAGAGAGAGAGAGAGAGAGAGAGAGAGAGAGAGAGAGAATCCCAAGCTCCATGCTCAGCACAGAGTCCAATGTGGGGCTCCGTCTCACAACTGTGAATACATGACCTGAGCCAAAATCAAGACTCAGATGCTTACCTGCCTGAGCCACCCAGGAGCCCCCAGAAGCTAATTTCTTGATGGGGGAAGTATAACAGTGAATAATTTTAAGACCAGTAGCATTTAACATTTTGTAAATTATCTAAATATGAGAACTTTACCATTAAATCCCCATTTGCATTTAAATAATGAAATGATTCCTCTCGTATAAAATTTAAGAATGCCACATGAGTGTGTATGTATAGACAGGAAAGTGGTTAATAAAACTCAGTGTAAGTGAATATACTTTATTTGTATGTAAAACACACGTTCTTATACTCTCTCCCTCCATGGGCAAAATATGAAGAACTAATATGCCCGAGAACTTCACGTGTCCAACATGCATGTGCACAAGCACACAGACAGACACATCTTTTATCTTGACTCTTCATTGCCCACAGAGTAACTTGGCCTCACCTCCTCCATCCTCCAGTCTAGACGCTAGACCAGTGGGTCTCAACTGGGGGCGGTTTCACCAGGAGACATTTTTGGTGGTCACAGCTGGTGGGGTGCTCCTGGGATCGAATGAGCACAGCCCAGGGGTACTGTTCAACGGGCTACCGTGCACAGGACACCCCCCCCCCCACACACACACACAGAAAATTATCCGGCCCCAAGTGGCAATAGTGCTCAAACTTTAGACCCAGACGACCTCGTCACTAGGTTCAGTGTGAATACTCCTCTGGGCACCAGGCTCACGTGTGTGCTCGGGTTCCATCCAGCCAGTCCTCCTCAGCAAAACTGAATCTCCGTGTACTTGACCATTGCGCTGACTGAGCCTCTGTGCTGACTCAAACACTGCACCCCACGGTAGCGAGCGAGCTGCCATAGAAACCCCCAGAGGGTCGGTCAGAGGTGTCTGCTGGGGTGTGTAAGGGGTGGCACTTCTTTCAAATCAGATCCTGTCAACATGGCCTTCGAGGTGCCACCTTCTATTGTTAATTAAGCACCAGATCAACAGCCCGGGAAGGAAGAGGGCAGCTAGAGAGACCAGAGAGATTCACTGAGACTGTGGGAGGACCGAGCTAGTCTCTGACATCAGAGAAGTGGGAAGAAGGACTTCAGGTGAAAGGCACCGGAGGAAGCAATCCTGCCGGGGGTGGGTCCGCAGAGCCCCTGGATCTGCCTGGAAAGGCAGACTTATGCGAGAGGCTGGAGCCAATGCCGACAAGGTGGCCAGGGCCTAAAGAACCCAGTTTCTCATCCCAGCTGTAAGAAAGGGATAAGGACAGGTATGAAGGCGCGGGCCTGTTTTGCCACCAGCGTAACACGGGCTGGAGGGCCTATCTTAGGAAGCCCGGGAGACGTCGCATTTCACGTGGGATGTGCTTGGGCAGGGATCGTCCCTCTGCCCCTGCAGTGACCGAGTGTGCGTCCGTCAGCGGTGCTGCTGCCGAGAGCAGCAATGAGCGCCATCCTGATTCATTTAGAACCCGGTGTGGGGCAGGCTGGGTGTTTGGTAGAGGTTATCTCAGTCCTCACCAGAGTTCTGGAAGGAGGCTGGGGAACAGAAAGGATAGTTCGCCCAAAGTCACCCAGCTTAACCTGTGTGACTTCAGAGCCTGTGCTCTCAGCTACCACCTTCCCGCCCAGAGTGTGGCCAGCAGGTAGGAAAGAGCTACGGAACGAGCTGCTCACGGAAGAGGTTCGCGTGACGGTGTGCTGAGACGCGGGGGCCACCCCTGTGGTCTCACGTGAGGGGTGGAGGACTCGGGCTTAGGTGTCTTGGGAATCAGGAGCTGGTGTCGGGTCCAGCCGCTCTGCTGGTGCAGGAGAGCCCGCGGGGTTTCTGTGTGGGCCACACCCCGACTACCGCAGGGTGCTCCAACCCTTCTCGTTCCCGCTTCCCCTTCAGGTGCACTACATCCTTCAGGAGGTGGTGATGGGTGGGATGGTGTTGGAAACCAACATGAATGAAATCGTGGCTCAGATCGAAGCTCAAAACAGGCTGGAGAAATCCGAGGTGAGTACACCGCTGTACTTCTGCCCCAGCCAGTTCGGCTCGAGAAGACCCGGTTCGAGAAGACCGGGGCAGAAGGAGAAAGGGATGCATGTGTTGGTTTGTGTTGCTGGGGAACTTCGGGAATGTGTATACGCCTCTTCTTTCTTCCTTGAGTCCATCGAAACTGATTGGAAGGCCCGCTGATTGGAAGGTCAGCCCTGAAAATTAAAACGTGTAAGAATAGGCTAAAAGTGTGAACGGAAAAGCCAGATGGCCCACAAAGACAGACACCTCCTGGCTTGGGGGACTCTGGCCGGTGCTTGTAGTTTGTAATTCCTCCTTTCAAAGCTACACATTCCTTGGAGGGACCCAGAATCCCTGTCTCTGGTCCCACTGTGGTTTTCCAGTGCTCTAGGAGTCTGCTCTCCCAGCGGCCATTTCTCGTGGTGTCTTTCAGACCTCCGACTTGCCAGTTCCCTTATTTCCAGTTAGCCCTGTACTCAGCTAGAACAGAATTTGGGCTGGGTTTACAAACAACATACCCCAGCCCACCCCCACATAGTGCTGGGCTTGATACAAACGCTCCCACTAGTGGCACCTGGCTGGCTCAGTTGGAGCATGCGACTCTCGGTCTCAGGGTCGTGAGTTTGAGCCCCACGCTGGGGGTAGAGATTACTTAAAACTTAAACAAAAACCGCTCACAGTAGATTCTGTCCTACCCCCCTGAGGTTTCTCTGTCACCTCCGTCAGCCTAGCCGGAGAGCAGCATAGAGGCTACAGGCCTACACCTTCATACGCGGCACGAAGAGAATTTTAATTATCTGAGTGTCTTCGAGAGCTTCATTCCTTCTTGTGATGGAACTTGACCTTGCAAAGAGCCAAGAATTCCTCTGTCTGTGAGGACTGGTGGCCCTGCTGACGAAGCTCCGCCAGACTACCACTGGAGCGGCACCACGGTCCTTTAGTGACACAGGCCAGGGAGCTTCCAGGAATAGTGAGTGAGTCACAGGCAAGGGGTTTGGAAACAGGAAGAATGGAGACGTGCTGGGCGAGAGCGGGACTGGAGTCGGTGTCCCGACAGTCAGTAAGAGGACAGGGTTCTGGGAGTCTCGTCGGCTTCTCCCCTTCTCTGCCCACTGGGGGCGAGCCAGCGGGGGGCGCCCCTCATCTTTGTGTTTGTCACAGTCCTTCCGTGGCTGCGGGTGTGTCAGACCTTCCACGGGTCCTTCCGCCCATCTTGCTGCCACATGACATTTCCAAAGCCAGCTCTTTCCCGTCTCACGTTGATAGTTGGCAGGCAGCTGCCCTAAACGGACTTTGCTTTTTCTCGTACGCGTTTCCCTGTGACTGCACCCGCTTCTAAGAGTCTTCGGGGAAGGGCTTTGTTTTGTAGTCTGAAAAGTGCCCCTGACACAGAGTATGACGTGGTCAAACCGTCTCCGGTTATTCCGGCAAGCGTGGACTGAGCGCCTGCTGCGTGCCCGGCACTGTTAGGTGCGGGGGCTAGCGCCCCGCATGAGCCACCACCCCTTCGGGAGCGCACGCTGCGGAGCCCCTGTCCCAGAGCCCCCGTCCCACCTCAGGATTGCTGCATTGGCTATACCTTTGAGGAATGAGGAGGAAAAATCAAAACGTGTGTTGTGCGTGCTCGGTGTGGACACTTCCGGTCTCCGTCACTTGTGTTTTTAAGCGTTAAGCAGATGACACTGAGCGTTTGTCTCATGCCCCCTCTCGTGTCTCCTCAGGGTGGCCTGTCAGCAGCCCCCGCCCGGGCCGTGTCCGCTGTGAAAAACATCAATCTGCCGGAGATTCCTCGGAACATCAACATTGGTGATCTCAACATCAAAGTCCCCAACCTGTCCCAGTTTGTCTGAGGGTCCACGACTACTGAACTGGAGCCCTTGAAACCAGCCAAGCCAGTCCTGCCACAGAACGCACTCTGAGCCTTGGAAGGGTCGAGCCCCGGGCCCTGACCCTGGCTGCCGTGGAGTCGGGGGTTGGGGGGAGCCCTGGGTTCACCGCTAGCATGTGCTCGGTTCTCACCTGTGCCGACTTGCCGGCCTCTGATACGTGTAGCCACCACAGACGTGAGGGGGGCCCCTGGCCTCCGTGGGGTCAGCGTGCCCCAGCCACTCGTACCTTTACCTCCCGCATGTAGCCGCTTCCAGGGACTGGGCGCTGTACTGGGGCCCTCCTGCTTCCTAGAACCCGCCACCAGGATATTGTCTGACGAGAGTCTTTCTCCTTAGTACCACGAGGCTTCCGCGGTCCTATAGCGTTCACTTTTGCTGGTGAGATGCCATAGCTAGTGAAGGGCCGACCCTTAGGGGATGCGGTGAGTGGCAGAGAAGGGCAGAGTTTTATGAGAACCCAGAGTTGCCTTCTGGCTGTACTGTGTAGGCAAGCTTGCTGGTTACCCCGCCCCCAGAACACGTCCCCCACCGCCACAGTCCTTGCACAGGGCGCCATCCAAACCACGAACCTGGTGCATGCTGATAGGGAGAACACCCCCTTCCCCACGGCCATGTCTCCGGCACAGCCCGAGGGTCCCTTAGCAAAGGGGAGAGGCCCGTGTCTGTGGAAGGTAAAGCTGACAACATGTGAAACGTCTCAGAACTATGACTCTTTCCAGGTCTAAAATACATTCTTCTGATGAGCAGACGGTCAGTTGCTGTGTTAGAAGTGACGGGTTTTCTCCATACGGGAAAGCCACTGCTGCCTGCACCAGCCTGTGGAGCATGAGAGCTGGGATCACTGGTTCTAGAACGGGCACTGGGAAGACTGGGGACACGGGAAGTGTGCTGACTGAGACCCGTGGCTCTGCGGTGTCTTGTCCCCACTGTGGAAGGAGCCCCTCCCTGTTCCCCCCAGGTGACATCCTCCCACGGTTGGCTTCGGAAACTTGTAAATGTTTACGTGTGATGAGTGTCTTTCTGTGGTTAACGTGGAGCTAAAACTGCTCCTCCTAGTAGTGCCTCTTGCCGCGCTGCCCCCGGGTTAGGGAGCTCCCTGCATCACCACGGTGACATCTCCCAGCCAGGGGGCTTCCCGTGCCTGCCGGCGGGGGGGCCCCGGACCGCTCCAATGTCCTGCTGCTGCTGCAGAGCCCGTCTGAGATGGTGCCCCCGCCCCCCCCCGCCCCCAGGACCGCGGTGCTCCCGTGCTTGGTGCCCTCTGCTCCCCACAGCCTCCTGTGCTCACTCGGGCAGACCCTCCCCGGTAGCCTCCGGGACGGGCGGTCGATCAGAAGGAGGCCCTCTGTCCAAAGAGGGAGAGGAAGGTCTGATAGCATTCTTTTGAAGGGTTTGGGATTTCTGTAACAGACGCTTCAGCACGTCCGTGTCCCTCTCTCACATTTGCTAAGTGTGGAATAAGAAAGGAGGAGCACGGATGTGAGGCGGTGTGAGCAGGACCTTCCCACAGGCCTTACAGCCTTACTGCAGGCATCATCGTCCCCATTCCGCAGGGACAGTAAGAGACAGGTCGAGTAACCTGCTTTGTGTCACACGGGGCTGAGAATTGAGACTTGCCTAAGTCCAAAGTCCATTTTCTTTCACTGCTCAAGACGGCTGCTTCCAATGTTATCCTCTTTGTTCTAGATAAGGAAACTGAGTCCCAGAGAGGTTAGTAGCCTCTCACAAACCCTGATGAAACCAAACCTGGTTTGCTAAGGGGGCCAGTGACGACGTCCTCAGAGGGCGAAAGCTGGAGGCTTTCGGAGAGCTGATGAGCAGCCCAGAGTATTAAGTGTTGTGCTGAGGGTCGTGAAGCTAGAACCTGGTCATTTCTCTGGAGTTTACGTATTTGTGTTGTGGTTTAATGCATCAGTGCAGGGCACCTGTCTGGCCCGGATTTCCCAGGACAGCCTTCGAATGTCTACCTGTCAGAAACCGATGTTTTCTGGTTTCAGCTCTCCTCCCACAGACCACTGACTGGTCCCGGAGACTCCAACCAGTGAGCATCCCATCCTTACCCCCTGAAGCTGCCTCTAAAAAAATGGCCTGAAACTTCAGCCTGGTTTTTTATTTGCAAAAGTCCATCCCTTGGACAAGCCACGGTAATCGTTCGTTAGCCACTCGAGGTTGTCTGCAAATCCAGCTAGCTCTCTTGGCGTGCTTCGAGCAAAGCCATAAACTTTTTTTGTTGTTGTTTTAATAAGAGGAAATCGTATGCTGTTTTTGAAGAAAGATACAGATACTGCAGCTGAGAGATTCAGTTAGGAAAATAGGGACTGGGCCTAAATTTGAGAGTCCTTGGTCCTGGATGATTGATGCTGAGGGTTTCCTGAAGTGGAACAGAATACTGGGTTTCCAGGGCTCACGGCCCGTAATTAAAACCAAAAATTCTGTTGCGCAGTTTGTAAGCGCCTGGTGCGTGCCAGGCTCAGTCCTAGGCACCAAAGACGGAGAGATCTGAGGCTCAGCTCCCGCCGTTGTCTCCGCCGAGGACCCCGGAGTGCCCAGATTGAGCGACTGGAAGCCTGAATCTGTAGTGGCCGGAGTTGGTGGCTGTTCTGTGGAATAGTTAAAGGACAAGAACCCATTTGCCACCCCCGGCAGCCTCCGTCGTGCCCCGCTGGGCCGTGCTCCAAACAGCCCTTGTGCAAGCTGCTGTAACAAAAAGACTGGCTGGTGGCTTAACATTTCTCACAGTTCTGCAGTCTGAGCAAGATCGAGGTGCCAGCAGATTTGATGTCTCTGAGAACCTGCTTCCTGTTTCGCAGGCTGCCATCTTGCTCTGTCCTCACATGGCGGAGAGAGAAGGCTCTTTGCTCTTCATCCCCTTATAAGGGTGCCAGTCCCACCATGGGGGCTCCACCCCACGACCCCATCCAAATCTAATCACCTCCCAAAGGCGCCCCCCCCCCCCCCCGCCCCAGATACCATCCCACTGGGGATTAGATTTCAACGTAGGAATCTGAAGGACGCACACATTCACCCACAGGTCACCTTATTATCTGCCTGTCCTCTTGGCCTACACGGCCGTGTGCTTGTCCCATGAGGATTAATTCGGGATCTCTTGAGGCTTCTCAAGCCCCTGTTATTCAGGCCTCCGCCCCTTACAAAGCCGGCCCTTCCTCGCCGCCACCTCCACGGAGCCACACTAGCGAAGCGCTCTCTGGCCCCAGCTCCACCCAAAACCACGGGAGCGCGCCGGCTAAATCCTGTCTGGTGGACCGGTCTTTAGTAGGGCGTTTCCTTCGTGTAGCCGTCCGTCCGTGGCTTTCCAAATAGGATGCATCAGTGGCGCCTGATGATAAAAATCGGGGTGAACGTGACAGCCCAGATGGAGCGCCACTTACGAATGAGAGACCGGGGCGATGTCGGCTCCCAGCGAGGACCCTGCTCTTCAGCCTTCCCTGTCCTCTACCCGGTCTCCTAGGGGCACCTGTCTCGCTGCGCTGAGGACCCTGCTCACGTGGCTTTGCCCTCTCGGGAGTGCGGCAGGGCTCCCGTCTGCTCTGACCTGGCAGCGGCTGCCAGAGATGCAGACAGGCCCTCTCTAGGGAAATAGTTCCACGAGAATAATTAATCTTTTCCAAAAGACTGGGTACGTTCTTTCCTATTCAACGAGTTAATGTTTTAAAAAGGAAGTACGTTCATGTAGTTCAAAATGTAAGATAACAGAAGCCTGTTCAGCCAGATTCCCACCGTGTTCCCACAGACCACCAAGTCACCCCCCGACCCCGTGGCAACAAGTGTTTCCAGTTGAAAGGATTAAGAAATAAAGTCCCTGGGTTTTTATTACCAAACTGACGGTGTGCTCTTCCTCAGAGAGTTACGTTCCTTTTGACCTCGGTGACTGGCCTCGGCCCTCTGCAGCCATGCCACCCTCTGGACGGAGGAGGGCCTCCCGGACCACCCCGCATCAAGGAGCCCCCCTGCTTGGGCATACCTATCCCAGCTCTGCTTTTCCTGTTTTCAGGGCACTCCGACCTGATGTACGTTTGGATCGAAGTTCCTATCTGTCCCCGCTAGGATGAGTGCCCCCACGGGCGGGCGTTGTCTCGCTCCACGCGGTGGGGACAAGGCCTGGTGCGTGCTCTCAATAAAGAAGTGTTGAATGAGCGGCCGGTGGAGGCTTTCCCGGGCCCCGCGCTCTGCCCTCTGGGAAGGAGAACCAGGACAATGGTATTGGAAGCAGCAGGAGGGGAGCGACCCGGTGATGGCCTGTGGAGGCCGAGGGAGAGGAGAGAGGTGAAGCTGATGACCGTGGAACCCAAGTGACTGCAGGACCAGTGAGGGGGTTCCTCAAGAGGAGGAAGTGGTTTGGGAGGAAGAGGGGCCCAGAGTGTGGATGAGACGGGTCAGATGGGGAGAGTGGGAGGGGAGCGGGGGCGGGGGGCTGAGGTCCGCCAGCCAGCTGGGAGCCTGGGCGTGGGCAGGAGAGGAGACGGCTCGAAGCTGTGGGGTGAGCCCCGGAGCCCAGAAGTGGCAGGAGGGGTGAGGATACAGCCTGCGGGCGAGGGAAGGGAGGGGAGACAGCAGGGCAACCTCAGGTCAGGGAGAGGCCTGCGGTGGCAGAGGCCAAGGGGCTGGGAACTGAAGACGTGGCCTCTGAGCTGACAGTTGTCCTCCAGTGAGGCAGCACCACCAGAGAACTCGGCGGTTCTAGCCAAGTGGAGCTTTTGAACTGCAAGGTGGTCACGTGAGAGTGTGAGACGTGCAGAGCCCTCGGAAGGTCCCTGTCCTCTGCCATCGAAAGAGGGACCAGGAACTCCTTCCTGCCTTGGGGACTTGTGAGGTTTAACGAGAGGACTGGTGTAGACCGCGGAGGCTCCCTGAACCTGGCCACCGTCGTCGTGCGGCTTTTTACAGAGGGAGTAGGGGTAGATCCAGGAAGCTGGGAGGGGAGCCCAGGTGGGCCTCGCAGGGCCCTGGCTGCTGGCCTGGCCCCACCAGCGAGCCCCAGGCCCACATCCCGAGGCCGCCAAAACTGGATAAATCGGGGGAAGTGGCGGAGTGTCTGGAAAGCGAAGATCCCGGAACCTGAAGGGTGGGAGGTGCGGCCAGAACTCCCTTCCCCGTCAGCACGGAATTGAAGACACGCAGGGGGCTCAGTGGAGGGAGTCCGTGTAGGGGTGAGGCAGGCCTGCCTGAGAGTCAGGGTCCTGGAGCACTTCCCTGAGAAAGGGGATCGTTGGGCCTTCTCAAGGGCAAATCTCCCATTGTTCTTCAACTCTGCCATCAGCGGGCCTCCGGGCCTCCTGAGAACACTCGGGAACAGGGGTGCCCTCCCCTGCCTCCTGGGAGTGGGTGTGGCTTCAGGAGGGCAGCTTGAGGGTCGTCTTCCGGATTGCTGAGAATGAATGCCCTGTGCGAACTCAGGACCTAAAGGCACAGCTGAAACGGGAAGGAAGGAAGGTAGATTCTCAGGGATAGGGGAAGACCAGGCCCATTTCTCATTGTTCCCCCAGATTGAGGTGGTTCTCAAAATCTTGACCAACTGGCATGATTCAGGCATTGGCCAGAGTGAAGGTACCAGATTGGGAGCGAGGGTGTTACCGGTGGTGTCCGTGTTGGTTCTGCCCCCAGGAAGGACCCGGCCACTCCGGAGGCGACAACCTGGGACAGAGGCGAGAACCCGGGAGGCAGCCACTCCTTCGCCTGCCTCCTCCAGCAGGGGCAGTGCGGTGGGAGGGGGCCTTCCCACGCCCCGTCTCTGGACCCTCCCCAGCTGGCAGCGAAGCCGGAGGCTGACGGGCAGCCACGAACCCAGGGCACTTCCCATGGCCGGAGACCGCTCCTGCTACCCTGGGCAGCGTGGGTGGGGAGCTTTCCTCCAGCCCCTTGGTCCTGAGCGATTGGCACCCAGCGCCCTTTTGACTCCTCCCCGAGCCTCCGGGTGGCTCCCCAGCTGGCCGCGGGCCGAGGGGATCTCACCCTGGCTGCCGGCCCGAGGAAGCTGTGGGCCAAAGATGTCGACACGCACAGGCTGGGAAGTCATTGCTCCTTGCTGGGGAGTGCTTGGCAAACAGGCAGGCTAGGATTTGCACTGCCAGCTGCTAAGCCAGCTTTCCTGGAACTTTCTTTGTGTGGCTGGGAGGTGTGCGGAGACCTGCCCCCCCCCCCCCCCCCCCCGGGACCCTGAGGAAGGTGCTCCCGCTCAGATGCTGGGCTGGGCACCTCGGGGCATTCTCTGCTGAAATCCTTCTTCCCAACTTCCCAGCCTCTACCTGCCTCTTCTCCGGCAGCCAGGCCCTCCTGGGCCCTCAGAAATGTCAACCAACCCGTCAGCTGCTTAAAGGGCATGGTGACGTGACAGGATTGGAAGGAAACCCTTGGGTTCAAACTGTCTGTGCCAAATGGGCAAACGCCACAGCGATGCTACCTGGCGTGGAGCCATACCTGGCACAGGTTGACAGCCCAGGGCAGGCGTTCCCCATCAGGCCCTTCAGGCTCCCCATCAGTCCAGCCCTGCTCAGCTCCGGGTGCTGGTGTCCCCAGAAAGGCCACGGGCCCAAGGCCAGGCCAGGCTCTCCTGGCCTCTCTGTGACCTCAGAGGTGGCCCCTTTGTTCTGGACCTGCAGTCCCCACCCACGTCCCTGGTTGGAGCCTCGGGTGGTGCAGCCCCAATGTTCCCACCCCGTCGGAGCCCCCAGGTTAAGCCCTCTCCCTGGGACCCCAGTGCCCACCGGTCTCAGATCTTGTCTGACAATCAACCAACTGTCCAGTAACTCACATCTCCACCCAACGTCCCTCATCCCCTGCCTGGACGCCACCACAGCCCCTAAACTGTCGCCCCCCCCCCCCCCATGGCCCTGTTTTATCACCCAGCAGGCAGACTGAACCTTCCAAAGTATTAATCAGACCACGACACCGGCCTGCAGGCCTTAAACCCTCCCAAAGGCTTCCCACTAGTCTCGGAACAAAACTCGGGGCCCTGCTTAGCTGGCTGCTATCCATCTTTTGTCCTCGGTTCCTGCTGCCCCGCCCAGCTCCCTGCTTCCCCCTCTCCAACCACACGGGCCTTCGTGGGTCCCTGAACACGGGGGGGCCTTTGCCCCCACCTCCCCGCTGCCTGTCTTCCGCCCTTCGTCACTCCAGGGGGGGGTCCTCTGTTCAAATGCCTTCAGAGGACCTCCCTGTCCCGCCTGCCTTCCCAATCACTCCCTGTCCCCATCCCTCGCCCGGCTTTATCCTCCATGGGCTTGTCCCCTGACACGATAGCGTAATGTCTCCTCTGCTGTCTTCATTACTTCTTGGTGCTGTTGTGCTGGTACCTAGCACAGTGCCTGATCCCTGTGAGCCGTCAGGAATTAAATGATTGTCGGATGCATGAAGGCACGTTCCCGTCGCCCTCCCTGTGTGCTGACGCTCCACACTCGCTCAAGCTTTAGGGCAGGAAGCTCTGTGGGTGGGAGTCATGCGGCCTGACTTCTTGACTCTGTGTGACCTTGAGTGAGTCATTTAGCCGCCTACTCCAAGTTGTAGGCATAGTGTACGAGAGAGTACCCATCAGCTTAGACAGAAAGCCCTAAATGGGGTATAAACTTGGTGTGAGTCCCGGCTCCACCAGGTCAGCTGTGTGACCTTGGGCAACACCCGTGACCTCCCTGTGATTGTTTCCTCATCTGTGAAATGGGAATAAAATAGCTCCCTTGAATCGCCCGGGGTTCTCGGTTGCAAACAATAGAACCAACCCAGCACAGGGAAGTTCTGGCAGGCCCCAAACCAAGCTGGCCGGGACACAGGGAGAAACAAATCCTCTGGAACGTGTCACCTCCAGCGTCAACACTGGACCCTGAGGCCACAGACCCTGCCGGCCTTCCTTGAAGACACAGAGTCCTAGGCAGGTACCTCTGATTGGTGACGCCCAGGCCCAGGGCCTGGACAGACGCGGAGGGGACTGGTCCCAGAGACAGCTGTCCACCACACTGCGTGCAGAGGGCAGTCGTGCGGATGCAGAATTCGTGCAGAACTCTCCTCTGCAGCCGGTGGGAAACCGTCTGTGGAACCCGCGGGAGTGAACACACGCTCATCCTTTGACTCGGCGGTGCCAAATGAGTGCACGTGTCCAAGCCGAAGACACGGACAGGAATGTTGGCAGCCTGGCGCGTCATCGCCAAGAAGCAGGAACAACCAAATGCCCATCTGAATGGAAGGCAGGAGTGAATAAGTAGCCTGGAACGCCACACGGCCCGAGAGCGAGCCAACTCCCCCGACGCGGGACGTCGTGCATAAGCCCAAGCAACAGAACGCCCGGCCGTGAGAAGCCAGGAGAACAACGTAGGTTGTGTGGTTTCATGTGTTTGCCCTGCGGGCACGGGCGACGTGAATGTTCGGGAGAGCGGGTGTCCTCCTGGAAGGCCAGAGACAGACGGGGCAGGAGGGGGTTTGCCGGGGTGTCGGGCACGTCCACTCCTTTGATCCGGACGCTGCTTCCCCTTACGTGTTCACTGTGTGAAGCTTCCACGGGCTCTTCACTTATGATTTCGTGGGTTCCTCCAGGTTTTGTTACACTTCAACAGCAAATAACATGGGTTTAAGGAAGAAAAAAAAAAAATGCATCGGAAGCACTTGGGACCAGTGGCTCACGGTATGAGCTGAATAAACGTGAGGTCGGTGTTGTCACTGGCTGGTCTCTCCCACGCCACCCCTCCCCTCCCCCACCCTCCCAGCCGGGAAGAGACCCACGAGTCCCCGGCCCTCAGTAGACAGAGCTGGTGCCACCATCCAGGGGGCTCTGAGCTCGTTTGCAGGAGGTGGGAGAGACCTCCGGGACCACACGGCTCAGCTCCTTCATCTCGGAATTAGCCAGCTCCCCACAGAGGCCAGGCGGCCAGGGAGCGTAAGGGTTGGCCAGCAGCCAGAGCAGGTGTGGAGACAACGAGGCCGGGGAGGTGACCAGCGCTGGGACCTTGCGAGCCTGTCCTGAAGACAAGCAGGAAGCCGGCGAGCGGCTGTGCGAGTGTGTTGTGCATGGGGAGGGTGGTTACGGGTCCAGTTTTGCAGTCTGGCTTTCGCACAGAGTGGGTGAAGAGGGAGGGAAAGAATCCTAGGAGGCCTTCCGTGGCGGCCCAGACCGGGCCAGGGCAGGACCGTGGAGGTAGATGCGGACGACGCGCGGGACGTCGTGGGGTTAGAGCTGACAAGTCTTGGGGCTCATCGTGCAGCGTTGATGGGCGTGGTGACCAGGGCCCCGGGGCGGCCGTGCGGCCAGTGCGGGCCTCTCTTGTCGGGCCCCGCGGGAGGAGCAGGAACCGGGGTGGAGGGTAAGTTAGGTTTGGGGAGCAGAGCAAGAAGAGAGAAGACGCAGCGGGCAAAGCCTGTGGAGGTTCCGGGCCACGGGAGGGAAGGGAAGCTGCGTGCTCAGAGAGCCATTGGGAGAGCGGGGGCCGTGGCAGGAGGGTTTCTGGGTCTCATTGGGAATCGGGAAGGGTGCGGAGTGAGCTGGGGCCAAGGATAAGAGATGTGGGGCCTGGTGGACTTCCCTAATCTCTGCATTTCCCAAACCGCGAACCGGGCACTGGTGGATGGGAAGACTGTCGGTGGAGAGGAGGGAGCCCAGTCCGGGGCGACGGTGCCTGGGCCAGGAGGCCGGACCGTGTGTCTGTGGAGCCTTCGCGTCATCTCCAACCCGTGGGAGGGGTTGAGCAGAAACAATGATAATGATAATAACAGGGAAAGCAGCTGCGGTGGACATTATCACCGTTCGAAAGACCTATCGCCTCTCTCCGCTCCGGGGGAACACGGCACTCCGCGTAACTCCGCCATCAAGCTGGGCAACCTGATCTGCTTTGGTGGCCTGACCGTAAGTGAGACGTGCCACTTCTAAGAAGAAACTTTGGGGGGCGCCGGTGAAGGGGGGCTCAGTCGGTGAAGCGTCTGACTCCCGATTTCGGCTCCGGTCATCTCGCGGTTCGTGGGATCGAGCCCTATGTCGGGGTCCTCGCTGATTCTCCCTCTCTCTCTCTCTCTGGCCCTTCCCTGCTCACGTGCACTCTCGATAGACAGATAGACATAAAATTATATAAAATCTTAAAAAAAAAAAAAAAAAAAGGGTGCCCGGCTGGCTCAGTTGGTAGAGAATGCAACCCTTGATCACAGGGTTATAAATTCGAGCTCCACGTTGGGCATAGAGATTACTTAAAAATAAAATCTTTTAAAAAATTAAATTATGTATGCTTACAACTAAATAAAGTATATTGAAAACCAAAGGCACTACTCAAAGCTCATGGCTTCTTCATTACGTCCCCACGCCTGAGCAGTGTCATGTGAGGCCCAGCACGCCGACGGCGTCCCTGCGGTGGGGCAGTCTACAAGGCCGTGCCCTCAGCGTCTGTGCCCAACTCTGCCTCGCGTGGGGGATGGAACTCAGAAGTGGTGGGGTTATTTATGCCCCAGAGATCGGAAGACGCTAAAGTGGGGCTAACCCCTCACGCCCACCACCTGCCAGTCGTTACACATTTAACCAACGGGTCACCGAGCCCTACTGTCTGGCCCCTGACCGGCACGTGAAGGGTGGGGCAGGAAAGCCGGAGGCCGAGGCCCAGGGCTGCCTGTCATAACAATGATAAGATGGCTAGGGCCTCTGCGCCCTGCTGCCTGATGAGTGTTTTGTGTATTCTCCCACTTAACCCTCACCACACCCTGTGAGGCAAAGTGCTATTACTGTTGGCAGATGAGGAAACTGAGGCACGGAGGAGCTACCTGCCCAGTCACTCAGCTAATAAATTGTCACGACCGGGATACAAAGCCTGACCCTTAATGATCACTGTCCATACTCTGTCCCCGGTGTCGGACACAGGGTCTGGTCTCTTTCCTGAAACCCCCAGGGAGGTGCAGACCCCAGACACCCCGGAAGCCTCGAGTGGGCTTCAGGGACCAGCAGGCCCATGGCCTCACCTCTCCTGTGGACAGACAGTCTTGGGGACCACATTTTCTGCAGCTCCGAGTGCCAGGGAGACCCAGGCCAAGGGTGGGGGTCCTCTTTCCCAAAGCAGCTTGAGGATATTCTTGGGAGCCCTGGAGCGCTCGGGGTGAGGCTGGGCGGCCCGGGGCTCTGACAAGTGCCTGGATGGTGCAGCCTGAGGGCCTCTCAGCAGGTCAGTGGAGGGTGTGAATGGAGAGGTCCCTGGGTTGAGAAGGGGTTAGACAGTTCAACATCTGGAGTTTGCAAAAGAGAGAATTCTAGAAAAGGTCTCAGGCTGCCAGAGCAAGAGGAGGAGGCCTCCCTGGTCCCCAGGGCACGTGGGAAGATGCTGGAAGCAGGGAGGCTGTGGTGTGGGGTGTGGAGGGAGGGGTCGCTATGCTCTAGGGAAGCCACATGGCACTGGGCCGAGGCTGGCCTGGAAGAGGCTAAGGGGTGGGTTGAATGGTGGCCCTCCAAAAGATGTCTATGTCTTAGTCCCCAGAATCTGTGAATGTGACCTTATTTGGGAAAAGGATGTTTGATATAATTAAGTGAAAATCCTGGACATGAGGTCATCTTGGATCACTTAGGGAAGCCCCCATTCCAATGACAAGTGTCCTCATAAGAGACACACAGAGGAGAAATCCCTGTGACCACAGAGGGGGAGGTCAGAGGGACACAGCCACCAGGCAAGGTCCACCCGGAGTCACCAGAAGCCGGAAGCACTGAGGATCCTTGCCTAGAGCCTCGGAGGGAGCGTGGGCCTGCCGGCGCCTGGATCTCAGACATCTGGCCTCCAAACGGGGAGACAGTAAGTTTCTATTGTTTTAAGCCACCCGGTTTGTGATCATTTGTTACTGAAGCCAGAAGAAACCAACACAGTGGAGGCGAAAACCCGCGTTTTCCTCCACTGCACAGGGCGGCGCCTGGGCTGGGAAAGGAGGTTTGCAGACTGGCAGGGGGGCAGAGAGAGGGGGAGCCAGGGAGCGGGCTGCCTCGTAGCCTTGGGTGGGCTCAGGCGGTGGGGGTGGGGGGTGGGGTGGGCACAGGAAGGCCTGACGGATGGACAAGACCCGGGGTGGGAGGGGGGCGGAGGCCCGGAGCTCTCAGAGGGATGATGGGGATTCAGGAAAGGGCACTTTCAAGAGATAGCAGGGCCTGGGAAAGGATACGGGAGGGACTGCTGAGAAGGCACATGGGGATACCCCAGAGCTGGGGATTGCTGGGAACAAGGCCGATGGCCCCAGGAAGAGGCATGGCCAGAGGGGGCACGAAACTTGCCAAAGCGGGCAAAGGCGGACATTTGCATGGTAGGGTCTTTACGGAGGGCTCCCTATGCGCTTCATGAGGGACTGTGCCCATTTTACAGATGAGGAAGGTGAAGCTTCCTCGGCAAGTAAGCACTCAAAGTCAGTTACGTCACTTGTATGCATCAGACCCCGACTGGAAGCCGAGCGTCTGGCTGCAAAGCTGGCCTCCTACTGAGCGCCCTGCCTGCCCTGGGGAGGCCCCCCTGTGAGTCGGGTGCTGAGGCAGCACTGGAATGGGAGCCCACCCAGGGGTGCGGGACTCACTCTGCCTCCCCGCCCTGCCTGCCTGTCCCTTCTCACCCCGCCTGGGGGCCTCTGTCCCTCCCACTGTGCTCTGGTCAGTCCTGTCCCTTCCGAGGCCCAGGACCCTGCCGGGCCCAGCTCCACATCAAAAGTCCTTTCCTGCTTCCTGCCTGGCCAACAGAGTTTGCTCTCAAAGCCGCTCTTTGTCCTCCTTTTTTTCCCAAACAATGTGTTTTTTTGTGTGTTTTTTTAAAGATTTTTTAAAATGTTTATTTATTTTTGAGAGAGACAGAGACAGAGTGCAAGCGGGGGAGGGGCAGAGAGAGAGGGAGACACAGAATCCGAAGTGGGCTCCAGGCTCCAGGCTCCGAGCCGTCAGCGCAGAGCCCGACGCGGGGCTCGAGCTCACAAACAGTGAGATCTTGACCCGAGCCAAAGTCTCAGGTCAACCGACCGAGCCCCCTAGGCGTTCCCCCAAACAATGTGTTTTTAATCAATTTTATAATAAAACCCAAACTGACTTCTTGAAAACAGCAGCAATGGGAAATCATAATCATAAAATCCCAGCCCTAGCGGCCCCTCTGGATTGTCCTCCCTCTCCGGACACCTACCTCCTCAAGCCTGCAGTTCCTGGTTATCAAGCCCCTTCCGCGAAGCCCCTGCCTCCGCTGCTGGGTTTCTCCAGCCTCTGGAGAGCCTGAGCCCCCTCCCAACGCTCTCCCTGCCTCCCACCCGACTCCCCTCCACGCTGGTCCCAGATTTTCTCAAAAGTCATCAGGGACTCGGCGTCCCCGAGGATTAGAGCCTAAAATCCTTATCGTGGCATCCAAGGCTCTCATGTCCTGTCCTCACCTGCCCCAGCCTTGTGCCCCACCAGACACTTTACCCCCTGCCTTTACAGATACAGGTCCCTCTGCTCAGGAACAACCTTCCTCCATCTGCCTGTTAGGTTAATTCAACTCAATCCTCAAGACTCAGCCCAGATAGCTCTCCCTGCTCGCTTACCCTCCCCTGCCCTTCCCCAGGCACAGAGCAGACCTCCTGCCACCATCATGACAATAGTGTGGAATTTGGTTCCTACATTCACTCGGTAAGCGCCAAGTCCCGTGCTAGGCACTGGGGCGCAGCGGAAAGCAGTACAGATCCAGCCCCTGCACCCTGGGAGTTCATCATCCCTGCTACTGTTGCCCAGGTAGACCACGGGTCCCTTAGAACAGGTGCCACCTGTGTCCACAGAGCCAGGCGTGGTGCCCCCACACAGTGTGGGCTCCTCAAACATTTGTTGACTGACTGACCGACCAGATGAGTGAATGAAGAAGTGTAACCCTTTCTCTCTTCACTCTCCCCCAGAGCCGGGAGCTGAATCACCTGCTCACAGCAGGTGTTCCGTTCAAGGACACGATCCATCGATTGATGGATTGTTCCCCCGGGAGAGGAAGGAGTGTGTAGGGAAGGGACACTGAGGGAAGAGAAGGGGAGTGCTCCCGGTGCTCAAGGCTGGGGAACCCCGGGAGTCTCGACCCCTCTCCTGCCTACTCCCACCCTACTTCTGAACTCACGGGGAGATGGAGACCTTGAAGGGATTGCCCTGGTCCCTGGCCCACCCTGACAGCCAGTACTCCCCACCAGGGCCCTGCCCAGAAGCCTCAGAGCCATGGAGGGGCCCCACGCGGGCTGGGCAGGGCCTGACCCCTCCCATCTCCCCCTTCCCCAACGCTGTCATCTATCCTTCCCGTTTGTAAGTAGCATTTGACCGGTTTGGGTGGTTGTCGCTACAAAATTAGTGTATGTTTGTTCTCCGGTGTAAAGAGAACACAAGCGTCTAAGAAAGCAACGTCAGTCTCCCTGCCCTGCCTCCCACCCCCTGCCACCAGCCGGCCTCACTGAGAACACCCAGGTTAATCACTGGGCACATGCCTTTCCACTCGTCCCAACACTCGTGACACCGCAGGAGTATTCATGCCCCGAGAGAGTTCTTAGGAAGATGGAACATAGTAACTGTGTTCCTGTAGCACTTGCTTTTTCTTTTTTACTTAAAAATATACACAGACATCGGGGCGCCTGGGTGGCTCAGTCGGTTAACCGTCCGACTTCGGCTCAGGTCACGATCTCACGGTTCGTGGGTTCGAGCCCCGCGTCGGGCTCTGTGCTGACAGCTCAGAGCCTGGAGCCTGCTTCTGATTCTGTGTCTCCCTCTCTCTCTCTGTTCCTCCCCTGCTCTCACTCTGTCTCTCTCTCTCAAAAATAAATAAAAGATTAAAAAAAAAACCACACAGACATCATCCCAAGGTAAGTATACGGCATTAACTCATTCTAAGTGCTGTGTAGTGCTTCCTGTGGATGTTTGATAATTTGTTTAAATGGCCCCCTACGGACACTTTGACCTTTTTTTTGTTGTTGCTCCCCCTATGACAAGGAATACTTCAATAAACCTCCTCCTACACATCCTTACGTTTTTGATTTTTAATTTTACTTTCTCAAGCAATCAGAGCAATTGACAAGTGTGCTAGGAGCTGGTGTCACTGGGTCACCGCACCCTGGCTAACTGTAGGTGTGGTGCATTGTCTAAACCTCTGCCAGCCTCCTGGGCAAAACCTGACCTCTCATTGTTTTGAAATTGTGTTTCCTGAATACAGCTAAGGTTGAACGACTTCTCATATGTCAATTGGCCTTTTTTATTTCCTCCACTATGAGTTTTTGAATCTAGTCCTTTGTCCTGGTTTCTTTCTTTCTTTTTTTTTTTTTTTTTAACAGAGAGAGCCAGGGAGAGGGCTGAAGGAGAGAGAGAGAGAGAGAGAGAGAGAGAGAGAATCTCAAGCACGCTCAGGGCGGAGCACGACATGGGGCTCGATCCCACACCCCTGGGATCATGACCTGAGCCGAAACCAAGAGTCGGGTGCTCAACAGAGTCACCTAGGTGCCCCCCATTTTTAACTTTTTATTACAGAAATTTGAAAACATACTCAAAAGTAGTAAGAAGAGTTCAGTGAACTCCCCGTGTCCCCATCTTCGAGCTCCAACAGTGATCAAGGCAAGATTGATTTTCCCCCCCCCCCAGTATAGAATTTTCCTTTGGATGTCACTTTTTGCAATGCAGAGATTTTTTTTGGTTTTATGCAGTCGAATTTCTTAGTCTTTCCTTTTGTGACTTTTGGGCTTTGTATAATTCTTAGAAAGGTCTTTCCAGTCTAAGGCTATTAGCAAAACAAAAAAAGATTCTTCCACTACTTCTAAAACATGATTTGTTATTTTGTGAATGATGGCGCAGCATTTTTTCACACGGAGGACCGTAATTTATTGAACCAATCCGCACTGGCTGAGCATTAAGACTGTCTTCGATTTCCCCCTATTTTAAATCACGCTGTATTGGGCAGTCAGCCCTGACTTCCCCACTGCACCTGGATTATTTCAAAGCAAACCCCAGACATCAAGTCTTTTCATCCATAAACATATAAAAGTCAAAAAAAAATTTATATCGTAAAATCTGTTAATCCTCTGGTCTTTTTGTCTTGCACTTTTTATTTACGTTTGAATAGACAGCATATGCACACGGCTAGACATTCAAAAGGACAAAAGCAAGCATGGAAAAATCTGTTTTCTATCCTGTTCTCGGGCTGCCCCGTTCCCTTCCTGGAAAACCACCAGTCTTATCAACGTCTTGTGTATCTTCAGTCATTACTTACACGTGTAAAAGCGAATTGTGTGCTTTCTCCTGCTTAAAACACAATTGGCAATCCACGTAAACAATGGTCTGTGTATTTGATTCTAAACACATTTTTATTTGTTATTCTTGTTCCTTAACAGCGTGCCTTGGAGATTGTTCTAGGTAAGCATCCTCCTTCTTTTTTATCGCTCCATACATCCCATTGCAGGGACACAAAGGAAGGGTTCAGCGACCCTGATCCTACCTCTGCTGGTGGTAGGTTCCTCCCAACTACAGACGGTTCTGCACGTGAAAAGCCTGCATTCACCATTGCACTTGTGGGTGAGGATATCGGTAAGATAAATCTCTAGGAGTGGAAGTGCTGAGTCAAAGGGTACGTGTGTTTCTATGTTCGCTAAATATTGCCAAATTCCTTCCGTCAGGGGTTTATCAGTTTACGCACCAGCCAGCCGGGCAGGAGGGCGTCTGTGTCCCCCGCCCCAACCCCGCAAACCTCGTGTGTTACCAAACCTTGTTGTCTCTGCCCATCTGATGTCAACCAGAGTATCTTTGGAGATCAAGTTTTCGTTTATCCTTTTAGGAGAGTTGTTGAGCATCTTTTCACACGTTTAAGAGTTCCTTTGAATTTCCCCTTTCCCTACTGTTTCTTCATATTCTTTGCCTATTCCGCAGCCCCCCCCCGCCCCCGATTTGCGTCATTGTGGGTTCATTTAAAAACGATTTGTGGGAGCCCTTTATATATTAGAGAAATCATCCCTCTGCCTTTGTTATGACCCGCAGCCCCTCACTCCCCAGTTTCAAGGTTTTCTGTTGACTTGTGGTAGTTGGTGCGAGGCAGAAATTTTAACTTTTTTACGAACTCAAATTTATCAATCTTTTGAGCCTTCAGGTTTTGGGTCATACTTAGGAAGGCCTTCCCCACTCCGGGATTTGTTGTTAGTGGTGGTGCTGTTTTTTAGTTCTCCCATGGGTTCATTCAGTAGTTATAAAACATGATTTGTTTTTCATGGTGGAGTAGTATTTCCTCGCACGGGAAGACCATAATTTATCTCACCAGTCACCTACAGCTGAACGTGTAGGCTATTTCCGATTTTCCTGAATTATAGAAGTCACGCTGCAGCGAAGGGCCTTGTCCATAAATATTCTATTTCATTAGGCTAAATTCCTGAAAGTGACCTTCATTCCTGTCCCCAAACTACCCTCCAGAAAGTTGGGCTGCACTCTCCTGCTGCAGAGGCATATGTTTATTCTTCTCCAAATGCCCTCGGGGCCTAAGGCGGAGCAAAGGGACCCAGGGCAGAAGACTCTCTCCTGCCCTGATTGAATCTTTCCTTGGCTTCTGGGGCCGGAGAGCAGATTATGAGAAATATGCTGGAGGAGGGGACGGGGGCAGGATGAGACCCGGGGAGAGAGAGAGAAGGAAAACCCAGACCAGCTGCTGGGTCTCACTCAGAGCCTGCCTACTCTTACTTTACGCACAGTTCTACATTCCACTAAACTTGTGAGCTGCCTGTTAACAGCACAGGAACAAATTAGGAAGGGGAAGCAAGACTGCTGCATAGGGGTACCCTGGTCCGCTGTGCAGTTTCCAAAGGAAGAGCAAGTGAAAGTATAATGAAATGGGGTCAAGCAGCAACGGGCCCGGACCATGCGGTGCAGTGCTTAACTGTCCCACAGCTCCCAGGACAGATAAGGAGAGCAGATGACACTGGCTCATCTCTAAATGTGCTTCTAAACCTGAGACTCTGGCAGGCACCTTGAACGTCTTGTGTACGCAGAATGCTGCCCTCCTCCCCAGAGATGTCCTCGTCCTAATCCCCAGAAACCGTGACCACTGTCACGCTACGTGCCAAAGGGCCCCTGAAGTTGCAGATGGAATTAAAACTGCTAATCAGCTGAACTTAAAATGGGGCGATTATTTGGGATTCTCTCGGTGGACAATGTAACTACCGGGATCTCAGAAGTAGAAGCAGGAGGCAGAGAAGAAGAGTCAGTGTTGGACGGATCCAAGGGCAGGAAGGCCGGCCATCGCCGGCTTTGACAATGGTGGCCGAAACAAACAAGGAATGTGGGCGGCCTCTGGAAGCCTGAAGAGGCAATAAATGGATACTCTGTAGACCCTCCAGAAGGAGGACACCCCTGTGGACACCCCTGAGTTTAGTCTAGAGAGATCCATTTTGGGTTTCACTTCCAGAACCGTAAGGTACTAAACGTGCATTGTTTTCAGTTTGTGTTAATTTGTTGCAGCAGCCAGAGGAAAGGAATAGCGAGTCTCACCAGGGACTGTCCAGTGAAAAGATGCCCAGAGAAGAAGGCCCAGCCGTGGCTGCACAGCTTCTGGAAGCCGAATCTGAACGAGAAGTGCATATGTGCATACTCCTGGCCCTGGTATTTTTATTTTTATTTTTTAATTGCTGTTTTATTTATGTATTTATGTATTTATGTATTTATTTATTTGCCGAACCCTGCTTCTTCTCTGCCTTCTGATGATGAGCCCCAGGCATCACCAAAGTTAAATTATGTCCTGGCAAGGGGCGCCTGGGTGGCTTAGTGCTTACGAGTCCGACTCGATTTCAGCTCAGGTCACGATCGCAAGGCTCCTGAGATCCAGCCTGATGTCAGGCTCCACGCTGACAGCGCGAACGAAGCCTGCTTGGGATTCTGTCTCTCTCACTCTCGCCCCTCCCCTGCTTGTGCTCTCTCTCTCTCTCTCTCAAAATAAATAAAAACATTAGGACATATATGTTGACTCTTAAAATATATATATGCTGGCGAGATTCAGCGATCTGTTTTCTTTCTGGGTGACAGGGCCTCTCTCTCCCCACCCACAACTCCAAAGGCGAGGAGGCTCTGTGTCCCTCCTTCGGTGGCAACTTCAGTCCAGATGTGGAGGGGCGGGGCGCTGAGGCTGCGGGGCCCCAGGGGGACTCGGTGGGGGGGGGGGGTGAGGGGAGGGTGCGGGGGACCAGGAACCCAAGGGCGATTGGGGGCTGCGGGCGGCGGGGGGGGGCGCGGGAGGAGTCCGGGCGGAGGCGGGGGCGGGCGCGTGGCCTGAAAGGGGTTAACCGGGAGGAGTAGTGGTCGGGTCAGGTTACTTCCCTTTTAAACAGACGGGGAGAGGAGGAGTCAGGTCCTGGTGGGGCAGTTTTCGGTGGCGGCCTGGCTCCTGGACGTCGTCGGGGAGGAGGCTCCCAGCCGGCCTGGGTCGAGCGCCTGTGCGGGTCCCTCGGGCAAGTGCAGCGCGGTGTAGGGCTGCGGGCGCGGAGGGGGTGCGGGGCGGGGGCGGGGCTGCGGACGCGCAGGGGGTGCGGGGCGGCGGCGGGGCCGTGGGGAGGGTGGGGGGCCGCGAACCGGAGGGGCAGGTGCGTGATGCTGCAGGGGCGGGGCTGCGGGCGCGGAGGGGCTGCGGGGCGGCAGCAGGAGTCAGGCAGGGACCGCGACGCCGGCAGAGGACCCCACGTCTGCTGCCGACGCCCCCTTCTCCGTCCGGCACACTGAGGCCCGGGGAGAGCGAAAACTTTTCTTCCTTTCTTGTCTTTTTTTCTTTTCTTTCTTTTTTTCTTTTCTGTTTTCTTCTGCTTTTCTCTTCTCTTCTTTTCTCCCGCCCCTCCTCCTCCTCCTCCTCTTCTTTTTACAAAAGATTATTCCTAAATGTGCAGCAGCTTCCAGGACGACCCTTCGCTCTAGATGTAGGTGGCAGCAGATGCTGTGGCAGGGGACCCAGATGTTTCAGCAGGAATGGAATGAAGGATCGCCAGGGCCCCAGGCACAGGAAGGGCTTACTTGGGCCAGATTTCTTCATTCCACCTGTGGCCAGGGGGCCCTTCCCCGCGGCTTCGTGTTCAGCTCCTGATGTGTGTGTCCTGCCCGTCTCTCTCCACTTCTGCTGGAGTGCCTTCTCTCGGCCGCCTCCTTGGCCAGCTTCTCGGGCTGCTTCAGGGACTCCTTGCTGCACCTCGGTGGCCCGGCTGGGTGCCTGCTGTCCCGTCCCCGGGCCCCGCCCCCAGAAGTGCGAGGAATGCCTTTGGCAGAGATCCTGCTGTGATCTTAGGGCCCGCTCACCCGCTTCCCTGTGAAGCCTTGGAGTTAAGGCTAGACCACCTGCAGAAGAAAGTTAAGCTGCTTCCATTTCGCAGGTGGGGAACAGGCCCAGCTGAGTGCGGCAGCCCAGCCCCCTCCTTGGATTCCCACCTCCCCCACCCCAGTCTCTTACCACTCCCACATCTCTAAGTCAGGTCCTCCAGCCCCTCTGCTTGAAGTTTGTTTGCTTGCTTTTGAAACTTTTTTTTTTTTTTTAACAGTTATTCATTTTTGAGAGACAGAGCAGGAGCAGGGGAAGGGCAGAGAGAGAGGGAGAGACAGAATCCAAAGCAGGCTCCAGGCTCTGAGCTGTCAGCTGTCAGCACAGAGCCGGACCAGGGCTTGAACCCACGAACCGTGAGATCATGACCCGAGTGAAGTCGGACACTCAACCATCTGAGCCACCCAGGCGCCCCTGAAGTTTTACTGCTCAGCAGTCTGGAGAGACAGCAGGGGTCCCCACATTGGAAGGGGAGGGGAGAGTGGGGGTTGGAACTGGGCATGGTTCCAGGGCTTGTGGCTCTAGTGGAAGGTCCAGGCCCCCTTGCTGGGGGCTCCTGGACGGTCTGAGGGATGGCAGGGGTGGTGGGCGAGCCGCTCACACTGAAGTCCCCTGGTGCCTTCCTCCGCGTCAGCCGTCAGCCGTCACCACCTGCCTGGTCCCAACCCTAGGTGTCTGTCATCAACAACCCTACAGTGGCTTCAGCTGCACCCATGGAGGTTGGGCCAGGGGCCTCCGCAGGCAGCCCCCGAGCACTAACCTATTGCCAAGAAGTTCCACTTTCTAGAACCACCCCCACCCCCACCCCCAGCTTCCTGTCCTGGAGGCCTGGGGCTCCTAGCCCTTTCGCAGAGCCCTCAGGCTGGCTTCTATCAGATTTTCAATCTCTCAGCCACTGCAGCTCCTTGCCCCTTACTGTGCCTAGAAAATCCAGACGGGACACCATTCCCCTAACTGACGATCGGACCTTTCATCCTGCCCAGATCTGCCTTCTGTAACTTGCTGTCTATCATGTGTTGTTATGCTAAAAGGTGTTTGTCTCCTCCCTCCCGGGGTCCCTAACATTTCCTGGGCACTGCACCAGAGCCAATAGGGGCCCGGGTAGGAGGTTGGGAGGATGCTTACGTAGTTGAGCCTGTAAAAGCTGCCACTAACTAGCCGTGTGACCTTGGGCGAGTCACTTAATCTCTCTCGGCGCTTTGGCTTCCTCAGCAGCCCATTGGTGGTGATTATCCTGGTGGGGCACACAGTAGGTGCTCAGTTACACAGATAGCAGTTGCCAGGCAAGAGCCACAGGCCAGAGTGCCCCCCCCCCCCGCACACCCCCACAAGGCCTCTCTGCTCCTTCCCTCCTGAGTGCCCTACATGGGGCTAGAAATCTGTAGCGGGAGCTGACTTCCCATTAGGGCCCTTCTGAGGTTCTCACAGGATGAACAACGTCTGATGCTCCCAGAGGAAGCACCCTGGGGGGCTGGCCCACACCCAGCCTCATGCAGCTGTGGATTGAGGCCTCGGAAGTCTGGGAGTAGGCCAGGGCCTTGAGGGTCCAGAGCGTGCCCTGTGCTGGGGCCCTAGCTGCGTCCCTTCCTCCCACTCACTGTTCCTTCAGGACAGACAGATGGGCTTCAGATTGTCCCTAGAACCCAGCCTGCCCAGCCCTGCAGGTGATGGGGAAACTGAGCGAGCACTGAGAAGCGGCTTACCGAGGGGTCTGTGAGGGAGCCTAGATCGCACCCGGCTGCTGGTCCTGGGGTCTCCCCACCACGCCCCCTCCCAGGCTCCTGGTGTTTCCATGTTTGAATAGGAGGCAGCTTGTACCCCCACATCTGAGACAGAGGTGACTTTTACTTGTTTAGCTGAGGTCTCCTGCACGTGTGGCTCTGGCTTAAATATTCTCCAAGTTGTCAACCTTAATTTTATTTTATTTTTAATTTAGAAGAACCTTTGTTCTCTAGACCAAAATACAGATAGCCATAGAAGGGCTGCTTTGGGTGAGATGGGGCTGGAGGTCCTCAGCTTCTCCCCCATCAAGAGATTAATGGTAAAAGGGGGCACCTGGGTGGCTCTGTCGGTTAAGTGTCCCGCTCTTGATTTCAGCTCAGGTCATGATCTCACAGTTTGTGGGTTCGAGCCCCGCATCGGGCTCTGTGCTGACCATGTGGAGCCTGCTTGAGATCCTCTCTCTCCCTCTTTCTCTGCCCCTTGCCTGCTCAATCTCTCTCTCTCTCTCTCTCTCTCTCCCAAAGAAAGCAAACTCAAAAAATAAATAAACAAATAAAAAAAGAGATTAACAGTAGAAGGAACACACATTTTGCTCCCCTGCAGAAAGGTCCCGCTCCAAAGACAGCCCGCAGGGAACACCACCCCCAGGATCACACAGGGTGCAACAAGGATTTCCAGAGTGAGTGCACTTATGCAAGATGATTTTAGGGGCCACCTGGATGAATAGGTTTTAAGTCAATAATCTTCAATTAAAATGTGTATCGGAAAAACGATAACACATCTAACCATGAGTTCATGGTCATTATTGCCCAGAAGTAGAGTTAAGTAGTGGATGGAGTTAAGGAAAGATATTAAGTGAATAATACACAAGAGGATGAAAATTTGGCAAAACTCACAAAGGTGGTCTGTACGTATGACCCAGGAGCCCAAGAAGAAGGTGAGGTATGGGGGGTGGGGGGCAATCTGCCCTGAGGATCGAGTGTCCGAATTACACTGAGTTCCATCTTTAACCACGGTCTCGTTTTCTTAGTGATGTATCCATTCCACAAACATGCGTCACCTGCTGGCTGTGCTAGGTGCCTGCCTGGTGTGGGGGATACTATCCCCGTGGTGCTCAGAGTCTTTAGGGGGCCGGGAAGGCTGTGCTGGGACAGCAGCGCTGAAGTGAGCCTCCGGGATGATGGGTGAGGGAAAGACAGGAGCCTCCCAGCCCCAAGGAACAGCTTGTTGCTGGTGGGGAGGGGGTTGCAGTATGTGGCTAGAAGAGGGAGAATGTGGTGGGCTTGAGGAACAGGAAGAGGCCAGTGGGCAGAGCCCAGGGGGTGACAGGGCAAGAAAGCCTGAAATGAGACCAGAGAATCCTTGGGAGCTGGATCACGCCAGACCTAAAAGCCATGGCAAGGATTGTGTGCGTTATCATTGATTTAGCCAATATTTACTGGGCTCCTGCCCTGTGCTCGTGATGGAGGGGTTTACAAAATTAGAGTCTTCCTTCAGGGGGCTTAGGTCTAGGGACAGGTCTTTGGACACAAAGATGGCCTATTCGTAAGTGCTGTGTTAGAAGTGTGACCCAGAGGCCAGTGAAGCACCGAGGGGAGAGGAGCCGTCAGGCACGAGAAGGCAGTGACATGTGAGCTGGGCTTTGAAGGATGAGTAGGAGTTGGACAGGAGGGAGGGGAAAGGCACTCCTAGGAGCAGAAGCAGGATGAGTAAAGCCACCGAGGTATGGAAAGGTGTGGGAACTGCCTGCGGCTGGAGCCACACTAGGCATTGGAAAGAGGAGAGGCCAGAGGGTGCAGTTCACAGAAGGTCTGAGGTTTCATTCCGCAGACAAGAAGGAGCCGGAGACCCGGTTCGAGCGGGAAAGGACGATCCTTCTGCTGAGGCGTGTGGCGAGGCTGGGTGAGGTTGGGCACTTGCCACCACGACCCAGTGGGGTGTGAAGACGGCCGGGCTTGGGCCACGGCATGGGGGGGGCTTCTCAGTGGAATGGCAGGTGGGAGCCACGGATCATGCCCTCTCTGAGCCCCCGGAGCAGAGACCCCTTATCACAGGGCAGGAGGCTGCCTGCTGCACCAGCTTTGAGAACTGGAGGCTCTTTCCAAAAGGGTAAAGATTCTAGCCAGCTGGGCCTGCGGTCCGTGTCCAAAGCAAACAGGAAGAGACCACACTGGGCCGGGCGGGAGGAGGAGGGATTTTGTTTGGAGGAGGGACTCGGCCAAGTGGGCTGTCGGGACTTTCTGCTACAAAGGTGGGAGGGGGCTGCAGGCCCCGTCGGAGACAGAGTGAAACTTAGTTCAGGGGGACACGTGGCCCTGGATGCCAGCCTCCGGGGTTACGATAAAGATGGCCTCCCTAGGCGAATCCTAGTCCTGACGGTAGGAGATCGGGAGCACGTGACACGTCACCCCTGGGAGCCGCAGTTCCCTGTCACCATGCCCCAGCTGGAGCTTTCTCTTGGGCTCTTGGCTTCCCATTAGCGCAGCCTAGGCCTGAGGGGGTGGCTCCCGGCCGTGGCGGTGGGAGGTCCACACCGCCCAGGCCCGAGCCCTGTTGGTGGGTCTCTGTGGAAGAGGGAAATGCCAAGGGCTCAGAACACCCTCAGTCTGGGAGGTGGGCACCCAGGGTTCCCCCGCAGACCCTGCACTCAGACCTCGCGTCCCCTGGCCAGATGACGGTGGCAGTCATTCCTTCTGGCAGTTACACGTGAGTGAACTGATCTCCGCGTCCCTTCACTTACGAAGCCCTCGCCCAGGCTCAGGGGATGAAAGACCCGAGCCAGGGCGGGGAGTGCCAGCCACGTGAGGTTCCTCGGGAATTTACAAGCTGATGGAGCAGGCGTATGTGAGCCCTGGGATGCATTTGGCCCTAGCAAGAATACTGCTTGTCTGCCATGGTTGGAGGAAGGTGCAGAGAAGGGGGCAGGCAGTGCTCCCCGGGCAAGAGTGGGGGCAGGGACAGGGCTGGAAATGGGCTAGAAAGCCTTCAGTAAGGAGGGACTCCTGAAACGACCCATGCGTTCACCTGTTCGTGCGTGTGTGCAGTCACTCAACAAACGTGTGTGCAGCACCTAGTGTGAGCCAGGCACTGTGGCAGGGCTGATGGGGACCGCAGCTGCCGGGAGAGACAGGCAGGACTCGGGTCTTCACCATTCGATCAAATGGAAAAAACACTGAGTTATAGAGCTTTGAAGAGGTTTGTGGGACTAATGGGGACTAATGGGGACTAATGGGAACTCATGGAACTCATGGAACTAGGGGGACTTGACCTGGTCAGGGAGGTTGAGGTGGCTTCTCTGAGGAAGACTTGAAGGATGACTAGGACATAGGTGGGGAAAGAGGGAGGAAAAGGTGATTCAGGCAGCAGGAACAGCATGTGCAAAGGGCCTGTGGTGGAGAGGCTGGATGAAGCCCAGAGTGGCTGGACCACCGTGACAGAAGGGAAGAGTCAGAGACAGAGACAGAAGAGTCTGGGAAATGGGCAGCTGAACTTGTGGGTCCCTTTTAGAAAATTTAGTCTGGATTTTATGAACAGAAGGAAGGGTTTTTTTGGTTTTTGTTTTTAGGATTTTATTTTTGGGGCACCTGGGTGGTTCAGTCGGTTAAGCATCCACTCTTGATTTCGGCTCAGGTCATGATCTCACGGTGGTGGGATCGAGCCTCCTATCTGCGCTGAGTGCAGGGCCTGCTTGGGATTCTCTCTCTCTTCCTCTCCCTCTGCCCCTCCCCCCGCACCTTCTCTCTTTCTCTCTCTCAAATTAATAAACAAACATTAAGAAAGAAAGAATGATGGGAATGCAAGCTAGTGCAGCCACTCTGGAAAACAGTATGGAGGTTCCGCGAAAAATTAAAAATAGAACTACCCTATGACCCAGCAATTGCACTACTAGGCATTTATCCACGGGATACAGGTGTGCTGTTTCAAAGGGACACATGCACCCCCATGTTTTTAGCAGCACTATCGACAATAGCCAAAGTATGGAAAGAGCCCAAATGTCCATCGAGGGATGAATGGATAAAGAAGATGTGGTCTATATATACAATGGAGTATTACTCGGCAATCAAAAAGAAGGAAATTTTGCCATTTGCAACCACGTGGATGGAACTGGAGGGTATTATGCTAAGTGAAATTAGTCAAAGACAAAAATCATACGACTTCACTCATATGATGACTTGAGACAAAACAGATGAACCTAAGGGAAGGGAAACAAAAATCATATAAAAACATGGAGGGGGACAAAAGAGAAGAGACTCATAAATACGGAGAACAAACTGAGGGTTGCTGGAGGGGTGGTGGGAGGGGGGATGGGCTAAATGAGTAAGGGGCACTAAGGAATCTACTCCTGAAATCATTGTTGCACTATAGGCTCACTAATTTGGATGTAAATTTTAAAAAATAAAAAAGAAAATTAAAAAAAAAAAAAACAAGAAAGAAGGAATGAAAGCTGACTAAATTTTAAAAAAAGATTTTATGTTTCAGTAATCTCTACGCCCAACATGGGGCTTGAACTCCCAGCCCCAGGCTCGAGTCGCACATTCCACTGACTGAGCCAGCCAGGAGACCCAGGAAGGTTGTAAGCCGCGGTGAAAAATGAGCCAATTCTTGGGCCAAACAGGTTGGAGGGGCCCGAGCGGAAGTGGTGACTCCATGAGAGGATAGTGGTGTCTACTTAAACAGGGAGAGTGACTTTGACCAAGGACAAGGTCAGATCAGAGGATGAGGATAGAATTGGATGTGGAGGTGAGGGTCAGGAGGGGTCAAGGTCAGAGGCACTGAGCTGCTGGATGGCAAGAGTGGTCACGAACATTATTTTATTAGGTATGATGAGTAACATCTTCGTTCCACTGAGGATGGGAATAGAGGCCTGGCCGAGCTCTGAGTGGGGAAGAAGGGCATGATGTTTCAGGTCTATTATGTGGAGTTTAACGTGTTTTCTCAGTAAATCTGTGCAACAAACCCGAGAGGTGAATGCTATTATCTATTTATGAAGAGAGAGATCTCAGAAAGGGAAAGTTACCTGCCCAAGGTCACAGCAGGGAAGAGGTTAAGTCTCCACCAGCCTCTACTCTCTCTCTCTCTCTTTTTTAAAAAGTTTATTCATTTATTTATTTTGACAAGGGTGGGGGTGGGGCAGAGAAAGAGGGAGAGAGAGAGAATCCCAAACAGGCTCCGAACTGTCAGCACAGAGCCTGCTTCGGGGCTTGAACTCACGAACCGTGAGATCATGGCCTGAGCCAAAATCAGGAGTCAGATGCTTAATTGACTGAGCCACCCAGGCGCCCCCAGCCTCCTTTCTTTAAAAACAAAACAAAACAAAATAGGGGCGCCTGGATGGTTCAGTCAGTTAAGTGTCAACTTGGGCTCAGGTCATGATCTCACGGTTCATCTGTGCGGACAGCATGGAGCCTGCTTTGGATTCTCTGTCTCCCCTCCTCTCTGCTCCTCCCCTGTTCACACACACTCTCTCTCTCTCTCCCTCTCTCTCAAAAATAAATATAAATTTTAAAACCAACAACAACAACAAAAAAAAACATGGCAAAACATCTTTCTTTCCCCTCAGTATGCCGATAGCTGAGATAGAAGTTTTGGGCAGGAAGGGGTGAGAGGGGAACCTGGAAGGACTCCCCGCTCTGGAAGAATCGAGGGAGGGCTGGGGCCCCTGTCGCCGACGAGCCCCGGGCACCCTGCCAGGATCCAGCCACAGGGGTGACCCAAGGCACTCTTGACCCAAGCCAGAAACCGATCCTCTCCTCCCTTGTATCCCCTCCTCCTTGCTCCTGGGAAGTCCTTCGCAGACTCCAACCTCGGTCCTCCTCCTCTGTCCCCGCTGTCCCGGGGCACAGGCCGATCGATGCCACCCGGCCCTGCCGCTCCCTCTACCCGCTGCCTGCCCGTCAGCCCTCCTTCCTGCAGCCTGTAACCGGACACTGTTTGCTCCCCACCAGGCACCCCCAGCACACTGTTCCTGGATCTCAGCCTCTCCAGGGCCCGAGCACAGGGCGCCCCTGGCCAGCC
This sequence comes from Neofelis nebulosa, assembly GCF_028018385.1. Classification (NCBI taxonomy): domain Eukaryota; kingdom Metazoa; phylum Chordata; class Mammalia; order Carnivora; family Felidae; genus Neofelis; species Neofelis nebulosa. The sequence goes on from NC_080788.1 coordinate 6,350,477, forward strand.
CACTGACCTTTGCCTGCCTGAGCCCTGGTTAATTTTTGCCCAATCTGTGGGCTGTGGGGCTCCTCCCCCTGCCCCTCAGGGATATAAGTCTGGCCAGACGCTGCGCCTGCTCCTCGCCGTCCTGAACCTCCCCCAGCTGCCCCCCTGCCCTCATCATGGCCAAGGGCTTCTACATTTCCAAGCCTGTGGGCATCCTGGCCATCCTCCTGGGCGTGGCGGCCGTGTGCACCATCATCGCTCTGTCCGTGGTGTACTCCCAGGAGAAGAACAGGAGCACCGAGAGCTCCACGGCGGCCTCCACGGCGGCCTCCACGGCGGCCTCCACGGCGGCCTCCACGGTGGCCTCCACGGCGGCCTCCACGGAGGCCTCCACGGCGGCCTCCACGGCGGCCCCCACGGGCCCTACCACCACCGTGGCTACCACCTTAGACCAAAGCAAGCCATGGAACGTCTACCGTCTACCCAAGACGCTGATTCCCGACTCCTACAACGTGACGCTGAGGCCCTACCTCACCCCCAACGATAAGGGCCTGTACGTCTTCACGGGCACAAGCATCGTTCGCTTCACGTGCAATGAGTCCACCAGCGTTGTCATCATCCACAGCAAGAGGCTCAACTACACCAACCACCAGGGGCACATGGTGTCCTTGTCGGGCGTGGGGGGCTTCCAGCCGCAACCTGTCATCGTCAGGACGGAGCTCGTGGAGCTCACCGAGTACCTGGTCGTGCACCTCCAGGAGCCGCTGGTGGCCGGCAGACAGTACGAGATGAAGAGTGAGTTCCAGGGGGAGCTGGCCGACGACCTGGCGGGCTTCTACCGCAGCGAGTACATGGAGAACGGCGTCAAAAAGTAAGTTGCGTCTGCGTCTGCTCAGTGGGGCAGGTCCTAGAGGCTGAGGCAGAGCCGGGTCCCGGGGGCCGAGGAAGGTTTTGGGTTGCGGGCCTTGGAACCGCCTGGAGCCTTCGGCTGGCCATGACTCCATCCGCGGGGGCCGGGGGTGGGGGGCCCCTGGGGAGCCTTCCTGGGGACTTCCTGGGACTCCTTCCTGGGGAGCTTCCACCCCCCCCCCCCACGAGGGAGTCGGGGGCAAGTGGCGAAAGAACCCCTCGGACAGATAGGAGAACTGGGGCTCAGAAGAGAGAAACTTGCCCAAAGCCTCCTAGTTAACTCGGGCACGGATCCTGCCGGGACTTTGACCCCGACTCCTGAAGGAGTTCTGCGCTCCCATAGGAGCTGGCCTGTCGGGGCCCAGAGGCTGTTTGGGGGAGGCGGGGAGGGCAGGGATGAGCCGGACCGGGCTTTCATGCCCAGCGACATGCCCTTCTCCCGCATGCCCAGCGGCGCCCTGAAGCCCCCGCCCTGCCCACCCTCACGGGGTGCAGGCATTCTGCCAGCACACCCTCTAATACCCCGGTCTGGGCAGGGTGCTGGCCACGACACACATGCAGGCTACAGAGGCCCGGAAATCCTTCCCGTGCTTTGACGAGCCCGCCATGAAGGCCACGTTTAACATCACCATCATCCACCCCAACAACTTGGTGGCCCTGTCCAACATGCTGCCCAGAGGTGAGCGGGTCTGTCCCAGGGGCCACACAGCCTTGGGAAGAAGGCAGCCCAGGGTTGGGATGCAGGGCGGGGGAGAGGAGGCGTCTCCACATGCCTGAACGGTCCATGCCCAGGCCCCAGCGTCCCGTTTGATGGAGATCGCACCTGGAAAGTCACCGAGTTCGAAACCACACCCATAATGTCTACTTACCTGCTGGCCTACATCGTTAGTGAGTTCTCATATGTGGAGACAAGAGCTCCCAGTGGCGTCCTGGTAAGAAGCTGGGCCTGTCGGCCCTTCCCCGGGATTGGTTCTGGCCTGACGGATATTCCTCTTTTATTAATTCCCATCTCAGCTCCTGAGTTGTTAGGCCGGTGTTTAAACCCCAGCTCTGCGTGATCTTGGGCAAGTGTCTTAAGTTCTCTGACCCTCGGTCTCTGCATCTGAAAAATGGGTCTGTCCTCATGAAGGGAGTTCCCAGCGCATGGATGCCAAACGAATGATGGCCGTGGCTATTATTATTCCCAGAGCTCCTCCCTAAGGCTCAAAGCCCCCCAAAGACCCCCCAGCCCCTCATTTTAACCTAGTCATCCCCCTTACTAGCCTGGGATCCCCACGGCTTGGCCCATCTGCACCAGGAGCCGAGGGGGGCCTCTGACCTACCTCCACCCTCTTTGCAGATCCGGATCTGGGCCCGGCCCAGTGCGATCAACCAGGGCCATGGCGATTATGCCCTGAAGGTGACAGGCCCCATTCTGGACTTCTTTTCCCAACATTACGACACGCCCTACCCGCTCAACAAATCGGGTGAGTGAGGGGGCGTTGTGGTGGGGGCGGCGGGTAGGGTTCCCCACCCAGAGGCCGTCCTGACAATGGCTTTGGCCCATGCCACCCCCAGACCAGATTGCCTTGCCTGACTTCAACGCTGGCGCCATGGAGAACTGGGGGCTGGTGACCTACCGGGAGAGTGCGCTGCTGTATGACAGGCAGTCCTCCTCCAGCGGCAACCAGGAGCGGGTGGTCACCGTGATTGCTCATGAGCTGGCCCACCAGGTAGCCCCTGCTTCCCAGGGAGGGTAGGGAAAGGACATGGCCCAAGTCCCCGCTCTGCCCTGGGCACCTGCGAAGGGAGGAGGGTCCTACCCGACAGGATGGCAGAGGGGAGTCACAGCGAGGTTGGTGGAGTCCCGAACCGGTGCCTGGCACGTGGGGGACACCCGGTGACCGTGAGCACAAGGCCAGCGTGGCCAGCCGGGCTGATCTCCCCCCCCCGCCCCGACAGTGGTTTGGGAACCTGGTGACCTTGGAGTGGTGGAATGACCTATGGCTGAACGAGGGCTTCGCCTCCTACGTGGAGTACCTAGGTGCTGACTTTGCAGAGCCCACATGGAATTTGGTGAGCCGGCTGCCCTGGGCCCCGAGGTCTGGGGACGAGGGCCTGGGGGAGGGGAAGACCCGGGTCATCCCATGTCGGGCCGGTCTCCTGACGCCCAGCGGGGCTTTGCAGAAAGACCTCATGGTGCTGAACGACGTGTACCATGTGATGGCTGTGGACGCCCTGGCCTCCTCCCACCCGCTGTCAACTCCTGCCTCGGAGATCAACACGCCGGCCCAGATCAGCGAGGTGTTTGACTCCATCTCCTACAGCAAGGTACTGAGACAGTGTGTTTTTTTTTTTGGGGGGGGGGGGGGCGTGTGGAAGGGGCGGGGACACAGCTAGGGCACTGGGAGCATCTGCCCTTGTCCAGTGGGGGCCCAGGGTCCGGCTGGCTCCGCACAGCCTTCTGAACCCCCTCTCCTTCCCCAGGGAGCCTCTGTCCTCAGGATGCTCTCCAACTTCCTGACTGAGGACCTGTTCAAGATGGGCATAGCGGTGAGTCCCCTCGGCAGCCATGGAGGCGGGGGGGGGGGGGGGGGGGGAGGGGGGCGGTTTCCTCCAGCCCCCGAGGTGCGTCGCCACAGACACTCAGTGGTGGAGGCTGGGGAGCACCAGCTTTGCCCTCACTGCGACCTGTCTTTCCACAGTCCTACCTCCATACCTATAAATACGGGAACACCATCTACCTGAACCTGTGGGAGCACCTGCAGCAGGTCAGTGACAGTCAAGGCCCCTGCAGCCATCGTGTCGGGGTCCTGCGGTGCCCTAAGTCCCTAGGGGCGGCACACGTGTACTAGAATGTGTCCAGCTCCACTGCTCACCAGCCCAGGGGGGTCATTTGAAGCCTTGTTGCTCATCTGTAAAGTGGGGGCCATGATGGCTCCCTGCAGGAGGCGTGAGACCATGGGTCAAGACCATGGGCAGCTTGCCTCAGCCCGTAGTGAGCTCCGTGATGGGAGCCGAGGAGCCCCCCCAGGTCTTAGAGGTGAGGAAACCAGCCCTCCTCTGCCTGGAACTTTGGAGCGAGTCTTTCTATCTACTCAGCACTCCTGGCTGCCCTGTGCCCTGACCGGCCCCTCCCAGGCATGAATTTGCACACACCAGCACCCCCCGCACGAACTTTGACCCTCCCACCCAGCCCTGCCTTGCGTTCCTGTGCACTCAGACCCCAAGCAGCCCTTGCCTGCAGTGCAGACCCTCGGACTGCCCCTCTCCCCGCCCCCTCCCCCGGCCCCCCTGCCTCTAGTACGGCTGGAGTCCGCACACTCCCCATCTTCCCCCAGAGCTTCCCTTCTCTTAGGGCTCCTTCTCGGCCCCTCCTCAGCCCCACTGACCCCTCCAGAATCCCGAGCCTGGATCCACCAGGGAGGGGAGACCCAGGGCCTTGTCTCAGAGTCACAGCCGGGCTCCAGGGCCCTCCATGCTGGTCTCGGCCCAAATTCTTTCTTCTGGTCCGTCCCCCTCCCCCGCACCCCTTCCCCGCCCCGACCTCCCACAACCTGCCGACTCCACAGGGGGCTCCACACTGCCTCGGTCCCTCCCCTCCACATCCACCGTCTTCCTCGCCTGCCTCAGTTTCCCGCTCCTTCCTCTCCTCCAAAGCCGAGCCCTCCTCCACGCCTGCTCTACCCCTGCCTCCAGGGTACTCCCTCTGTGCTGAGCCTCCCCTCTCTCTGCAGCAGCCCCCAGCTCCCCTCCCTGTTCAGCCTGTGCCCTTCTGGTGTTCTTTATCCTCTTTCCCGTCTTAATTTTCTCCGTCATTAACAGATGTTGTTGGCTTTTTGCCGTTATTACTAAAGCAGTGCACGTGCATGGAAAAAGATGAAGAAAGACCCAAGAAGACAGTAGCGACCGCCCTAAGCCCGTCCCCAGACCACCCACTCCTGCTCCCTGTCTCTGCACCCGCTCGTGCCTCGGACTATGTTTTCCCTCCTCTCCTTCTCCCCTCCCCTCCCATCCTCTGAGGTTCGAGCTGAGCTGGGACCCAGGCTCCTGCCCGCCCCCACCCCCACCCCCACCCCCACCCCCACCCCGGGCTCCTCCGCTGGCCCTGCCTCCCTGCAAGGTGGGTCTTCCGAGGCTGCCCTGGGCGGGCCACTGACGGCCGGGCACCGTCTCGCTGTGCTCCAGGTTGTAGACAAACAGCCGACCATCAAGCTGCCCGACACCGTGAGTGCCATCATGGACCGCTGGATCCTGCAGATGGGCTTCCCCGTCATCACCGTGGACACCCAGACAGGCACCATCTCCCAGCAGCACTTCCTCCTTGACCCCCAGTCCGTGGTCACCCGCCCCTCACAGTTCAAGTGAGCAGCAGGGGGCACTGAGGCGGGCGTCCCGTGAGGGCTCTGAAGGACAGGTGCTGTGGTGTCCCTTGACCGTGGTGGGTCCTGACCTGCCGTGGTCCCAGCCCCAGCACCTGGCCCGGGATGGGGGGGTGGGGGAGGGGCGTGCTCAGTGCCCAGACGGAGCCGGGCAGAGACTGGGAGGCTGGGCGGGGCTGCTCTTTGCTGGCAGTGACCGAGAGCGGCCGGCTGTCATCACCTGGCGTCTGGGTCTCTTGTTGCAGCTACCTGTGGATCGTTCCCATCTCTTCTGTCAGAAGCGGCAGACCGCAGGAGCACTACTGGCTGCGGGGCGTCGAAAAAGGTAATCCAGCCCCGCCCTTGTGGACAGCCGTCCCCTCCCCCACACCCCCAGCTCCTGGCCCACGTCCTGGGGGTTCCGGCAGGCCTCAGTGACCTCCTTCATGGTCTCATTCAACAAATGGTGCCCACTTCTCTGGTTCTAAGCTCTACTGTGCGGCCGCCCAGCTGTGTGGCCCCGGGCAGGTTGCCATTCCTCTCTGGTCTCCCATTTCCTCATTTATAAAATGGGGCTAAGAACAATAGCGGCCCGGTTGAGTTGTGTGGGGACTAAAGAAGGGAACTCACATGAGATGTTTAAGACAGTGCCTGGCACAAAGTATAAACAGCCCTACTCCACCAGGTACTGGGGAATCCGGTCAAGGCAATTCATCCTCTGCCAACGCCAAAACTGCAGCTGAAGAGAAGGAAGGAAGATAAGCAGCTAAAACTTTCTAGAGCTGTGTTGGATGCCTTAACAGAGGCACGTACAGGCTGCTGGGGCATGGGGCAGGGAGCCAGGAATAAGGAAGTTTCAACTTCACAGAGAGGTGAGGGAAGGCTTCCTGGAGGAGGTGAGCTGAGTCTTAGAGGAAGAAAAGGACTTAGCCAGGCTCGTGGGGGCAGAAGAAAGAGCAAGTGCGAGGCAGGAGAGAACTAAGGACTGTGGCTAGGGCAGAGGTGTGCCCTGAAGGTAAAGCTGCTTCCCAAGGTCCCTGCGGATGGCAGGACACAATGGCTGTGTCCTCCGGCCAGGAGGAGCTGGGGCAGGTGGGAAGTGGCAAGCGGACGGCCCCCTCTGGCTGCCGGGAGCAAGGCTGGAAGGGAGGGCAGAGAGGGGCAGCACTGGGGGTGCTGACTGGCGGGGGGCGGGCATTGCCTGGGCTTCCCACTAGGTGACGGGGTAAGAGGGGAGGAGGAGGGAGGGAGGGAGGAGGAGCAGCAGCCTGTGGAGGCGGTCTGGGTGTCCTGAGGCTGTGCCGATGGAGAAGTCCGGGCTGCTGTCACTGGCCCAGCCACGTGGAGCCTGTGGGAGACAGGAAGGGCACCGAGGGGCAGAGATGGCACTTGGTCCCTCTGAGGGCAGAGTTTGGCCTGGCAGCCCAGTCCTACCTACGCCCCTTCTCCTCCCCCTTCCCTTGGCATCGCCTGAGGCTTGAGGGCCAGCCGGTGCCAGGCTGCATGGGAGGCCTGGAGAAAGACAGGCCAAGGGTCAGCCTGTGTCCTTCTGAGCAGCCCCACCTAGCTCTGATCTCTCCCCGCAGCCCAGAATGACCTGTTCAAGACCACAGCTAATGACTGGGTTCTGCTGAACCTCAACGTGACGGGCTACTACCTGGTGAACTATGACAATGAAAACTGGAAGAAGATCCAAACTCAGCTGCAGACAGACCTGTCGGTGGGTGTTGGCCGCCAGCCCCCATCACCTGCCCCAGGCCCCGGGCCCTGCCCCCTCCCTCCCCCCCCCTCCCCCTCTCCCGCCCCCAGCAGCAGCCTGAGGTCACGCGCTCTGTCGCCCCTTCTAGGCCATTCCTGTCATCAATCGGGCTCAAGTCATCCACGATGCCTTCAACCTGGCGAGGTGAGTGCCCCCTTCCTCCTGGGGCCCAGCCTGTCCCTGGCCTGGTGACTTGGGCAAGTGCTGTTCTACAGCGACAGACCCAGGCACACTGCTATGGGCTCCCTGTGCTTCTCTGCGCCCCTCCCTGGGCCCCCACACCCCTGCAGATTGCTAGTATTACAGCCCACTTTTCCCAGATAAGGAATCCGAGACTCAAGAGTTTGATTGAGTGCTTTACCTGGGGTCACTCTGTAGCCCGTGACAGCCAGACACAGGTCTGGCCAACTCCAAAACCACAGTGTCCTTCATAGCACCAGCTCTTCCTGAGGATTAACTGTGTGCCAGCCTGCCATGGCAGATGCTACAAAAAGTCTGGGAAGGACAGAGCAGGAGAGAGGCAGCATGGATAAACAAATATTTATTCAGCACCTACTGTGTTCCCAGCAGGTGCTAAGCTCTTTGACTTAGGTGATGTCACCCATAGACACGGACATTTATGAACCACAGGTGCACAGATGGTCTGAGGAGGAGGAGGGAGGAAGGCACAGGGGGCCGAGCGAATCAGAGAAGAAGTGGGCAGAATAAAGAGCAGAGGTTTTTTGTCCTTATGCATCTCAGCTCTGTCTCTTATGGGCTGTGTGGCCTTAGGCAAGTCACTTTGCCTCTCTGAGCCTCAGTTTCCCATTTGTCAAATGGGGATAATACGCAGGGGAATGTGATTGGCAGTGGGTGAGGACAGGGCCTGAGCTCACCTTGTCCCCCATCCCTCCCCCCTCCCCGGCCCCACCCCTACCTATCCCCAGGCCCATCTACAGTGAACAGTGAACGTTGGAGCTGGCTCATTTGGGGCTCTCAGGTTTCAGGAAGGGGTTGGGGCCCCCTCAGTGGGGACTGGACTTAATGGGGATGCTTACCTGAGCCCTTGTGTCTATCCCCAGTGCCCAAAAGGTCCCTGTCACTCTGGCGCTGAACAACACTCTCTTCCTGATCCAAGAGACCGAGTACATGCCCTGGCAGGCCGCCCTGAGCAGCCTGAGCTACTTTAAGCTCATGTTCGACCGCTCTGAGGTCTACGGCCCCATGAAGGTACAGAGGGGCAGGGCAGGGTTCGAGGACCAATTTGCCCGGTGCCAGAAATGCACCATTAGGGAGTTACTAGAAATTTTGTCTGGAGCGGTGGCACCCTTCGGGCCGACAGGACACCGGGTCCTTTTCTGAGAGCAGGTGGGCAGAGTGGCAAGAGGGATGTAGGGTGAAGGGAACAGGTACTGGAAAGGCGAGCAGGTTGGGTAGGGCCGAGAAAGGACACAGCTCAGGCGGTTAGGCGTCCAACATGGTTTCGACTTAGGTTTGTTGGGTTCGAGCCTTGCATTGGGCTCTGCACTTACAGTGCAGAGGTTGCTAGGGATTCTCTCTCTCTCTCTCTCTCTCTCCCCCTCCCTCTCTCTCTGCCCCTCCCCTGCTCTCTCTCTTCCCCCTTTCTCTCAAAATAAATAAATAAATTTATTTGTTGAGGCTCCCATGAGGGAGATAAGAGAGAAACTCAGCAGGGTGATTTACAAAAGAAAAAAAAAAAACCCAAAACAAATGTCCAACAGTTGGAGATTGGTTAGGTAAACTACGATATCCATTGATGGAATATTATGCAGCCATTAGATGAAACTTGAAGAGATCATTTTTTTTATTAACTTGTTTTATTTTTTATTTTTTAAAATTTACTTCCAAATTAGTTAGCATCTAGTGCAACAATGATTTCAGGAGTAGATTCCTTAGTGCCCCTCATTCATTTAGCCCATCCCCCCTCCCACCACCCCTCCCATAACCCTCTGTTCTCCATATTTATGAGTCTCTTCTGTTTTGTCCCCCTCCCTGTTTTTATATGATTTTTGCTTCCCTTCCCTTATGTTCATCTGTTTTGTCTCAAAGTCCTCATATGAGTGAAGTCATATGATTTTTGCCTTCCTCTGACTAATTTCACTTAGCATAATACCCTCCAGTTCCATCCACGTGGTTGCAAATGGCAAGATTTCCTTCTTTTTGATTGCCGAGTAATACTCCATCGTATATATATACCACATCTTCTTGAGCCATTCGTCCATCGATGGACATTTGGGCTCTTTCCATACTTTGGTCATTGTCAATAGTGCTGCTATCAACATGGGGGTGCATGTGTCCCTTCGAAAGAGCACACCTGTATCCCTTGGATAAATGCCTAGTAGTGCAATTGCTGGGTCGTAGGGTAGTTCCATTTTTAGTTTTTTGAGGAACCTCCATACTGTTTTCCAGAGTGGCTGCACCAGCTTGCATTCCCAGAGGTCATTTTTTAATTAAAAATTTTTTTTTTCTCGTGCACTTCCTATGATGTTGAAAGAGGTGTGATGGCAAGTGAGATTTTAACTCTTTAACCTGCCTGCGTTGGATTTACTCCATCCTCCCGATGTAGTTAAGTCACAATATTTGATCAACTCAGTAGTCAGCATTTACTGTATTGTGGTTATTGAAATTTTTTTTAATGTTTATTTTTGAGAGAGAGACAGACAGACAGACCGTGAGCAGGAGGGGGGCAGAGAGAGAGGGAGGCACAGAATCCAAAGCGGGCTCCAGGCTCTGAGCTGTGAGCACAGAGCCCGGGACGGGGCTCGAATTCACGAGCCACAAGATCATGACCTGATCATGACCTGAGTCAGACGCCCAACTGACTGAGCCACCCAGGCGCCCCAGTATTGTGGTTATTTAAATATCATTCTCTGCTGAGCCACATGGACTACTATGTTTGTGTCCCCCCCTCCCTTTTTTTTATACATCTTGGACAAACGTCATCAGGGCATATGCTAGATTTGCTGCATTTTCCTGGAGGCATCCCTCCCTGCCGGAGCCCGCAGTCCATGTGCTCCCTTCTGGAACTGCGGCTCAGCCCCACCCCTCCCCCCAATGGGAGGCTCTCCCCCGGTGTGGCATCTCATGTTTCCTGAACCAGTGGGTTCTTCCTTGAGTTTTCTCTCCCATAGTGGAGCACCTTTTCCAGGAGTTTTTGAGAAAGTGTCCCTAAGAGTGGAGGTAGATCATGCACAGTGTGTTTATTCCGTCACCACACGGGACCCAGAATTTACCTGGGATTAGAAGTTTCTAGGTTGGAAGCTACTATTCCTCAGACAATTTCAGACCTTGCTCCGCTGATGCCAAGCCTCTCGTGCTGCTGTTGAGAAGCTCAGAGGCTTGCTCATCTCTGGTTCTTTGAACGTGGCTGTTTTTTCCCTTCTGGAAGCTTGTGGGCTCTTCTCTCAGTCCCGATGTGTCTTTCTCCTCCTCCTCCTGTAGCCCCCTTGGCTACAGATTGTGGGCGTTTCTTCTATCATATGTTTATTTTTAAAACATCTTTTTTTAATGTTTGTTTATTGGAGGGGGGCTGGTAAGAGGCAGAGAGAGAGGGAGAGAGAGAGGGAGACACAGAATCCGAAGAGGCTCCAAGCTCTGAGCTGTCAGCACAGAGCCCGATGCGGGGCTCGAACTCACAAACCATAAGATCATGACCTGAGCCGAAGTCAGATGCTTAACTGACTGAGCCCCCCAGGCCCCCCAGTGTTTTATTTTGAGAGAGAACACATGCACATGTAAGTGGAAGAAGGGCAGAGAGAGACAGACAGACAGACAGACAGAATCCCAGTCCATGCTGAGCTTGGAGCCCGACGTGGGGCTTGATCTCACAAATCATGAGATCGTGACCCGAACCAATGTCAGGAGTCCGACGCTTAACCGACTGAGCCACCCAGGCGCCTCTGAGCATGTGACTCTTGGTCTCAGGGTTGTGAGTTCAAGAACCACGTTGAATATAGAATTTACTAAAAATGTATACACACACACACACACACACACACACACATAGTATCCATGAGTGTGTTTCCCTGAGACCAGGGAATCACCCTTTATGTTGTATAATGAGGCTGGTGATGCCCACTTTCTATGACTGGCGGACACGGGGGACAAAGAAGCCGACTAGAGTTACCTCCAGTTAGGATATAAACTTTCACCTCTGCAGTCGGCCAACCCTTCTGCTATGTCTGGGGGCCCCCGATTCTGAGCCCCACTGATTCAGCCTCACCTGTGGGGGGGGGGGCTGTTGCCCTGCTGCAAGGAGGGAAGTGGGAGCTTGGGGGTTCAACCATTCCCCCTGTGTTCAGCCCCCGCCTCACCCCTGTCTCCTGCAGACCCGTCCCTCTGAGTCTGAGCCTTGTCTGGGCAAGCCTTGCTTCCGGTTCCAACCACCCCTACCCCTGCCCCCCGGGGCCCGCACTGTGACTCTGCCCCGTCCCTCCCTTCCTCTCCCCACCTTGCAGCTTCCTGACTGCATGGGCATCTCCTCCACTCTTTTTCCCTTTCCGTTCTCTTGGCTCTCGGAGGTTTATTCCTTTTACGTTTGGACGTGGATTCCGGTTGGGGCCCGTGACGAACTACCGTGTTGAACCCGAGTCCGTGAAGGGTGTTAGTAACAGGAGGCAGAACTTACCTTCCAGCGTCGGGGGCAAAGGGCAGCAGACAGAATGACGGATCTGCTGGGTAGACAGGGGAAAAGAAGGGGTAAACTCACCAATTTGAAAATCAGTTTGGGGAAGCTCCTGGGCAGTTTTCATTTTCTGCACATGCTGCTCTGTATTTTCCACACTCTTCACAGTAGACACGGAACACTCACCACCGGGATTGGTGGTGGAGTGGCGGGGCGGAGGTGGGGGGGGAACCCAACACTATTAAAAACTGGTGACGCAGACAAGGAGTGTTGGAGCTGACTGAGGCTTTCAGGCAGGAGAGCCTCGGGCCGGTCATCTGAAACCTGGCCCGTGCGGGCCCCTTTGGGCCCTGCTGGCTCCCTCGGGGCCCTGAGCCTCCGGCCTCTCTGCCTCCGTAGCCACCAGCCCTTGCTGCACCTACACCCACGTCAGAGGCTGCAGGGACTCCAGAAAGACCTGGCAGGAGTCTTGCCTTCAAAGCTCTCCGTGTTTTCTTTTGCCCAGAGCTACCTGAAGAAGCAGGTCACGCCCCTCTTCGATCATTTCGAAAGACTCACCAAAAACTGGACTGATCACCCGCAAACCCTCATGGACCAGTGAGTGGACCGTTGAGAAGCCAAGAGCCTCTCTCCTTTCCTTATTTCTGGAGGCCATGGGCGGCCCAGCTACCCTGACCCGGGGAGTCCAGGGCAGGGCCCCACAGTGTCCTCTGGAGGCCATCTCTTGGCCGGGGCCACCAGGCGGGAGGAGGAGGCCTGCCCTGAGGTTCTGTGCGGCCTGGGAGCCCATCTGACCTCTTTGTACAAGGGACCCAACTGAAACTCTGAGGTCCCCTCAGGGTCTTGATCATTCAGATTCTCGGTGTTCAGATAGGGGCTGCAGCCTGCGCTGACTCCTCTAAGTCCCTGGGCTGCCCAAGGCACAAAGCCACTTAGGGGATCCAGTGAGCAGCCTCAGGCAGAGCCCGGGCCCCGCCATCCTTCCCGGAGCTGTGTGTCGGCAGGGGGGTGTCTCTGCCCAAGTCTGGGCCGGGCGGCCCATGGGCATGCTGACGGAGTGTCACCCGTGGGGCAGGTACAGCGAGATTAACGCCGTCAGCACCGCCTGCTCCTACGGGGTTCCTAAGTGTGAGAAGCTGGCCGCGACTCTTTTCGCCCAGTGGAGGAAGAACCCCCAAAACAACCCGTGAGTGTATCCCCCGCTCCTCCCCTGACCTTCATCCGTCCCTAGAGCCCACAGCCGTGTCCTCGTCAGACCCTCGTCCCCCCGCTTCCCTGCCCTGACCCTCTCACCCCTCGCCAGGATCCACCCCAACCTGCGGTCCACCGTGTACTGCAATGCCATCGCCCAGGGCGGCGAGGAGGAGTGGAACTTCGTGTGGGGGCAGTTCCTAAAGGCTGAACTGGTGAACGAGGCTGACAAACTCCGCGGAGCCCTGGCCTGCAGCAACCAGGTCTGGATCCTGAACAGGTGAGGACTGGGCCCAACGGGGCCACGTGAGTTTCCCTCCCGACGGGGGACCCCACGTGGGAGAGCAAGAACCAGCTGGGCCTCTCATTCACGGCATCCTCACAAACCTGTGCGGTGGGGCGGTGGGGCCCCCATGTCGCAGAGGAGGACACTGGGGCTCAGAGAAGCGAAAACAACTTGCCCAAAGTCCAGAAGCTTTAGTAAGTGGTGGAGCCAAGATCTGAACCCACGTCTGGGTCTCTGTCCCACACTTTTAACCGCTTTGGCTTCTTGGACGGTAGTTGACAGAAGCTCAGTTTTCCTCTCTGCCAAGGGCTCTGTTGCAGCTGGGCCTGGGTCCTTTTGGACGTCCGGCGGGGCCCGCCCCAAGCTCCTGGCTCCCGCCGGCCACCTGTATGTCATCTCCCGGACCCCAGTAAAGAAGAGCCTCCCTCAGTGTCAAAGACAAAGGTGGCTGCCGTGCCTGGGACAGGGCTCCCGGCTCTGGTACTCCTTCCTGTCTTCATTCATCCATCATCAGTCATCACATATCCATCGGGCACCAGGTCCGTGTCAGGCAGGGCCAGTGACCCTGCCTGGGAGACTCAGTGTCCCACCTGTGAGAGGGAGGTAGGACGAAGAGGTCCTCAACGCTCAGTAGACTGAGGGGACATTAGGAGGATGTCGGAGAGGGGGCGGGGGCGGGGGAGGGGATCCTTTGCCTTCCTGGGTTCTCTGTCTCGTATCATCTGACTACAGCCCTTGGAGGTGGTCACTAACCCAGCATCCTTCCCTCACAGGTTCCTGAGTTATACCCTGGACCCTAACCTCATCCGGAAACAAGATGTCACCAGCACTCTCAGCAGCATCTCCAGCAACGTCATCGGGCAAACCCTGGCCTGGGACTTTGTCCAGAGCAACTGGAAGAAACTCTTTCAGGAGTGAGTCTGGGGGAGCCTGCTGGGAGAAGTGCCCGTCAAGGCTGGGTGTCCGGGGCCGGAGGGAAGGGCCCGTGTGTCTGTGTGCATGGGACACCGCAGGGCTGGAGCGTGGTGGGGGGCTGTGGACACCGCCTAGGAGTGCTGAAAAACTAACCCAGCTTGCGGTCAGGCGCGGGGGAGGGCGGGAAGGGCCAACATGGAAAGACAAGGCAGGGTACGGGCTGTCCTTTCTCCCACTTGGGGCAAAGCAAGTCTGTTTCTCTGGAGACAGGGGAGCGAGGATACTGAGATCAAACCTGCGGTCGTGTCCCTCGGGGTATCACCCTGGGCGTGTCATTTCATCTCACCTCCAAGACGGGGACAGTCGCAGAGCAGACGTGAGGGTATAATGGCACCTGGCAGTCACGGAGCATTGCTTCTTCCGCCCCTCACGGTGTCTTCTGTCTCCTGTCCCCACAGCTATGGCACTGGTTCCTTCTCCTTCTCCAACCTCATCCAGGCAGTGACCCGACGATTCTCCACTGAGTTCGAGCTGCAGCAGGTAAGAAGCCCGGGACCCTGGGGCGGCATCCAGAGGTCCATCGCGAGTCTAAACAGACCACCATTCAGCCGGCGCCCCCTGGGTGTGGTCAAGGAGAGCCCGGGCTCCACGATGCCAGGCCTTCCTCACCTGCAGGGGAAGCTGGGTATTCAGGCTTTTTATTTATTTATTTTGTTTTTTTTTTTAAATTAATTTCTTTCTATATTAAATAAATATTTATTATTTATTTAACTATTAAATAAATATGTAGTTAGTGAACACACGGTGTAGTATTGGTTCAGGAGTAGAACCCAGTTTCCAGGCTTTTTAAATGGTGACGATTCAATCAGAAAACTTCATCTTGGAACTTTCATATAGGCAAAAAGTAAAGACAATAATATAAATGAACCTCCACGTACCTACCCATTACCCAGATTGAACAGTTATCAGCGTTTTGCCGGTTCTATTTTGGGGGTGGAGAATTTTCAAGCAGGGATCACTAATATCATACAGTTCACCTGTCTTTGATTTAGTCCTATTTAAAGGAATTTTTAAAAGATAATCTCAATGTTATTAGCAAACCCAAGAAAAGGAACAATTCTTGGTTCTTTTTTTTTTTTTTTTTTCAACGCTTTTTATTTATTTTTGGGACAGAGAGAGACAGAGCATGAACGGGGGAGGGGCAGAGAGAGAGGGAGACACAGAATCGGAAACAGGCTCCAGGCTCCGAGCCATCAGCCCAGGGCCTGACGCGGGGCTTGAACTCACGGGCCGTGAGATCGTGACCTGGCTGAAGTCGGACGCTTAACCGACTGCGCCACCCAGGCGCCCCGAAAAGGAACAATTCTTTACGTGTCATATTCTGCCTGGCCCATTTTTGTTTGTTTGTTTTGTTTTTATTTTTGAGGGAGAGAGAGAGCAGGGAGGGGCAGAGAGAGGGGGAGACAGAGGATCTGCAGAGGGCCCTGTGCTGACAGCAGAGAGCCCGAGGTGGGGCTTGAACTCACGAACCGTGAGGCTGAAGTTGGATGTTCAGCCGACTGAGCCACCCATGTGTCCCTCTATCTGGCCCATTTTAAACCTTCTAGGTTGTTTCTTTTAAAACTCATTTTGCAGTGATATGCATGTTTGAATCAGAAGCTAAAGTTAACTCATTGTATTAGGTTGATATTATCTATTTTTTTAATTGAGATATAATTAATGTACTATAAAACTCGCCATGTTAAGTGGCTTTCAGGGTATTTACAAGCTTGTAGAACCATAACCACCATCTACTTCCAGAACATTCTCATTACCCCCGAAAAGAAACCGTGGCAGTCGTTCCCCAGTCCTCTGTTGTCAGCCCCTGGCAACCACTAATCTACTTTCCGTCTCTATGGATGTGCATATTCTGGATATTTCATGAAATGGAATCATATAATATGAGGCCTTTTGTGGAAGTTTCATCCATGTGGTAGGGTACCACTCCTTTTTATGGCTGAATAATATTCCATTGTATGGATATAACACATCTGTTTATCCATTGATCAGTCGATCGACAGTGGATTGTTTCCACTTTTTGACTATTATGAATAACGCTGTTATGAATGTTCATGTACAAAGTTTTGAGTGAACATATGTGTTTGGTTCTTTTGGGTATACACCTGGGAGGGGAATTGATGGATCATTTGGTAACTTTATGTTTAACTCTTTGAGAAATTGCCAAAATGTTTTCCAAAGTAATTGCACCAATGTACTTTCCACGGCTCTATGTCTGGCTCTATGTCTTTGGACACTTACGTTTCTTTTCTTCCTTCATTCCTTTGTTCCTTCATTCCTCCCTCCCTCCCTCCCTCCCTCTGCTTCCTTCCTTCCCTCCTTCCCTCCTTCCCTCCCTCCTTCCTTCCTTCCTTTCTTCCTTCCTTCCTTCCTTCCTTCCTTCCTTCCTTCCTTCCTTTTAAATTATAGCCATTCTGTGGATGTGAGATAGTATGAATTGCATTTCTCTAATGACTAATGATGTTGCACATCTTTTCATGTGCTTATTGGCCATTCATATGTCTTCTTTGGAGAAATGTCTGTTCAAAACCTTTGCCCAATTTTTTAATTGGGATATTTGTCTCTTCATTTTTGAGTTGTAAGAGTTCTTTATATATTCTGGATACTAGACCCTTATTAGATACCTGATCTGCAAATGTTTTCTTCCATTCTGTGGATTGCCTTTTTACTTTCTCAATAGTGTCTTTCCATACATTAACATTTTTTTTTTATTTTGATGAAGTCCAGCTTTCTAATTTTTCTTTTATGGCTTGTGTTCAGGCATATCTAAGAAACGATCGCTTAATCCAAGGTCATGAAGATTTATACATGCTTTTTACTAAAAGTCTTACTATTTGAGCTCTTACATTTAGGACTTTGATCAATTTTGGCTGAATTTTTGTATATGGTGTGAGGTGGGGGTCCAACTTCATTCCTTTGCCTGTGGCTATCCGATTGTCTCACTACTATTTGTTGAGCAGACTATTCTTTCCCCCGCTGAATGGTCTTGGCACTCTTGTTGAAAATCAATTGACTGTAAATGCGAGGGCTTATTTCTGGACTCTTAATTGTATTTCATTGATCTGTCTGTCCTTCAGCCAATACCACACTGTCTTGATTACTGTAGCTTTGTAGTGAGTTTAGGAATGTCAGCCCTCCAGCTTTGTTCAAGAGTGTTTGGCTATTCTGAGTCCCTTGAATTTCCTTATGAATTTTAGGATCAGCTTGTCCATTTCTGCAAAAAAAGGCAGTTGGAATTTTGATGTG
This sequence comes from Neofelis nebulosa, assembly GCF_028018385.1. NCBI lineage: Eukaryota > Metazoa > Chordata > Mammalia > Carnivora > Felidae > Neofelis > Neofelis nebulosa. The sequence goes on from NC_080788.1 coordinate 6,367,783, forward strand.
GATTGCGTTGAATCTGTAGATCAATTTAGGAACCGTTGCCATGTTAATAATATTAAATCTTCCACTCCATTAACACAGATTTGGGTCGATTTGGGTATTGTTTCCTTTTATTCAGTCCTTCTTAATTTCTTCCAACAGTGTTTTGTAGTTTTCAGCATTACCAGTCTTGTATGTCTTTTGTCAAATTTATTCCTCAGTCTTTTATTCTTCTTAATGCTATTGTAAATGGGACTGTTTTAATTTCATTTTCGTATGTCTCATTGCTAGTGTGTAGAAATGTAGTATGATCTTGTATGTTGCTCATCTGAAACCTTGCAGAATTTGTTAGTTTTAATAGTTTTTTGGGTTTTTTTTTTTGTTTTTGGTAGATTCCTTAGGATTTTCTGAATACAAAAATCATGTCATCTGCTTATAGAGATAGTTGTACCTCTTCCTTTCTGGGTGCCTTTTATTTCATTTTCTTGCCTAATTGCCCCGGCTACAACCTCCTGTACTAATATATCTTTTAATCTGTGACTTATTTATTTATTTATTATTTTATTATTTATTTTATTATTATTTAAATTTTTTTTAATGTTTATTCACTTTTTGAGAGACAGAGAGAGACAGAGCATGAGTGGGAGAGGGGCAGAGAGAAAGGGAGACCCCGAATCTGAAGCAGGCTCCAGGCTCTGAGCTGTCAGCCCAGAGTCCGCTGTGGGGCTCGAACTCATGGACCATGAAATCATGACCTGAGCCAAAGTCGGGGGCTTAACTGACTGAGCCACCCAGGAGCCCCGAGGCTGTGCTTATTTTCACCTCTGCCCTAGATAAGGACTTTATCCCAGGGACAGAGAAGGGCCAGCCCTTTCTCTCCTGGAGAACAGGCTGTGGCTTCTCCATTTGCAAGGGCCCTAATGTGGACAGGGAGGACAGAGGACTAGGCCGCCCTCCCCTCAAGGCTGTGTGAGAGACCCAGCCTGAGGCTGAGAATCTTCATTTCCCTGGCAGCTGGAGCAGTTCAAGAAGAACAACATGGACACAGGCTTCGGCTCAGCCACCCGAGCTCTGGAGCAAGCCCTGGAGAAGACCAAAGCCAACATCAAGTGGGTGAAGGAAAACAAGGATGTGGTGCTCAGGTGGTTCACAGAAAACAGCTAATGGTCCTTGGTCCTTGCAGTCACCTGGCCCCCATGTGAGATGCCTATTATGTGTCTGTCCCAGTGGCCCACGGCAGGACCCCTCCCTGGAGCCTGAGGCAATGGTGTCCTCACCCCAGGACAAAGTCTCTGGCCCATGTTTTCTCCACTCTGCCCATGGGGCCAATCCAGTTCCTGATGGCCAGACTGCCCCAACACCTCTCAGTCCCTGCCCCTCCTGCCAACTCCACCCCAGGCCTGGCATGGTGTCTGTCACCCAGGGCCCTGGGGCTGATCTCAGGGAAGCCCAGCGCTGGGGTCAGATGAGCAGAAGCCCTTGATGGACGATGGATGGCCTTAGGGGGCGGCCCTGTGCCCTCTCTCACCTTCCCATAAATTTCCTGAACCTGAGGAATCAACAGGGCACCAGATCTATATATTTTTTTTCTAAGAGAAAATGTAAATAAAGGATTTCTAGATCAATGCCTAGACTCGTTACTACACTAGAGTGGGAGTGAGTAGGTTTGCACAAGAGCCGGGAAGCCTGGGAGGGACGGAGGGACCCCGGGGTGTAGGGGACCCCAACGGAGCACAGGAGGGGAGAAGTGCCCAGCCTGCTGGCCCTTCCTACAGAACACCTGGGTGTCCTGTGGGGTCGGCCTGCGGTGTTCATTTCATCCGAATTCCCGTGGCAGGCAGGAGATGCCGGGTGCTGGAAACCATGAGGAGGTGGATGCTAGCAGACCCAGCGGTTCTCATGATGGAGTGGAGGGAGCTGGGGCTTGGTGCCAGGCGCAGAGCAGGTCCTGACAGTGGAGGGAGTCTTTTTCAGAAAGCAGAAGTTTCCGTAGTTCCAGACACTATGATCCGCACCTGCCCTACCGCGAGGTTAAGGGAGCAGGATGCTGACTGGGCTTCTCTTCTTGCATGCAGCCAGCATCCCGGGGACACCTGGGACAGTGAAGGGGGCTTGCAGTGAGGACGGCAAGCCCTGGGACCCAGGCCTGGTCTGACCACCCACTGGTCAAGGGCATGTCCCGCCCCTTCTCCAGGATTCATGGTGGAAGGTGATCTCAATTCGTAAGGTGGTTGTTTTCAAAAGCAGCGTGCGGAAAAAGACAGGCGCCCCTCCGGATCACCTGGGGCAGCCCGAGGTCAGAGCCTATTCTGAGGAGTCTGGGACCCACGCGGCTCCACGGCTCACATTGGCCTTGGTGGAAGTTTCTTAGCAAATGGAGCCAGGTTTTGGGAAGCTCATCTCAGCCTCAGCCCCAGCCCCACAGGACCCAGCGGAGCATCACAGTCTGGTGGAAAGAAAGAGGAAGGTAATAGACCACAGGGCTCTTTGGGGGTTTCCTCCAAGTGAGCCACTGGGGCTGGAGTCTGGGAGACCAGGGGGCCTGGTTTCAGATCACAGCTCGGGCTCCAGTTTTCACACCTACACCTAAAGGCAGTGGATCCCAGGGTCGGGGTGTGCATCTAAGGAGATTCACGTATGTGGGGCACTGCCTGACACAGGAGGAGATTTGGGTATCGTTATCCTTAGCCCCGTCTCCTGGCCTGCCCTCTTCCCTCACAGCCTCTATTCCCCCTTGGGAGCAGTGGGGGTGGGGTCTGGGACCGAAGGCTCCCCAGCCGCCCCTGCAGTCCCTACATCAAAGGTGGGGCGGCAGGAGGGGCGAGGCCCGCCCAGGTTATGGGGTGGGGTCTCTCCACCAATCGGGAGGCTTCCCTCAGCCCAGCCCCTGTGGGCCAGCCCTTCCTGTCGCCAGTGCCCAGCAGCCCTGGCTGGCACTTAACCTTCTGGGGATCAGAGGGCAGGCCCCCTCAGGAGGTCCTGCTGGGGGAGGGCCCAGCCTCACAGGGTCCCTGGGAGAGAACTGGCCTCCTGGGAGAAGAGTCAGCAGGGATCCTAGCCTCTGCGCCTGGCACTGGGCAAAGTGTTTATGCGCATTATCTCATTTGGGCCTCAACAGTCCCAGGAGATAAGGATTGTTTTTGTCTCAGTTTTGCAGATAAGGAAACTGAGGCTCAGGGAGGTTAAGTCAGTAGAGCTAGAAGGAGATGCGGGCTGTAAAGCCTGTGCAGAAGGGAAGCCATCTGTGGCAGGGTCCGTGGCATCCCCACGTTACGTGCTCCCACCACCTCACGGCGTACGAGGCTGGCATTCAGAACGCCCTCAGTGGCTGCAGAAAATCAGTTCCTCGGGAACGCCGTCAGGGCTCACACAGCCAGACACCTGCCTGCAGAACCCTGCACAAGGTCGCACACAGTGCAGGGGCTGACTAGAACTCAGGCTGTCCTTGCCTTCCGGGCACCCTGCGGTGGGGCAAGCAGGGAAGGCAGCCCCTAGGGAGGGGCAAGAAGCAGCGGGGTGGGGGGGTATGTCTCCCACCTCCCCCCACCCAGGAGGCTCTTCGGGAGGCATGTCCCCTACAGGCATTGAAAGAATGTCCAGTCTCTTGACTCCAGCCGCAGTCAGGAGCAGCAAGCCCAGGGTGGAGCCAGGGGCTACTGCTCCTGAGAGGCAGGCCTGAGCCTTCCCTCGCAGAGGCTGAAGACAGGAGTGGGAAGGTCGCTGAAGCCCCCTGGGCCCTGCCCCTGGGTCCAGCCGCATCTCAGCAACTCTAGCTGGCGGCCTCTCGCCTCTGCCTTTGCATCTCCTGGAAGAGGTACCTCTTGCAGTGAGCTGGGAACAGGATACCGAATTCCAGAAGACGCCCAGCTCTGGCTGCTGCTGGAGAAAGCCAGTACTCTCTCGGGCTCGGGCTTTGGAGCTGGAGGAGCATGGCCATCAGTGACCGGACCAGGGCATATCTCTCTCTGTCCCTATAAGGACTAACCCCAGATCTGTGGGAGCCAAAGGAAAGAGGGCAGCTCTTTAGCTCTGCTTTTGGTGAAGTTGCTGCGAGACTGTGGAACCAAGACCTCGGGCCTTCTAGGGAAGGAGAGAGCACTGAACAGGGAGTCAGGGGCCTGACATCCCTACCTAGCTGGGGTGCTAGGGAAAGTTGCTCCTCTTCCCCGGGCTGGTTTCCCCAGCTATAAAACGAAACGGTGAAGAATAACCATCGAACCCAAACCTGGTTGAGCCCCCAGAATCCCTGGGAAGGACATTCTTAAAGCCCCGGGTTCCTAAGCCCCAGCTCAAGGCACTGGATCATGCCCTCAGGGTGGGACCCTAGGACCAGATGCTTCAACACGCAGTCAGGTTAGGGAACCTCTGGACTGCGTCGTCTCTTAGGCCGTTCAGCAATTACTACGTGTCAAGCCTAAGGACCCTAAGGAATAGATAGGGTCTATCATGGTCTCCTTTACACAGCTGAGAAAATTGAGGCTCAGGGAGGTTTCTCAGTTTGCCCACAGCCATACAGTGGGTAAGAGCCGAAAGGAATGTGCACCCGGGTCAGCAGCGCCCTGTATCCGTCTCCTAGCTGTTCATGACCTCGTGAGAGGTTTTCTCATCCTTCCGGGTGTGGCTGGCAGCCCCCTAAGGACACAAGACCCCAGGGTAAGAACCAGAACCCTAGAAGGTTAGGGGAAGGAGCCACCTCAGTGGTCGCCTAAACCCATTCCCCTTTTAGGAGATGGGGAAACTGAGGCACAGAGAGGGAGTGACTTGTCTGACATCATCAGGCACATGGGCAGGTCATGGGTCACCGTGCAGGGTGAGATTGTGCTCTGGTCTTCCACCCTCCTCTGCTCTTGCCCTGCACTGTTACAGCGGCCTCCCTGCCCGGCTCCATTTCTGCCAAGCACCCAAAGGGACCAAATGTGCCTGTGACAGACTCATCTGCCTTTCCCTACCTTCAATGCCTCCCCATTAGCCAGGAAAGAGGCCATATGGGGGAGGGGTCCCCACAACCTGGTCTCTGAGCCCCTTTTCCAATTCTCATCTTCACCTTTGCCTGCCAGCTCTGGACTCAGTTTCTTCTGCCTAGGTCACTCTCCACTCACTCCTCTTGGCAAACTCCTGCACATCCTTCAAAACCCACCCCCCCCCCCAACATCCTGCAATTCTCCTCCACCCGGGTCAGCAGATACAGAACGACATCACCACAGCTGCTGGCTCCCCAGCCCATGGCAGCTTTTGCTAATGGATCACAGATTCCTCAAGATTCTTTACTCCAGGCAGCATAAATCAACGCAGCAGCATTAACCAATCAGGTAACTCAAGAAAGAAACTGTCGTCAGCCCCATCTCGCACCAGGCTGTCACATCCCCTCTGGTCCCTAAGCTCCTTATTACATAAACTCCCATCCTTGACCTGGTCTTTGACCACTTACTTGCCTGTAATTCGCCTTGTTAGTTGAGGAATGTTTTCTCCCTGGCGTCTAACATTGGCTATTATGGGCTGAACTGTGTTCTAACATGGCAGAGTTCTAACCCCCAGGACCTCAGAACAGGAATGCATTCAGAGATGGCGCCTATAAAGAGGTAATTAAGGTAAAATAAGGCCATATAGGTGGGCCCTAACCCTGTATGACTGGTGTCCTTACAGGAAGAGACCGACAGACACATAGGCCGCAGGGTAATTATGTGAGGACACAGTGAGAAGGTGGCCGTCTGCAAGCCAAGGAGAGGGGCCTCAGTAGAAACCAAACCTGCTGACACAGCCCTTGGACTTCTAGCCTCCCGAACTGTGAGAAAAGATACTGTTGTTTAAGCCACCTGATTGGTGATCTTTTCTTATGGCAGCCCCAGATACACTGGGCCTCACTGGTGGGAGCTAACCATCATGCAGCCTTTAATTTTTTTTTTTAATGTTTATTTATTTTTGACAGAGAGAGAGAGAGAGCACGAGCAGGGGAGAGACAGAGAGAGAGGGAGACACAGAATCGGAAGCAGGCTCCGGGCTCCGAGCTGTCAGCAGAGCCGGACGCGGGGCTGGAACTCACGAGCTGTGAGATCATGACCTGAGCCGAAGTTGGACACTTAACCAACTGAGCCACCCAGGCGCCCCACCATGCATCCTTTAAAGACACTTTCATATAACTGTGAAGGAGCCCTCTGGGTCAGCAGGAGGGCACCCAGGAGAATGGCAAAGGTGACAGCTGTGGGGCTGAGGCAGGTGAACGGGCCCAAACGTTAACCCGCCCGTGTCACCTTGCACAGCAGGCCAGGTGGAGCCCTTGCACAGTAAAGACTGTCCAAGTGGCAAGTGAGGGCACACACCAACCTCAGGAGGCCTAGAACCGGGGAGGGGAAGAACAGAATGACTGCTCCCCGCAGGATGGGAACATTCTTCCTTTTCCCAATAAGGCAATAAGAACCCAGGTTGACAGAAGAAAAAGAGACCACACCAAAATTTGTGTTGTTTTTTTTAAGAAGCACAAAATCTAAGCATACAGGCTTCTCCCACCCCCCCACCCCACCCCCAGCCACAACCCACTCCCCCACCAGTCCCAGCTGACTGAGTCTGTGCTCAAGCAGCTACCACCTTCCTGTAGGTCAGGCGGTGCTCTGTAGAGCACTGGGCATTCTGGGGGCGGGGGGCTCTAGGAATGGAGGGCCCTGCCCCAGCCCTGACTCCAGCCAGGGAAGCCACCCACGACCTGTTTCAAACACTGCTTCCATAAAAGACATCCCTTGGAAAAGAGATGCTTGGTTTAAAAAAAAGCAAAAACAAAAAAACCTTGAAGACCTCAGAGGCAGCAGATGGAGGGCAGCCCACCCTGGAGGCCTGACTCCTGGCCGACCAGGGGACAGCACAAGCCTTTAGTAGAAGATGCCCAGGTGGGCCCCCTCCAAATCTTCTTGCCAAAGTTCAGGGCAGCCACTGAGCTGCGCGCCTGAGCTCTGGGAAGGGCTCTCATCACCGAGCTGGAAGGCAGGGCCTGGTCCCTGGTCTTCTGAACCGGGGAGCATCTCTGCGCTGTGGCTCCAGCCACCCCACTCGGTCTGAGGCTGGAGTCTCTGGCATGCTGGGCGGGACAGGAGGGGTGGCGTTTCTGGCAACAGACAGGACTCTGGAGACACAGAGATACCCTGCAAGAGAGACAAAAGCAGCTGGTTAGTGGGCCACTGCGCTGAGATAGCTTGAGACCTTGAACCTGGATGCTCCCTGGAGTGTGGCCGGCAGCTTCTGGACAGCCCTGGTGCCATGAGTGCAGTGAAGCCAAGTGGTGAACAGCACTGGCTCTGGAGATACACTGCCCGGGGTTCGAATCCCACCTCTGCTACTAACTAGCTATAAGAACTCGACCTCTTTCATTCTGTTTTCTCATCTGTGAAATGGGGATGATGGTAACAGTTACCTACTCCATGGAGCTGCTGGAGGGCTGACTGAGTAGGGACATGTACACGTACAGTGCCAAGAATGGTGTCAGGCAGTGAGCAATCATTTTCGCTTATTAACATGCTCTTTCGTGGACCATGATTCATTCATTTGTGGGCCTCAAGAACAAATGAAGCTTGAAGAAAACGGGAAGGTCACCAGCTCCAAGCCCCTCGACTCCGGAAGTCCCTACCCCCGGGGCCAACCACTGGAGCACCTGGAGCGACTTTCTTGCCAGCGGCCCTTGCTACCTTCCATCCTGCCTCTGGAGCAAGTCCGAAGATTCCCCCTCTTCCACGTGGCTGCGGTGGTGGTGGCCTTAATGACCCCGGGGCCCTACCTCTTTCCCCAAGGAGGTTAGGGTCCTCTCCATACTCCCTTCGGCTCCTCTCTACCCCCGCCTGGGTTGGATTAGATAAACGGGGGTCTGAAAAGTATGAAATTCTCTGCAGATGAGAGCCAACTCACCGTCTCCACCCCCAAATGAACCTGGGGACCATCCCCAGGGGAAGCAGCGGGGCCTGGGTGCGTACCTGGTATATTACAGCCAGCTCAGGGGCCGCGGGGGAAGGCGTCCAGGATGTAGCCTGATTCCTGGACTCTGGGGACGTCTGTGTTCCTGAACAGCCCTGGGGCGGTGTCCAAAGGGCCCCGTCGGGGCCTCTCCCTCGGGACAGTTGCGGGGGCGACTGCATCCCAGGGTGGTAAGGGGGTGTAACCCAGGGACCCATGTCAGGTATCCTGCTCCCCAGGCGCTCGGGGGCCGCTAGTGCTTCGGGACACGCCGGCGGGGACCCCCAGGACGCGGAGGGGCTGGCGGCTGAGCCCAGCGCCGGGGCGCGCGCCTGCACCTGCGTCTGCGTCTGCGTCTGCGTCTGCGTCTGCGCAGGGCCGCCGTCGGGGCAGAGCGGGCAGCCCCGAGGCACCGCCGCGTCGCTGCGCCGCCGGCGCCGGCGCTGCAGGCCCTCCTCGCTGAGGCCCAGCACCGCCGACAGGTGGCCGATGTAGCGGATGGCCAGGCGCAGCGTCTCGATCTTGGTGAGGCTCTGGCCGGCGGGCGCCACGGACGGCGGCAGAAAGCGGCGCAGCTCGTGCAGGGCGCGGGCGAGCGTGCGCATGCGCAGCTTCTCGCGCTCGCTGGCGCTCTGCCGCTGCCCGGCGGCGGCTCCGCTGCGGGCTCGTCCGGGCGCCGTCGGGGCGGCCTCTGCGGCGCGGGCGCTGCGGGCCTGGGGCGCGGGCTGCGAGGGGCCGCGGGAGCCGTCGCAGGGGCAGGAGCCCGACGAGTCCGAGGAGGAGGCAGGGGACGTGGAGTCCGGGTGGCCGGCCCAGCCCCAACCCTGGGGGAAGATCCAGTGGTCTTGGCCCAGGAGGCTGTGCAGAGGAGGGGACTGGGCCATGGCCGCGGCTGCTGCGGGCTCTGGGAGGCTGGGCCGGCCACCTCCAGGCCTGAGCTTTTATCCGGACCAAAGGTGAGAGGTGCCCCCCTGCCAGGTTGCAGAGAGGTGTCAAAACCCACAGAGCCCAGGGAAGGCCTGGGCAGGGGGGGGCCTTGGGAAAGCGGGCCCATTTGCGGAGGTGTGGATTCTGACTCCTCTGGGGCTCTAATGGAGGCCCCTGCAGCCCGGGAAGTGTGGGAGGGACAATTCGCATCTGGATGGAGTTGCTAAGCTTCTTACCGAGTTCCCACCCACCCGGGCTCGTGGCTTGGTGAGTGCCCAGGGGCCCGACAGTGGTGGGCAGTGCCATCGTCTAGGGGCGACCGGGCTGCCCCTCGTGTGAAGAGCGGACCCGGGCGCCTGTCTCATCACCAGCCCCGGGGGGGGGGGGGCGGGGGGCCTTAGCCCAGTAACTCCCCACTAGCCCAGAGGGGTTTGCCCATAGTATGTGGGGTGGGGTGCAAATAGGGGGCCATACAGGTGGATCCTTCCTGGGTTGCCCCACCCCCACCCCCGGAACCTGCACTTGCCGGTTTGCCGAATGACATGAAGAAAGTCATCTCACTATCCACAGATAGTTTCTGTCCCTGAAAAATCAAACAGAGCAGCCTGAGATGAGAAGAGGAATCGGGTGCAGTGGGTGAGGAACATGGAGGGAGGTGGGCCCCCAGGCAGGCCTGAAGCTATTTGCTGTGTGACCTGGGGCAAGTCCCTGAACTCCTCGGAGGCTCAAGCTTCCTCAGTCTCCTAGCAGTAATAATCCCATATACCCACCGCCTAGGATGGCTGCTGGTACTTAGTGGAACCGTCTGTGGAACCACTTAGTATAGGCCTGGAAAGTGGGCTGAATGTTTGCTGCTATCATTTTATAGGCAAGGTACTTCCATTTCAAGATGCTGGAGGCGTTGCTCATTTAATTCATATTTTTGTTAGCCACTGGTAAATGTCAGGCACCCCAGGGTGAACAGGCTAGTTGCGGTCTCTGCTCTCGTGACATTTCAGCCTTGTGGGAGAGACAGGTGAACAGGCCATTATACATTGAGTAGGTCCACCACTAACTAGCTGTGTGCCCTTGGGCAGGGCTCTTAACTTGAGCTCCAGCGTCTGCTCCATGAAACAGGGATAATGTCGTTATAGTATCTACTCAGAGGACTGTTGTAGTCTCTGGGGATAAACGCCGAGACTCCAAGAGTAAAGCTCTCACTCCTCAGCAGTGATTACAGTTTAAAGGAGGCATCAGTGCCCTTTGTGATCTGCGGAGAAAGGGCTGAACTCAGAGGCTAAGGGCCACATGAGGGGCTGGGACGGTAGGGCTCTGGCCACAGAGCTGGAGAGGTCACAGCTGGGCCCTGAACCATGAGTAGGACTTGGGTAAGGAGAGAGGCAGGTAGGGGGCATTCTGGCCGTGGGAACTGCATAAGCAAAACCTGGCAGTGGGACTTGCCAAGGTGCTTCTGGGAAATTCTGGAGCAGTGTGCAAGCAGGCTGGTGTGGAGAGCTCGAGCACACCGTGGCTGGGGCCGGGCTAAGAAATTGGGGAGCCAAATGGACTTCGTAGCAGAAGTATGACATGAAAAAAAATTCGGTAATCGATAACTAAAGGTCAGCATGATGAAGTTTCTGGAATAGATTGGCCTGGACCAGCTGGAAATAGTAAACGGCCTTGTACTATTTGTGGCTGTTCCTAAAAGTAAATATTTAGTTACACAAATTACATAACTAATACATTCTGTTTGTGAGCAACGGGGCTTTGCAGATAAAGCTGGAGTCCCTATTACCCCCTCACTAGAGGCAGCGGCTGTTAAGTCGTCTGGTGCCTTTCCAGTCCCGGCCCAGGCATTCACACTGACATATATAAACAAGGTAACATTGTAGCAGGCTTTCTGTAACTTGCTTTCTATCATTCAACAGCGTGTCTTAGAGCAATGCCTGTCAGGATATTGTAGCTGATGCATAGACTGTCATAGTTTGATTTAAATGGGTGAATATTTAAACATCCTACAAGGGTGCCTGGATGTCCCACTTTGGCTCAGGTCATGATCTCGCGGTCTGGTCGGTGAGTTCGAGCCCCACGTCAGGCTCTGTTTTGACAGCTCAGAGCCTGGAGCCTGGTTCGGATTCTGTGTCCCCCTCTCTCTCTCTCTCTGCTCCTCCCCCGCTCGTGCTCTGTCTCTCTCTGTCTCTCAAAAATGAATAAATGTTAAAAAAATTTTTTTAATGTCATATGAACATTAGAGTGGATAATTTTAACTGGGGAAAAATGTAAAAAGACAGGAGGTGCAGATAAACCTTCAATGATGACATTACATTACTTTCTCCTCAGAACTTACTATTTTTTTATTTTTTATTTTTTATTTTTATTTTTTTTAATTTATTTTTGATACAGAGAGAGACAGAGCATGAGCAGGGGAGGGGCAGAGAGACAGGGAGACACAGAATCCGAAGCAGGCTCCAGGCTCTGAGCTGTCAGCATAGAGCCCGACGCGGGGCTTGAACTCATGGAGTGTGAGATCATGACCTGAGCTGAAGTCGGATGCTTAACCAACTGAGCCACCCAGGTGCCCCAAAACTTACTATTTTTTTAATATTAGAGAAAATTGGGGCACCTGGGAGGCTCAGTCAGTTAAGCATCCAACTTTGGCTCAGGTCATGATCTCATGGTTCATGGGTTCGAGCCCTACCTCGGGCTCTGTGCTGACAGCTCAGAGCTTGGAGTCTGCTTTGGATTCTGTGTCTCCCTGTCTCTCTGCCCCTGCCCTTCATGTTCTCACGTTCTCTTTCTCTCTCTCTCTCTCAAAAATAAACATTAAATATTAGGGAAAATAGGCCGAAATTACCACTCTATGATGAAATAGTAATTGACATTGAATAACGTTGGTCAAGGCAACTCTTGTTTCGTTTATTCTAGCTGCTGTGAAGGAGGAAAGGAAAAATTTAATTCATCCATAGCACAGGAAGAAGCTGAATGAATCACTTAACAGTGGCTTTGAATCCACACGGGCTTTCTTTGGAAAGAAGCAGGCAGTTATGCAATATTTCATGACTCAAGAGGATTTAAACCAAGTAAAAAAAAAAAATGATAATACTTTTTCCTAAGGGCAGCAGGGACTTAGAAAACAGCCAGTTCTACACTTTCTAGGTCGAAATAATGGCAAATCATTTAGAATAAGTCGTTATTCATCCAAGCCTGCACAGTACTAAAAAAAGCTTGTCATAGTGTACTATCAAGGAATTGATATGCATGTGGTTGACGGTTGTAAACAAAATTCATATGGTTTCATGTATATTTCTTGATCCAGACTCTGAAGTTTTTCAGGTTAATGTGCTGTTGATACTGAGCTTTCTGACTCACTCCTTTTAACATTTCTATAATACTCCATGGCATGTGTGCACCAGCCAGGCCCTTATCGATGCATCTTTAGTGTGTTTTTATTTATTTTTATATTTATTTATGTATTTACTTTGAGAAACCAGGCAGAGAGAGAGAGAGAGAGAGAGAGAGAGAGAGAGAGAGAGAGAAATCCCTAGCAGGCTCCACACCATCAGCGTAGAGCCCTGTGTGGGCTTAAACTCACAAACTGTGAAATCATAACCTGAGCTGAAATCAAGAGTTTGATGCTTAACTGACTGAGCCACCCAGGTGCCCTTTTAGTCAAGTGTTTTTAGTTTTTGCCAAATAGCACTGCCCTTTTGCTCAGGCAGGTAGATGTGGAGAGGTGGATTAGCCTTGTGAGCTCCTGGAAGGTTCTGGATATCCAGAGTCCTCCTCCCCCCACCCCGTTAGAGCCAGCCCAGAGGCATTTCCTATGAAAGGATTTGGTGAATAATGAGAATCCACTGCCAGCACAGAGCCCTGCTTACTATCCTTTCCTCTGTAGGGTAGCCTGGCCTCCTGTCTTGGTTTGAGCTAGCCCCAGAGCCCAGGCTTCAGGCTGACTGGGATGTCAGAGGGTAAGTTCTAGAAGACGGGGCCCTGGCTCTTCACCAGGCCCCTCAGCCAGGCTCTGGAAGCACAGGGACACACTGTGTGCCAACCCCACTCCCAGGGGGGATGCCAAAGTGGATCCCCACCACCCCATGCACTGGGCCTCCACCTAAGCACAGGGAGGCAATGTAGCCTAATAGTTAGGATGCCAGGCTGTGGAATCAGACTGACCTGGCTTAGAGTCCCAGCTTCACCCCTTATAAGCCGGGAGAACTTGGGTGATTTACTCAGCCTCAGTTTTCTCATCTGTGAAGTGGGGATTCTGATCTCCAGAGCGATTGTTGAGATAAATAAACATAATGCGTGTCATAGAGCTTATCACAGAGCCTACGTTTATAAATCTTGCTTATAGCAAGTTCAGGGGCAACAGAAGGAAGTAGGCAAAGGACTAGGTCGGGGTGTGGGTAAGGATATCTTTTAGTCTTAACCCTAGAAGAAGGTGATTCCTTCCATTCCTGAGACTCTCTCTTGCACCAGGCCGAGTGCACCCCACCCCGTCCCCCTCCTCCCTCTCCAGCCCTTCTCCGTGGACCTAGTGTGGGGGTCATCCTCAGCAGGGCACTCCAGCTCCTGGCCTGTGGCAGGGGTCACCACAGCTGTAGTACAGAGGGAACGGGAGAGCTCAGATGCCTGGAGCTAGGAAACGGAGCATCTGAACCTGTTCCTCCTGGTGGCTGGGTCCTGGCCCAGGTGCCTGTCCAGCTTGCCTCCGGGACCCTCGAGCATCCCCGCTCTGTGCAGGAACCTGCCCCAGGTGCTCGGCGAGCAAGCTGGGTCTGGGCCGTGCTCCACGGCGTCCTCCCCTTGAGCCAGCTCTGTTTCTGTCTTCCTCATCTGACTCTCATGTTAAAAGGAGGGACGTCTAAAGCTGTACGCTCTTAGATAAGGCGATTACCTTCTGGGCCTCAGTGGGCTACTGGCCCCGGGTTCAGCCCCTCCTGATAGGAGGAGGTGGCGGCTAGATCAGGGAAACATGGTCAGTAGTGTTCCCTAGTATTGTAGACACTTCTAGTTGTACACACAACGTCTGGTACAGCCTCTATTCTTGTATCTTTTTAAAAATGTTTATTTACTTAGAAGAGAGAGCGGGGGGAGGGGCAGAGAGAGAGGGAGAGAGAGAATCTGAAGTAGGCTCCGCGCTGTCAGCACAGAACCCAACGTGGGGCTTGATCTCATGAACCGTAAGATCACGACCTGAGCTGAAACCGAGAGTTGGATGCTTAGCCAACTGAGCCACCCAGGTGCATCCTTATATATATATATATATTTTTTTTTTTTTTAAAGGTTTTCAACGTTTATTTTATTATTTGGGACAGAGAGAGACAGAGCATGAACGGGGGAGGGACAGAGAGAGAGGGAGACACAGAATCGGAAACAGGCTCCAGGCTCTGAGCCATCAGCCCAGAGCCCAACGCGGGGCTCGAACTCACGGACCGTGAGATCGTGACCTGGCTGAAGTCGGACGCTTAACCGACTGCGCCACCCAGGCGCCCCCTTATATATATTTTTAATAAGAGGACTGTGTATTGTTGGGGGTGGCGATATGCCCGGTAAGAAACTACATTTCCCAGCCTCCCGTATTCATGGAATGGCCAATGAGATGTTAGTAGAAATGTTAAATGGGGCTTCTAGGAAAGCTCTTTAAAGTAGAGAGGTACACTCCTACATTTCTACCCGCTTATATTTTCTTCGTGGAAAATGTGATGACTGGAGGTTCAGCGACCATTTCGTGACACTGAAGCAATCCCAGGGACAGAAGTCATACAGTAAGGATGATGGAGCAGAAAGAAGCCTGAGGCATTGGTGATCACACAGAAACACTATACCGGCCCAGGACTGTCTATCCCTAAATTTCTTTACTGTGAGAGAAAACACGTCACCAGCCTGTCTTAAGCTGTTCACATTTGGCTGTGCATGGACAGCCACACATAATTCCTGTGCAGGTGAGAAAGAAGTGCCTGGGATATCCTTGTCGACAACAAATGGGGCCACGTGAGCTGGAGGAGAGTTAAGCGAATTCACAACAGAGTCAGTGTTCCCACAGATGAAGGATGGGTGACCACCTGGAGGAAGGTCTCCAGTGATGTGCCACCAACTCTGTTCCCAGCCTCGTCAAGGGCAACGCTATGATCTTGAATGAAGATACGAAGTGATCTAATTTGGGGCAAGTGCAGCAAGTCAACTGGGTAATGAAGAGACGCTGACAGGCTGGATCTAATAAGGAGGGATCCACAGGGCTCCACGTGTCCTCCGTCCCCGTTCAGGGCCAGGCGGCATCGTGTGACCAGCGGCGCACGTGGAAAGGGCATCGTAGTCACTGCCTTCCAGGCATCAAGGGCACCAGAAGCAAATGTGATCCCATTTGCATTTGCAAGAAACAGAGGTCTTCAACCAAGGAGGCGATGGCCTCCTATTTTCTGTGCAGGATGGGCCCTAGCCAGAGTAATTGGGCCAAGATTAGTGAGGGGGATTAAAGGCGGGGGGGGGGGGGGGGGGGGGGGGGGGAGGGGGTTGAAGGACTCAGTGATGTTTTGTCCAAAAAGAAAAAAAAAACCACTCAGGGACGTGATGGTTGTCCTCAGGTGCCTGCAGGGGGAATACTCCAGGGAGATTGAAGAACTTTCTAAGATCAGAGCTGCTGTCTTATGAGGGAGTGAGCGGCCGGTTGGTGGAGGTGATCAAGGAGAAGCCAGCCGAGTACATGCTGGGCGCATGCAGGAGCTGGAGTGGATGGCTGTTCTTGCCTCTGCCGACACTGACAAGCCCCACTAAACGGGGTTCGATGGGATAATCCTTGAGGTACTTTAGGAGCTGGGGCCAGGAATCGGGGAGGAGATGGGGCCGCTGCCTCAGGACTCTGGGCTGTGTGAGGGCAGCCGTAGGGGCCCCTTCAGGCACAGAACGAGGCCTCCCACGTGCCTCGGTAGTCCAGATGCTCTCACCCCTGTTCTCTGTGCCTGAAGCCTTGGCTCAGCCGGGCCCCGTCTTGGGCTGGCACCACAAGGCCAGCATGGCCCCAGCCAGGTTGACGCTCCGAGGCAGGCGGTGTCCGTGTCAATGATCTTATTACGCAGGTGAGGAAACTGAGGCCTCCGTCCCATCCTCCCCTGTGGACTTCCCAGGGCTTTGCCCCAGGCCACCAGTCAGATGAGGAGGGCCGAGGCCCAGGCCTGACCAAACGTGCTCACTCAGCTCTGGCCCTGCTCACGGCCTTGGGGCGGGGGCAGTGACTGTGGTCCAGCTTGCTCTTGGTGGCCTCGCGCGGGCCTCACCATTTGTTCACCCCCGGCCCTGCTCCTGGAAGCTCTGCACCTGCTCTTTCTCCCCGGACAGGCAGTGCAGGGCCCCCAGGAGCAGACCCAGGGACCCAGAGCGGAGCCTGGGGAAGGCCTGGACTCTATGGGTCTCCTTTCCCTTCCTCCCCCTTGAGTCCTTTCTGGGCCCTGGGGGTGTCCAGGCTGTGGGAACGTGAGAGGGAAGGATGCAGGCAGGGCTCGTGGGGCCTGTAGCCACAGTGTGGTATTCTCATTACCAGCCCGGCCTCTCCCTCGGCCACCGTGGCTGCCTTCACACCTCCTCTCTGCCTGTTGACACAAGGCCGCCTCCCCCAGGGCAGAAGGTGTCGACTTGGGAACGAGGGTGTCCAGGGGTCTCCAAAACAGCCTGGCAGCGGTCCTCTCAGCAACCCCGAAACCCCTTATGGGCTGGGGGCGGGGGGAAAGGCGGGGCCTAGGTCCCTGAGAGGGGGAGAGAGGGAGGGGGGAGGACATGAGCTCTGAGTCCACCTGCCCAGATAGTCCTCTCCCCTAGCTCCAGGGGCTGGTGCCTGACACGGCCTGCCAGGCAGAGTGCCATCGGTGTCACCAGGAGGCCCAAGACTGAAGCCACCAGGGCAAGGGCACCCTGACCGGAACTTAGAACCACCTGGTCTTCTGAGCACCACACACTGTCCAGTGCCCAACACTGTGCCTGCAGTGAGGGACCCATTCAGGGCTTAAACCCCATAATTTTGTCGGCCTGCTGTTCTCCCCTTGCTTAGATGGGCCGGGCCGGAGAGATCAGTTCCTTTGCCTCAGTCCCCAGAGTCAGGATTCGGACCAGAAGAGGGTACACACCGTGCCATCAGTGAGGCTCCAGGGAGGGACGTGCCCTCTGGGATTCAGAGGTTGGAGGAGGCGAAAGGCAAATTCCGAGTCTGTGGTGGCCTGGGTGCGGGTGCCCCGGGGCCACGGAGAGGCACTATGTGGCCAGGTGATCAGGGCAGGTCCCAGGAGGAAGGGAGGGACCTGAAGTCGTGGGTTTTCTCCAGGTGGAGGTGCCGGGATCCTAACCGAGGGACCAGGTGTGAGCCCAGGCCTGGGAGGGGAAAGGCAGCACTGGTGTGGACCGTGAAAGTGGGTTGGATCCCCGAGGGGAGCGGTGGGAGGAGCTGGCCAGGATTGAAAAGGCCTCCCGAGTGGGGAGTTTGGACAGAAGTCCAGAGGAGGGGGAGGGTGAAGAAGCGGAGGCAGGAAGCCAGTCGGGCGACAGCAGTCAGGCGGGGTGAGGGCTGACTGGAGCTGTGGCCTTTGGGCCCAGGAGCCAGTGGCAGAGAATGTGGAGGTTGGCGGGGAGGACGCGGCCCCATTGGCTAGGGGAAGCACAGGAGGGCTGGAGGGCTGCCCAGTGGGCCAGGGGCACAGGGGTGGGCTTGCCACTCTTCCTCCAACAAGAAGGCCAGGCCACGGAGGCTGGTGTGGAAGGGCCTGTGGCAGCCCCAGAACTGCCTGGTTCGGTCCCAGAGGCGGCTCAGGCCTAGGTTCCCGCCGTGCCTGGGCTCTGGTCCCCACCTGAGCCTCAGTCTCCTCATCTGTGAGATGGGTGTCCTTGCCGGGACATGCACTCAGCATGTGGGACTGGAGAAGTCTCCCCTGCCTGCCCTGCTGGGGGGAAGCGGTCACCTGGGGTCCCGCAGCTCTGGGGAAGGACGGTGTGGGAGAGTGAGTGGTGCACAGTCCTGCCACCTGGGCCCTGGGAGGGAAGACCCAGCCTCCTGGCCCCCAAAGCCATAAGGGGGCTCAGACCCACCTGCTGGAATGCAAACAGGTTTGGGTGGTTCTGCAAAGTCTTTTCCTCCCTCCCTCTGCTCCGTCCCTCCCTCTATTCCCTCCCTCCCTGCCTCCATCCCTCCCTCCCTCCCTCCCTCCCTGCCCACCTGCCTTCCTTCCTTCCTTCCTTCCTTCCTTCCTTCCTCCCTCCCTCTTTCCCTCTGCTCCCTCCCTCCCTCCCTCCCTCCCTTCCTTCCTCCCTCCCTCCCTTCCTTCCTCCCTCCCTCCCTTCCTCCCTCCCTCTGCTTCCTTCCTCCCTTCCTTCCTTCCTCCCTCCCTCCCTTCCTCCCTCTGCTTCCTTCCTTCATTCCTTCCTTGCTCCCTCCCTTTCCTTCCTCCCTCCCTCTGCTCCCTCCCTCCCTCCTTCCTTTTCTTTCATTTAATTATCAAAGCATTCCTTCCTTGCTCCCTCCCTCCCTTCCTCCCTCTGCTCCCTCCCTCCCTCCCTCCCTTCCTTCCTTCCTTTTCTTTCATTTAATTATCAAAGCAATGCATTCTCATTTCAGGAAAGTGAGAAAATGGAGACAATCAAAAAGAAGGGAATTTTATTCTATTTTCAGGTTTATTTATTTATTCTGAGAGACAAAGAGAGACCAGGAGAGGGGCAAAGAGAGAAGGAGAGAGAGAATCCCAAGCAGGCTCCGTGCTGTCAGTGCAGAGCCCGACTTGGGGCTTGAACTCGTGAACTGTGAGGTTGTGGCCTGAGCTGAAATCAAGCCTCATAGGTCGCTTCACCGGCTGAGCCACCGAGGCATCCCAAAAAGAAGGGAATTTTAAAAGGCCCCTGGTTGCATCCTGCCAGAGAGAACCAGGTTAACACTAGGTTGGCCCCAGGTTAGCACGGACCCTGCCCCTGCATCCTGTCCTTTTCCAGGCTTCCCTGCAAGTACGTGAACATAGACATAGACGCATCAAGAGAAAGCGTGTCGGGGTTTTCTGTTTTAGTTTTTCCATTTTTTGAAGCTTCTGGTACATGTTTTCTTTTTCATACCAGCTTTATTGGGATTTGATTCACACATCATACGTTGACCTGTGTAAAGTATATAAGTCAACAGTTCTGTGTGTATAGTACTTAAAATTGTTTCAATTGGGGTAAAATACATTTACCATAAATTTTGCCATCTTAATCATTTGCAAGTGTGCAATTCAGTGCCATTCATTATAGTCATAGTGTTCGGCAGCCGTCACTTTCCACAAGTTTTCATCACCTCACGTAGAAGCTCTGGACCCAGCAAGGAAGAACTCTCTTTACCCCCAGTCCCTGGTAACCTCTCAACCACTTCCTGTCTCTATGAATCTGTCTGTTCTAGGTGCCTCGCAGAAGTGGAATCATACAGTACTTTTTCTTTGTGTCTGACTTACTTTACTTTTTAAAAGTTAATTTATTTTGAGAGAGAGTGAGAGAGAGAGAGAGAGAGAGAGAGAGAATCCCAAGCAGGTTCCACACTGTCAGCGAGGAGCCCGACCCGGGGCTCGAACTCACGAACCGCGAGATCATGACCTGAGCCGAAACCAAGAATTGGACACTTAGCCGACTGAGCCACCCAGGTGCCCCGCATATGGCTTCCTTTCATGCCTTCAGGGTTTGTCCATGGGTTAGCGTGTGCCTGAACTTCATTCCTGTTCGTGGTTGAAACATACTCCATTGCACGTACAGACCACATTCTGTTTCTCCATTCATCCGTTGCTGGACATTTGGGTCGTTTCCACCTTTTGGCTCTTGTGCCTTAATGCTCCTACAAAAGTTGGTGTCCGAATCCCTGTTCTAGTGCCTGCTTCCAAGTTCTTTGGGTATGAAGAGAGCCTGTGGTTTTGTGACCGACTCTTCTAACGTATCCACATTCTCCGTATCGTCAGTAGATGTATTTCTGTGATGACATGTTTAGGGCACGCCTAGTGCTCCCATGATGTGGTGGTAGCAGGTTAGCCGAGAAGTTCCCTGGTGCACACTGAGATGCCTTACAGTTTTCCACACAGGGACATCCTGATACCTAGATTTTAAAAATTATTTTTAGGTTGCATGTGTAAGGGGCGCCTGGGTGGCTCAGTTAAGTGTCCACCTTCGGCTCAGGTCATGATCTCGCGGTTCGTGGCTTTGAGCCCCACGTCGGGCTCCGTGCTGACGGCTCAGAGCCTGGACCCTGCTTTGGATTCTGTGTCTCCCTCTCTCTCTGCCCCTCCCCTACTTGCACTCTGGCTCTCTCTCAAAAATAAATAAAACCATTTAAAAAAAATGTTTTTTAAAGATAAGTTGCACGTGTAATAAACGAATGCAAACTCCTTGTGAAAAAATTAAGCATTCCAGATGAGATGAAAGTCTCCCTTGACCACCTCCCAGAACCCAGACCTGTCCTCGCCCACCCACCGAGTAAGTCCCGTAGTCAACCAAAGATTGGCTGAGACTCCTACTGTGTGAGACTTGTCTGTGCATGTACACACGTGCGCACAGTAGACCCTTCGAACACGCACGGTATTGTTCGATGACTTTCTGTGCAGGGGTTGTTTTTTAGATCTGTGTTCTCTCTTGTTTTTGCGTGGATCGGTGGTGGCGTCCTACTGGATGGATTTTTCTGGAACTTGGTTCTGCCACCCAGCGGCGGGTCTTCATGGGCGCCTTTCAGTCTTTTCTAACCAGAATGAATGCCCGCCAGGGAAACCGCCAGGCAGAGGGTGTGTTGAGGCTGTTCTGAAGTCACAGGCTGGCCTTGGAGAGGCCTCAGAGGTGGGCTGTCAAGGCCAACGTGGTTTTGGGCAGCCGGGCTGGCTGGGGGCCCCAGCTAGCCTGGCCACCTGTGCCATGCCGTGCCGGGCATTTCGAGTGCATTCCCGGGCTGGGGCACCATCTCCAGGGGGGAAGGAGGTTCCCTTGGCTCAGGCCAGGGGCTGATCTTGGATTTCTCTTGCTGAGGGAGCCTCGAGAACAGAGGACTGAGTTCATCCTTTCCCTCAGTCTTTAGCACGTCATCTGTACTGACCAGGTAAGACCCTTCTGTGTGATTTAGTTAATCTGGTCGCTTTAAGCTCTGTCCCCTCCCCCTAGATGTTCTCCATTCTGTCCAGGGATGTCCCTGTCCCCCCCCCCCGCCCCCCCCCCCCCCCCCCCGCCTCTGGCAAAGAATCCTCTGCCCGGAGTCGGCTCACTCCCCCAGGTGCTGGCCAGGTGTTCAGTTCAGTCCTAGGAGCCCCCACTCTGGTTTGTTTTTTTGTTTTTTGTTTTTTTTTTTAAGTTTATTTTGAGAGCAAGAGGGAACGTGCCTGCAATGGGGAGGGGCAGAAAAAGCGGGAGAGAGAATCCCAAGCAGGTTCTGCAACGTCCGCGCAGAGCCTGACATGGGGCTCCAACTCACAAACCATGAGATCGTGACCTGAGCCAGAATCAAGAGCCGGAGGCTTAGCCGGCTGAACCACCCAAGCGCCCCCCTCCCCTCTGCTTTTTATTGGGCCTGATGTCAGATGCCTCGGGGGGTACCCTCCTTCTCCTGCTGAGTTGGCTGAGGGCCCTAGCCCCCCGGGGACTCAGCAAGGGCACTGAGCCCAAGGCATCCGCGGCCTAGAGTTTCCAGCGGCTTGTGGTCTTTTTTCAGCCATTGCTCCCAGGAGCATATAGGGAAGGCCGGGGGACCCGAGCCCTGCTTGGGCCCTTCCCTCCTGGCCCGTCCCCCTTCTCCTCACTCCTCTGGGCTCTGTCCCTCTGCTTCTCTGCACACTTGTACGTTTTTCCCAGTGAACAGATGAGCAGGCAGGGCTCCAGAGAGGGCAAGTGGCATATCTGGGAGTCCCACAGCCCATCACACTGGCATTGAGCTGGCTTCACCCACTTCTTAAGTCAGCCCCTGCATCTCTGGTTCCTGGTGCCTGACCCTGGCCCTAGAACAAAGGCTTGTTACAGGCAGGTCCGCCCTGCTCAGATCCCCAAATCCCAGGCGGCTGGGCAGTGCCCTCTGCTGGCAGTGGCTGGGAATTTGAGGACACTGGTCCACAACTGTCCACCCAGACGTCAACTCTCTGGCCTGGGAAGGGAACCTTCCAACCAGGGCAGGCAGTGGAGAGTCCTGGCTCCATTTTACAGTTGGGGAAACCGAGGTGTCACGTGACAGGCTTCCCCACACCCACATGTCCTGCATCTCTGCTTTGGGCCGGTTCCCCTCCTTAACCCCTTTATGCCTTGGTTTCCCCACATTATCCTAGAAAGCTGCCATCTTCCTCCGCTTTCCCAGAGGAAGCAAAGAAGCATAAATGTGACTCCCCTACGAGGGAGGCACTGTCTGCTCCCCCTGCGCCCTCAGCCCCGCTCCCAGAACTGCGGATTCTGCCACTTCCCCTTGAGTCTCTCCTGGAATCTGCCAAATCTCTCTCCTTTCTTGCCACCCCCTCCCTCCTCATCACCCCTTTGCCTCCTGTGACTTCCACTGGCTGAGCATCCAGCTGATCCATGACCAAGATAATCAGATTATCTCAGGTCCGGAATAATCTATTCCATATGGCTTGCCAACTCTGAGGCTCCGGGAGCTAAAGGTGTGAGGACAGGGGGTGATCTTAGTTGGAAGGGTCTCCCTGGGAGCCTTGGGGCCTCAGCTGGGAGGCTGCTGGGGAAGGAGGGAGGTGGCGGAGAAGTCGGGGGCCTTCCTGCTGAGCCCCCTGACTGCTTTGGGGCTCCAGGTGGCCGCAGCCACATCCACCCATGACCCACGGGGGTTTAGGAACCATGGTGGGGGGCTGGACACTCCCAGTGCTTTCTCCACTCTCTGGATTGGGGTGGGGGTGGCCATGCCACTATAGGGCACTGCTTCTCAAAAGTGGCTGAGCTTCCTAATTCTGGGGGAGGTGGTACTTTTCTTTCTTTCCTTTTTAGCGTTTGTTTATTTTTGACAGAGGGAGATAGAGCACGAGCAGGAGAGGGCCAGAGAGAGAGGGAGACACAGCATCTGAAGCAGGCTCCAGGCTCTGAGCGGTCAGCACAGAGCCTAACACGGGGCTAGAACCCACGAACTGTGAGATCATGACCCGAGCCCGTCGGACGCTTAACCGACAGAGCCCCCCAGGCGCCCCGGACATGGTACTTTTCATACCCAGATTCTCCAGCTCTGGTGCAGCAGGTCCAGAGTGGGTGTGGAAACCTTTTTATTTTTACATCTCCCATGGTCCCTGTGACTTGTGACAAGATGTTGTGGGCACTTGAGGTCTCTGGGGGAATCTCCTCCCACGCCAGCACCCTCACTCTTGGGGCTGCCTCTGGGAGGTAGGGGGCCCCCACGTCTTCCAGAAGAGACAGGAGAGGTGGTGGGGAGGAGAGAACCCGGGCTTTGGCCCCACACACAGGCAAACGGGCCCCAGCTCTGCCCCTGCTAGCCACGTGACCTAGAACAACCTCCCTACGCCCATTCCCTCACATACAAAGGGAGGCAGAGACCCCCACATCGCCACGTGGTTGTCAGCTGTGACCCAGCCAGGCCCCAGCACAGCGCCAGGCCCAAGTGACGGCAGCAAGCGTGCCCGTGGGTGTTGCCCAAAGCCCTTCCCGTATACTCTGATCCGATCCTTACAATATGTCAGCACAGCAGGCATTACCCCCTGGCCCAGAGGCAGAAGCTGTGTGGGCCCCGAGATGGAGAGTGAGTTACCCACATGACACAGGTGCTACATGGCAGGACGGGGACTCTATTCTGACCCACACTGGCCACACTCCAGAGGGGTGTTCTAGGCTGCCTGGAGGTGGCAGCTCCTTAACAATGAAGGGGCTGCCTCCGGTGGGTGCTGGGGTGTGGTGGGAAGATCTCAGCAAGCAGGGGCACCTGAATTAGGAGCTTCCCAGGAGATGCGCCTGCTGATGCTAAGCAGGCTGGCGGTACAGGGGGCTGCTTCCTTCTCCTGGGGCCTCTGGCTCCGGCGGGCCAGGGATTAGGGGCTCCAAGGGGCTATTGACATAGCACCTTTGATTAGCACTCCTGTGTCAGAAGGGCTGGCCGGGAAATGAGGGCATTGAGGCTGGGGGGGGGGGTGGGGGGGTGGCGGTGTCCAGGACCCAGGCTGGGCCTGAGGAGCGGGCTGGTTCCTAGCGGGAAGGCTGAGAGACCCCGGCCCCCTGCCCGGGAGGATGCCGCCCTGTTCTGCCCGCCCCCACCCCGGCCAAGGACCGCAACTGAACTCTCACCTCTGCTCAGTGGGGCTGCCCCGAGGCCTCATTTCCCAGCCTTACACGTTGGCAGGCGAAGGCAGGCTCAGGCCAGGGGAGCGGGAGCCACTGGCACCGGCACTTGTCAAAACACAGGCCCCAGAGGTGTGAAGTCCTCACCCCAGCGGGAGGGCGTGTGGGCCCTGCAGCCCGGAGAACTCATTAACGGGGGCAGCTCCCAAATGAACCCACAGGAGAGGCTGGCGATAAGGAGATCAAAGGTGATGGGGGGAGAGGAAAAAGGGAGGCGACTGACAGGAGGTGGTGGAGCCCAGGCCCCAGGTTGGGGGGGGGGGTCCCTCCTCTTCCCCAGCTTAGCTCCATCAGGCCCACTGGCCGTGGCCCTTGTACAAACTGGGCCTGGACACCCCAAGGGCAGCAGGAGAGGGAGGGACTCCCAGGTGGCAGCCTTTAGGGCTGAAGACACCAAGGTTGGGGTCGGGGGTGGAACCCTGCCATCTGCCCCACCTCTCTCATGCCCTTTTTGTGGGCTCTTTGACTCCACACTGGCCCCGGGACCTTTTTAGCCCTCCTTCAGCCTGCCATGCACCGCTCACGGTGTCCTCCCCTCCTCCAGACCTCTTGGTGGTTCCCGGGCAGGTGCCCGAGGGATGTCAAACCTCAGGTCCCAGATGTGAGAATCCTCAGGAGACAGAGCTGCGTTTTTTCAGGAGCAACCGTCTGCCTCCCACACATACGGCCTGTTGTCCAAAACATGTCTGGTTGATTTTGTGCTTTTACAATAACAAACCGGCACCGGTGGTTTCCTCTGGACACAGAATGGCAGGCCTCAGAGGCGGGGATAGTAATGAACTTTGTTATACCCTTCATTACCTGTTGAGCTTTTGACTTTCCGGTCACACACACATACTGTATTTTCCGAGATGAGAGTAAAGCAAAAGGGTGGCTGATTGCCTAGGAGTTTTGGGTTGTGCTGAGTTTCCTCAATTAGCTACAAAATGAAAATCAGAATTCTGTGGGGATTGGAGGGATATATTTTTTTTTTTTTTGACATTCAGAAGGTTGGCAGCAGAGGCTCTGAGCCCTCTCAGATGCCATCCCTCCTGCTTGACGGGTTTTTATTCTGCACCCCACCCCACCCCCACCCCCGCCCCTCGCCTGAGTGCACAACATACTCTACCAAGTCCCAACTGTTTGTCCCCTTGGGTCCGGTGGGCTCAAAAGAGCCCAGCCACTGGGCTGCAATACCAGCTTCTTAGCTTGGATCTGGAGCCCCAGGAGGGCATCCATCGAGCCGGGTCCAAAAGGAGCAGACCCTGCTGACAGCTTCAAGCTGAGGAGGGTTCTCCTGGACCAGACTCTCCTTGGGAATGGGTCCTACGGCAGCTCCCCTTCTCCCCAGGGGTGGGTTGGGACTGCCTCTCCTGGATGTGACCGTGGGCGCGAGCATTCTGGGGCTGCTGGGACAGACTGCAGAGGAAGGGGGTGTAGAAGGTGCTGGAAGAAGCTGAGGGCAGGAGAAGATAAACGAGTCGAGGGCAGGGGACGGTGGGGGGCAGAGATGCCCAGGGAGAAGCCACTAAACCACTTGGCCTTCTTTGCTACAGACCAGCTCACCCGGCAGTCACAGGGCTGGAAGGCATTGGGGATGCAAAATGTTAGACCCCTCACACTGGAAGAGACCCTATATACCGCTTCTCTTGAGGACATGCTACACACCAGGTACTTCACAGTCTAGGTGGACAACAGACATCTGTGCATGAAGTAGCTATCATGACAAGGTGTATAAACTCAAACTCCTGAGGGATCAGGCAGGCAGTATCGGTTCCTTGAGATTTCCTACGTAGACAGTCTTGTTGCAAGTGGAGACGGTTTAGCCTCTTCCTTTCCAATCTGTATGCTTTTCTGTTTTTGCACAAGCCAGGCCCTCCGGCGCACTGTCGAATAGGCCTGGGGAGGAGCAGACATCCCCTCCTGGTTCTCAACATTATGGGAAAGCATTCACTCTTCCACTATTTACTATGATATTAGCTGTGGGCTCTTTGTGGATGCCTTTCATCAGGTTGAGATGGTTCCTCTCTATTGCTAGTTGGCTGAGAAGTTTTATTACGGAGGGGTATGAATTTTGTTATGTGCATTTTTCTATGTCGTGTCCACTCACCTTTCGATGGCAAAACCTGATATACCTGCCCCCAAATGGTAGGACGCCAACTGGTGGCCAGTGGTGGCAGCTTGCCAAGCCCTTGATCCTGCCAGGGAGAAGGTGCCCTAGAGGGCCTGAGGCTTCCCCTCCCTCAGCTCACATGGTCCAGCAACGTGGCCATACTTGGCCAGCTTGTTGGATTTGCCTGGGACAGTTTCCTCATAGTGCTCCCTCCGTCCCCCCACCCCCGATCACCACCACCAGGTAAGGCCACGTCCAGGACCGGTCTGCCTCAGAGGAGAAACGGATTACTGCTCCTTTCACCTCTAGCAGGGATCAGGGCCCCACTCCGGGTCCCCATCCTATTCATTCTGCAGACCTGGCTGCAGTATGCCTCAAGGCTCCCGTTATACAAACTGGGAACGAATTTGCAAGAAAGCGTAAGAATTTGCATAAGGTCCCAACAGGTGAAGGCAGCCCCAAGCCCAGGTACTGTACTTCCAGTTCCCCGGACCGCGCTTCCTCTGACCTGCTGGGCTGGCCCAACACGCCAGGCAGCGCGGGCAAGAGGCCCCAGTGGCTGGCTCCGGTGCCCATGCGAGGGCCCAGGTGGGGCCGACCTGGGGCGGCCAAGGGGCCCGCACCTTCAGCACCCCCCCGTTGGTTCAAAGGGTATGGCCCCGCCCCCTCCAGGCCCCGAGCCCGCTTTGAAGTGCTGATGCGGCCTGGAAGGGGCCACTTCACACCTCGGGCTCGGGATAAAGCGGGCGCCGGGCGCCGGTCCGCAGATGCGCCGCCGCCGCCATGGCCCAGTCCCTGTGCCCGCCGCTCTCCGAGTCCTGGCTCCTCTTCCCGGGTTGGGGCCCGCCTCGGCCTCTGCCGCCCTCCGACAGGGACTGCGGCTGCTCCCCCGCCTCGTCCCCGGACTCCTGGGGCAGCGTCCCGGCCGGCAGCCCCGAGCTGAGCCCCGGACGGCCCGGCACCCACGCGGCCGCCGGAGCCCGGAGCGCAGGGAGGCGCGGCGCGCGCAGCAGCCGCCTGGGCTCCGGGCAGCGGCAGAGCGCCAGCGAGCGCGAGAAGCTGCGCATGCGCACGCTCGCCCGCGCCCTGCACGAGCTGCGTCGCTTTCTGCCGCCGTCCGTGGCGCCCGCCGGCCAGAGCCTCACCAAGATCGAGACGCTGCGCCTGGCCATCCGCTACATCGGCCACCTGTCGGCGGTGCTGGGCCTCAGCGAGGAGGGCCTGCAGCGCCGGCGCCGGCGGCGCAGCGACGCGGCGGTGCCTCGGGGCTGCCCGCTCTGCCCCGACGGCGGCCCCGCGCAGACGCGGGTGCAGGTGGAGGCGCGCGCCCAGCTTCTGGGCTCAGCCGCCAGCCCCTCCGCGTCCTGGGGGTCCCCGCCGGCCTGTCTCGGAGAACTAGCGGCGCCGCAGCCGCGCGACCCGACGGTGCTTTATGACGAGGCGGCGTGTTCGGAATCGCAGGCAATGGAGCGGAGCCCCTCGTCTCCGGTTAGTACTTCCTTCCCCGCGCGGGACTCTCTCCCCCCACCCACGGGGCCATCGTGGGTGCTGCTACCTGTCGTCCGCGTCCGCCGCTCACAGGCCTCCTGCGGCATCCCCGCCGGCAGCCTGGCCGTGTCTGCTTGCTGTCCCGAGCACCGTAGCTAGTGTGCCTGGGGCGCTCAAGCGGCGAGGGGAGGGAGAGGACACGCAGGGGACAGGCTCTTGTGCCCGAGTGGAACCTACGAGCGCGGACACCCACGCGTGGCGGCCAGCGCTGAAGGTAACTCTATACCCTCTCCCCCCAGCTCTTTCCCGGCGACGTGCTGTCCCTGCTGGAGACCTGGATGCCGCTCTCGCCCCTGGAGTGGCCGCCGGCCTGAGTCGAAGTGACGACGTACAATTGGCGCCCTGTGAGCATCGAGGCCCTTTTGGCTTTCAGCACCTTCAAAATGGTCCCTCTCCAGACCCCCTTTCCTAGGAGAGGGCACCTGCGATACTGGCATGGGCATTCCTGAGAGCGAGAGCCCGTCCCCACCCAAGACAACTCTCCCCAGCCCCTCCGGCAATGGAGGGACCCATAGGTTGACCCTTGGAGGCAGGCAGGGGGCGCCTGCCTCCTATGTATTTATTTATTTGTGAATAAACTGTGCTGGTGTCAGTTGACCGTTTCTTCTTCCTTCGCATGGACACAAAGCTCCCTCCCCTTCTCCAAAGAAGAACCCAGGAGAATTAAGAGAGTTTCTGGCAGGGAAAGTTCTGGCTTCAGCCCTCAAAGCACAAAGGCCCAGACCCTTTCCCCTTTGCCCTGGCTTAGCCTGTCCTATTCCAGGAAGGCCAGCCTGGAGCGGGAAGATGCTGTATGTGAGAGGGTGGTAGCAGTGGAGCCTGTCCCCCTTTTCCTTGAACCTGGTGGGAGGTGCATTAAAAGCAAAGTATCTGTGTAGAAAATACGTTTTCTTAGTACTTACTGTGCATCATCCGGTCCTTTACACATTTTATACCCAAATAACGATTTTACTGAGGGTCAGCACTCAGGGTCGGTATGAATTCAGAATCCCAAGTTCTCCCTGGTCAGGTTTTGCCAGCTCGGGGGTCTGAGAGGCCACCAGCTCCAAGGACTCAGTCCATGCATCCCAAGTCCTTATTCCCCTGTACTGGAGCTTTGTGGCCTGGACCTTGGGATTTTCTTATCTCCCTTCAACTCTCCTTTCTCTTCCAGGTGGGCTAGGGACATTAACATTTTATGAGTCAGTCCCGAGTTAACTGTGACCTCCCAGAGGCCTAGCTAGAGTGGAGAGGCTCATGGGGTTGCCTCCAAATCCACATAGCTGACCTGGAACCACACTCGTGTCTGCATTGCTGGGTTCAGATCAGGGATGCAGTGTATGGGGAAGAAGGAAGCCTTGACCCAGAAGGGGCCTGGCTTGGCTCAAGGGGTCTGGTAAGCAGTCAAGCCTTGTGGGGGAGTTGAGGTGAGGCTAGGGGATGTAGCCTCTGCCCAAGGGTCCCCCAGCCCTCTATGGATACCAAGTTCTCCCCTCCCTGCCAAGCAACTTTGAAACACAGGCCTTAGCATTTGTTTTTTATAGTAGCTTTATTGAGATATAGTTTACATACCATGAAATTCAACCTTATAATTCAGTGACTTTAGTATATTCGTAGTAATGCAACCATCACCACTGTCTAAATCGAGAACATTTTCATCACCGGGGAAAGAAACCCTGTGACCATTAGCAGGTGCTCCCCGTGACCCCACCCCCCACCCCCCACCCCTCTCCAGCCCAGGCATCTACCTTCTGTCTCCATAGATTGGCCGGTTCCGGACATTTTGTGTAACTGGAATCACACAATAGAGGCCTTTTGTGCCCTGCTTCTTTCATTTAACGTTTTCCGGGTTTATCCGTGTGGCCTAGGTGCATCAGTATTCCGTTTCTTTTTATTGCCCAGTGATACTCCACTGCACGGATATACCACGGTTTATCTGTTTATCCGTCGGTACGGATAGGTTTGTTCTGAAACCACCTCAGAGATCAGTTCCAGTGCTCGGGCCCAGGCCGGGAGGGGCAGGAATTCGGCGTGGCCGGGGGCACCGCTGTGACGTTCAGGCGTCCAGGCGCACGCACCCTGGCCGGCATTTGGCCGCACAGAGCGGGATCCAAAAGCAGAGGCCCTGCAGGGGGGCTGACCTCACACCTCCGCTGATCACCCCCTTTCCCACACCTCGCCCCTCATCTTGCTCTCCCCTCCCAGGACCCTAACTGGAGCAGAGCGAGAAGTCTTTTCCAGGGGCCCTACCCAGTTTAGAAAATCTGTTTGCATGGCAAAGGCCCTGTGGTTTCGGATGGGGAATTAAAGTTATTAGCAAGTCTTTTCACAGATAAGTGGGGCTCATCGGCCAGCGCCCTCCCCTGCGGAGAGCATTCTCCTCCCTCTCGGAGCCGGCGAGGCCCACTGTTTATCAGCACCTCGGTGTGAATTTTCATTAACACGTCTCTGCTAATAAGACGGAGGACGGCGGATGGGAAGGGGGCTCCTCCCACTTCTCCTGCGCCTGCGCCTGCGCCCGAGCCCCCTCGCTGGGCCGGCGCCGCCCGCCCCCGGGAGGAGGCCCTGTGTACGCGTCCCAAGGCCTACGTCAGTGAGCACCGTCCAGGTAGGTGACAGCGTGCGCTCGCTCGGTTCTCAGCACCTGTGACAAGTGGCCAGTTGGTGGGAGAGTTAAGGAAGGAAGAGGCTAGCCGACGCGCCGGAGCGGAGGGTGGGTGGCCGCTTTGGCTGGGGACCCGGATGTGAGTGCGGCGCCTGTGTGCCTCCCCCGGGGCGCACGGTTTAGGCGACAGCTGAACGCCGGCCTGTCTCTGGGACGGAGGCTAGGTGGTGGCACCTCACCCGGGGCCCTGCCAGGGTGCCCTGGCCTGGCGCGGCGGGGGCGCGTGCCTGCTGGAAGGCGGGAGCCGGAGCGTGGCGTGGGCACTGGGTGCCCCACGGGGCCGCTGGCCCGCGGCGCTGCGTCCTTCGGAAGAGCCGCTGTCCCGGCCGGCCGGGTCGGATGGGCAGAGCGGTTGGTTACCCGAAAGGCTTTCATTTCACCGTCTAACCTCAAGTCGCCGCAGGTGAGGCGGGCAGGTGTGTGCGCTTATACCTATTTAACAGATCGGGACACTAAAGCACAGAAAACAGGGCATTTTTCACAAAGCTAGTACCTGGCCGTTGGGACGGGGACAACGGTGGGCGGCAGTTGACCAGTCAGGTGTTTGGAACAGTCCTGGCGGGCAAGCGTGTATGTTGTGGGGGGGGGGGGGGGGGCGTAGGGGCTGGGGGTGTAAAATAAGGCCCCACTGCACCGTGGCCACCAGTGCCATTGCCGGCAGCGAACATTCTGCCTACTGAGCCTAGATGTTGCTCCCGCTGGGGAAACTGTACTGTGTAGGTGCTGGTTGGGCCAGGTTCTAAGGCGGGGCAGCTAAGCGGAAGGCCCTGTATTCAAGACATTGATTCAAGGACAGGCTGCAGGGGTCACAGTGTGGAAAGGGGGAGGTGGTCATGAGTTGTCTGCATGGGCCCGTCCTAAGGTCCTAGGCGTAGGACTGAGGGGGGGTCCCCTGCCTTGGGTGGGTGGCTGGTGCGTCTGCAGGAGGGCCAGCCCGGTGTCCCTCTGGCCACGCGGTACCAAATAAGCAGGTCCATCCAAAGGGCATGTGGATGTGCCAGGATTCTGCAAGGGCCTGGATCTGGAGAACCAGGTGGCCCCAGGCTGAGGAGGGAAGCTAGCCCTAACCGCTAAGCCCCGCTTACCCCGGAGTGAGGCCAGGAGCCCACCCTGACCCCCACATGTCATCCCTGCATTTGCACAACCCTAAGGGCCCTGCCTCCCAAATGTTGCGCCTTGGGTGCTCCTTCCACTCACACTGGTTCCAGCCTCCCCTGAGGAGACCCAGGTTTCTTGGTGCTTCTGAAGGGTCCCTTTGCCCAGTGGGCAAGCTCCTCTTTGGGGACCGCTGGCGCACCAGCCCCGAGTGGGGCTAGAGCCGTGGGTCCCCAGCTCAGCGCAGCTCAGGCCCCTTGCACCCATTCCCCGGGGCCTTGCCAGGCCCTCTGCCCTCCACCCTCCTCTCTTCCCCCTCCTCCCTCCCTTGGACCTGGCCTGTGAGGCTTCTTTCAAATGCCCCAGCTCCCCTCTCCCCTTCCTGCCCTCCCCACACACACTAGGAGATGGGGAGGTGGCTTGGTGTTGGCAACACGTGACTTTGGAGAGAGTGGACAGGGCCACCTCTGAGGTCTTGGCCAAGCTTAGCACCCCTCCTGCCTTCTTCCCCTGAGGTCTGGCATTTTTCTTTCTTCAGACAGTGCTCTCCCCTCCTTAGCTTCAGTGGGCACCCCCTCTGCATTGCTCCAGGGATGGGCACGTGACACAGGCCCGCACAGTCAGCACCGAGTGGTTCAGGCATGAGACCACATTCGGGCCAGTGAGAAGCAGGCTCCGGACTTTGCTGGAACCATCAAGAAAGGGACATTTGCGAATATACATTCTTCTCCAGTTCATATGGAACGTTCTCCAGAATAGATCACATACTGGGACACAAATCAGCCCTCAACAAGTACAAAAAGGTCGAGATCATACCGTGCATATTTTCAGACCACAACGCTGTGAAACTCGAAATCAACCACAAGAAAAAATTTGGAAAGATAACAAGTACTTGGAGACTAAAGAACATCCTACTAAAGAACAAATGGGCTAACCCAGAAGTTAAAGAGGAAATTAAAAAGTACATGGAAACCAATGAGAATGACAACACCACGGCCCAAAACCTCTGGGACACAGCAAAGGCAGTCATAAGAGGGAAGTATATAGCAATCCAGGCCTTCCTAAAGAAGGAAGAAAGGTCTCAGATATACAACCTAACCTTACACCTTAAAGAGCTGGAAAAAGAACAGCAAATAAACCCCAAACCAGCAGAAGACAGTAAATAATAAAGATTAGAGCAGAAATCAATGCTATTGAAACCAAAAAACCCAGTAGAACAGATCAATGAAACCAGAAGTTGGTTCTTTGAAAGAATTAACGAAAAATCACCCCCTAGCCAGATTGATCAAAAAGAAAAAGGAAGGGACCCAAATAAATAAAATGAAGAATGAAAGAGGAGAGATCACAACCAACACTGCAGAAATACAAACAATAATAAGAGAATATGGTGAGCAATTATATGCCAATAAAATGGGCAATCTGGAAGAAATGGACAAATTCCTAGAAACCTGTACACTACCAAAACTGAAACAGGGATAGAAAATTTGGACAGACCCATAACCAGTAAAGAAATTGAATTAGTAATCAAAAATTTCCCAAAAAACAAGAGTCCAGGACCAGATGGCTTTCCAGGGGAATTCTACCAAGCATTTAAATTTTTTTTTTTTCAATGTTTTTTAATTTATTTTTGGGACAGAGAGAGACAGAGCATGAACGGGGGAGGGGCAGAGAGAGAGGGAGACACAGAATCGGAAACAGGCTCCAGGCTCCGAGCCATCAGCCCAGAGCCTGACGCGGGGCTCGAACTCACGGACCGTGAGATCGTGACCTGGCTGAAGTCAGATGCTTAACCGACTGCGCCACCCAGGCGCCCCTCTACCAAGCATTTAAGAAAGAGTTAACACCTATTCTCTTGAAGCTGTTCCAAAAAATAGAAATGGAGGGAAAACTTCCAAACTCTTTCTATAAAATCAGCATTATCTTGATTCCAGAACCAAAGACCCCACGAAAAAGGAGAACTATAGACCAATTTCCTTGATGAACATGGATGCAAAAATCTTCAACAAGGTATTAGCCAACCAGATCAAACAATACATTAAAAAAAAATTACCATGACCAGGTGGGACTTATACCTGGGATGCAGGGCTGGTTCAATATCTGCAAAACAATTAACGTGATTCATCACATCAATAAAAGAAAGGACAAGAACCACATGATCCTCTCAATAGATGCAGAGAAAGCATTTGACAAAATACAGCATCCTTTCTTGATAAAAACCCTCAAGAAAGTAGGGAGAGAAGGATCATACCCCAAGATCATAAAAGCCATATATGAAAGACCCAACACGAATATCATCCTCAATGGGGAAAAACTGAGAGCTTTCCCCCTAAGTTCAGGAACAACACAGGGATGTCCACTCTCACCACTGTTATTCTACGTAGTATTGGAAGTCTTAGCCTCAACAATCAGACAACACAAAGGAATAAAAGGCATCCAAATCAGTCAGGAGGAAGTCAAACTTTCACTCTTGGCAGATGACATGATACTCTATATGGAAAACCCTAAAGATTCCACCAAAAAACTGCTAGAACTGATCCATGAATTCAGCAAAGTTGCAGGATATAAAACCAATGCACAGAAATCAGTTGCATTCCTATACACCAACAAGGAAGCAACTGAAAGAGAAATCAAGGAATCAATCCCATTTATAATTGCACCAACACCTGTAAAATACCTAAGAATAAATCTAACCAAACAGGTGAAAAATCTATACACTGAAAACTATAGAAAGCTTATGAAAGCAATTGAAGAAGACACACACACACAAAGGAAAAAATATTCCATGCTCCTGGATAGGAAGAACAAATATTGTTAAAATGTCAGTACTACCCAAAGCAATCTACATATTCAATGCAATCCCTATCAAAATAATACCAGCATTCTTCACAGTGCTAGAACAATCCTGAAATTTGTGTGGAACCAGAAAAGACCCTGAATAGCCAAAGCAATCTGGAAAAAGAAAACCAAAAAAGGAGGCATCACAATCCCAGACTTCAAGCTGTATGACACTTTTTTTTTATTGTTTATTTATTTTTGACAGAGTGTGAGCAGGGTAGAGGCAGAGAGAGAGAGAGGGAGGGAGAGAATATGAATCAGGCTCCAGGCTCTGAGCTGTCAGCACAGAGCCTGATGCGGGGCTTGAACTCATGAACCGGGAGATAATGACCTGAGCCAAAGTCGACGCTTAACCGACTGAGCCACCCAGGCGCCCCTCAAGCTGTATTACAAAGCTGTAATCATCAAGACAGTACGGTACCGGCACAAAAACAGACACTCAGATCAAAGGAACAGAATAGAGAACACAGAAATGGACCCGTAGATGTATTGCCAATTAATCTTTGACAAAGCAGGAAAGAATATCCAATGGAGTAAAGACAGTCTCTTCAAGTGGTGCTGGGAAAACTGGGCAGTGACATGCAGAAGAATGAACCTGGACCACTTTCTTATACCATACACAAAAATAAACTCAAAATAGATGAAAGACCTCAATGTAAGATGGGAAGCCATCAAAATCCTCAAGGAGAAAGCAGGCAAAAACCTCTTTGACCTCAGCCACAGCAACTTCTTACTCAACACATCTCTGGAGGCAAGGGAAACAAAAGCAAAAATGAACTATTGGAACTTTTTATCGAGATAAAAAGCTTCTGCACAGTGAAGGAAACAATCAGCAAAACTAAAAGGCAACCAACGGAATGGGAGAAGATATTTGCAAATGACATATCAGATAAAGGGTTAGTATCCAAAATGTATAAAGAACCTATCAAACTCCACACCCAAAAAACAAGTAATCCAGGGAAGAAATGGGCAAAAGACATGAATAGACACTTCTCCAAAGAAGACATCCAGATGGTCAACCGACACATGAAAAAATGCTCAACATCACTCATCATCAGGGAAATACAAGTCAAAAGCACAATGAGATACCACCTGACACCTGTCAGAATGGCTCACATGAACAACTCAGGCAACAACAGATGTTGGCGAGGATGTGGAGAAAGATGATCCCTTTTGCATTGTTGGTGGGAAGGCAAGCTGGTGCAGCCACTCTGGAAAACAGTATGGAGGTTCCTCAAAAAGCTAAAAATAGAACTACCCTATGACCCGGCAATTGCACTACTAGGCATTTATCCAAGGGATACAGGTGTGCTGTTTTTTTTTATTATTTTTTTTTAATGTTTATTTATTTTTGAGACAGACAGAGCATGAGCAGGGAAGGGGCAGAGAGAGAGGGAGACACAGAATGTGAAGCAGGCTCCAGGCTCTGAGCTGTCAGCACAGAGCCCGACGCGGGGCTCGAACTCACGAACTGTGAGATCATGACCTGAGCCGAAGTCAGACGCTTAACTGACTGAGCCACCCAGGCACCCCCAGGGGTGCTGTTTTGAAGAGGCACATGCACCCAATATTTATAGCAGCACTTCGACAATAGCCAAAGTATGGAAAGAACCCAAATGTCCATCGATGGACTAATGGATAAAGAAGATTTATATTTACATATATATAATTTATATATATATAATTTATATACATATATATATAATGGAGTATTACTCGGCAATCAAAAAGAATGAAATCTTGCCATTTGCAACTATGTGGATGGAACTAGAGGGTATCATGCTAAGCGAAATTAGAGAAAGACAAATATCATAGAACTTCACTCATATGAGGACTTTAAGACACAGAACAGATGAACATAAGGGAAGCAAAAATAATATAAAAACAGGGAGGGGGACAACACATAAGAGACTTAAATATGGAGAACAAACAGAGGGTTACTGGAGGGGGTGTGGGAGGGGGGATGGGCTAAATGGGTAAAGGAATCTATTCCTGAAATTATTGTTGCACTATATGCTAACTAACTTGGATGTAAATTTAAAAAATAAATACAATAAAACATTTTTAAAAATTAAAATAAATAAACTTTAAAAAAGTAAAAAATAAAAGAAAGGGACACTCGCTGTGGGTCCTGTTGGCAGTCATGTTGCCACCCAAGCAAAGGGCATCAAAACAGAGATGGAGAGAGATTCCTGTTGTTACTCAGCACCTGGACCCGGCTCACCAGAAAGCATTACGTTCTACATTACGTGAGCCAACCCTGAAGTTCGTTTGAGAGCTGGGTCTCTGACACTTGATGTTGGAAAAGCCCATTAGGTCTTGATACGGGCTGTTCTGAGCAGTGACCTGAGCCTCCATTTTCCTTCTGTACAACAGGGATAATGATCATCTGTACATCTCACAAGGTGTACTTGTAAAGCAGACACATCACAGCAGGTGCCCCATCAGTGTTAGTCCTCTGTTACATTTAGGGGGTGTGCGAGGCCAAGGCCATCATCCTGAGTTTTCCTCCCTCATCTCAAAAGGGAGTCAGTGCCTGCTGTTTAGAGGAACAGGACCCGTTGGTGTAAAGGTTATTTTTGCTGCTGTTTCTGTTTCCACGGGCAGGAGAGTGAGGGGCGGAGCGCCTCAGGTGGGAACCTCTTCATCCAGGGACGTGCTGCCGGTCAGTACCAGCGCCGTGAAGGAGGGATCAGGACAGTGAGGAGCATGTGTGTCCCAAGGGAGGAGATGGATGGGGACACAAAAGGAGATGCCTGTCACCAACCCCGCGTGCAGTTGACCACGGGGAGGCTGTGACATGTCAACCACCTGCAGTTCTCAGAGACACCACACGGTGTCCTCGGAGAGGCAGGCATAGGCCTTGAGCTGCGGGGACCCCTCCAGCCGGTTTTCCTGGGAAGGGCAGTTTCCAGAAAAGAGAGGCACCTCTCTGCCCTCATCCTGTCCCCCAGCCACCCCACCCCGAAGCATCCCCCCACCCCAGGGTCCCAGGCCACAGTTCCTGCCTGCCACCTTGCCTCTCAGACCTGTGTGACCCCAGGCGGTCACCCAACCTCTGATCCTCCTCAGCCTCTCAGAAGCAATTCCAGGAAGGTTGTGTATGAGCCAACTCAGAGAGGGAGAGGAAGTGGGCGGGGAGAAAGAGGGCCACATAGCAGCTGGGGTGGCCTGGGGTCTTGGTCATTTGAGCAAAGTGGCTCTCCTGGGCTTAGAAGGCGAGGGTCCCTCACACAGCCTAGGACTGGGCCTTGCTGGGGTCTGGACTGGGTGGGAACAAAAGGACACACACCACAGCGACTTTGGAGTCTGGAAACAATAGCACTGTTTATTGGGGTGACATCTGCCCACCCGAGGGCTCTGACAAGCGGCCTAGGGTTGGAGGCTCCCCAGATCATCCCTCTCCCCTTGCTGAGGTCCCAGACTGCCCGTCTAGGCCCCTGGGGGCCTCTGTCACCTTGTCTCTTGGCCTCGGAGCGTCCTGAGGCGAAGCCTGCCTGCCGCCAACCTTGCAGAGAGCCCAGTCACTTCCTGGAGGTCTCTCTCTGGAGAAGCAGGGAGTAGCTGCGAAGCCGGGTCCAGTGCTCCTCCTCTTTCACCTTCTTCTCCAGCTTCTGGAACCTGTAGGCCACACAGGTGGAGATGAGAGGAAGCCGTTTGTGCCTCGTCACCCCCCTGCCGCCCGGCTCCAAGGTCCCCGGGGCAGACCTTGACCGCCCCGTGCTAATCTAAGAGCCTCTCCGAGTGGCTCGTCTGCGGCACGACTGTGTCCTCGGGGCTCCACCTGGTGCACGGCCAGTACTTGAAACACCTTTACTGCGTGACGATGGGGCCTGCGTGCTGCGGGAGGCGCCCCACGGAAGGCGCGGTACCACGGGGACTCACGGCCTGTGCGCGTGGACCGTTAGCCACGTCCGAATGCCCACACCTCCAGGGAGTAGACGCCGCTAGAGCATCGAGTGTCGCCGGCTAGACTCCCAAGACCCGACCTTGACTGCCCACCTGCTCAAACTCACCGACCTTTGTCCCACATTCTTCCTTAAATTCTTCTTTCCAGCTTCTCTCTTAACTCAGGCAAAAGACCCGAAGGGCATAACATCCCGAGAAGGAAACCAGAACCGCCCCCGCCGGCAATAACGACTGACAGCCCAGACAGAGTTCTGGAGGCCCGGCCAACCAGACCAGTCTGAACTTAACCGCCGGCTCACGCCTGCGCACACGGGACCGTGCAGTGACCCAGGGAGGGACCAGCGGTTACCTTTGCCTCATCATAATACTAAAATCTGCACCGAGGGGGGGCTCGTCTCATTTACGTGACATACAAAGCATATGTGTAGACGTGTTTCCTTAGGGCGCGTGCAGGACCTCATGCCCACCTCTGCGTACAGTGACAAGGCTTCCCTAACCCTCAGTTTCAGGAACCCACCCGCCCCTGCTCTGAGAGTCACGGCTTTTGAAAGTTATTCCCGGTGATATCCTTATCCACTGCGAATAAAGTTTCCCTTGTGCCACAATTCACCTGCTGTAGTTTGTCTGTGTGACTCACCACGGAGTGAACTCCCACTGGTTTAGTTACGCTAGTGACAGGCAAGGGTGCAAGTGCGGGAAAGATCCAAGTGGCTGAAACAGCCCTGCTTCCCCCCCACCCCAGCTCCATCAGGGTGACAGGGGGGAAGGACGTTTGTAATTTGAGGCGTTTTAAGTGCCACAGAGGTCGAATGGAGGGAGGCGGGAGGGATCCATCCACCTTGCCTGGGGAGCTCCTGGAAGAGAAGACCCTCGAGTTGGGTCTTTTACAAGATGTTAATTTTTTTTTTCAACGTTTTTTTTTTTTTATTTATTTATTTTTATTTTTGGGACAGAGAGAGACAGAGCATGAACAGGGGAGGGGCAGAGAGAGAGGGAGACACACAAGCGGAAACAGGCTCCAGGCTCTGAGCCATCAGCCCAGAGCCTGACGCGGGGCTCGAACTCACGGACCGCGAGATCGTGACCTGGCTGAAGTCGGACGCTCAACCGACTGCGCCACCCAGGCGCCCCAATTTAAGTAACAAATAAATGCGCATTCAGTACAGGAAAAGCAGGGCAGCCCAGGATTCACCCCTCATTCTGCCTGTGCGGAGATGGCCGGAGATGGCCGCTGTGGGGGGGGGGGGGGGAGGGGGGAGGAAGCCTACCTTCTGGGGAAGGGGTGCCCCTGCTGTCTGGGTTTCTGCCTTGGGTGCCTGAGGGCACAGAGGATGTTAAACCACTTAGGGCAAGCAGGAGGAGGGCTACTTCCGGGGAGAAAGACCATGGTTGCAGCTTTGGATTTTTGAGGCTCTACCTGCCAAGGAACATCCACGTGGAGATATATCTGATACTCGATGCATGAAAACATTTGTATTTTATTTTATTAAAAAAAATTTCTTAATGTTTGTTTATTTTTGAGAGAGAGAGAGAGACAGCATAGGTGGGGAAGGAGCAGAGAGAGAGGGAGACACAGAATGCGAAGCAGGCTCCAGGCTCCGAGCTGTCAGCACAGAGCCCAACGTGGGGCTCAAACCCATGGGCTGTGAGATCGTGACCTGAGCTGAAGTTGGACGCTCAACTCACTGAGCCACCAGACGCCCCTAAAATATTTAACTTGAAAAAGTACTCTATACTTTGCTTAAAAAAAAAAAAATGGAAGAATACAAGTGGGTATACAATTAGAAGCAATTTCCTTCTCTCCTCAGATCCTTATTTTCTGTTCCCGAAGCAATGGTAATTAATGGCTCCTTGTAAATCCTTGGAAATTGCGTATACACATACAAGCGTAGACATGTGTATAATCTTTTTTTTTTAATGGAAGTGTGCCATGCACTGTTGTGCATCCTGCTGTTTGCAATGAAACCGTATCCCAGAAATTGCTTCCAGGAGGCACTCCCAGATCTGCCACAGTCTTTTTCCCCTATTGGTGACACTTGGGGTTTCCACTCTTTTGCTAATGCTGTCCAGGCTGCAATGAAGTCTTTGCCTGCGTGTGAGAGCGATGGGCAGGGAGGAGGAAAAGCGTGTGCATGTTACAAACTCGGGCTTTGAACCCACACTGCTTGTGCTCAAACCCAGCTCCTTTGCTTACAAGTTGGTGACCTGGGGCAGGTGGCACGACCTCATCAGCCTCAGCTTTCTGGCTGTGCAGTGGGGAAATAATAGTAAAAAATAAGATGATGCCTGCAAAGCACTTAGCATAGCCCTGGCACACAGTAGGTGCTCAGTAAAGTTAATTATAATAATATTTCTGCTGATAAATAAGTGGGTGTGAAATTTTGGGGTCAGGAGGTCAAAACAACATGGATTCAATAAGGGACCATCCAGGAGCGCTCAGCTGGCTCAGGTGGTGGAGCGTGCGACTCTTGATCTCTCAGGGTTGTGAGTTCAAGCCCCATATTAAGTGTGAGATTACTTAAAATCTTTAGGGAGGCACCTGGCTGGCTCAGTCGGTGGAACGTGTGACTCTTTTTTTAAGTTTATTTATTTGTTTTGAGAGAGAGAGAGGGAGACCACAAGCAAGCGAGAGGCAAGAGAGAGAGGGATGGAGAATCCCAGGCAGGCCCTGCACTGTCAGGTTGGACCCCAACACGGGGCTCGAACCCATGAACTGTGAGATGATGATCCGAGCCGGAAACCAAGAGTTGGATGCTCAACCGACTGAGCCACCCAGGTGCCCTGGAGACTGTAACTTCTCGATCTAGGGTTTGTGAGTTTGAGCCCCACGTTGGGTATAGAGATTGCTTCAAAAAAAAAAAAAAAAAAAAAAAGAGCAACCGTCCAAGAGGCAGCTGGATAGATGGAACTAGGGCAAGTTTTATTTATTTATTTATTTATTTATTTATTTTTTAATTTTTTTTCAACGTTTTTTATTTATTTTTGGGACAGAGAGAGACAGAGCATGAACGGGGGAGGGGCAGAGAGAGAGGGAGACACAGAATCGGAAACAGGCTCCAGGCTCCGAGCCATCAGCCCAGAGCCCGACGCGGGGCTCGAACTCACGGACCGTGAGATCGTGACCTGGCTGAAGTCAGACGCTTAACCGACTGCGCCACCCAGGCGCCCCAAGAACTAGGGCAAGTTTTAAAAGGAAGCCTGAAAATAAAGTCATCCGTGTGTTCAAGACAACATGGATGACGTTCAGAATATAATGCTGGCGGGGAGAAGGCCTTTCTCGATGATCTCGTGGTAAAGATGCTCAGCCTGGTTAACACTTCCAGCGTGTGCCAGGCCACGTCCTATGCGGAGATGCAGCTGTCACCCACTTTACACACGGAGACGCTGAGGACTGCCCCGTCGCACAGCTAGAGCCCCCTGTCTGTGTCCTCGTCATACTGTAGAGCTTGCACCCCGAATTTGAGGCCCTTTACACCTGCCCCTCAGCGAAGCCTAAGGGAGAAGGCGGAAAAGTCCAGCTACTGGACACTTGAAACTTCTGTCTGGCTGGGTGAGCAACTCCAAATACTCCTCCCCAAAGACAAACCGGGAAAAATTATTCACAGCACATTGACAAAGAACTCTTAAAATCAAAAGAAAATGAATTCACGCATAGGAAACAGATCCAGGGCAAGCCAGGGAAGGAGTGAGGGAAATGTACAGTATATATAACAGAAAGATGCTCAGTGTCCT
The DNA here is from genome assembly GCF_028018385.1 of Neofelis nebulosa. Lineage (NCBI taxonomy): Eukaryota > Metazoa > Chordata > Mammalia > Carnivora > Felidae > Neofelis > Neofelis nebulosa. The sequence goes on from NC_080788.1 coordinate 6,409,746, forward strand.
TCGTTCCCTAATTAAAATAGCCATGAGCCGTCAGTTCCTGCCTGCCCAGCCCCTGGCCCAGAGGGCCAGGTGCCCTGTGGACCCAGAAGCCCGCCTTCTGGCAGACAGGTGGGTGGTTGAACCCGAATCTTGCTTGGCTTTGTATTCCATAAGGAATAAAGGGAGAGAGAGACAGAGAGAGGAAGGGGCACTCTGTCTGCTTCCTGGTGTCCAGAAATTTCTGTCTTGTGATCAAGTTTGACCTAGCCAGGGATGGCAGAACTCGAACGTGGAAACGGTGCCTGGAGCCCCAAGTTGCACGGGAGCAGAAGCCAGGCCTTGGGGTGGGGGGGTGGGGATGCATATTTGCGGCTAGCTGGCCTCCTTTTAAAGCCCCAAAGGCAGGTTCCCTTTCACACTGGCTATTTATAAAAGTCCCAGGGGCAGGTTTTGCAAAAACATTTTGGACAGATGATTGCAAGCTTGAAACTCTGAGTCGATTGCCACATAACCCACTGCCTTGACGTTTCACCTAGTTTTAGGGCCAATGGAAGCGGTTTCAGACACGAGGAGTAAAGAGGGAAAAACAAGATGAGATTAAAACCTTTGGGACATGTATAGATATGTGGGATAAACAACAATAGGAAAATGTTAATGGCAGAATCTAGGTTGTGGGTATATGGATGTTCAGTGACTTTTTTTTTTTCAAAACTGCTGTATGTTTGAAAATTTTCAAAATAAAATGTTGGAGCGAGGGTGGGGGGGGGGGTGGAGGGCTACTTTTGGGAAAGTCCCAGATAGCAGACCTCAGAGCAAGTAGAACAGGAAAAGCCTTCTTTAAATCAGTTTTTCCCAATTTATTGCTGGGACCCAATCTGGAAAATGGGTTGCCACAAGGGATATAATTGAAACACTGTGATCAGGCCGAAGTAAAAGTTCCTTCAAGCTGGGCTGGCCCCAACCACACGATGCGACCCCTCCCAGCTCCTGCTGGGTCCCAGGACCCAGTGACAACTTCCCTGAGCTTTTCTGTTCCCAAGCTCCCATGGTTTGGGTCAGCCCCAGGCCCTGCCCCTGGCCACCCCCCCCCCCCCTCAGCCCCCCGCCCCCACCTGATCAGCCCCAAGGACTCCAGCACTCTTCCCTGACAAGCTTCCCTGGGAGGGCAGTCCTCTCCACCCCCTCCTGGCTATGGGGGCCACCCCAGGGAGGGGCTCAGGCATGACACCTGAGAGCTAAGCTCTGCCGACAGGGAGGAAAGACGTTGGAAAAGTAGTAGAGTGAGTCCCATTCCTACAGGAACACAGACTGGAGGGGGCAGGGTGGAAAGGACCATCTTTACAGAGCAGGCCCGAGCACAGGGGAGTGGAGAAATGCCCTGCAGACACATCCTTTCCACAGAAAATGACATCGGCATATTTATAAGGAAGGTTTTCTTAAAATTAAAAAAGAATTAAGTGATATTCTGGAGTGACAGAAAGCCAGATTTAAAAGTTGAACTCGGAACGTGACCTCAACTTAGTGAAAACACCAAAGGGAAAACCAGAAGGAAATGCACTGACATATTAACAGCAGGGCTAGGGTTTGGTGATGGTCATGGGTGGTTTACATTTTCTTTTCTGCGCTGTCCTGTTTTCCAGATTTCTACAAGTGCGTGTATAACTTCTATCAGAAATAATAACTTTTTTTTTTTTTTTTTTTACAACGGGGAAGTGCTCCGTTATGGTCGTAGTGTGCTTGAAGCAGATTTCAGGGGCTGAGTGGGGCTCTGCAGGTGTCCGAGTACCGATCTCCACTCATAAATTGGTTGAGGGTTGGAAATGTCAGTCAGGGACTGAGGGCGGCCTGAGTTGGCCGGGCCCCTTGCTGCCAGGCAGGAGGTGAGCCACCCGGCGCTGGACATGTCGGTCCAGCCTCACCCTTTCCAGGCCAGTAAAAGAGGGCGTTAAACTGCGAGGCAGAAATGGAAACAGTCTCCTTAAACACGGAGTTCACTAGGCCTCATCAGGAAAGAGCTCCGGAAACTCCACACCATGACCCAGGAGTACAACCTCACCATAGCTATGACCTAAACTCGTACTCTTGACTTTTTTTTTAACCAGTTTTTAAAATTTTCCAAGAGAATGTTTTGTTTTGTTTTGTTTTGGTAGGAAAGCTGCAAATAGGGAAAATACAAAAAAAAAAAAAAAATCACATACATCATCACCCAAATAGAACTCCTGTTGGGGCGCCTGGGTGGCGCAGTCGGTTAAGCGTCCGACTTCAGCCAGGTCACGATCTCGCGGTCCGTGAGTTCGAGCCCCGCGTCGGGCTCCGGGCTGATGGCTCGGAGCCTGGAGCCTGTTTCCGATTCTGTGTCTCCCTCTCTCTCTGCTCCTCCCCCGTTCATGCTCTGTCTCTCTCTGTCCCAAAAATAAATAAAAAACGTTGGAAAAAAAAAAAAAAAAATTTAAAAAAAAAAAAAAAAAAAAAGAACTCCTGTTATATTGGTGTACACATTTCCAGACTTCTCTCAAAATCAGGATTATACTGTAAACGGTATTTCATAACCTCTCTCCATCTTTTGTTTGGAAAAATTTCAAACCTGGGGCACCTGGGTGGCTCGGTCGGTCAAGCGTCCGACTTCAGCTCAGGTCATGATCTCACAGTTCATGGGTTCGAGCCCCACGTTGGGCTCTGTGCTAATGGCTTGGAGCCTGGTGCCTGCTTCGGATTCTGTGTCTCGCTCTCTCTCTGCCCCTCCCTCACTTGCACTCTGTCTCTCAAAAATGAATTTAAACGTTTAAAAAATTTTTTTTAAAAAGAAAAATTTCGGGGCGCCTGGGTGGCTCAGTTGGTTGAGCGACCAACTTCGGCTCAGGTCACAATCTCGCAGTCCGTGAGTTCGAGCCCCGCATCAGGCTCTGTGCTGACAGCTCGGAGCCTGGAGCCTGTTTCGGATTCTGTGTCTCCCTCTCTCTCTGACCCTCCCCCGTTCATGCTCTGTCTCTCTCTGTCTCAAAAATAAATAAACGTTAAAAAAAAAATTAAAAAAAAAAATTTCAAACCTACATGAAAGTTGCAAGCAGTACAGTGAACCTGCACCTGTGGTCACCGATGGTGAACATTTTGCCTGGCTGTCTGTCTGTCTCTTTCTGTGAGTATTTTCCTGGGTTTCACTGGTTGTTAACATTTTCTCTTCCTCTCTCTAAATGTTTTCCTGGTCTGTGCTTCAAAGTAAGCTGCAGACATCACGATGCCTCACCCTTCAATTCTTCAGCTGTGTCTCCTCAGAATAAGTCAAGCCGTCAAGGGTCAAAGCAAGAAACTGCCATGTAAAGAACAGCCAAACGCTCTTGGTTAATCTTTAATCAGGGGAAATGCCCAGTGACCCCTCCTTCACTGTCCTCCCCCCGAGACCCACAGACAATCTGCCTCTCCTGATGAATGGGCTGCCTCCTTCCAGGAGATATTGAAAGCCAAACCATTTGTCCAGACGACGGTTAAAGCCAAGGGGGCTTGGACCAGGGGCTGGCGACCAGTTTGTATAAAGGGCCAGATAGTAAATGAGGCGGGCTTTATGGGTCGTGTGGTCTCTGTCACCACTGTTCAAGTCTGCTGTTGTAGCACACAAGCAGCCATGATGAGACATAGCAAATGGGCCGAACCTGGCCCATGACTTAAGCCCTTGTCTCCCATGACTGGTGTCTGATCACCCAAATACAGTTTTACAAAACCAAAGAATCCAGAAAGCAGGAGGACAAGACAGTCTTGATGAGGAGAAAATAGCGACTGGCAGGCAGTCCTTCTTTACCAGCCTGAATCCGGGGCTCCCTTTCCTGCCAACCCAAACGGGAAATTGGAGTGTGGCTCACGGGCTACAATATGGCGGGGTCCCCCACGGAAGGGGCAGTCGAAATGCCGGACGGATCTGACCATCGAACACACTCCGCTAATCCTCAACCCAGAGACAACCCCAGGAGCAGGGATGGGAAACAGACCCGGGACTCTACCTCTCCTGGAGGAAACTCTCGCATCTTTTCTCCAAGGGCAGCACCTGGGCGAAGGCCATGCTATCGGTCATGTCCGCTTGAGGAATGGTGCAAAGGTTGCAGATGTTTTCCAGGAGCGGGTAGGCCTCAAGATTAAAACAGAAAATAGAATTCTGGATGTCCTTGGCGTCGTCGGATTCAATTTCGTCAGGATGGTCTCCTGAGATGAAACAAAACACAGCGATCTGTAGAGGGATGACCTTCTCTGTGGGCTGGGTGGGCAGCTGGGGGCAGCTCTCTGCTGGTAAAGGCTGGGCTGTCAGGGCTGAGCTGTGAGGGGCTCCCTTGAAGGGGGTCGCAGGAGTCTCTCTGGAATCCTGTGTTTTAGCTAAGTGCCTCGTGAGGGGCTAAGCAGCAGTGTCCTTTTGGCCTGTGGCGCAGGGTTGAAGAGCAGGGAAGAGATTGGGGGCATCACCCCGTGCTTTGGGAAGGGAGGGAGAAGGTCAGGCAAATAGCAGCCCCCAGAGCCCCCCTCCCATACCTCGGAGCAGGAAACACGGGCGGTGCAAAGACACGACAAACATAGGCGTCCAGGGCACTGCCAGATGGTAGGTTCTGGGTGGAGCAAAGGCACAGATGATCTGGGGCTTGGCCACGTCCATGAGCTGCACAGAGCCATTCCTGGAAAAGGTCAGCACCTGGGAACCAAAGGGATGGCAACGGGGACTTCTCTGTCACCCCCGTTTGGAATAAGAGAGGCAGCTGGACATCCAGGCCAGCAACAGAGAGAACGGATTTGCTCGGGGAGCAGAGAAACATGTGTGTTTACTTCTCCGGTGTCCCCAGTAGCAACAGGCCCTTTTCCAGGTGCCGTGTCTGATGCTGGGTGGCGCTCCCCACTCCTGCCCAGGCTTCTCTTCTGGCTCACCAGCATCCCTGTCCGGGAGCTGGCCCTCCACGTGGCCGGACGCAGTGCGGCCCTCTGCACACGTATGCTTTCCTCCCCATCCTCGGAGACCCCGCTCCATCCCATGGCCCTTCCTGGCCCGGGTTCGGAGGCCGGCCTCTCTCCTGCCTGGCTCCTTCCTCCCTGTAGGTGAACCTGTTAGATGCGCCTGATCGAATCGTCCTCCAGCTGCCACACCACCTCCCCGCCCCTCACACTCCGACACCTGAGAGTGCGTCCTCACCTTCTCTGCCCCGTCCTGTCACTTCCTCCCGAAAGCAGCCCCCCGCCCCCACTGACTTCTGCAGGCTGAGGTGGTGACCCCTGTCTCTGTTCTGTGGCATCCAGGGCCCAGCGCATCACAGCCTCTCTCGTCTTCCAGGGCAGCTGCGCGGTGATTCGTCTGTCTTCCTAGCTGAACCGTGCGATCTGCGAGGGCGGCGGCTTGCTCTTTCGTCCCTGTGCGCCCCAAAGCTAGTCTAGTGCCTCGCGCTTGACAGGCCTTCAACAAACAGTCTTTGAAGGGAAAACGAACATGCTTGCTGAAGAGGAGTGAGGGGCGTGAGGAACCTACCATGCCAGGTAAGGCTGGGACTGGGGCCACTGCACAGATGGCTTCGTCCAGGTACTTTACCGGCCTGTGGGGAACCAGACACATAGACATTCGTCCTGGAAGGAGTTAAGGCTGTGCTATCCTCTCCTGGCACGCATCTAGGAGACACTTTTGTGAATAAGCATCGGGAGACATGTCAGAGATGGTTCATAGTAGCAGACGCGGGGAACAGTCGCATTACCCGCTGGTAGGAGAATGCCTTGCTGTGATATATTTATTATACGATGGGATGCAGTAGAGCCGGGAAGATACAGACCCGGTGCTGCATTCACCAACATGTGCGACTCTCCTGAACAAGGCTGCAGAGCAAGTTACGGAATAAACAGCCCCGAGAAACAAGCTGGAGGATACAGAGCATGGGAGTCCCTTTACGAATTTCCCAAATAGGCACAGCTAAACAATGCATTACTTGGAGATGCGTGTGGCTAATTCTTACAGGAAAGTGAAGGAATGGATGATGAATTTTGGAAAATGACACAGTCGATTGAAAAAGAAATCGGCCGTGATATTTGGCAGCGTCTCCCATCAAATGGTGGAGTCAGTTTCTCCACTGCCTGACTGCGGGTGTGGCCACATGACATGCTTCGTCCACTGTGACGTGAGCAGAAGCTTGGAGAGTGTACGTTGCGGTTGCCCTCGCTTGCTGAGGGGACCCCTTAGGCTGTGGGGTGATGGAGGCTGAGACGGCCCGCAGGAGCCACCACAGGGAAGAGAACCACGTGTCCTGGCCAACGGCCACCCAACTGCCACCTATGCAAGTGAGGCTGTGCCAGACCATCCGGCCCCCAGCCCAGCTGCCAGAGCCTAAGCAAGGCCAGTGGAAGAACTGGCCCAAATTGCTGGTCTGCGAGATCAGGGGCTACACATTGACTTGTTTTCTGAAGCCATTAAGTTGTGGAATGGTTTGTTATATACAGCGACGATTACTAAGGGGGTCACCTCTGGAGAGGAGAGAAGGGTGTGACCAGGGACAAGCACACAGCCTTAACTGAATTGGAGATGATCTATTTCTTTTTTTTAATGTTTGTTTATTTTTGAGAGAGGGAGAGAGTGAGAAAGAGAGAGAGAGAGAGAGAGAGAGAGAGAGAGAGGCAGAGAGGGGGGAAGAGAGAATCCCAAGCAGGCTTTGCACTGTCAAAGCAGAGCCCAATGCAGGGCTCGAACCCATGAACTTGAGATCATGACCCGAGCCGAAACCAAGAGTTGGATGCTTAACCAACTGAGCCACCCAGGCGCCCCGGAGATGATCTATTTCTGAAGGTTCATGATGGGTACAGGGGAGTTTCTCCCTCCCTCTCTCCCACTGCCCACTCTCTGTCTCTCTCTCTCTCTGTATATATATAAACACCCAAATACATAAACACATACATATATACTATACATAGTGTATATATAGCTATATCCTAAATATACACATGTATATATTGTATAGCTCATTTGCATGCATGAAGTATTTTCGTAACTTCAGAAAGAGACTCTTGAGACAATTTAAAAAAGAAAGAAAGCCTCGAGGAAACTGATAAAAGGCGATTTTGGTAGAAATGACAAATGACGTGAAAGCTGTCATTTGTGCTGTCGCACAATTTTGTGAGACAAGTTTTACACGTGCACATAAAAAAGACGGTGGGGACTTGGGAGCTCACAGGGAGGGTGTTGACTACAGAGCCAGTGGACTCCAGCTGGGGAGCTGGTCACTTTCGGCTGGCCGGTCATTTGCCCCGTCCTGCGCTCAAGCCACTGACCTCTCAACCAGCACACTGATGGTGGGTTCTTGGGTCCCCCTGGCTGTCACCAGATGGACAGAAGAATCTGTGCACAGCACCACACATTTCATGTGGGATTTCAAGGGCCCCTCAGGATACACGTTCTGTCCCTGGTGGACTAAGTAGTATTTGAGGAAGTGAACACTCTGGCAGGAACATCCCTTGGGAAGAGCGATGACCCCAAGAGGGAAACCTGGAAAAACAATGGCACAGGCAGGTCAGTGAAAGGGGGAGGGCTGATGCAGCCTGGGCGCAGGGTCTGTGACCAACAGGCACATGAGGGGTGTGAAGGCAAGATCCGGCAATGAGAGCCTTCTGGAAGTGAAGCCAGAAAACCCCAGTGCCCAGTGGGAGAGAAGAGCCCCCCCTTCTAAGTATGGAGGGGGTGGGGGACGGGGAAGAGCCCCGGGGAGGGGGCCAGAGTCAGTGCTGGGACAGAAGGGACAGTGCCCTGCCAGGTACGGAACCACAGCTGACCGTGGTGGGTCAAGGTATACCAGAGAGAAGGTGGTTCTCTGAGAAGGGCTTTTTTATGAGAAGGGTGTATATGTGTGTAGTCAAACGATATCCAGGATGTATCAGTATCCGGACAAATGAAAACAACCTATTGAGCAAGTGAATGTGAAATTATGAGCATTGTTCAGCCCTTTAAGTATCTTTCACTCTTGTAAGAAGACTGGGTGAGGAACCAAAATTCAAGAGGGCGCGTAGGGATGTTTATCTCCCCACCATGTGGGCCGAGTGCCGGCTAAACGGAAACCACCACTGAATCCTTCAGATGGAAACAGCCAAGGGAGGAAGGCACCTCACTGACCTGACAGAAGGCTCCTCGAGATGGCCAGTAGACAGGGCACTCTCTCTGGTTCTCACCAGCGCGCTGGCTGGGAAGGCTGCCCACCTCTACTCTCAGAGGAAACACCCATCCAATTGTACAATGACAAACCCAGCGATTCAGTCATCACTTCTAAAAGAGTTTGGTCAGAGGGAGCCTTTCCCTCAGAGGCTGGTTGATCGACTTAGGGAAATTAGACACCACGGATTTTCTGCACCTGCAGAGCTGGACCCGGGATCCTGGGACTCCAGGACTCTAGCAAGGTGCCACCCACCCAGCATGGCTACTGGTCTTGCACTGGCCACCGTACAGGTCTCTTAGCTTCAATAGCAGTGGGCTTCCTGCTGACCGCGGTGGGGGTGGGAGAGCAGGAAGACTTAGTTTGAGAACTTGGGGGCGGGTGGGGGAGGGCCAGGGCTGCCCTACCGTCACATCCTGTGCTGGGAGACACCTCCTCCCTGGAGTGTGATAATGAGGTAACTAACAGTCTTACTTCCAGGACCCGCTCCAGTGCGGGGCACGGGGCGAGCGCTCAACCAGTACACGGGGATTGGGAAGTGTCAGCACTTATCGTGTTCAGTAAGTGACTGAATGAATGAGGGGAAGGCGGGACCGGCTCCCCACACTGACTTAAGAACACAGAGTAACTACCAGAAGGCCCAGAGCCTGCAGGAAACTCCAGAGCTCCCCGGGGTCTCATAATCCAGGGGTTAGGCAGAGGCGGTGGTTGCGGGGGGAGGGTGGGGGGGTGCTCACCTTCTGCCAGGTCCCACAGCGTGAGCACGCCATCCTCGCAGGCCAGCACCAGGTAGGAACAGCAGCAGCTGAGCTGAGAGACAGCAATGGGTGCAGCACAGGGCCACACGCCCTCCGGGTCTAGCGGGGAGGACGGCACTCACTCGGCCGCCCCTGCCCCAGCCGCTGCACCCGCCCACCACCTCCACGCGCACAGCTCACGGCCCAGACTAGTCTGCTCGGCTGGCACACGGGCAGGGGTACCTGCTGGGCTCTCTGCAATGCTACCTCTTTAGGACAGAAGAGCAAGTCCCACTCCTCTTGCACTGACGCTCACACTGAATGAGTACTTGCCAGGCGCTAAGCACCGTGGTAAGCACTGTGTGTGCACCCTTTCGGTTAATTCTCGCAAGGGTCTGGTGAGATGAGTCCTGTTGGCACCCTATTTCACAGATGAGGAGACTGAGGCAGAGAAGTCACCTGCCCAAGGTCAGAGCCAGTTAGTACAAGTACAGAGGTTGAGATTAGAAGCCACGCTGCCTGAGAGGGTGTTGGGAGGAGAGAAAATTCTTCCTTTGTACACTTTTAAACATTAAAGTATAATCCCTTTTTAAAACTTTTTAACAATGTTTATTTTTGAGAGAGAGAGAGAGAGAGAGAGAGAGACCGTGAGTGAGGGAGCGGGAAAGAGAGGGAGACACAGAATCCGAAGCAGGCTCCAAGCTCCGAGCTGTCAGCACAGAGCCCGATGCACGGCTCGGACTCATGAACCATGAGATTGTCACCTGAGCCGAAGTCAGACACTTAACTGACTGAGCCACCCAGGGGCCCCAAACATTAAAGTACAATTCTAAAGAATAATATCCGTGTACAGCTCAAGGAATTACCACAAAGTGAACCTGCTCACGTAACTGCCTCCAAGAATTTGTAAAAACCAAAAAAGACCACGTAAGTGGTGGTCCTAAGTGCCTTTCAATTTCAAAAAGCTTTCACATACAGAAACCCTCTGGATTTTGCGATCCACGGCAAGCACGTGCAGTCAGCAGGGATGGATGGTGTGATGAATGAGCTCTGTGTTTCAGATGAGAAAACAGGGTTGGGGGCACGCGGTGACTGGCCTGGGGCTACACAGCTTGCGGGCCTTCATTGGGCCGGGGTCGGATCCGGCCCCTGATGCCAAGCCTCTTTTTGCCTCAGCTGCCAAAGAAGCCCTGTGGACATGACCGGGCTTTGTCCCTATCGACCTATTCTCTTGGAGAAACGGGACCGCCCAGAGACAGAGCCTTGCGCTCACACCACAGGCCCTGAGGCACCTGCTTCTGCCTGCACAGCTCTGGTCCCCTAAAGTGACGTGTCAGTCACGTGCTCTCAGCTAAACTGGAGAAGGACACGTTCTCAGGCAGCTCCCATCTCAGCAGCCAAGTACCGGCTTTATCCTTCAGAGTTCGGTTAAGTGAATAGAGGAAGAAGTTGTGGTTTCCAGTCCAGTGTATGCCAAGGACACAGGCTACCCCTGGGAAAGAAGAGAGGAAAGGGGCGTCACGTGAGGCAGCTGGGTAGCCCCGGGTTTGTACGGAAGGTGTTTGCCCAAGCAGAAGTCTGTTTGAAGTCAAAAGTGGTGCGTTCTAAGGGGCAGCGCCCAGCAGAGGGGTGAGCCTCCCGGGGAGGAGGGCTGAGCATCCCCGGGAGGGCTGTTCCCACGGCCAGCTGGCCTTCCCCGGTGAGGAGGACGGTCACGCTGCCCCTCAGCGGCTTTCACGTCGTCTAGATAATTCATGTCCTCTTGGATGTCAGTGTTTTAAATAGCATGTTCTACACAGTGAGTTCATGTTCAGAAGCAGCCTGGCAGGATATGTGCTCAGACCCTCCTCAGTGGCGAGTCACTGCCTGAAGACCGCACGGCCTCTGTTATCAGGGAGTCTGGGCTGGGGCACCATGCGTCCAGACACCGTTAAGTGGCGACCTACTCTCCGCCTCATTGCCTCCCACCGTGCAGGGGTTGCTGGGGTGCTCCCCGAGTGGACCACCTGCCCAGGACAGCCACCTGCATCGTGTTCATTTACCCGAGGGGCTCTTGACGTCCGCTGGCACGGTGGTGACGCGGCCAGGAAGGAGGAAGTGGAACGTGGCCATACTGGGGGAAGAAAAAGAGACACGAGTCAGCCATGGCAGGCTCCTTGGCAAGGAGACACCCTGGCAGAGTCATGGTACTAAAAGCAGAAATGGGTAGTTAGGATGGACCTTCCCAGGGATACAGGGCCATGAGCTAAGTCACATGGGATGTGCCGGCCCTGGTGGCCGCAGACCTGGGAAGTTGGTGAGGGCAGGGCAGGGCAGGCAGAGGCGCAGGAGTCACTCCCGGGCTGGGAACGGCACCCAGCACCCAGAAGAACCTTCTCTGTCCTTGGGGAAGATCCCCTAGTGACCAGACTTGGCTGCCGTGAACAAATGCTCCCTTATGCTGGGGGCAATCCAACCAGGGTGTGCTGATACATCTGTCCTTAAGAAAAGAACAAACCAATTTCCTGAGGTCTATATAGAGTTTGTAGCTTCTTGTGGTATAGACTCCCACTACAGACAGACATTACCCGCAGGTTAACAACGAGCCCGCAGCCAGGCAGCATGCCCCTGAACCTCGCTGGGTTCAGGGATTAGGTAGCTGCTAGGAGGGTGTAGCCCTAGGAGTTTGTGTCCTGACATGAGAAAATTCAAGGTGCACTTGGCAGCAAGATGAGGTGTTTCTCTTCCTCTGTGAAGCAAGAATGTTCCTGGTTCCTGAGCTCCACGGTAGCTGTGAAGAGAGCTAGTTCCTAAAACCAGCTCCACCAGATCCTTCAAAGCCTTGGGCTCGGTTTTTACAGTCACAGCAGGGGATTCCTGAGCCCATCTGCTGCCTGAGGTTACAAAGTAAGGTATTTTAGTAATTCTTCGTTAATATATTACATTGAGAAAGACTGGATGGGAATGGAGGAAAATGTGAATAGTGGCAACTTTTATTTCTGTCTTTAGGATCTTCTGTGTTATCTAGATAATCAGGAAAAAACTTAAAAAAAAATTTTTTTAATGTTTATTTTAGAGAGAGAGAGACAGCGTGAGCGGGGGAGGGGCAGGGAGAGAGGGAGACACAGAATCCAAAGCAGGCTCCAGGCTCTGAGCTGCCAGTACAGGGCCCTGATGCGGGGCTTGAACTCACAAACTGTGAGATCGTGACTGGAGCCGAAGTCAGCGGCTTAACCGACTGAGCCACCCAGGTGCCCCGTCAGGAAAAAAGTTTTTAAAGAGAAGATATACATAAGATTGTAAAACAAACTCGACTTCTTCTCCTCTCCATAGATGTCTATTCCCTCTTTGAAATCCACATGATCAGCCTTTGTTCTAACTCTCTTTGAACAATCTCCACATATCTTTTCAAAAAATCTGAAATTCTCGGGAAAATCTCCCAAACCAGAAACAGCTTTTAATTCAAGTGCTTGGGTTGATTCCTGTGTGTGCCCTGAGAGGAGACACTCTGCCCAACCCCCACCCCCCACTCCGGCTGGAGGCGAGGGAGGAGGAGGGAGCCGGGCCTCCTTCCTGCTCACCTGAGCTGCTCCTCCCCGCACTCTCCGTCCAGGTACTTCTTGAACAAGGCCTTGAAGATGGCCTCCTGCTGCTCCCACTGAGTGTCCTTGATGAAGTGGTTCTGCCCTGAGCCCAGCCCGTAGCAGTCCTCTATCTTTGCAAAGACTTCCAGGGGGCTTTTAAATGTGGTACCTAGGTTGAAAAGATCCCAGAATTGGTCAAACCATGGGACTTCCCCCTTCCTGATTTTCCCTTCCTTCCTCCACACTTTCCAGTTTCCTGCAGAATCTCTAGTCCTCAGAAATCCATGGGAAGCCAGGGTTCAGTCTTCTCCCCGCCTCTTTCCTCGCCAGGCGGCTTGGCTCAGCGAGCACAGGCTAAGGGCAACCGCCCTCCCCCCTCCTCTTCCTCCTCCAGCCTCACCATCACTTCCTGTTGCCAGATGCCTGGATCCCCAAACGAGGCCAAAGAAAAGTTCACGAGGTCACTAGAGACCTTAGATCACCGTTGCTGTCTTCCCAGCCCAGCAAGGCCCCAAATGTGCCAGTTGCCATCACTACTGAGCCGCTGCTGCAGGGCCCACAGAAACAGACGGTCCCGGCCTCTACCTATGTTGACGTCTATCCAACTACCTTCCTTCAACCATCTCCCTTCTCTGCCAGTCACTTTTCTTACCATTCCCCTTCCCCCCCGAAAACCTTTCATTTCCTTCTTTTTTCAACTGTTCCTAAATCCACAGTAAAACTGGGTCATTTATTTTCTAGGTTCCCACCCCAGCTTTCAGATGGAGGGTGCCCAGGAGGCCCCCAGTGCCCCAGGTCTCCTTGGCCGGAAGCAATCATTGTTATTCATTTCTCACAGAAGTTTCTATAGGGAGACCACCTTTGTATAAACGAATGGTAGCACAGGATACACTAGTACCCCCCAAGTGTGGTTCCAAGATGAGCAGGGATCTGAGGGGCTCAACCGGAACTTGTTAGAAATGCAGATTCTCAGGCCCCAGCCCCAGCCTGCAGAAACACAAACTGTGTGGCTGGGGCGCAGCATTTTGGGTTTTAACAAGTTCTCCGGCTGAGTCAGATCCAGCTAAAGTTTGAGAACTGCTCTTTTACACCAGCCCCCTTGCATTTTCCACTCACAAATAGCTTGGAGATCGCTTCCTTTCAGTGCTACAGACCTTCCTTATTGTTGCTTATTTTCATTTACTAAACCTTTTTCTTACTGTGAAATAGAACACGTTCAGCAAAGAGCATTAAAAAATGTATATCTTGGGGCGCCTGGGTGGCTCAGTCGGTTAAGCGTCTGACTTCGGCTCAGGTCACGATCTCGCGGCCCGTGAGTTCGAGCCCCGCGTCGGGCTCTGTGCTGACAGCTCAGAGCCTGGAGCCTGTTTCGGATTCTGTGTCTCCCTCTTTCTCTGACCCTCCCCCGTTCATGCTCTCTCTCTGTCTCAAAAATAAATAAATGTTAAAAAAAATTAAAAAAAAAAATATATATATCTTAATAAATTATTACAAAGCAAATGTCTGTCTCCACTCAGGTCCAGAGACAGAACATCACCTGCTCCCTGGAAGCTTCGCAGGGGCCCGCTCGTCTCCAGTCACAACCTCCTGGCGAGAGCCGCACCCATTCTCTTGGCTTTTCCATAAGCACTGCAGTAAGTTTGTTTTACCTTTGCTGTCTAAATTTGCATCTACACGAAAAAGCTCTGCTTGGCCTGCTTCTGAGCGTTACACACAGATGGAATCATGAAGAGTTAACTCTGTGTCTGCCCTCTTTTGCTTAATATTGTGAGATTTGTCCATTTGGTTGTGGACGGCTGCAGTTTGTTCCTTTTTATTGATAGTATTCCATCAAGTGAATACATGTTCTCTTGTTGATGGACATTTCGGTTGTTTCATGATTGGGGCTATGGAGAATCATGTCACTGTTACCATTCTCGTACATGTCTCCTCGTACGTATTTGCTTGCACACCGTCAGGTACATACCTAGGAGGAGGGTGACCACTTCACCCTGGTTTGCTCAGGAGTTCTCTAGGTTTAGCTCTGAAAGCCCCACATCCCAGTAGGCCAACCCCTCAGTCCCGGGCAAGCTGGTACGGTCGGTCACACTGCCTCCGAGTGTAAGTGCTGGGTCTCAGGGTGTAAATTATCATCACCATCACTGGATCAAACCAAACTATTTTCCAAAGTGGTTGTGCCGATTTTCATTGCTAACTGTAGTGTACGGGAGGCCTGCTTATGATACATCCTCACCAACTTGGTATGGCCCGCCTCTTTTAAATGTTGCCCTCCTGGTGGGTGTGGAGTGGTAGCTCATTATGGTTTTAATTTGCATGTCCATGATAACTAGTGATGTTGAGTACACACATTCATCTGTTTATTGGCCATTTGAATAAGCTCTTGCCTGTTTTATACTGGATTATCTCTTTTTCTTAATAAGTTGTAGGAATTCTTTATATATTCTCAGTAGGGACCATTCCTAAGTTTTATGTGTTTTGCAACTATCTTCTCCCACTATGTGGCTGCTCCTTCATGCTTTTAATGATGTCTTGGGATTACTAGAAGTCCTTAATTTTAGTAGCCAAATTTGTCAAATTTTTCTTTTATTGTAAGTGCTTTTTGTGTTTTGTTTAAAAAGTCTTTCCCTATGAAATCATAAAGATACTGTCTTATATTATTTTCTAAAAGCTTTACTGTTTTCTCTTTCATATTTGCTTCTATGGGTCGTCTGGAATTTATTTTTGTGTATGGTGGGAGGCAGGAGTCGAGTCTCACTTTTGTTTCCATATGGACAGCCAGCACCATTTATTGAAACGACCATCCTTTCTCTCCTGCTCTGTAATGTCACCTCTGTCAGTTATCAAGTGTCCATTTATGCCTTGGTCTGTTCTGGCCTATCATGTTTCATTTATCTATTTTTCTACTACTATATTCTGTATACTATTTCTATATATATTTCTATATTCTCTCTATATATATTTCTATCTATCTACTGTCCACTTATCTATTTTTCTATTGTGTCTTAATTACTATAGCTTTTTTTAAAAATTTTTTTTAATGTTTTTTATTTATTTTTGAGACAGAGAGAGACAGAGCATGAACGCGGGAGGGGCAGAGAGAGAGGGAGACACAGAATCGGAAGCAGGCTCCAGGCTCTGAGCCATCAGCCCAGAGCCCGACGCAGGGCTCGAACTCACGGACCGGGAGATCGTGACCTGAGCCGAAGTCGGACACTTAGCCAACTGAGCCACCCAGGCGCCCCTTAATTACTATAGCTTTATAATAAGTCTTATGGAGCAAATCATATCAGCCAAGAGTGAATTGGCTATTCTTGGCCTTTTGAATTTCCTTCTTTGTTTTTGAGAGTTGTAAAGTATTCCTTTGGATGAGTGTACCAGATTTTATTTAATTAGTCTTTTACCTCTATAAATAATGCTGCAGTGAACATTCCTATAGATATATCTTTGAGGTTCTGGGCAGGTATTGAGAGGATATACTCTATCCTCTGCCTACAATGGACTTCTCTGCTCCTCTTGACCTACTCCCACTTGTCCTTCAAGTCCTTCTCCCTCCGCCCCCGCCCCCCCCCCCCCCCGGCAAAAAAAGACCTTCCCAAATGTCCCTTCCTTTGATAAACCCTCTGCCTCCTCCATGGGAAGAGTTGGTCACTCTTTCCTCTATGTTTTCATGGTCCTAAATGTTCCCCATTGCTGCACTTATCATATCCTACAATGCCACTTTCCTCTTATTCTCCCTTGGTAGAACAGCAGCTTTTAGAGTATGGAAAAGGTGTCTTACTCATCTGTGTGCTTGGTGCTTCACTGGCACTTAGCAAATCCTGATGAATGCATTAACACAGGAATATAGAAATGGATGAACTCCAGCTAGATGCCTGTTTTTCCTGATTTTCCAATTCTGTTAGTTACCTATGTCCTTGTAACATTTATATTTTTGTCCTTAGAACCCAGAGCTTATGACTTTTAAAAAAATTTCCTCCTCAGAACTATACTTGTAATTTAGATATTGCTGCTAATATCTAGAAAAGATGGGAAATTTGGACGAAAGCAAAGAAAGAAAAAAACAGAAATTAATATCAGAAATAAAAAGAGTATTAGTTGAATTATACTAACCTGTAACTGGTTTGGGTGGTTTGATCTTCATTATGTGAACTGGCAGACTCAACTTAATGTCTCCTCTAAAACAAATGTTTATATCCTACAAGAAGGAAAAGGCACAGCTAATAAGCCAACAAAGGAGATATAACAGAATCATTAAAAACACATCCCAAAAGAAGACAGAAACAGAGGGAAAGGAAGAAAAACAGATGTGACAAATAGGAAGTAAATAGCAAAGTGATTTATTTCAATCCAAATGTATGAACAATCACATTAAATATAAATGGCCTAACTACCCAATTAAAAGGTAGAGACTGTCAGATTGTCTAAAAAGGTAAGACCCAGGGTGCCTGGGTTGCTCAGCTGGTTAAGCTTCCAACTTCAGCTCAGGTCATGATCTCATGGTTTATGGATGCCAGCCCTGTATTGGGCTGTCTGCTGTCAGATCCTCTGTTTCCCCGCCCCCCCTCCCCCCGCCCCTCCCCTGCTCTCTCTCGCTCTCAAAAATAAACTTAAAAAAAAAAAGTAAGACCCCATTATATGTTGTCAAAAAGAAACTAATTTTAAATACAAAGACACCAAATCTATTAAAAGCATAGTAAAAATCCGTCTTGTAAAACTAATCAAAGAAAGTTGGGGTGGCTATATTAATATCTGACATAATAGATTTCAGAGAAAAGAATATTAACAGGGATAAAAATTCACTGAATAATGATAAAATGGTCAATTCATCAAGCAGACATAACATTCCAAACGTTTATGCCCCTAATAACAGAGCTTCAAAATACACAAAGCAAAGATTCACTGAAGTGAAAGCAGAAATAGATAAATCTGTAATCTTAGATATTTGAATACTCCTCTCTCAATAACTGATAGAACAGACAGATAATCAGGAAGAATATAGTAAGGATATAGAAGGAAAAGCAGACATAAATAACTTGACTAACAGCAGCAAAATACACATTTTTTCAAGTGCATGCAGAACACTGACCAACAACATAAACCATATTCTGGGCATAAAATCTTAATAAATTTAAAAGGTTTCAAATTATATGAAGTATTTTGTCTAGTCACAATGGAATTAAATTAGAAACCAAAAAAAAGAAAAATATCTGGAACATCTCCAGTATTTAGACACTAATATACTTCTAAATAATTCATTGGTCAAACAAGAAATTTAAAAAAAAGCAAATAGGAAGTATTTTGAAGTATTTTTAAAAATGAGAACATCCCATCAAAATATAAAGAATGCAGCTAAAACAGTGCTTAGATGTAAGTTTATAGCACTAAATGCCTATATCAGAAAAGAAGATCTCAAATACATGACCTAGCTTTCTGCCTTAAGAAACTAGAAGGCGGGGCGCCTGGGTGGCTCAGTCGGTTAAGCGTCCGACTTCAGCTCAGGTCACGATCTCGCGGTCCGTGAGTTCGAGCCCCGCGTCGGGCTCTGGGCTGATGGCTCAGAGCCTGGAGCCTGCCTCCGATTCTGTGTCTCCCTCTCTCTCTGCCCCTCCCCCGTTCATGCTCTGTCTCTCTCTGTCTCAAAAATAAACGTTAAAAAAAACAAAAACAAAACAAAGAAAAAAAAAAAAAAAGAAACTAGAAGGCAAGGAAAAACTTAAACCAAAAGTAAGCAGAAGAAAGGAAATAATAAAAATCAAATTGGAAACTGGTCAGGTAGAAAACAAAACAAAAATGTGGAGACAAAGAAATAAAAAACTGGCTCTTTGATAAGATTAATAAAATTGACAAAACTCTAGCCAAGCTGATTAAGAAAAAAAAAAGAGAGAAAACACAAATTACCACCATCAGAAATGAAGAAAAGGACATCAAAACAGGTTTTACAGATAATAAAAAGATAATAAGAGAATATTAACCACTTTAAGTCAATACATTTGATAACTTAGGTAAAAATGGACAAGTTCCTTAAACGACACAAAATACAAAAGTTTGCTTAAAAAGAAAGACCTAACCAGGGCGCCTAGCTGGCTCAGTCAGAAGAGTGTGTGACTCTTAATCTTGAGGTTTGAGTTGCAGCCCCATGTTGGGGGTAGTAGCAATTACTTAAATAAAAACTTAAAGAAGGTGGGCACCTGGGCGGCTCAGTCCATTAAACGGCCCACTCTGGCTCAGGTCATGATCTCATGGTTTATAAGTTCAAGCCCCGCGTCTGGCTCTGTGCTGACCACTCAGAGCCTGGAGTCTGCTTCGGATTCTGTGTCTCCTCCTCTCTCTGCCCCTCCCATGCTCATGCTCTGTCTCTCTTTGTCTCTTGATAATAAATAAAAATGTAAAAAAAACAAAAAAAACAAAAAACAAAACCTTAAAGAAGGAGAAAGAGATGACCCTTTGTCACTAAAGACACTGAATTTATAGTTCCACAAGGAAAACTCCATGGCTAGATGGCTTTACTGGTAAATTCTATCAAACACTTTAGGAAGAAATAATACCAATTCTACACAAACTCTTCCAGAAAATAAAACAGGAACACTCTACTTATTATATGAGGTCAGCATCATCCTGATACTACAACCAAAAGATGTTAGAAGAAAATAAAATTGGGGCACCTGGCTGACTCAGTCAGTAGAGTGTGCAACTCTTAATCTCATGGTTTCGAGTTTGAGCCCCACACTGGGTGTAGAGATTACTTAAAATCTTGAAGGAAGGAAGGAAGGAAGGAAGGAAGGAAGGAAGGAAGGAAGGAAGGAAGGAAGGAAGGAAGGAAATGAAAGAAAGGAAGGAAGGAAGGAAGGAAGGAAGGAAGGAAGGAAGGAAGAAAGAAAGAAAGAAAGAAAGAAAGAAAGAAAGAAAGAAAGAAAGAAAGAAAGAAAGAAAGAAAGAAAACAAAAAATATCCTTCATGAACACAGATGTAAAATTAACAAAATATTGGCAAGTTAAAATCAGTGAGTTAGGGGGCGCCTGGGTTGTTCAGTCGGTTAGGCGTCCGACTTGAGCTCAGGTCATGATTTCACATTCCCTGAGTTCGAGCGCCGCGTTGGCTCTGTGCTGACAGCTCAGAGCTTGGAGCCTGCTTTGGATTCTGTGTCTCCCTCTCTCTCTGCCTCTCCCTTGCTCATGCTCTGTCTCTCTCACTGTTAAAATAGATAACATCAAAACAAAACAAAACAAAAATCAGTGAGCTAGATCCATTATGAACAAGGAAGGGGAATAATGTAAGAGACAGATTTTAATTTTCATACTATAGGAGAAACATATTTACATATATCTATAGTTATATATCTACACTAATAAATGACTTCTGACTGAAATTGGCTCAAAAGTTTTTGAAACGATGGACTAATAACCATAGAAGGAATTGAAAACATAAGATTTTTATAGACCTAGAGGTAAAAAAACAAAAAACAAAAAATGACATCCAACTTTCTTTACAAGGCTAGCATAACACTAATACAAAATTGTGTTAAGAAATCCACAAGAAAAAAAAACCACCACTATAGGCCAATCTCATGTTTGAATTTAGATACTATCTATGAATACAGAACTATCAGTTTGCTTTGCTGGTATTTTATTTAGGACTTTAATATTAGCAAAACACACTGAAGTATAATTAAATGAATTATTATCAAGCATGGATTACCCAAGAATGGAAGTAAGAAAGTTTTGGAGCACCTGAGTAGCTCAATGGGTTAAGTGTCCAACCTTTGATGTCAGCTCAGATCATGATCTCACGGTTCTTGAGATCAAGTCCCGCTCCGGGCATTGTGCTAACAGCATGGAGGGTGCTTGGGTTTCTCTCTGTCCCGCTCTCTCTCTGCCCCTCCCCCCCCCCCCACACACACTCACTCTCTCTCTCTCAAAATAAAGACACATTAAAACATATTTTACAAAGAATGTTTCAACATTAGAAAATCTATTAATGCAACCTACTACATTAGCAGATGAAGGAAGAAAGCTCTTCTCAAAAGATGAGGAGAAAGTATTTGGTCAATGTCCATTCCTAATTAAAAAACAAACAAACAACAAACTCCTAGCAAACGGAGGCTAGAAGAACACATGCTTATCTTGATAAAGGATATTTATTTCAAACACCTATAGTAAGCTTCGGGCGTAATAGGCAAACAGTTGGAGGACCCCTGTTACATCCTGGATAGTCTATCACACCATGACTATTCAGCATTTTCCTAGAGATCCTAGAACATAGAGCAAGGCAAGAACAATAAATAGGAGAAATAAATACTTGAGAGAGGAAAAGTTGTCAGTATTTATAGTTATGGTTGTCTAGCTAGAAAATCCAGCAGTGTCAGCTGGCAAACCATTAGAACTTCAGTAGAAAGGCCAACAGTCCTGAGACTAGGGTAAATAAAGGAAGTGAGGCACTTTCAGGAGGCACTCACTCTTAGGTGCCCACCCCCACACTTGCATGACCCCAACAGTGTCTATGTTTTGCTGACCTCACCGTAATCTTGGCCGAATATAAGATCAACATACAAAAATCGATAGCTTCCCTATGTACTAGTGTAGTGGCCATTGTCATCATTTTGGCTATCCAGCCCTCAACATCTTTTCTACCTTGAGGGGACTCACCTATGGTGTGAGTCTGGGAGAATCTGTGTCCCTCTAAGGAACTGAAGGGACCAGATTCTTCTTTCTGTCCCTTGGAGGTTAGGGTGTTGGCACATGACCAAGGCTCAACCAGCTGTGTGCTCCTGCCTGGGACCGTGACTCTTGAGGAAGTGACACAGAGATCCAGAAGCAGGAGAGAAATTATTCACAGTGGAGGTGGCCATGTCAAGAGCCCAGTGACAGAGCCATCATGGAAAGCCCAGCATCACCTTTGGTGGCTGTGTCTCTTGGGGTGGGGGGGGGGGGTGATGGTCAGGAGTAGTTGTAGTAGAGTTCTGGCTACAATGTTTTCACTGCCTACCCTCCCTTGTGCCTTCCAGTTCTCTGAAACTTGATATGCTTACAACTTCTTTGCGCAAATGAGTTGATGAATACTGATACAGCCTCGGATCAGCGATAACTAGCTAGAAAATATAGACGGTAGTGTGAACGGGTAACATTTAACACCTCTCCTTCCTGAAACCCCATGAAAATGACAGGAAGGTGCTTTTTAAAAAAGGAATAGGGGTGCCTGGGTGGCTCAGTCGGTTAAGCGTGCGACTTCGGCTCAGGTCATGATCTCACGGTTCGTGGGTTCGAGCCCTGCGTTGGGCTCTGTGCGGACAGCTCAGAGCCTGCGTCTGTCTCCCTCACTCTCTACCCTCCCCTGCTTGTGCTCTGTCTCTCCCTCTCAAAAATAAAAATAAACATTAAAAAAATAAACTCATAAGGAATAAGAGAATAAAAAGGAAACAAAAGCAAGAAAATTTTGGACTTGGGAAGCAGGTAGCTAAATGATTTAGCAGACCTAAGAAAGATCTGAACCCGGGGAGAAAGCCTGGGAGTCACTTGATTCACATCGCAAAGGCCCTAAAGACTCAAGAAAATGGCAGCTCAGGTGTCTCTGGATTCAACAGGATTGGTGGAAAATCTCTTTAAGCCGCTTTTAAACTCTTAGACTCCCTAACTGCAAGTAGCGGACAGAATGCAGTTAAAGTTTACATACTGAATGTTGAGGTCACCCCTCCCACACCCCAAGGCATGTTCCCCAACCGCCTCTGCAACTCAGGTGAGAGCTGGGTTGTTAGAGTAAAGGCAGCACCTGCGCTGAGCGGTAAGCGAGGCCTCGCCCGCGTCCTTCCCGGGGAGCCGCACCCAGCCTGTGGGCGCCGCGCACCGTAGCTTTCCCCGGTGTCTGTGAGCATCTGTGCTTCATGTCGATTTACCTTGTACATACATTAGCAAGCCTAAGAGAGGTTATCTTGGGGGTCTGGGAATGCTCAACGTTGTCCCACGTAAGTTAGTGGTAATTGCTTCTTCACTTTACGCCATGTTGGCTTAGAAAGGTGTTTCCTAGGCACGCTCTACTTAAGGACAGCCGCGGAAACCTGTAGTCTCCAGACACAGACAGGAGCGTGTCCCAACACTGCAGCCCCGCCGGGGTACCCTTTAGCAAAACCAGTTAACAAGCCCCACCCATGCCCACAGGGCTGGCTTCCTGTCAGTTTCTCAGTGACCCCTACCTTTAGATAGGAGTAGAGAGCCAAGTGAAGAAAGTATCCGTTTGCAAAGACAGAGACCAAAACAAATAGTAGGGAAAAAAGCAACTTTGGGGAAATAGACCAAACACGGAGAAGAAACATCAAAAATTATCATAAATGTTTTTTGGAAAGTCATTAACATTTATGAAAGAAAGAAAAGAGAAAAGAAAGAAAAAAGGGGGAGGCTCTTGTAAATGAAAATATGATAGCAAAAATGAAAAACTCAGAGAGTGGAGACACTGAGCAGATGAGCTCTCCCCAAAGGTAGAACAACAACAAAAATATGGAAAATAGAACAGAAAATACACAATAAGGTCACCCCGCTAGCACGTGGCATTGACGAGATTAGAATCCTGGCAGTTTTGCTCCAAAGTTCATTAAGGTCTTGGTGCAGGCAGATGAGTATTTTAATGGAATAGGATAAAGAACATAGAAATAAAATAGGAATGATAAAAGGTCACATTTCAAAACAAATGGGAAAAGATGACTCAAAAATATTTGTGTGACAATTGGCTACTTAAAAAAAAAAAAACAGATGAAAGTTGGCTCCTTCCTCACTCTGTTCACAAAAGACACTCCCCTATGAATTAAAGAGGGAAATGTCAAAAATGAAACTCTGAGATTATTAGAAGAAACCACAGGAGAATTTATTTATAACCTTGAGGTAGGGAAAGCCTACTTACGTGCGATGGGTATAAAAAAAAAAAGAAAACTCCAACTGCATCAAAACTTATAACTTCTTTACAACAGAAAAGCACATAAACCAAGGAAAAAGGGAAACAACAAACTGGAAGAAAATATATAACGAGCAAGTGATACAGGCAGGCAATTCAAAGAAAACCTCAGTGGCCAATAAAAAAATATGAAGAGATCAGTGAAAATTACATGAGATGCCATAGTATTCCATTAGTTTGCACCCCCCCACACACACACACTGGAAAGCATGGTATGCTCTCGGTCTCTGGGAAGCCCCCCGCCCCGGGGAAGCCACTCTATTCTCTAAGGTATCCCAATACAGAGATGAAGCCCCCCAAGAAACTTGGCTTGGTGGAATGGGCTGTTATTTTGGCAGGGACAAGTTGGGTTTCATGGGACCTGAGTATATACATTTTAGGGGTCTCTGTAAAAGAAAGAACACAAAATTTTCAACACAAAATGCCCGTAGCCACCCTAATACCACCCAATATGGGGGCAAATGTGACAGGGGAAGTTTGAGTGAAAACAGACAGTGGTCCTAAGTGACTGGTTAAAATATTACTTTTGCTAATTTCACAAAAAAATACATGTGAACACATTGGTCAGACCCCTCACAGGGCCTTGGAAGGGGCCATACAAGTGAGGGGCCCTGAAATTTAACCCCCTGTGTCTTCTTGGAAATCTATCTCTGGACAACTGACTTGGGTCAATTATCCTCAAGGATAGGGGACAATTCTCCATGGATGAGGCATGAGATTAAGTCACAGAGTATCTGAAAAGAGTGCCCTGTTGGAACATTTCACTAGTATACTTGATATTTAAAGTAAATTTCAAGTCAAAACAAAAATCTATAGCATGCGGCTTGAATCTGTCTCCCTGGAGATTTTCTTTGAAGTTCCTTACCATTGGGGCGCCTGGGTGGTTCAGTCGGTTGGGCGTCCGACTTCGGCTCAGGTCATGTTCTCACGGTTCGTGGGTTCGAGCCCTGCGTTGGGCTCTGTGCTGACAGCTTGGAGCCTGGAGCCTGCTTCAGATGCTGTGTCTCCCTCTCTCTGGCCCTCCCCTGCTCACACTCTGCCTCATTCCCTCTCTCAAAAATAAACATTAAAAAAATACATAAAGTTCCTTACCATTTCCAAATTATCTGAAGTCACAGAATCAGGAGTATTCTGAGGAAAAAAGTGAGAAATTAATTCATAATAGGCTTGATGTTCGTCCCCCCACCTCCTCTGAATCTCTTTCTTCCCCTGTTACTGTTGGCAGTAGTGACCTGTAGAAAGAAACAGAGGACCGATATTTGTGTGGTCCTCTGGCCTGCAGGATATTTAACACACGATCCCTACTGTCTAAGATCTTAAAATGTAGTAGGGGAAACTGGAAATAATGATACGAGGAAAAATGAATGAACAGAGGTAAGGAGATCAGTCAGGAAGCCATTATAAAAATCTAAGTCGAGGGGCGCCTGGGTGGCGCAGTCGGTTAAGCGTCCGACTTCAGCCAGGTCACGATCTCGCGGTCCGTGAGTTCGAGCCCCGCGTCAGGCTCTGGGCTGACGGCTCGGAGCCTGGAGCCTGTTTCCGATTCTGTGTCTCCCTCTCTCTCTGCCCCTCCCCCGTTCATGCTCTGTCTCTCTCTGTCCCAAAAATAAATAAAAAATGTTGAAAAAAAAAAAATTAAAAAAAAAAAAATCTAAGTCGAAGTGAATATTCCTGATTGGCAAAATATATTGGCGATGTTGGCAATTTTATTTAACCAACTCTACATGTAATTCACAGTACCAGGACTACCCCCGGGACTGGTGTTATTTGGTTGGTTCTCAGTTATGGAAACTGAGTGAATTATGGTGAGAAACATCCCCTTTCCAAGGTAGTTTTCCCAGTTGGATAATAAATTAAGCCCTCAAAAAAATGTATCTTTTGGATACGGAGTATGATACTGTGTGGTTGGTTAATAAGGAGTAGAAGGTGTGTTCTTAACAGTCCAGAAAATTATCATCTAGTTAATTAAGAAAAAAAAAAAACTTTCATGCACAAAAGGATAACTAAAATTCAAGGTAGTATGTGGGGAAATGCCAAAAAAGAGGTATAAGAAATAAATTCTGTAAGAGTTTAGAGGAGGAAGATCTCTGGGCTGGTAACTCTTCCAGTGATCAGGACTACACCCCTCTTTGAAGACATTCACTGGGGAGAAAAGGCATTTGTTTGAAGCCACTCAGTGAACTCAGTGGTGAATGTGACTCTCAAACTCCCTCTCCTATATTAATAAGTTCATAAGTCTTTTGCACCTGATACAGTGTGTTTTAAAAGCTCACCCAATTAATAATTGTTGCTGGTTAAAAACTAGTAAGTGCATATTGGATGGATGAGCAGATCAGGTCTCAGAATAATATTTACTGAGGAACTATATTTTAAAGACACAGCACAAGGTCCACGTATAATTAAACTGAAGTGGGGGCCTGTGCTGGCTCAGTTGGTAGAGCATGCAACTCAAGATCTCGGGGTTGTGAGTTCGAGCCCTATGCTGGACGTAGAGATTACTTTAAAAAAACTAAAAAATAAAAATAAATAACCTGAAATGGTAGAGCTCCTGATTTCTAAGAATAATGTGAAAAATATATATACTGTATCCCCATATATCAAGAACAACCTGTTTATACCATTATCTGGGAAATTCAGTGGAATGCAAGGCATGAAAGGATTATTTCAGCCCAGATGGGGAAAAAAATTACCAATGAAGCAGGAGTCAGGATAAAAGACGACCCCCTCCCCGAAATGCCTGGGAGCGGCTTTGGTACAGAGGCGACTCTCAGACCAGAGACAGAGTGGGGCTCCCACTGCTGAAGACACCTCTATTTTTTAATATCTCGTTTTAACCAAAGCAAATCGACTTCGGAGTCGTGGGCCGGAGCACCTGCTGTCCTCTCCTACAGCCTCTGTAGGGCCCCCTTCATCTTGAAATTCCAAGGAGGATTTAGTTTGGATGTGGGTCAAGGGTAGGGAGAAACCTATCCGTGGGAAAGGGAGAGGTCTCCTACCAGTTGCAACTGTCTGACTTTCTTCTTTGGATTTATAGCAAGTTGGGGGTGCTCCACTTCCTTGAGCCAAGACTCCTTGGGCAATATGTACACATCCAGCCAAATATCTCCAGTTCCTGCATTGGGAAACCACGGACCGTTGAGCAATCGCGAGCAGGCGATAAGTCTCCTGTGAGGGATGGCCTGTCGTCTCAGAACCCCTGGCCCAGAGACCTGCTGGAGCCCTCGGAACGGCAACTTTGACAAACGGAAGGAGATGTCATTGCAAGTCCTTGCTCCTGGAGAGCTGGTGAGCCCCTCCCGACGGGCCTCTGCCACCTGAAGGAAACAGGGCCCCTCCCACTCACAGCACTGATATGACTGTTTTTTAACCAAGCTGCCTGCTCTGGCCGTTCCCCATGTTTTCTAGGCTCCAAATGGTAAATTCCAGTGACATTCTGTCTTACAGTTTTTCCCGTCTGGGGAGGACGGTGGTATAAACAGCCTCAGTAACTGAGAGGGGCATGGCTGAGGGCTAGAATTGGGAGAGATCGCTCAAGAGCATTCTTCTGGCTGATATTAGAGGAAGTCACAACCCACGGAAGTGACTGTGGGGCTTTAACTCATCATAGAAACGCACTCAGCTCCTATCCGGAATTCCTGTCAACCTGGGAAGGCTTGCTTTCCCATGGTGTGGGCATCTGGCTCAGTGTTTCCTCTAGAAAGTAATCATCTGGACACGTGGATTTCAGACTTCCGCCCCCCAGTCCTGTGAGAGAATAAATATCTTTGGTTTTGAGCCACCCGGTTTGTGGTGCTTGGTTGGGGCAGCCCCAGGAACTTCCAAAGAGTATAAAAGCTTCCTCTGATGCATAAAACATTATGAAGTATACGCTTTCTCTCAAGCACTTCACATTTGAGGGGCCCGGGGCAAGAATATAAATAGAGGCCCAAAGTTAAAAATCAAGTTAACAGTCACTTGAATAAAATATGTCCTATCACCATAGTAATGATTACAGCAGGTAGGATCCAAGGATGAATGCTAGAACTGGTGGCCATCCTTTAAGGGGACCCAGGATACGTGCGTTGCCTCGTGTTTATCCTTACTGTGGTGCTTTCAACATATGCCTCCAAATTCTTTGATCCTCCTACCTCAAAGAGGTAGAGAGGCTTAAATCCTCTGCCCCAGAGTGTGGTCCAGGCATAGTGACTTGCTTCTAACAGAGTATGGGAAGGGAAGTGTTTTATCAATGGAGGAATCTGGCAGACACCTGTTAGGCAGGTGATGTCGCTAGCACATACACCCTGATATACAGTGACGAGAGCACTTCACCCCTGTGGCATCTCCCCCAAATCCTTAACCCCAGTTGAATCCTGAGAAAAATATCAGGCAAATTGAAATTGAGAGACATAGTGCAAAATATCTAATCGGTATTCTTCAAAAAAGCGTCAAGGTCAAGAAAAACAAAGACCAAGAAATCGTCATAGATGGGAGTAGACTAAGAATACACGATGAGTAAATATAATATGACATCCTGAACTGAGCCTTGGAACAGAACTATTAGTGGAAAAACTGGCGAAATCTGGGGGGAAAAAAAACTTTAGTTAATAGTATTGTACCAATGTCATTGCCTAATTTTGACAAATGGTCACATTAAATGTCGGTATTGGGGAAGCTGGGCGAAGGGTGCAGGGGAACTCTGTACCTATCTTTGTAGCTCTTCTGTAAATCTTTGCAACGTTTCTGTAAATTATTTCTAAATAAAACGTTGGGGAAAAAGGTGGTCGTCTGGAAGAGACTACACATCTGAACCTTCTCAACCACCTTTGGTTAATCTTGCCTTGTAGGAGGAAGGCTGTGAAGTCCCCTCCGTGGGAGATCTCCATCTTCAGACAGGTGGTTTGCTTGCTGGTATCGTCCTGGGAAGAAGAGAGGGGCGGAAAGAGGGAGCTCAGCCTGAGGACGGACGGGAGTGTGTTTCGGGGTCTCTTGGGGTTCATACCAGGAAACATGAGTCCTTTTAAAGCTCGTGACACAAAAAAGATGTCTCGAAATGCTTCATACTTCCCATTTTTGTACAGGAGTTGGTCAAGATCGTATGTAAAGAAGCAGAACTCGATTTTCTGCCTGAACGTTTTTGGACTTATTTCCTGGTTTTTTAAATACTCCAGATGGTTGTGGTGATTGCATACTATCTGTTCTCCTGGTCATATCTGCAAACTCTAAAGACCTGCGCCA
The DNA here is from genome assembly GCF_028018385.1 of Neofelis nebulosa. Classification (NCBI taxonomy): domain Eukaryota; kingdom Metazoa; phylum Chordata; class Mammalia; order Carnivora; family Felidae; genus Neofelis; species Neofelis nebulosa. The sequence continues at coordinate 6,438,318 of NC_080788.1, forward strand.
GCACTCAGTTATTCAAAATGAGATGAAGAAAGTTCTACTGAAAACTCTGGTCAGCCACTTGAAGAAAGGCTCCATCTGGACCTTAGCAGTGCCTCTGTCTGTTCCGGCTGCTATAACAAAATACCATAGACTGGATGGCTCACAAACGATGAACCTTTATCTCTCACAGTCCTGGAGGCTGGAAATCTAAGATTTCCAAGGACTTCAAGAACCTGGCCGATGCAGTGCCTGCTAAGGGCCCATTTCCTGGTTCACAGACTTCCTGCCTGCCACCTTCCCGGTGTGTCCTTACATGGCAGAAGGGTTGAGGGAGCTCTCCTAGGCCTCATATAAGGGCACTAATCCCTTGCCCTTGTCCTTGATGAAGGCTCTGTCTTCATGACCTAAACACCTCCCAAAGGTCCCACCTCCCACTATCATCACAATGGGGATTAGGATTTCAACCCGGATTTTGTGGGGACACAAACATTCAGTCCATAGCAAGTAGAGACTGACTGTAACCCTAGTATGAAATCTACTCGAATTTCAGGCCAGGTGAGAGACTCCATGCTTATGGTTGTCTATGACTTGCTTTTTAATTTTCTTAATTGTATCTTTATAATAACAAAGATAATTAGTAGTAGTAGTAATATTTTAAGTTTATTTATTTTGAGAGAGAGAGGATGAGCAGGGGAGGGGCAGAGAGGGGACAGAGGATCCAAAGTGGGCTCTGTGCTGACAGCAGAGAGCCCGATGTGGGGCTCGAACTCACGAACCGTGAGATCGTGATCTGAGCTGAAGTTGGATGCTTAACTGACTGAGCCACTCAGGCGCCCCAAAGATAAGTATTATTATTTTTAAGGCCTTTATTCAGGCTCTGTGCTGACAGCTTGGAGCCTGGAGCCTGGAGCCTGCTTCAGATTCTGTGCCTCCCTCTCTCTCTGCCCCTGCCTTCTCTCTCTCTCTCAAAAATGAATAAATAAAAAAAAAAAAAAAGAACTTTATTAACAGGTGCTTGCATTTTGTTGACTTTTTGAAAAAAAAAATCAAGTTGTAATGTTTTATTGCAAATTTAAAATGAGGTGCTTAAAAATCTCAACTTGGCTAGATACGAAACAATTTTAAAACCATTAAAAAAGTATATTGAGGGGCGCCTGGGTGGCGCAGTCGGTTAAGCGTCTGACTTCAGCCAGGTCACGATCTCGCGGTCCGTGAGTTCGAGCCCCGCGTCAGGCTCTGGGCCGATGGCTCGGAGCCTGGAGCCTGTTTCCGATTCTGTGTCTCCCTCTCTCTCTGCCCCTCCCCCGTTCATGCTCTGTCTCTCTCTGTCCCAAAAATAAAAATAAAAAATGTTGAAAAAAAAAAAAATTAAAAAAAAAAAAAAAAGTATATTGAAAAAAAAAAGGCTTTTTGAAAAACCCATTTGGTATTACCAAAAAGAGACATCTTCAGGTAAAAATAAAAATCAGGGGTACCTGGGTGGCTCAGTCGGTTGAGCATCTAACTCTTGATTTCTGCTTAGGTCATGATCTTGCATTTGGTGAGATTGAGCCCCACATGGGGCTCTGCCCTGACAGTGCAGAACCTGCTAGGGATTTCCCCCTTCCCCCCTCTCTCTGTCCCCCTCCTGCTTCTGCACTCTGTCTCAAAATAAATAAACAAACAGGGGTGTCTGGGTGGCTCAGCTGGTTAAGCGTCCGACTTCGGCTCAGGTCATGATCTCTGGATTTGTGAGTTCGAGCCCCGCGTCGGGCTCTGTGCTGACAGCTCGGAGCCTGGAGCCTGCTTCTGATTCTGTGTCTCCCTCTCTCTCTGTTCCTCCCCTATTCATGCTGTCTCTCTCTCTTCAGCTCCGATCTTTCGTTTGCCCCTTACTGCTGGGATTTCATAATCATTTCTATTTCCCCCGTCCCCCCATTCCCTCCCCTCCAGCAACCACCAATCAGTTTTCTGTATTTAAGAGTCTGTTTGTTTCTCTTTTTTGTTTGTTTTTGTTTCTTAAAATCCACATATGAGCAAAATCATATGGTATTTGTCCTTCTCTAACTTAGTTCACTTTGCATAATACTCTCTAGTTCCATCCATGTTGTTGCAAATGACAAGATTTCATTCTCTTTTTATGGCTGAGTAATATTCCATTGTGTGTATATATATACCTCATCTTCTGTATCCATTCATCAGTCAATGGACACTTGGGTTGCTTCCATAATTTGTCTACTGTAAATAATGCTGCAGGAAACACAGAGAGGTACGTATATCTTTTTGAATTAGTGTTTTCATTTTCTTTGGTTAAATCCCCACTAGTGCAATTGCTGGGTCATAGGGTAGTTCTATTTTTCATTTTCTGAGGAACCTCCATACTGTTTTCCAGAGTGGCTGCACCAGTTTGCATTCCCACCGACAGTGCACGAGGGTTCCTTTTTTTCCACGTCCTCGCCAATACTTGTCATTACTGTCTTTTTGAGTCTAGCCATTCTGAGAGGTACGAGGCAACATCTCATTGTGGTTTCGATTTGCATTTCCCTGATGATGAGTCATGTTGAGCATCTCTGCCTGTGTCAATTGACCGTCTAGATGTCTTCTTTGGGGAAATGTCTGTTCGTGTCTTCTGCCCAGTTTGTCATTGGATTATTTGGTTTTGGGTGTTGAGTTGTATCAGTCCGTTGTTTATTTTGGATCCAAACTCTTTGTCAGGTGTATCGTTTGCAGATACCTTCTCCCATTCCCTAGGCTGCCTTGTCATTTTGTTGAAGCATTCCTTCACCGTGCACCTCTTATCTTGGTGTAGTCCAGGTGGTTTATTTTTCCTGATCACGTCTTGTCAGAGGACTGAAGCAGGCGGTGGAAGAGTTGGTAAGCCTGCATTTACTCAGCCCCGCCCTGCTCCGCCTTGGGAACCAGGAAGTCTCACCTGAATTCTTGGCTGCTTTTGTCCCTCTGCCATCTTATGGCTTAGGTTTTCTGGGCGTTTGCATTAGTAACAGAAGTTGCGGGGTTGAGGTGGCTGCTGACCTTGGCTCTCATCTTGATTTTCCCCCAATACAGATTCTCTCACTGGTGTACCTGGTTCTGCGCCCTGCTTGTCAACCCCCTCCATCCATTCTCCCTGCGCAGGAGGGTTGGTGTGGTATGGCGGGTCTCTGCCTGTACACAGGTAGGGACTGTTGCCTGCACCGGGCCCAATGCTGCGGGGCCTGACCTTCAGGGGCACCTTCTGACCCCTCATTCCTTCCCCCACTCTCACTAGGTGGGATCCTGCTGGTGATTGCATGGAGGTCCAGCCGTAGACGGGGACAGCATTCACAGTGGCTGTGTTCCCCTACAGATGTACTGTCTTGTGCTGAATTCCACCAGGGCCTTAACACCTGCTGCCTCACACACTTTCTTCTCCAACAGTACCAAACTTCACCGTCTCGCCATCTCCTACACTGAAAGGACCCTTCCTGGGGTTACTCTCTATGGCAATCTGCCGTCCAAATACATCCTCCTTGGTGTCTTTCCTGCTGATGAAACCCTGTCTGTTCTCCATGTGGAACCATCTGACTGTTCCCTAACCATCGTTGCCATGACCTCCTTGTCCCCGCCAGCAGGTGCCAGTGCTCCCTGCAACACGGCAGGTGGTGTGGGCAGGGGCCTCCGCCTCACTGCTGGGGATTGTGCTCATGCTGTCCGGGGCCAGCTGTGACAGCGGTGGCTCCTCCTGGGGTGTGAGGGTCACTGGGCTGGTGCTGGCAGTGGTGGGGGAGGGGGGCTGCTCAAGGCTCTCAGGGCTCCAGTCAGTTCCTGCTACAGAGTGAACTCTAATAACATCTTTTGATGAGGAGTTTTAATTCTTTTTAAACAGCTTTATTAGAAATATAATAACATATGCTAACTACACGTTTCATGTTTATTTGTTTTTGAGTGAGAGAGAAAGAGCAAGAGGGGGAGGGTCAGAGAGAGAGGGAGACACAGAATCCGCAGCGGGCTCCAGGCTCCGAGCCGTCAGCCCAGAGCCCGACGCGGGGCTGTGAGATCATGAGGCTTAACCGACTGAGCCACCCAGACACCCCCCGAACTACATGTTGAAAGTGTACAGTTTGACGTTTCGACATATGTATATCCCTGAAAACCATCACAAGACCGTGAACATATCCATCACCCCCAAAAGTTTCATCCTGCCCTTGGTAATCATTCCTTCCACCTTCCTCCCACCGCACCCCAGGCAAAAACTGATGCTCTCCGTCACTACCTTAGTTTGCATTTTCTAGCATTTTCTATAAATGGAATCATTCAGTATGTACTCTTTTTGTTTCTGATTTCTTTCACTCGGCGTAATTATTTTAAGATGCATCCACATCGTCATGTGCCTGAACATTAATAGTTCATTCCATCGTGTGGGCATACCGCAGTTGGCTTATCCACTCACGTGCTGATGGACTTTTGGCTGTTTCTGGGTTTTGGCTCTTACGCGTAGAGCTGCTTACAAACAGTCATGTGCACGTATCTGTATGGAGATATGCTCTTATTTCTCCTGTGTAAATATCAAGGCGTGGAATGCCTGGATTGTATGGTAGGCGTACGTTTAACTTTTCAAAAAAAAACTGCCAAAGGGACGCCTGAATGGCTCTGGCAGTACAGTGAGCAACCCTTGATCTCGGGGTTGTGAGTTTCAGCCCAGTGCTGGGCGTAGAGATTAAATTAATTAATTAATTAGTTAAAAAAATAAAACCTACCACTGAGAGGCCTGAGAAAATTAAAACTTAAAAGCTTAAGTTACGGGAAACTGAAACCTAACCAAGCTTAACCAGCTTGTTCCGCTTCTGTACAATTGCTTGGCGCGCCCATGTATTCCTGATCAATCATTGTTGCCTGGCACATCCATATGTTCCTGATCAACCATTGTTACTTGGCACATCCGTGTACTCCTGATCAATCATTGTTGCCTGGCACATCCGTGTATTCCTGATCAATCATTGTGATACCCGTACCCCCGGTTGTGGTCTGACCTAAAGGCAGGAACCAATCGAATACTGTTAAGTGTCCAACTTTAAACACCAACCAATCGCAGCTCTGTAACTGGAAAATTCCTGATTTCCCCATGACTTGTTTGTACCTGTCTATGAAAGGGGTGTAAAAACCTCTCTCAGGACCTCTCGGCGTCACTGGCAACGAGGGCGCAGAGGTCCAGGTTTGAACCTGCAATAAATGACCCTTGCTGCTTAGCTTTGACTCTGGACTCTGGTGGTTCGTTTTTGGGGGTCTCTTAGACTCTGGGCATTTCACCACAACGATTGTACCGTTATACTTGACCGCCAGCAGTGCACGAGAGTTCCAGCTGTTCTGTGTCTGTGTCCCTGTCAGCACTTGGTATGGTCGGTCTTTTTAATTTTAGCCAGGCTAATACATGCACAGTGGTAGGTCATCATGATCTTGACTTGCATTTCACCAATGACTAAGGATGTGGAGCATCTTACTGTCTTTCCAAATAGCTTCTTTGGTCAGCTGTCTTTTCTTTTCAAATCCTTTGCCCATTTTAAAAGCTGGGTTTTTGGGGCGCCTGGGTGGCGCAGTCGGTTGAGCGTCCGACTTCGGCCAGGTCACGATCTCGCGGTCCGTGAGTTCGAGCCCCGCGTCAGGCTCTGGGCTGATGGCTCGGAGCCTGGAGCCTGTTTCCGATTCTGTGTCTCCCTCTCTCTCTGCCCCTCCCCCGTTCATGCTCTGTCTCTCTCTGTCCCAAAAATAAAAAATAAAAAAAATAAAAAAAAACCCATTAAAAGCTGGGTTTTTTTAATCCTTCATTTTCGAGTTTGTGTTTTGAGAGTTCATCACATGTTCGGGATTCAAGTCATTTCTCGAGTCTGTGATTTACAATTATTTTCTCCCAGTCTATTGCTTGTCTTTTTATTCTTTTACCAGTGTCATCTACAGAAGAAGTTTTAAATTTAGATGAAGTCCAATTTGTCAGTTTTTTCCTGTATGTTGTGCTTTTGATGTTGTAGCTGAAACCTTTTGGCCTAACCCCAGGTCACGAGACTTTCTCTTATGTTTTCTTCTAGAGGTTTTATGATTTTAGATTTTACATATAGACATATGACCCACTTCAAGTTAATTTTTGTGTTTGTTGTGAGAATAAGAAGTTTTTAACTTTGATGAAGTCCAATACCAATTTTTTCTTTTATATTCAGTGCTCTTCATGTCCTAAGAAATATTGTAGCAAATATATTTTCTTGTGTTTTCTTCAAGAACCCTTTACATTTAGACCTATAATCCACCTCAAATTAATTCTTTTTAAAATGTTTATTTATTTATTTTGTGAGAGAGAGAGAGAGCGAGAGAGAGAGCGAGCACGGGTGCACAAGTGGGGGAGGGGCAGAGAGCGAGAGAAGGAGACAGAAAATCAGAAGCGGGCTCCAGGCTCTAGCTGTCAGTGCCGAGCCCGACGTGGGGCTTGAACCCATGAACCACAAGATCATGACCAGAGTTGAAGTCAGACGCTCAACCAACTGAACCACCCAGGCACACCTCTAATTAATTCTTATAGATGGTATAAAGTAAGGCTGAGGTTCATTTTCCCTCCCACTTTTTTTTTTTTTTTTGATGTTTATTTTTATTTTTGAGAGAGAGCATGAGTGGGGAAGGGGCAGAGAGAAAGAGGCAGGGACAGAGGACCAAAAGCGAGCTCTGTGCTGACAGCAGCAAGCCTGATGCGGGGCTTGAACTCACAAACCATGAGATCATGACCTGAACCAAAGTCGGACGCTCAACCGATTGAGCCACCCAGGTGCCCCATCCCTCCCACGTATTATTCTAGCATTCCAGCATCATTTGTTGAAAATACTTTCTCTTCCCCACTGACTTCTTTTGATGCCCATCAATGGTATTCTTTATAAGACAATGGTATTTTTTATAAGGCAATTAAAAATTTTACGGTGGGTTCACTGAGTCACAAAACACTTTCTGAGAACCCACTGAATACAGGTAGTGTGCTAGGAGCAGGGGAGGCATGGGTGAATAGTGTCCCCCGCCCTCAAGAAGGTTATGTCCAAGAGAAGAAGCGGTCATACGAACAAATAGGATGGAGGGTGGAGAAAACACTGTGACAGAAAGTCGTGCCGTATGGGGGTAGACAGAGGAGGGAGAGACCGGGTCCTTGGGGCATAAGAGGGAAAGTATCTCAGAGGATATATTTGAGCTGGTCTTGAGGGAAATGTAAGGAAGGAGGGAGATTTAACAGGTGCACGTGGTAGGCAGGGAGGCAAGGAGAATACTCCCAGCAGAGGGAACAGGATGTGAAGCAGCCTGGAAGATTCAGGGACTTGTAAGTAGTTGTTGAATGTGTCGGTCTGGTGCTCAATCTGGAGTTCCTTAGTAAGCGTCTTCTCTGGACAACATGGTAAGTGAATCCAAGGCATTCAGCATGTGCCCTTGGATGGCGGGGCATCTTTTAATCAGATCTCTTAGAGGAGGTGCTCTGTCCAGAGAGTCGCTATCTTTCTACTCTAGGACAGCTGTCGTCACCTCCATATTAAAAGTAAACTTCATCTGCTACAGCTCTGAGCCCAGCCACAGGTAAGAGAACAGGAACTTACCACTTCGTTGATGGCTTTGATTAGGAAAAGACCATCCTTACAAAAATAAAACAGTCTAGCGATACCTGAAATGGAAAAATCAGTGACAGACCATTGAGTCAGAGAAGAACCGGAATTTTATATCTGACTTTCTGAATTCTCAATTCTCATCGTGCGCTCATGGGTCCTTAGGCCTCCTCCTGGCCCCTCCACAGCCCCTGCTGATCTCAGTCTCCCTGCTTTCCTCCACCCCTGTCATGACATGTTCAGGCTGTTCTCCCTCCTGGATCCTCCCTACCGACGCTGGCCCATCCTCTTGTCCTGGAAGCCTCTGGAAAACACTCATAACTTGCCCCAATACCCATAATCCAGAAGGGCAAAGGCAAAGGGCCCACCCTGTAAGCAGGTCTAACTCGACCCACTAAACATCTGAGGGATATCTGCTCCATGACCACAAATGTCCCAGGGACAGCCAAGACACTCTCTTCCCTCAAGCGCACTGCACTGAGGGTCACACGGACGTGAAAGCAAGTAAACATAATGCAGCGTGATAGATGCGATCCCATCTTTAGGCCCCACTCCTCCTGAGTATCAACATTCCCCTTCCTGCTGCCCCAGGGCTGCGCGTGGTCAGCTCAGACCGCTGAGGCCTTATTCCCCTATGACTGCTGTCAAGCAATGGCATCATCGTCCACCCCATTATCTAAGGCAGAGAGGAGGACCATTTTTCTCACCTCCCCACTCACATCCCTGCTCACCTACCCCATACGCATATTCCACTGCTGGCCGAGTTTTGCCATTATGTTTACCTTTTTGTTTTCTAAACTTTTTATTTTGAACTAATTTTAGGCTTGTAGAAAAGTTGCGAAAATAGTTGAGTTCCCATATATCGCTCACGTCACTTCCCCCGTGATAACATCTTACATGAACACAGCACCATTTTTCTTTTCATTTTACCAGCCTGTGCCTTGGTTCAGAACTTCATAGTTTCTCTCTTCGATGAATGCAACACTTCTTCTTGGTTTCCCTCCCTGCCCTTTTTTTCTTTTTCTTTTTTTTTTAAGCAGCAACAGATGGGTTTATTTGGGAATAGTAGAGAATTGCAACCCTGGACCAGCAAACTACTGCAAAACCACATCTCTGCCTCTCATTTTGACTTTTCAGATTGCTACCATGGTGTCCTTCCTAAAATGCCAATCTGGTCAGGCCACTCACTCTCCTGTAGAAACAGGGCCCTCCAAGACTCTCTATGGTTCCATCTACAATAGTCCTCATGAAGGCCTGATTCATCCTCAAGCTGAGGGAAAAGAACCAATCCCTGGTTTCTATGAGCAGCAAGATTTCTGAGTACCCAAAGGGTGGGGACTCTGGGTCCACGTTGGCTGGTTCAAATCCTGCCTGTACCCCTTACCTTCTACGTTACCTCAAGTGAGTTATTTAACCTCAGTGCCTCAGATGCCTCTTCTGAAAAACAGGGATAATAAACTGTACTTACTTCCTAGGGCTGCTGTGAGGGTTAAATGGGCCAACCTATGTGTAATGTTAGAATAGTGCTTGGCACACCATCCTGTTCTGTAGACGTTAGTTAATGCTACGTGGTCAGGGAGAATTCTCCATGTCTGGCCTCACCCATACCTGGAAGGGAGATTTAGTTGAACGGTCTATAGACACTTATAAATTAGGCTAAAAAATAAATAAAAAGAACGAGTACCCGTTTCATCCACAGGAGCAATAAGTATTTCACTCCCCAAATCTGCGGCCCAGATGGAAGTGACATCAACCTTAAGTTTCTCCCAAATATACAGTCGTTTAGCATCGTACAGATTATAGATGGAGAACCCTTTGGCTCCTCCAATGAACACATAGTCTTGGGAAACAGCCATACAATTTGGCATTTTGTTGAGCTGGGAAAACGAAAACAAAGAAGAAAGGAATGCTTTTCAGCTGCCCCCATCTGCAAGAATATGGGCTGACTTTTCAGAGAGGCATGTGGGTCCTTCCTGGATATAGCATCACCCCAAATAGTGCTCCTCTAAATATCTTGGCCAAGCATCAAGACAGTCATAGCATTCTACTTTTAGGGGAAAGGAGCCAGAGAAAACAAGTACACATTCACAACACTAACCCTGACCACGAGCCCTCTGAGGAGTGGACAAGTGGTCCCATTCCCTGTACTTTTTTCACGTAGAACACTGCAGAAAGAGCTATAGCTGAGGCACTGGCAGATTCTCAACCATCAAGCAAAAGGGTGATTAATATATTCAGAAGTATTTTTAAATAACAACAGAATATAAAAGGCTTTCTGTGTAGTCTTCGACTAACCAGAATATCCATTTCCCCGGGGCAATTATGAGACCCATTTTAATCGACAGCATGCTTATAATCTTTCAGAAATGCCCCCGTCTTATTGAATGAAGGATCCTTGGAGGAATTCCTTCCCCGGATCAGGCGTTTTCATTTATTAGTACTCAGCTGGGAAACGGACTCGTGGTCGGCGGCTCCGTACCTTGCTTTCTACAAGCGGACGGTAGATGGTGGGCTGGACCCGGCTGTGCTCCGCTTCCCTCAGCGCATCCCTCTTCATGATCACTTCCCAAGCCTGGTCAAACAGAAGGTTCACCATCTTGTTGATCATTCGGTAAGGCTGAGGCAGGGATTCCAGCTCCTGTCCTGAATCTTTGAAGGCAAAATCCTTTTCATCGTCCTGAGGCCAGTCCTGCTCTGTTGGGGACGGCACCTCCAGCGGCACCTTTCGTACAAAGCTGGAGAGCCTCATCTTACGGACTTGACTTCCTCCGGGGGCTGACATCACAGAAGCCGGCCCTGGAAACTTCTATGAAACTCTGAAAAGCTGATAAAGGAAGCAAGCGAAGGTACTTTGAGAAACAGGGCAAGTTACCAGAAGACAGCACGTCATCCCTTCTAGCACAGAAACAGGCCCATGGGACTGTTTATTCTAGAGACGGACACTTTCCTTATTTACTACAGGGCCCTTCATATTAGTATGGATATCACGTCAGTATGGATATGTGCTTTTCATATCAGTAAGGAGAGCAGCAGAAACGGGTATTGACAAGTCGCATCTTCCAGGCTGGCCCAAGATGACGTGTGTGCACTATGGTGCAGGGAGAGGACTTAGGTATTCTTGTTGCCCTTCTCCTTCTGCTAAGAGAGCGTCCGTCTCAGTCCCAACTAGAAGCCAGCCTACCCCCTACGTTCTCCTGCTTCTTCCATCTCCGCAAATGGCTGTGCCCAGGCCAGCTGGGTAGCGAGCCACGTCTGCTCTCCTTCGTTTCTTTCACCTCCGACCAGATGCCGTTAAGCACTTCTAATCCTTGCTGTCTCATTTGCTCCTTTCTCTCTAAGCCCACAGCTACCAACCAGGAGTTCTGTAGGCACAGTGCCCAGGGCCTGTGAGATTTTTCTAGGGGCTACAGAAATGTTTGAGACTTGAAAATTGACTAAAAGGAGACAAAACCCCCACAAAATCAAAACTGTTCATCATCCACAAAAGTATTGCAACTCTCTGGCTCCAGCCTGCATGTGGGCATCATGTTTCTGTACAGACCTGTACAAATTATAAACAAGGCTTTCAAATATTATAGTTAAATAAAGGCATTTAATGTGGCACATGGGGTCTGTTTTAAGATGAATAACACGTAGCAGACTGGGGTCCTGCACTGTCAGCACTGGGGGCCGTGGAAGTCTTGTAAAAACCCGCGGCCGTCATCTTTCCTCACCCGCTAGGGTACACCTGTGATGTTTCCGGCGCATGGGTAGAGGAGCCAGGTGTCTGAATATGAGAGAAAAGAACCACCTGAAAGAATTGGTGGGGACAGCAACCTGAGCTCCCACGGGGCCAGGAGTAATGCCTGGTGGAAACAACCAGGGAGAATGGAAAGCCTCGTAATTCACAAGCTTTGGGTGGAGTGCTCAGAAGAGTCTTGCCAAGTAGCGGGGAAAATTAGCCCTCGAATAAATGCCGCTCTGGCATTGCCAATCCAGTCTTAGAAGTTACGAGATCAAACGACTGATAAATAACTGCATACCAAAACAAAGCTTAAGAATACTTAGAGGAATACAGAAATATCCAGCATCTAATGAAGGAAATGTCTGGGATCCAATAAAAAAACTACCTGGCATTCAGAGGCAAGAAAACACACCCATAATGAAGAGAAAAGTCAATTAATTGAAGCTGACTCATAGTCAACACAGCTATTAGAAGTAGCAGGGAAAAAACAGTTTTATATGTGTGTGTATATATATATATATATATATATATATATATATATATATATATATAAAACAGAATATAAAAGACTTTCTGTATAGTCTTCAACTAACCAGAACACCCATTTTATATATATATATATATATATATATATATATATACACACACACACATATAAAACTTTATATATATACACACACACACACACACACACATATATATATATATATATATATATATATATATATATTCCACATGTTCAAAAACGAAGAGGAAAAGTCAAGTAGAGATGTGGAAGGTACAAAGTAACCCAAACTGAACTTTTATTTATTTAGTTTTAAACTTTTTAATGTTTATTTATTTTTGAGAGAGACAGACAGACAGGGCATGAGTGGGGAAGGGACAGAGACACAGAATCTGAAGCAGGCTCCAGGCTCTGAGCTGTCAGCACAGAGCCCGTTACGGGGCTCGAACTCACAAGCTGCGAGATCATGACCTGAGCCGAAGTCTGACCCTCAACTGACTGAGCCACCCAGGTGCCCCACCCCAACTGAACTTCTAGAGATGAAAACTACAGTGTCTGAGATGAAGAACACGTTTGATTAATCACAAACTTTCAGAGCAAAATAAATTAGAAGATTAGTGAATTTGAAGATACAGCAATAGAAACAACCAGAAAAAATGAAGTGAGGTGTGGGAGTTACCTGAAGTTCCCTAATATGTATGACTGAAATCCCCAAAGGAGGGAAGAAACAAAAAAAATCTGTAGAAATAGACAAAATATGTCTAAATATGATAAAAACTATAAACTCACAGATCCAAGAAGAAAAACAAGTCCTAAGGAAATGAAACATGAAGAAATCTATACCAAGGCACATCGTGATCAAAACTAAAGATGCGATAAAGACAAATTTTGAAAAGCAGCCAGAGGGAAAAAAAAAAAAGACGTGAATAAAGGAACAAAATACAGGAGAGCAGCAGATTTCCTGAAGGAAAGCACCAGTGAGAGAGCAGTGAAGCAGTGTTCTAGAAGACTCTAGCCAACGACAGCAGTGTTCAGCTTCTTTTTTAAGTACGTATGAAATATTTACCAAGACACATCACATCCGGGTCTGTAAGCCAAGTCTTAATAAATTTAAAAGTACTCAAGTCATACAAACTATGTTTTCTGACCACTCAGAATTATTTTAGAAGTCAATAACAGAGATTTAGAAAGATGCAAAACCTCAAAAATAACACGCTTCTTAATAACTTATGGATCACTACACATACTTATTAGAATGGCTAAAATAAAAAAAAAAAAAGTATTGACAATACTAATAAAGATGCAGAGTAAGTGGGCAGGAATACAAAATGATACCACCGGAAAAGGATTTGGCAGTTTCTTATGAAGTTAAACATATATTTTACTCTATGACCCAGCAAGTGCGCTCCTGGGTATCTACTCCAGGAGTATGAATACTTACACTCACACACAAGCCTGTACACAAATGTTTATAGTGGCTCTACTTACAATTGCCAAAAATAAAAAAAACAATCCAAATAGCCTTCGCTGGGTAAGTGATAAATCAACAGTGGTGTATCCACATAATGGAATACTCCTTGGTAATAAAAAGTAAAAAACTACTGACATACACAAAAATCTGGATGAATCTCAAAGACATTATGCTCAGTGAAAGAAACCAGTCTCAAAATTTATGTGCAGCGATTCTATTTATATGGCATTCTAGAAAAGACAAAATGAGTAATGGGGGACGGATCAGTAGTTGCCAGGAGTTATGGGTGGAGGAAGAATATTATTTAAAAAAAGGATAGCATGAGGGGGGTTGGGGGGGGGCGATGAAGCTGTTTTACCCAGATTGGAAAGGAAGATATAAAGCTGTCTTTATTCCTATTCAATATGATTATCTACATAGGAAATCTGATGAAATCTACCAAAAAATCTACTAAAACTAATAAATGATGTTGGCAAGGTTGCAGGATATAAGTTCAATATACAAAAACCTACTGTATTTCTATATACTGGCAACAAAAATCAAAAATTGAAATTAAAAAATACTATAATAGTATCAAAAGTATTATATAGGGATAAACCTGGCAAAAGTTGTATAAACTGTACACTTAAAGCTGTAAAATATTGCTGAGAGAAATTAAAGGAGACCTAAGTAAATGGGTTGAGATACAATTTTGTTAAGATGTCAATTCTTCCCAAATCTAAAATTCAACACAATCCCTATGAGAGTCCCAGCTGGCCTTTTTTTTTTTCTTTTAAGAAATTAAGAAGCCCATTTTATAATTCATATGGATATGCAAAGTACCTAGAATAACCAAAATAACTTAGATAAAAAAGGACAGAATTGGAGGACCAACACTACCTAGTTCAAGACTATTATAAAACTACAGTAATCAAGACAGTGTGGTATTGACATCAAGCTACACAAATAGATCAGTGAAACCAAATAAAAAGTCCAGAATTAGACTCACATATGAACAGACAGCTTATTTTTGACAAAGGCGCAAACCTAATTCAGTGGGAAAAGGATAGGGTTTTTTTTCTCCAATAAATAATGCTGCAGCAATTCAATATCCACATGGAAAAGAAAATGAACTCTGATCTATACCTTGCAGCATATACAAAAATTCACTCAAAGTAGATCACAGACCAAAATGTAAAATTTTAAACCATGTAGCTTCTGGAAGAAAACATAGGAGAAAACCTTTGCAATCTTCAGTTAGACAAAGATTTCTTCGATATGACATTGAAGCACAATCCATAAAAGAAGAAATGGGTAACTTAAACCTTTCAGAAATAAGTGTATGTTTTTCAAAAACCACCATTTAGAGGATAAAAGATAGTCCACAGTCTGGGAGAAAATGGTTGCAGGTCATATATATGATAAATTACTTATGTCCAGAATATTTTGCACATTCTTAAAACTCAGTAATAAGAAATGACTCAATTCTTTCAAATGGGCCAAAGGTTTGCGCACTTAACCAAAGAAGATATAACCGACGGACATGGGCACACGAAGAGATGTTCCATGTCATCAGTTAGTGAAATGGCAATTACAAGCACAATACATGTGTATTAGGATGCCTAAAGGTAAAAAGATCACACCAAGTGTTGTCAAGGATGTGGAGGACCCGGAATCCCTCCAACTACTGTTGGGAAGGTAAAATGGTACCATCAGTTTGGAAAACAGTTTAGTAACTTCTTAAAAAGTTAAACATATGGGGCACCTGGGTGGCTCAGTCGGCTAAGCGTCCGACTTCGGCTCAGGTCACGATCTCGTGGTCCGTGAGTTCGAGCCCGGCGTCGGGCTCTGGGCTGATGGCTCAGAGCCTGGAGCCTGCTTCCAATTCTGTGTCTCCCTCTCTCTCTGCCCCTCCCCTGTTCATCCTGTTCATGCTCTGTCTCTCTCTGTCCCAAAAATAAATAAACGTAAAAAAAAAAAAAAAAAGTTAAACATACTACCTACCACTATAGCCAGTCATCCCACTCCTCAGTATGATATAAGGGAACTGAAAACACATCCACACATAGGCTTCTACATGAATGTTCATCATGGCTTCATTAGTAGGAGCCCCAAACTGGAAACAACAAATGTTTATCAATAGGCAAACAGATAAACTCCCAGACAGTCACATCCCATATTTAGTGGGCATACAAAATAGCACAGCCACTTTGGAAAATAGTCTGGCAGTTTCTCACAAAGTTGAACATACACTCGTCCTATGATTCAGGAATTCCATTCCTACATATTACACAAGAAAAACTTAACATTTCATATGAAAATCTGTGCTGTGCTATATTTATAGCACCTTTATTTATAATTGCCCCAAGCTAGAAACAACATGCACTTCAGTGCGTGAAGAGTTAATGAACTATGGTAGGTCCATACAATGGAATACTAGTTAACAATAAAAAGCTATAAACTACTGATTATGCTAAGTGAAAAAAATCAGATAGAAAAAGCTACATACTACATGATTCAATTTGATATTGTGAAAAAGCAGAATTATAGGTATGGAGAACAGACTATATAAATCTGTGTTTAGAAGCACCCTGTGCTTTATCATCTAACGTATCATTGTGTTGTGTTTACTATGTACTCGCGTCCCCCATTAACCTTTTACCTTAGGCTGAGAGCTTAGCACAGTGGTCGGGACATGGCTAACATTCAATACATTTGCCTGCAGTATTGCCCTACCCTGGGACATAAATTTAGAGGATACTTCTGTCTCTCTCCCAAGCACTTCCCTCTGAAAAGGATGAGTAATTTGTGGGGCCAAGAGATTACACCCACCCAGAGCCTAGATGCACCCTTCTGGAGTCTAGACCGTGTTCAGGTACCTATACCCCTGAAGTTTACTGCCCAGATGATGCCAAGGCCTGCACAAACTTCTTTCCCAGCTTTCTCTTGAGGGCAGGCCCAGATGCTAATGTGTGCACCCCTAGACGTGAAAGATGGCCAAGGCATGGCTATTTGCAGGGGCAGGGGCAGGGGCAGGGGCAGAACTTGGATGTGGCTTGGAATATCCACACATTGTATGTAAGGCCCCTCTCAGTGATGTGAATGGCAGCCAGGAATGAGAAGAGAAGGGGTGTGGGAAAGGACCAGGGGGCCAGCTCTCACCACAGTACCATATTCCAGCTGTGTTTCCAGGTATTGCAAGCAGCCCAAGAATTCCTTTTTTTAAAAATAGAATTTATTGTCACGTTAGCTCACATACAGTGTATACAGTGTGCTCTTGGCTTTGGGAGTAGAGTCCCATGATTCATCGCTTACATACAACACCCAGTGCTCATCCCAACCGATGCCCTCCTCAATGCCCATCACCCATATTCCCACCTACCCTGCCCCCCCCCCCATCAACCCTCAGTTCTTTCTCTGTATTTAAGAGTCTCTTATGGTTTGCCTCCCTCCCTCTCTGTTTGAAACTATTTTCCCCTTCCTTTCCCCCGTGGTCTTCTGTTAAGTTTCCCAAATTCCGTATGAGTGAAAACATATGATATCTGTCTTCCTCTGACTTATTTCACTTAGCAGAATTACCCTCCAGTCCCATCCACGTTGTTGCAAATGGCAAGATTTCATTCTTTCTCATTGCCAAGTAGTATCCCATTGTGTATATATACACACCACATCTTCTTTATCCGTTCATCAGTTGAGGGACATTTGGGCTCTTTCCATCATTTGGCTATTGTTGAGAGTGCTGCTAGAAACATTGGGGTACCTGTGCTCCTATGCATCAGTACTCCTGTATCCCTTGGATAAATTCCTAGCAGTGCTATTGCCGGAGCCCAAGACTTCTGAATGTGAAACTGGTAGAAGGTAGAAGACAAGGTAGAAGAACAGAACGTATCTAATGTGACAATTGGGTTACCTTGACTTAAAACTTTTAAATATTTAAACGTATGGAACGTGTGGGGCGCCTGGCTGGCTCAGTCAGTGGAGCACAGGAGGCTCGATCTTGGGGTCATGGGTCTGAGCCCCACTTTGGGCGCAGAGATTAGTTAAAAAAAAAAAAATCTTTGGGGCACCTGGGTGGCCCAGTTGGTTGAGCATTAGGTTCTTGATTTCAGCTCAGGCCATGATCTCACTGTTTGTGAAATCGAACCCCATATCAGGCTCTGCACTGACAGCACAGAGTCCACTTGGGATTCTCTCTCTCTCTGCCCCTCCCCCACTCTCTAAATAAATAAATTTAAAAAAATTAAATCTTTAATATTAATTAATTAATTAATTAATTAACATATGGTATGTGGGTCTCTATTTGTAGTCCTACCCCGGGGCCTGCAAATGTTAAGGGCAGGCCTGACAAAGGGAATAAAGATTACAAAAATAGCTCACCTTACTTTTTGATTACAGGGGGTACATTATAAAATTACTGCTATGGAAGGGGTGGGATTTCACATCTTCAGGCCCCAGAAAACTGCCATTCAGTGGTGCAGTTTCATCATAATTAACTTCTGCCTCCACTGTGTTCATGTTAGCCCTTCTAGGACTTCCTCAAGTAGCAATCTTCTTACAGTACTCAATAAACCTAGCAGACAATTCTCTCACTTTACCCAGCTCTCCGTGCTAGAAACACATGCCACAAACTGGCTTATCTCTGCTCTAACCATTTCCTTCCCCAGACCTGGAGCTGCTGTTCCTCAAGGGAAACCGAGGCACAGAGGTGGGAAATGATGCGGCCCCAAAGACCCCAAGCAAAACCTGAAGGGAATCTGCCTGCATTCAGGATGCCACATGAGTTTTTCCTGAGTTCCCAGGGTCTCCGGGAACGCCGGTGGCTGGGGAGACGGCCCCCCGTCCCGCAAAGCCCCCCTCTAGGAGACCCTAGATATCAAAGGGCGTCTGGGGACACGCGGGGAACCGCTGAACCCCAGCCCAAATGCCGAGCTTCCGCTCACCTGCGCCGGCAGCTTGGCGTCGCCTTAGTAACCGCCACTTCCGGCCGCCACCGGAAGTCCGCGAAGTCCCTGGTCGGAAGGCGCGTCCGCCCCCACGGGGGCGGGGAGACTCAATCTGTCCCGCGGGGGACCCGGCGACACCCTGGAGGATTCGAGTCTGCGCCGCGGGTGGCACGTGGCCTCGGCTGGGCGTCATGGATGCCTTCACCCGCTTCACCAACCAGACCCAGGGCCGGGACCGACTCTTCAGGTGAGTCAGGAGCCCGCGGCCTTCACTCCTTCCCGGTGCCGCAACCCGAGCTGGTCCCGTGTGGTTCGGCCCCGGAGGAGGGACCGAGTTCGTTTCTGGAGCCGCTCTCCGGCCCCTCTCTGGCACTCTGCGGGACTCCGGCGGAGCCTCCTCCCGGCAGCCTCCGAGGCCCTCACCGTGGTGGACCAGTCCCCCAGCCCTCTTTTTTTTTCAAGTAATCACTACACCCACCATGGGGTTCGAACTCACACCCCCCAGGATCAAGAGCCCCACGCTCCACCGCTACACCTGAGCCAGCCAGGTGTCCCCGCCAGGATTTTTTTTTTTTTTTTTAATGTTGATTTTTGAGATAAAGAGAGCACAAGCAGAGGAGGGGCAGAGAGGGAGAGAGAGAAACACAGAATCTGAAAAAGGCTGCAAGGCTCCAGGCTGCCAACGCAAAGCCCCAACTCAGGGCTCGAACCCACAAACTGAGATCATGACCTGAGCCCAAGTCCCAAGTTGGAGGTTAACCGACTGAGCCACTCAGCACTCCCCCATCTCCCCATCCCCCACCGCCACCCCCCACCAGGAATTTTATAAGATGAACTTTGGGTTGGCATTTGTGGCCAGGGAAGCCAACCCCTTGGCTGTGGTTTCAAATACCCCATGAAACGCTTATGGAGACACAGAAATTGTATTTATCTTTTATCATCGTCCTGCCTACCTCATTGAGATTGTAGGGAAGGAACAATTCTTCCTCTACCTTCAAGGTCTTTCAGCCAGCCAAAGAATTAAATTTACACAAAACAGGTTCACAGGAGGAAAAATCAAAAAACAAAAAAATCAAGGATGTGTGCACAGTGGCTGGTATTGAGACCTGAAGAAATGACCAAGGCAGGGATTTTTTTCTTCTTTTGAGACACAGAGACAATACATTTATGAGGAATTGACAGGATAAAGAAAGCAGGTGTTTGGAAACTTCAGTTAGGAGGGAATCCTAAACAGAATTTAGGCTGAGTTGGTAGGGTTAGAAAAAAAGTAACCAGGTTCGTTTCTGAAGCTTTCTCTGTTTTGAAGTCCCTATCTCTGGCGACAAGGATGTCCTTTTACTTCCTTAGTACAGGGAGGCTATTTTGCACATGGAAGATGTGTTTCCGGCCTTCTGGGTGACAGAGGAGTCTCTGAACCGCTGTTTCTTAAGTAATTTTTATTTAATTTGTATGCCAAAGTGGCACATTTTGGGGTGGCCTACCCTTGGCCTCTACGGTTCCCTTTTCTGAAACTTCCCTGGACGTTTTCTTGCTTTAAAAGTTGAGCTGATAAATTGTCCCGTCTGCTTGAACCAGTGTCTTAGTTCTGAGGATAGGTCATTTTAGTTAAACTCACTTCGGGAGGCGGCGATACAAGTGTGTTCTCACAGTTAGGCCTGTGGTTCAATTATCCAGGTAATAAATAAGGCCTTTCTCTGGAAATTAAAAGAAAAATAATGACCAGTGATTGGATCAAGTTATAAAACCAGTTTCTGAGTCCTGAATGTAGCCAGTCCAGAGGGTTTCTAGTTGTCACGCGAAAGCATCTTTACGTAAAGTGAGGGCAGGCAGTGGCAATCTGGTGGAGTTTCTTGGTTTGTAACTTGAGTGTCTCTGGTGATCATTTCGAGTGGCCCATAGAGCACCAGGCACGAAGATCGTTTATGTATGAGCTTTTTCGGAAGTGCTCATCAAGTTGTTCATACTCAGTTTGCAGGGCTTCGGGGAAAAGCGTGGTCTTAGTTATCAAATGATTTCAAGTCAAACAGATAGAAAATATCAAAAATAATAGTTTGGAGAATTGTAGCCAAGCATTGGAAGAAACTAAAAGGAAATCAGGATCTAGTCCAGTTTATAATGAATTGTATTTGAATCTAATATCCACAGAGGTGTGTTACTGAGACATTGTTTTTTTTTTCCCCATAATCACCTTCATTTTACTAGAGATAGCCAAATTAAGACTAATTTCTTTGCCAAATGAATCTAGTTTGGATAAACTTGGCCTGATGATTTACATAAGTACAGCAAAAATAGTGATTAATCATACAGGCTCTTTTAAATCCAGGGCCAGCTGGGTGGCTCAGTCAGTTGAGCATCCAACTTGGGCTCAGGTCATGATCCCACGGTTCATGAGTTTGAGCCACACCCTGGGCTGTGTTCTGACAGCTTGGAGCCTGGCGCCTGCTTCGGATTCTGTATCTCCCTTCTCCCCCCCCCCCCCCCCGCCCCCTCTTAAAAATAAACATTAAGAAGAAAAACACTTAAATCTGCTGTTGAACTTTAAACAGCCTCTTGAGGCCAGAAGCCAAGCCAAATACTTGCCATCAGACTTCACCTGTAATACCTATAGGTTAAAGTTCATTGCTCTCTTCTTGAGGTCCCCCAAATACCCTGAGGTTCTTGCACCCGCCAGGAAGTGACCTCCTTTACTCACCTGGTGAGAGGCTCCTGCTGGGAGCCCTGCAAGCAGGGTATTAGGCTCTTCTTCCAAAAGGCTTTACTGGCTCCATATGATCACCATTAGTGCCTTAAAACTCTCTAGCCATATCTGAATTTATGCCTGTCTCCCAAATGTGACATTCCAGTCAAAGCCTTGGTAATATAACCAGTGTTTCTAACCATGTCCTGTGCAAGGAGAACAAACTCTCATTGAACTTACCCAAATAAATATGTTGTCAAAAAAACATAAGAATTCAATGAGAGTTTTTGAATTCTAGAGGGATCAGACAGGGAGAAAAAGATAAATTGTTGTGAATCATAGCTTAAGAGAAAAACTTTTCTTAAATCTGGAAAAACAAAACATTAAAAGTCAGTGTTTCAAACAAAAATGTCATTAAACTTATAATTATCCTCCTCAGTTCGTTTATGTTATTCTTGATCTGCTTAAATTCAGTTTTTCCTTTAGTTCCAGACATTCTTACCCAGTTCAGTTTTATGATCTTAAAATTATCAGAACCCTGCATTTGTCAAAATTCCTTTTTATGAATCTCTCAAGATGAAACGCATTTGCAGGAAGCTTTTGGAGAAGCATCCAAGTAAAGTATTAACTGTCTGTAAATGCTAAAAGAATTAAAAATGGCCATGGTTACAGATCTGCTTAGAGTTTGTCAGGGAGCAAGAATTCCTGTCCACTCAAAGGTCCTTCTAGAATCAAATTGACATGAGACAGATTAACAGGAAAAAAATCAAATTTGATAATGGGGATCCACGTAGACATGGAAATTCCAAAGGCAGGCAAGATGAGGTATATATGTCATTCTGAACTAAGGAGAAGGGATAGGGGTCTGGGGCTTCAGAGGAAAGGAATGTACTTTTACAGTGTGGTAAGAACAGATGTTTGGTAATTTGACATTTGCCCTACGGTACAGATGGGTCATTCAGATAAGGGTCATTCAGATAAAATGTATCTTTGCTAATCACCCTTATTCTGGGAAAGAACCTCAATTTGGATTCTACGTAGTTAAGGAAGGGGCAGAAGTTTCCCTTGAGCCCACAGGGTCTCAAGTGCCTTCAGCTCAAAATAATCCACATGCCAAAGGGGTACATTTTTTTTTTTTCAAAGGGGTACATTTTGGGGGGACCTGTCATGAACCCCTTTAAGTTCATTACAGTGCAACTGACAAGGAAACTTATTTCTGTGACATCTAACACTTCAAGATAGTTCTATACCAGTACATATCAGATTTCTAGGAGTTTCATATAATTTCTAGAACACATATCTTAGTAATATATATCTATACAAATGTAATTTAAGAGGGTTTAGTATCACTTACTTGACAATGCTTCTCATGTAATTTAACACAACAAATAAACCTAATTAATGTAATAGCTCCTTTTTTATAAAAGGAGACCAAATATTTTGAAATGTTCCATGGACCCTCTGGAACATTTCAGTTAAGTTGTAGACTTGATTTTAGAATTTGATGTTGGGAAGTTTGTCAAAAAATATCAAAACATTTGATTAAATAAGATCACAGATCATGATGAAACAATATCAATTTAGCTAAAGTGACAATAAAAATTTTTTTTTTTAATGTTTATTTATTTATTTTTGAGAGAGAGCACAAGCAGGGGAAGGGCAGAGAGACAGGGAGAGAGAGAATCCCAAGCAGGCTCCCTGCAGTCCACACAGGCCTCACTGTCCTTGAAGTGCCCGACACAGGGCTCGATCTCACGAACCATGAGATCATGGCCTGAGCCGAAATCAAGAGTCAGTCGCTTAACTGACTGAGCCACCCAGGCAATAAAAAATTTTAAAGACAAATACAAAGGGTTACATAGTTGTAAGCAAAACTTAGCTTTTTTAGTATTAAGAAGACTCAGTTTTTTTGAATAATCAAAGATCGGATAAAGACAAAGCATTGAATCTTTGTTTTTCTAGGCAGATTACATGAAAGGTAAAAAACTCTTTACAATTTCTTATAAAAAGCAAACCAATAACCTAAGAAAACTTCTTCCTTTCATTTTATTTCATTTCATGTCAATTCCAGTATAGTTAATAGAGTGTTATGTTAGTTTCAGGTGTACAATATAGTGATTCAGTGGTTCCATATATTACTGAGTGCTCATCAAGATAAGTGTGCGCTTAATCCCCTTCATCTATTTTACCCATCCCTCCACCCACCTCCCCTCTGGTTACCATCTGTTTGTTTTCCGTAGTTAAGAGTCTGTGTTTTGGTTTGTCTTTTCTCTCTCTCTCTCTCTCTCTTTTGTTTCTTAAATTCCACATATGAGTGAAATCGTATGGTATTTGGCTCTGACTTATTTCACTTAACATCATACTGTCTAGATTCCCCCCAGGTTGTTGCAAATGGCAAGATTTCTTTTTTTTTTATGGCTGAGTGATAGTCCAGTGTGTGTGTGTGTGTGTGTGTGTGTGTGTGTGTGTGTGTGTGTGTCTCCTTTAACCTATTGATGGGCACTGGGTTGCTTCCATAATTTAGCTATTGTAAATAATGCAGTAAACATAAAAGTACATATATCTTTTCAAATTAGTGTGTTTGTATTCTTTAGGTAAATACTCAGTAGTGGAATTACTGCATCATATAGTAATTCTATTTTTAATTTTTTAAGGAACCTCCATACTATTTTCCACAGTGCGTGCCTGTACCACTTTGCATTGCATTCCCACCAACAGTGCAGAAGACTTCCTTTTTCTCCACATCCTCAACACTTGTTTCTGAAAACTTCTACCTTTTGAAAGAGAAAAATTCTAATTTTTCACCAGTATACTTTTGATATTAAAACTCATTTTTTTTTTAAATATGTATTTATTTGGAGAGAGAGCGCAAGTGGGAGAGGGGTAGAGAGACAGGGGACAGAGGATCTGAAGCAGGCTCTGGGCTGACAGACTGACAGCAGTGAACCCGATTTGGGGCTCGAACTCACAAACAACGAGATCATGACCTGATCAGAGGACACTCAACCAACTGAACCACCCAGGTGCCCCTTAAAACTCATTGTTAGATAAGTTTATTTTAATCTTAGCCAGTACTGACCACATATAAAATTCGTTTTCAAAGGTTCCTTTTCCCTAAACTTTCTACAACCTTTTTTTTTTTTTTTTTTTTTTTTTTTTTTTAAATTTTTTTTTTTTTTCAACATTTTTTATTTATTTTTGGGACAGAGAGAGACAGAGCATGAACGGGGAGGGGCAGAGAGAGAGGGAGACACAGAATCAGAAACAGGCTCCAGGCTCCGAGCCATCAGCCCAGAGCCTGACGCGGGGCTCGAACTCACAGACCGCGAGATCGTGACCTGGCTGAAGTCGGACGCTTAACCGACTGCGCCACCCAGGCGCCCCTTTTTTTTTTTTTTTTTTTAATATCCAGATTTTTGTCGTAAGTTTTCCCTCTTTAGATGATTAGCCTCACTTTAGGATAAAAAAATTTTTTGCCCCCCAAAAATGTATTTCCGTTCTTCATACTTTTTCTTACCAAAAACATACATTTTACTTTCCTTGAAAGTTGTTTCTTTTATTATTTAAAACATTTTTAAAAATTTTTATTTATTTTTAATTTTTTTAATGTTTTTATTTATTTTTGAGACAGAGAGAGACAGAGTGTGAGGAGGGGAGGGGCAGAGAGAGAGGGAGACACAGAATCCGAAGCAGGCTCCGGGCTCTGAGCTGTCAGCACAGAGCCCGACGCGGGGCTCGACGCAGGGCTCGAACTCACGGACTGTGAGATCATGACCTGAACCGAAGTTGGACGCTTAACCAACTGAGCCACCCAGGTGCCCCTAACACATTTTTTTAATGTTTGTTTATTTTTGAGAAAGAGAGAGAGAGAGTGCAGGCAGGGGAGGGGCAGAGAAAGAGGGAGACACAGAATCTGAAGCAGGCTCCAGGCTCCGAGGTGCCAGGACAGAGCCTGACACGGGGCTCAAACTCACAAACTGCGAGATCATGACCAGAGCCAAAGTCGGACGATTAACCGACTGAGCCACCCAGGCGCCCCTGTATTTTATTTATTTTTTAAAGTTTATTTATTTTGAGAGAGAGCGTGTGCTAAGGGGGGAGGGGTAGAAGAGAGAGAATCCCAGGCAGGCTCTGCGTTGACAGTGCAGTAGCTGATACAGCACTTGACCAGCACTTGACTGTGAGATCTCATGAGCTGTGAGATCATGACCTGAGCTGAAATCAAGAGTTAAGATGTTTGACTGAGCTACCCAGCACCCCTAAAGTTTGTATGTTAAAGAATGGGCCTTAGGTCCTAAAGCGGATGGGGATAGAAAATTTGTATCATAGAGGCATAGAGAAGGTATCCAAGTTTTTTCTAAAGTGGGCTTTTTTAAAGATTTTTTTTAAATTTAAGTTTATCTTAGAGAGTGAGCAAGCAGGGGAGGGGTAGAGAGAGAGGGAGACAGAGAGAATCCCAACCAGGCTCTGCACTGCCAGCACAGACCCTGACGTGGGGCTCGAACTTATGTACCACGAGATCATGGCTGGTCATGGGCCGAAATCAAGACTCAGATGCTTAACCAACTGAGCCACCCAGGTGCCCCTCCTATGGTGGGCTCTTTGGGACATACTGGTCTCTTACTAGAGTTGCTAGAGCCTGAGCATAATATTCTTTTTAGCAGATTTTATTTTATTTAAATGTTTAAGTTTTATTTAAGCTTTTAAATTTAAATTTTTAGTTAAATTTAATTTTATTTAGAATTTATTTTATTTTTATTTTTTTATGGAAGCAGTTTATATTTTATTTAATATTATTTTATTAATGTTTATTTTTGAGAAGCAGTTTATATTTTATTTATTATTATTTTATTAATGTTTATTTTTGAGAAGCAGTTTATATTTTATTTATTATTATTTTATTAATGTTTATTTTTGAGAGAGAGAACACACAAGAAGGGGAGGGGCAGACAGAGAGAGGAAGACACAGAATCTGAAGTAGGCTCCAGGTTCTGAGCTGTCAGTGGAGAACCAGATGTGAGGTTCGAACTCACCAGATGCAGGGCTCAAACTCATGAACCATGAGTTCATGACCTGAGCCGAAGTCAGACACTCAACCTATGAACCACCCAGGTTGCCCCCAAAGCAGCTTATATTTTAAAAAGTTGCCCCTGCTTTTTTCTTCGGTCTCAGGCTATCTTAGGCCGTGTTTACATTTTGAAGACATGATAAGAGTCTTAACTCTGAGGGACAGAGAAGGAATACAGGTTGATTTTTTTTTTTCCTTAAGAGATTTTTAGCTAAAATAGGAAATAATTCATGCCTTTGTAAAGTCTATGTAAAGCATTTATATAAAAGCCTTCTTTTTGAGTGAGGAGGTCTTTTACTTAGTACAGGGAGGGAGGGTATTTTTCACATGGGAGATGTGTTTCCTACTTTCTGGGGGACAAAGGAGGGGCTGAGTGTCCTTGTACCGTTGTTTCTTAAGTGAATTGTTTAAAATAATCATTATAGCAAAGTGGCACATTTTGGGGCAGCCTGCCCTTGGCCCCTGCAAGACACTGAGTGTGAAATAGTTTTGTGAACTGTGGAACAGAGCACAGTCTGGAGAGCACCTCTAAGATACATGCCATGCTACGGAAAATCCTAAGCAGAGATAGTGCTTTAATCCTAATTAAGTCATGATGTTTCTTTTAGAAATTTGGTTGTTTCTTACTCAATAAAAAAAAAAAAAAAAAAAAAAAAGAATAGTTACGGTTGAGGTTTCGACAGCATTCCCTTCTCTTCTGGGTGTACAGGTACTAATACAGACAGTCCAATAAGACTAGCCCCAATACTGGGAATTTCGGAAGCTGACTTTATGCCAGGTACTGTTCTCAGTGCATCACAGCTGTACATTCATTTAACCCTCATTACTACTCTAAGAGGTAGATACTCTGAATTATTCCCCTTTCACAGACAGGGAGACCGAAGCAGAAGGTTAATAGGTCCTAAGTGGCAGAGCTGAGATTTAAATCCACACAGTTGATTCCAATGCCCACCATTTTAACGGCCAGCCCATACTACTGTTGTAATTCATTTGATAGGCTTTTTTAATGATCGCATTGTATGTGAGCTTCATTAAAATAGAATTCTTCAATTTCAGTGCACTTGGAATGTGCCCTGCAAGGTTTATCAGTGAGGTTGGTTAATAAAATAATTGTTCGGATGTACTTTTCTGTAAGATCTGAGATCTCTAGTATTCATTTCCCGATGCCCTTGGTGATCCATGGCTCCTGTGAACAAACTGGCATTCACAAAATACTACCTTGGTTTTGGATGCATTCCTGTTTTTCGACCAGGTCTGAGAAAGGGGGACCCATTGCCGTGACTGGCTTGAGCCCTCTAGCCAGGAAGCTACTTTAAAAAAATTTTTTTAATGTCTATTTATTTTTGAGACAGAGCACGAGTGGGGAAGGGGCAGAGGGAGAGGGAGACACAGAATCTGAAGCAGGCTCCAGGCTCTGAGCTGTCAGCACAGAGCCCAATGCAGGGCTCGAACCCACGACCTGTGAGATCATGACCTGAGCTGAAGTCAGACACTTAACTGACTGAGCCACCCAGGCACCCTGGAAGCTACTTTAAAAAGGAGAGACAGAAAGATATTCTTTTTACTTCATCCTCAATAACAAGTTTACCGTTTTGGAAAATGTGCCACATTTTTATTGAGAATAATATTTGTAGCCTAAAGGGATTCAAATGCAGTTACAGAACTGTAGGAAACAGGCACCTACTTTGTTAATAGACTGCCAAATGCATTTAGATGTTTGATTATGTGATATAAAATTTCTCGTGTGTTAGTAAGGCATTATTATTTGTAGTCATAACAATAATCACTTTATTGAATATTTAGTATTAAATAGTCTATATATAAAACACTAGTTTTGAAAGACAAACATAAAAATGTATCTAGGCTTATTCAGGTATTGGTGTGTATTTGATCCTTTTCTAAAAAATTAAGCAATGTGGGGCATCTGGGTGGCTCAGGCTGTTGAGCGTCTGACTTCAGCACAGGTACTGATCTCATGGTTCGTGAGTTTGAACCCCCTGTCGGGCTCTGTGCTGACAGCTCAGAGCCTGGAGCCTGCTTCTGATTCTGTATCTACCTCTCTCTCTGTCCCTCCCCAGTTGCACTCTGTCTCTCTCTCTCAAAAATAAGTGAACATTAAAAAAAATTTTTTTTTAATTAAGCAGCGTGCAAACAACTTTTCATTTGGTTCTGGTTTGAGTGTGTGTCCTATTAGATAAGTATTTGGTTAACTACATGATAAAAAGTTCATTTTAGGAATCTGAAAAGTCAGTATACAGGAGAAAATAAAGAATGTGAATCTTTGCAGACTTGACCTGGGGGAGATTTTTGGGCAGTTCACCACTTTGGCTCTATCCATTTCTCTGTGCCAGCGAAAGGCGTTTTGGGGGGCAGCTCACCGTAACTGCAGAGTTCCCTTTCATCACCTTTGTGTCACATTTGCATCACATGCTCTATCTACCCTTTGGCCCTGTGGGGTCACTGTTGCAGAATTATGCTCTTGTAAGAACTGCTTATGTGAGAAATTGTCTTGGAAACTTTGCTTTTAGCAACACACATTTCTCCTTTCTTTGCTTCATGAATCAAATTTTATTTGGTTTATCAATCATTCTCATTTTTTGTTTTCCATTTCAGAGCCACTCAGTACACATGCATGTTGCTTAGATATTTGTTAGAGCCTAAAGCTGGCAAAGAGAACGTGGTAATGAAGCTCAAGAAACTGGAGTCCAGTGTGAGCACTGGCCGTAAATGTAAGTACCCTGTCTCTTGAGGGACAGTGGCTCCTGGTTTCGAATCGTCAGACCTTGTCATTTACAAAATACTCTGTAGATCATTCATTACTAATGAATCGAGTTTTTTGATGAGGTTGACCAGTAAGGCTGCCCTCATGAGATGACAGGCCAAGAAGATTGAAGTTTTGCTGCAGACCATTCACAGACACCCTGCAGACATGCAGTGTATTAGCTCAACTGTAGTTCTTAGAATTACACAATGTTTTGGCAATCCCTGACATGAGCTTCCGGCTCTTGGAAGGCCTTTGTGTTCTCTAGAACAGAATAGCTTGCCTTTTCCTTGCCTTTTCCCTTCTTCTCTGGAGGAATTACTAGAGGAAACGGTTAAGGTGGATCTCGGACTGTTCGTGGAGTGGTTTCACGTTCCAGGCAAAAGTGAAGTCCGTGTTTTGTACTCATCTGATTTGCTTTAATAATAAAGCGTACTGGGAAACCCATCCTTCTAATAACAATCGCATGGCTGAATCTTAGTGGTTTGATGAGAATCAGATATTGCTACAGTAGGTAGACAGAGGTGTTAGAATGGAATGTAGAAATCAGATGTTGATCAGTTATTTTGGAGCACCTGCTTTAGGTATAGTTCTGAGCTTTCTGAAAGAACTAAGATTACACGGTGTAAATAATGGTGTAAGATTTAGTGCCAAATACATTGGCTAGGATAGAGGAAAAGAAAGGTTTGGGAGGAGGTGGAACTCGAGGTGTGGCCAGAGAGAGTGGGAAGGAGAGCCTTCTTGAAGGGTGACTTCCTCCGTGAAGGCTCAAAACTGTTCATGAGCAAACTGTTGTGTTGGAAGGTCAATGAGAAACGAGTCTGACAGAGAAAAGACTTCAGTTATCCAGCAGAGGGATGTTGGAAGGTAGGGTGAGCTTTTCTGGATGGCTTTGAAGGGTAGGATTAGAAGTTCTCAGATTCTTTAGTGTGTCAGAGCTCACTAGTCTCCGAGGTGCAGGAAAGACTTACCCAAGGTCATTCAGCTAGCTAGTGCAAGAGCCAGAACTGGAACCCAGGATTACTCATCACATATTCTGTTTTGTGTTATTGTTGACACAGTAATCCCACGCATTCTTCTGAGGTAAGTCTCTTGAGGGTAGCTACTTGTGAACGTTTGCTCGGTCTAAGATAGAGTCCTTTAATGAAGGTACAGGTACTTCTTTTGGATGGTCCATAACGTTTAGGATCAGAACTCATTCTGAGCAGGTGCTCGGTAAATACTTGTCGATTGATACATCCCAGATTCATCGAATTACATGCTCAGATAAGGATCTGCCTCACAGTGGTTGATTCCATTCGACCAGGAACACTTTGCGTAGCCACTGCATCCTGCCGTCTCTACTTTGTCTTCTTGACAGTAGGGAGCTGAAGGGGGTTTGAACCACAGAGATGGCAAGATGATAACGGCGTTTTATAAAAAAGCAAATCTTTTGTCTGGAAAGTAAGTAAAATCTGAGGCATCAGACTCTCCAAATGAATACTGGCATCTGGGTCAGAGAAATGCCCACAGTGAATTAAAGCTTCGTATGTGAAAATAATAATGATAGTCGCAGTAATCGTACAGCTAGACTTCCTGTGATCGTAGTACTTTTCTCCTAAAGACGTACAGGTGGTAATGTTCAGACGTCACAATCCACGCTCGTGATTGACCTTGCCTAAAGTATATCGTAAGCCACTGTTAAGGTATCCACTGGAACGGAGGTGATAAATTTAAAGTCACCGTCTTCCATGCCTGCCAGAATCATTTTCCGTGTCCTTCGTGTACTGTAAAGTCCTTCCGTATTCCTGAACAAAGACTGAGCCTCACGTGGCAGCCACCTGTCAAGACACCAGTGCCGGCCCCTCACCCTGAGGCAGGGATTCTGCCTTCGTGGTACCTACCGATTAAGTTATTTGTTAACTGTTGCGGGTTCCTCTTGCAGGGTTCAGGCTGGGCCACGTGGTCCATGCCATACAGGCGACTCAGCAGAGCCTTCACGCCACGGCCCTGGTGCCCCGCCTCTGCCTCACGTTAGCCAACTTGAACCGCGTGGTTTATTTCGTCTGCGATACCATCCTCTGGGCGAGGAGCGTAGGGCTCGCCTCGCACGTTAACAAAGAGAAATGGCGAACGTGGGCTGCCCGCCATTACTGCTGTTCCCTCCTGCTGAGCCTGGCCAGGGATCTGTACGAAATCTCCCTGCAGATGGAACAGGCGGCACGAGACGGGGCAGAGAGGGAGAAGTCACCACCTCGGGACCCTCCGGGGTACAGCGTGGCCGACGAGGAGACAGAGTGGCTCCAGTCCTTTCTCCTCCTCTTGTTCCGGTCTCTGAGGAAGCATCCTCCCTTGCTCCTGGACACGGTGAAGAACTTCTGCGATATCTTGAACCCCTTGGACCAGTTGGGGATCTGTAAGTCCAATCCTGGCATCATTGGACTCGGAGGCCTTGTGTCGTCTCTGGCAGGCATCGTCATTGTGGCGTATCCTCACATGAAGCTGAAGACGCAGTGAAGCGGTTTCGGGCTCGAGACTGGCACGTGCTTTAAAAGACGCCGTCTCAGGATGGACATCTGCGTGAGGCGCAGACCGCGTCAGACCGTGCTTAAAGACGGGTTCTTGTGAGCGTTTAGTGACCAGTGATGTGAGCAAGGGCGGGGCCAAGAGTGGAGAAGGGGACTGCATGAAGATTTACACGGGTTTTTTAGAGTGCTGGAGTGACTTCTGAATTTCCGAGTATTTCCCTTTCATCTAACATCTATTGAGCCTCTCTCGTGCTCATAGCGGGAGCTTACCGTCTACCGAATATATAAAAATTAGAAAAGGCCCAAAGTACTGAACGCTAATGCACCGTGACTTTGGGGCCGAGAACCTCACTTCCGTAGATCTGCTGCTCAGCTGTCTCTCAGATCTAGTAGGAGCCTCTTGTTCCTCTGATCGGTTACCAGCCCCGCCCCCCGCCTCTGCATAGATCCCCATGCCGGGGTGCAGGGGGCTGGGCTGACGGCCTTGCATCACTGCACTCCTGTCCTTCCCCTGTCCACAAGGAGACTCGGAAACGCATCAGCCACCTTCGTGGTATAAACTGTGACTTCAGGTCGTGGGTGAGTAAGCAAAAATCAGAAGCACATAGAAAAGGACTGAGGTAAAAAATAATGTGCACGAGAGGTGCCTGGGTGTCTCAGTTGAGCATCTGACTCTTGATTTCAGCTCAGGTCATGATCCCAGGGTTGTGGGATCGAGCCTTGCACCAGGCTCCATGCTGAGGATGAAGCCTGCTTGAGATTTTCTCCCTCTCCCTCTGTCCTTCTCTCCCACTCACACTCTCTCTCTAAAATTAAAAAAAAAAAAAATTCTTTGTTTAATATGGAAGGTCACGGTGGGCGCCTGGAGGTAGTAGCCTGTGACAGATGAGGAAACTGAGGCTAAAAAAGTGAGGCCAGCGCTTCAGCTTTCAGACTCCCAGTCCAGGGTTCTTTCCATTATATTTCATTGCCTTCCTGGGTGAGTGGAAGTGTGAGACTCTCCAGAATCCTGTGCGAAAAGGCTTTTTTCGAACTTTGTTAGTCATTGGTTCACATAAAAATTAAAACTATAGCTAGATTTATCAGCTGGATTGTCGTATTTAAAGCCATATAATCATTTGGGCACTTCTACGTTGTCATCAAAATGTATGCAGTTAAGAACTTTTTGGGAATACTCTGAATGTGGGAATGCCATAATTTTCTATGATAAATCAGACCTCCTATGTGTGGGGAGGTTGGGGGGTGGGAAAGAGCAATAAGGGACCAGTGACAAGGCCATTTATTCGTGTCCTACTTCCCGTCTTGGGTGTTGAGCTGTGATTGCAGATCCTCCGATTTGAGGGCAGTGAGATAGCAAAATAGGATGCCATCAGGCAGGAGGCCGGTGTCAGTCCTGCCAGTAGAGCCGTTTCACTTACCTGAACGGAAATGAGAAAAGAAACGTGCACTAAATTTCCCAGGAATGTGAATGAGATTCTTAAAAACTAGACTCAGGTCCTTGGCTCTCTTATTTTTAAAGTGATTGATCAAGATAACGGGATTTGAGAAGACACTCGGGGAATTTTAGGAGAAATGAAAGCTGCTAGGTCAGGGCAGGTAAAAAGTTTAAGTAACCAATTCTACTCTGTCCAGATCCTTTGCTGTCATAGATTACTTATGTCTAATAAATTGCTAGACAAAACAGACTCCTGACTCTGTGAATGTGTTCTGGGAATGAGGAAGAGCGAGAAGAAAGCCAATCCAGAGACGATCAGAGTGGATACGGTAGAGAGGGCTCTGGTACAAGGAGCTCCCGCCTGGAAGGTCCAGGCTGAGGAGGAGGGTGAAGAACGACTTAGGTTGGAACGTCTGGGTTGAAAGACCACTAGGATGATCTCCTCCGGGAGAGGGTCTTCTGGACCAGCTCTGCCAGGTGGTGGTCTGGCTTCTGCCTGGAGGAGTGGGGCTCGAATCTGCGGTCGCCTGTCACAGTGGCGCCCTGCTTGCTGCTTTTGTCCTCTGCACTTTAGCGTGAGCGATGGGGAGTTTGGGAAATGCCATCTCTTCTAGAATGTGTGAAAACCTGAATGGTACCCCAGAACCTCCCTCTCTGCGTTTTTCTTGCTTCTAACTAACCATCCCCACCTCCAAGCCTCCACATTCATGAGGGATTCTGAAGACCAAAGACATTCCTAATAGACGCACAGAACAACTGAACATTGTTCCCTGAGAATTAGCTCAACAACGAATGTCTGAATACCATGCTTAGTTTGGGGATCCACTTGTGCACAAGAGGACCAAGGCCCCTGTGTTCATGTCGGGGGGTGAGGGGGCAGGTGGGGGGGAGGAGGAAAGGAAATAAACCTGCGTCTTCAAGCTGTGGCTGGGAGATGGACTGCTCCTGGGGGACCGTCCTAGGCCCTTTCACCACTTCTCCCCTCTCACCCACATTCCGCACTCCCGGCCGAGGCGGCCAAAGGACCAGCTTTGTCAGCAGAGCTTGCAGGCACAGAGCCCTGTACTCTCTGGCCCAGAGCCACCGCTCCAAAGCCCTGGAACTGCCCTTTGGCCCAGTTTGCTCTCCAGACACAGCCTCATGGATGAATTGCCCTGAACCTTGAGGCGAGGTTTTTAAATGCTTCCATTTTTAAATGCTTCCTTTCCTCCATCACTGTCTTCTATTTTAAAAGGCCCCAGTCCAGGGGCACCTGGGTGGCTCAGTCGGTTAAGTGACTCTTGATCTCAGCTCAGGTCATGATCTCATGGTCAAGAGATTGAGCCCTGCCTCAGGCTCTGCACTGATAACTGCTGATAGCTCAAAGCCTGCTTGGGAGTCTCTCCCATCCTCTCTCTCTGCCCCTCCCCCCCCTCAAATAAATAAACATTAAAAAATAAAAAATAAGGGTTCCTGGGTGGCCCTCTTGGTTAAGCGTTCGACTTCAGCTCGGGTCATGATCTCACAGTTCGTGAGTTCGAGCCCCACTTTGGGCTGTCTGCTGTCAGCGCGGAACTCGCTTTGGATCCTCTGCCTCCCTCTCTGCCCCTTCCCTGTGTTCTCTCGCTCTCTGTCTCAAAAATAAGTTTTAAAACATGATGTAAAAAAATTAAATATAGAAGTGCCAGTCAATAAGTACTGAACATACCACATATTTCTTACTCCTTTTGGAGGCTCCCTGCGTGACTCTTTCCTCCCTTTCCTGACCTCTCATTCCCTGCTTTATTATATCACAGATACAGAGTTGATGACCAATGGAGAAAGCTCCATTTCTCCTCACCTCCTGCCCTTCTCTGGTTGCCCACAGCATACAGCTTAGCCGAGAGTCCTCAACAGAGATAATGCGACGAACAATAAGGAAAATAAGTTTGTACCCCCATTATTCATCTTATTATTATTTTTAAGTAAGCTCTAAGCCCAACAGGGGGGTTGAAATCAGGACCCTGAGATCAAGAGTTGCATGCTCTACTAACTGAGCCAGCCAGGAATCCCCCCACCGCCACCAATATCCATTTTAAGAGGCCCTTAGATAATCTGAAAACTGGCTTCCTCCATACTCTGTCATCTTTGAAGCCAGGAGCTAGAACTTGGGCCCCCGGCTGGTTTGTACTAAGGAAGGGATGAGAGGTGATAGTTCTTGGTTGTTTGCATGCTTCAATAAGTCAGAGGATCCTGGCCAACACTGTTTCAGACTCGGCAAAATCCAGTTAGCTCTCCCACGGCATATTCTGGTGGCATCTTAGACCGGGTGGAGTTCAATAAACTTCCTTGAAATCTAGGAATTTACAGAGGTTGAAACTGCTTCCTCAAAGGCTAGATTGTCAAAGAGTCAACCCCCAGCTCTGGCCCTCTTCTTGAGAGTAATGTATCAGAGAGAGAGTAGTACATTTGGGTGAGCGCTGTTCCTGCGTAGGTTTAAATCTTACTGTTCAAAATTCACTCTTGACAGTAAATAATAAGGGATGAGGGAAATGGGTGGAAAACAGTCCCACAGCACACTCTGAAAAAGGAACCAAAGACTATAGAACTTTAGAATTCATGGGTTTAATGACATATTCCAACACCTTCTTTCTGGAAGACAGGTGGTTTTTTTGTTGTTGTTTGTTTTGAGAACCGGGGGCCAGAAATGTGTTACAGAATGGATTTTTCGTGGCTCTGGAATAATAACGTCTCGGCCTGGATTTCCATCAGCTCTGCAGTCCACCTCCTAGTTGGCCGTATCTCCTTACAGAAGTTAGGGTACGTTCAGGGGGCCCTGGCTCAAATAACCATGACAACTGGCTGACCCAACGTTCTCTTCCTCTCTGCCCTCCTCCAGCTGGGAGGTGTTAGTAGCATTGCCCAAGGCTTCTCTGGAGCAGCTGGAAGGGTTTCTTCTGGGGAGACACTCAGAAGCCTGGGCTCTGTGGGACCGAGGCAGCATCCGCTAGCGTGAGTGCAGGGGCCCAGGAACATCTGCCTTACCTGCTTTGTTTCCGAGAGTTAAAGGAAAGAAGCTGAGGGTAAGGGTGTCCTGAGAATTTTACTGAAGATGAAGAGGCCTGCAGGGAAACCACTGAGGGAGAGATTACTCAAGGTGAATGACCAAGAGTGTAGGATAGATATCCTGGCGCACCAGCTTTTCCAGAACGCTGCTGAAATAGCTGGTTTTAAGAGTGACTGCTTTCTTAGTTGAGCATTCCGGGAAGGACCGGCAGATACGCTTGCTTAAAAAGAACAGAATTAATGCAGAACTTTTTCACCAAAAAAAAAAAAGACTAAACCTGAAACTTATTCTTTCAGTCTCTTTTGGATCTTCATCTGGGAGCCTCTTCATCTAAAACCTCTTACCTCGTAAAGCTACCCTTATTTCTCATTTCTTACCCTGAACCCTTGTAAGAAACATCAGTCTTGACAAGTAGGCTGTGGGGCAGCTCCTCCCAGTGGGACTCCAGGGAGGGGCCGCTAGTCCTTGACATTCACCCTCCAACCAGATGCCTTCTGTTGAGGGACCTGGAGCCCCTAGGCAGCCTGGGCCTCGTCAGTGGTCATGAGAGGTAGGGGACTGACCCTGCAAGTGTCAAGCTGAGAGCTTTCTCATGGACCTGGCACTCTGCTTTGCAGCTTGAAGAGCTATGACGGCCATCAACAAGGGCCCAGCCTTGCCGGATGGAGACCTCCCCGTAAGTAACTTGGGCCTTTATGAGAAGGGAGGAGGGGACCACTGAGTGGGGGAGGGAGGACAGGTTCAGGGGATTTAGGACAAGATCTGTCTCGATTATATTCACCTTTCATTGACCATTATGTCTTCATTATTCTCACCCTCACTGCCTTTTGCAGGGGGCTCTTAGAGGAGGGGGCGGGGGAGTGCCTAATGAAAACTAAACGCCTCGGAGGAAAGGACAGAAATATTGGCTGAGAGGTAAAGAAAGGAGGGGAAGGGAGCTACTTACTGAGTTCTAAACCCTGATGCAAAAGCCCCTGCTTTGTCCACCCAGGTGGGGTGTCGTTTGAGACGCTGAGCCGCTGTATTCTGTAACTCTGGGGCGTTGTGTGTGTTCTGTGCGAATGGCACCTCTCCGAGTTACACGCGGCACAGCCTGTGCTGTGTATGGGAAGGGGGCCGAGGAACGGTGTTTCCAGAGTTGTGTGTCTAGGCTGGTTTTCTCTGCGACTCGGAGCGGATTGACACCTTCAGGTGTACCTGATGCCTCCGTGCAAGGCCTCTCCGATTTAGGCACAGTTCAAAGAGTCAATGAAGCTTACAAATTGTGCACCCCTATACTGCCCATCTTGTCCCCAATTAGGGGACCTAATTTAAACTAACCTTTGCACTTGGAATCACCACGTTAAGTTTTATATCAAATCATAGAATATAGGGGCACTTGGGTGGCTCAGGTCATTAAGCTTCCGACTTGAGCTCAGGTCATGGTCTCTTAGTCCGTGAGTTCGAGCCCCGCGTCGGGCTCTGTGCTGACAGCCCGGAGCCTGGAGCCCGCTTCAGATTCTGTGTCTCCCTCTCTCTCTGCCCCTCCCCCACTCACGTCCTGTCTCTCTCTGTCTCTCCAAAATGAATGGATGTTAAAATAAATAAATAAATAATAAATAAATAAATAAATAAATAAATAAATAAATAAATCCTAGAATACAGAGGCGTAAAATGAACAAGTGGGGTCGGGATCGACCCTCTTTGGCTCTGCCTACAACAACCTCCGAAGATTCTGTCCAAGTGTTAAAATATTCTCGTTTGCAGTCATAATCTTTGTCTAGTTCAAATTTCAAACTCGCCTGCAAAATGAAAGCTAAAATGCCGTGGCCTGCTGTTCCGAGTCTCCTTGCTGGGTCTTCTACCTCAGCCTACAAATAGAGAGGCCAGGTCCTCTCCTCCAGAGCAGAACCCTGTAACAGGGACACATCCGACTGCAGAGAGAGCCCCCGCGCCTGAGTCAGACGGGGGAGCTTTCTCTTTTCACTTCCTGTGTGGCGGTTTCTGAGCATTCCTGCGAGCGGACAGAAGCAGAGAATACCCCTCACTAGCTGCCACAGCCGCTCATCAATCCCGTGGCCGGTCTGGCCTCATCCACACGCTCACTCACTCCTCTGCCTTGCGATATTTTGAAGCAAATCACAGGCCATTTCAGGCCTCAGTTGCAATCCTGACTCTGCCACTTACTAGCTGTGTGATCTCGGGTAAGTCACTTCACATCTCTGAGTGTCTGTGTCCTCGCAGGCAAAGTGCTAGACCTCAGAGGGTCGCTGTTAGAATTCAGTGAGGTCTTGTCACCAAAGCACCCTGATCCGTGCCTGGGGTATAATGGCACTGAGGAGACGTTCCCTTGTGCATGACTGGAGTCCACATTCTTTCAAACACCTGTGTTCGCTGAGAGTCCCAGGCCACCTCCAGTTTAATTCGGTGTAGGTGACTGCTGCGTAGGTGAAACGCATTAGTAAGGACATGGCTCCCCGATAACAAGAAGTGACGGTTTCACTATACCCCATGTGCTCAGACCACATCTGGAATGCTGTCTTCAAGTGTGAGTGCATATATTGAAGGAAAGCAGCACTAAACTGTAGCAGGTCCAGAGGGGACCAGCAGACCAGGGTGGTAAGCTAAGTTAGGATCTGGAGCTATTGAGCACAGAGGAGGGACCACTACAGGCAGACATATATATTGCCTTCAAATATGTGAAGGGCCAGCCCATGAATGATGAAATAGGTTTGCTCAGTGTTGTTCCAGAGGACAGAGAGTGGAGCAGTGGGTGAAGGCACATTGTAGCTCAGCACTGGCTGTCCAACAAGGGCCACGGCCACTCTAGGAGGGGCAAGACCCATCCAAGGAGACATCTAGAGACAAGTCTGCCAGAGAGGCTATGGGAAGGAGGCATTTTTGCTGCAGAAGCTCCCGGAGATCTGAACTTCCGTGATTCCGATCTAAACTCACCCCTTCTAGGTACAGCCCCGG
Source organism: Neofelis nebulosa (assembly GCF_028018385.1). NCBI lineage: Eukaryota > Metazoa > Chordata > Mammalia > Carnivora > Felidae > Neofelis > Neofelis nebulosa. Next base: position 6,476,924 of record NC_080788.1, read on the forward strand.
CTGATTCGTTTATTCAGCCAACATTACTGCGCAGGTTTTAGGCTAGGCACTGGAGATGCAAAGAGGACGGATGGCCAGGAGAGAGACAGGTACACACATGATCGCAGCACCATGTGATGCGTGTGGAGACAAGCCAGGAGGGAGTGGAAGCTTCTGACGTGATGGAAGAGGGTCAGAAGCCTCACAGAACCAGTGAGCCTCCGGCCGTGTCTTGAGGGAGTGGCATTTTGCCCGACAGAAAGGGGCATGGGAGGGCAGGGGGAGAGTGCCCAAGGCGGGGACTGGCATGCGGAGGCCGGGAGGCCACGTCCCAGCAGCTCTCCAGAGCCTGGATTGTGGCCAGGAGAGCGGAGCAGCCTGGCTCTTGTGTTCCCCCTCTGGCCCGAGTTCCTCCTGGGTCGCTTGGACCCCGGCTAGCCTCACCAGTGGGCGCCGTGACCCGGGGCTGCCTTCCCGAGAGGCACGAGAGGGCAGAGGGACAACTCGATTGCCTTCTCTTCTTCCAGGAGCAGGAGAACGTCCTGCAACGGGTCCTGCAGCTGCCGGTGGTGAGCGGCACTTGCGAGTGCTTCCAGAAGACCTACACCAGCACCAAGGAAGCCTACCCCCTGGTGGCCTCTGTGTGCAATGCCTACGAGAAGGGTGTGCAGGGCGCCAGCAGCCTGGCGGCCTGGAGCATGGAGCCCGTGGTCCGCAGGCTGTCCACCCAGTGTGAGTCTTCGTGGCCCTTGCAGGCCACCATCCGTCAGTCTGTCCGATCGATAGCTCGCTTGTCTGTCTGCCGACATGTCTGTGCACCTTCTTGTCTGTCTGACCGCCTTTCTTACCACCTACATCCCATTACACAGATCATGCAGACGTAGAATAGCTACAGATATGGACATACATCTCTTCTCATCCTTACATGTCTCGTCTATCGCCAAGTTGGCATTTTCCTGGGATCACATGATAGGCCAGAGAGTTGGCAGGGGAGGGAATGGGCAGAGCCGTGTGGGCCGTGGTGGGAGTGAAGCCTGTGGTAGACCAGACACCCAGTTTGGCCCCAAATCTGGCGGCAGCAGGAACTCGTAGAGTCTGACACACAGGCAGGGTCCCTAGGTGCTAGGGCTGGCCCGGCAGGGCCTGAGGAGCGGGGGCACAGGAAGCTCTCCGGGCCCAGGAGCTGATGGGACCAGCCGGTGACAGTCCATGTGGCCCCTGCTATCAGACCCCCCCTGTTCAAATTGTCCTGCCTTATTTGTAAATACAGTCTCCAAAGCAAGGCGCCCTCTCTCTCTCTCTCTTGCTCTCTCTCTGTTTTTATTCCAGCATGGTTAACATACAGTGTTATGTTAGTTTCAGGTGTACAAGATAGTGATTCACTAATTCCATACATCACCCGCTGCTCATCACAACATCCAAGGCAGGGCTCTTGACAGGGCTGAGGGAAATCCCAGCAGCACCAAGAAGTCTAGGACCTTCCACCATCCTGATTAGAGAATTATGGGTGTCTGAGGATTCTGCCCTGGGCCAGCAGCCTCCCTGCCTACAAACTCTTCAAATCATTTCCCTGGGTCTCATTTCGCCCAATCAGAAGATGGCCAAGTCATCTGGGTTCTCTGCTGCTTGAGAATTTTGTGAAGAAATGTCACCTATCTGGAGAAAGCATATGTGAAAGATTATGTGAGAGAATATAGAACCCGTCTCCATGGTCACGACTGCAGGGCTACATCTTCGGCAGCCCCTGGGCAGTAATCTCCTAGAAGCATTTGCGTCCCCTGGGACTTGCCCTGCTCTCTGGGGACAATTCCTTTCTCTTCCCTGTGACCCTCTTCCCGCTGCTGATCATCTTCCTCCTAGAGGTCAGAAGGAAGGGCAAGGACCGTCTGGGGCCTGGGCTGGCCGTGGCTAGGAGTCGGTCACCTCCAGAACGAAGCCGTGCCCGCCCTACTCCCACCAAGGCCCCCGGAGGGCCCTGCTGCCCCTGCTCACACGCCTTCCCTCTCCTCCTTCGTGCCCACCCAGAGTTCACCCAGAGAGGGGAGGGAGGGCAGGGAGGGAGAGCCCAGTATTTGTTGGTGATTCACAGAGTTTCTGCCAGTTCCTCCTGCAAGGTAGGATCCATTAACCCACGTCTTACGAATGAGGAACCGGAGGCTCGGGCAGGTTGTGACTCCCCCGAGGCCACGCTTTGCAGGTGCAGGCTCTGGGCTTTGAGTGCAGACCTGCCTGACTCCAGAGTTCCTACACAGAGGGAAGACACGGGCCTGGCCTCCAGGAGTTACCGCGGACTGGAGGGGCTGCAGGGGAGCCCCAGGTTCCCAGATGCGCTGGAGGCAGCAGGGCTGGGGGTTTTGAAGGCTCTGAGGCACCTTCCCTGGCACGGAGGCCACTGCTAGGTTCTCACGGCTCACCCCACCATGGCCCTTCACTTCCAGTCACAGCGGCCAACGAGCTGGCCTGCCGAGGCCTGGACCACCTGGAGGAAAAGATCCCAGCCCTCCAGTACCCTCCTGAAAAGGTGAGCCCCTTTCCTCTTCCGGAATGTGCCCCGTGTTCCGTTGTCCTGCTGCTCAGGAGGAGAGGGCACAGAGTGACGATCCATGACTGTCAGTCTTTCATTTCTGTGGTAGGCGCCCTTCCAGCTTGGGGGTGGCTGCCCGCTCCTAAGTCCACACAGCAGGCTTCCTCCTCTCCCTGTGGTGCCAAATGAAGGCAGCCTTTCTGGAAAGCAGGCCCCGCCCAGGGGCAAACTCAAACAGGAGCTTGGGGCGGGTCTCACTGCTTCCGATCCCACCACCCCCCCTGCCCTGCCCCATGACACCTGGTGGACCCACACTGGGCCACTTGCTAACTATAGTCCCCTAACATCCTGGGCCACACTCATCAGATCCCGGGACTGCAGTCCCATGTCCTCAAGATCCAGTCCTTTGTGGACCATGAGACTGAAAAGGTCACTTTACCCAGATACACGTGCATTGGGCGTTTGCTAGGTAAGGGCTTTGGGGATAAGCTCCCTCCCACTGACCAACTATCTACTCATCCCACAACTATTTCCTGAGCCCTGCCCTGTGCCAGGGGCCGTGATGCGATTTGTGGAGCCCTCCCATTTAATCCTCTTGTCAGCCCTCTGGGACAGGGCAGGGATCCCCTTTTTACAGATGAGAAAGCTAGTGACTTTTCCCTGGCCGCACAGCCGTAAGTGGAGGCCACGTGAGAGCGGGTCTGCTTGGCTCGGAGGCCTGTGCTCTTCACATCTTTCCGGATAAAGGGCACCTTTGTCACAAAAGGGCTCCCAGGCTAATAGGAGAGAAAGATCAATTATTTCGGTACAGAACTGGTAGGGTGAGCAGCCACATCTCTGAGTCAATATAAACACAGGTGGGAATGTGAGTGGTGTTCTGAGGGAAGAACAGAGAAGGCATTAAAGGAGTTTGGGAGTGGAGGTGCCTTGTGTGCATGAGAATCTCAAGACGGGTGTCATCAAGGAGGTGACCTCTGTGGGGGAAGGATGGTGAGGATCTTGACAGGTGGAAGTGGGGTGTGAAGCAGCCAGGAGATCCATGCACAGGGAGAACTGGAGCTCTTCCCCTTTAAAGCCCAGCGTAATCAAGAGGCCCAGATATTGGTGCCAGTCCCTGGGGCCTTTATTTTCTTTTTTAAGTAAGCTCAACGCCCAGCGTGGGGTTTGAACTCACAAGCTTGACATCAAGAGTCAGATGCTCTATCGACTAAGCCAGTCAGGCGCCCCTCGCTTGGGCCTTTAATTGAGGCCTTCCTGGGAGCTGGGCTCAGGGCTACCAGACCCACAGGCCTGACCCCCCCCCGCCCGCCCCTTTCCCACAGATCGCCTCTGAGCTGAAGGACACCATCTCAACCCGCCTTCGCAGTGCCAGGAATAGCATCAGCGTTCCCATTGCCAGCACTTCGGACAAGGTCCTGGGGGCCGCTCTGGCCAGCTGCGAGCTCGCCTGGGGGGTAGCCAAAGACACTGCTGAGTATGCTGCTAACACCCGAGCCGGCCGGCTGGCCTCCGGAGGGGCCGACCTGGCCCTGGGTGGCGTCGAGAAGGTGGTAGAGTACCTCCTCCCTTCCGCCAAGGAAGAGTCAGGTATCTATCGTTAGGGGGGCTGGCAGACCTCCCCACCCCCACCCCCCTGGGAAGGGAGGCGCCTACCCATGCTGCCTGGGAATTAGCAACAGGCAGCCAGGACTCACCCAGCCACTGCTCTGGAACAGGGAAGGTCTGGCAAGATATTTAGATGGAGCCATCCTAATATAGCCTCCTCGCCCCATTTGTAAGTGGGGCAAGTGAGTGACCCGAGTCACTAGCAGACTTGTGGTGGAACCAGGGTGACCGCTTTCCAACCCTAGACAGAGGCCCAGCTTCCCTAGCCCCTCTCTGATCAGCTTTCCTCTCTTTTACCCCCAAATCCAACCCAGCCCCTGCTGCAGGACACCAGCAGGCCCAGAAGCCTCCCAAAGGCAAGCCAAGCCTCGTGAGCAGGGTTGGGGCCCTGGCCAACACCCTGTCCCAATACACCTTCCAGACCACAGCCCGCGCGCTGAAGCAGGGCCACGCCCTGGCCATGTGGATCCCAGGTGTGGCACCTCTGGTGAGTGTCTGCCCTGATCTGGCTGACCCCCAGCCTGGGTCCCTCCCACCCGACTCCACCTCTGGTCCTAAGAACATTCCCTCCTCCAGCCTGGCCTGGGACTTTTGGTCTAAGGACAAGAGGCCTTAAGGCGGTTGAGGGCCGGTCCTCTGGCTGCAAGGGGAAAGAAAGGACAGGACATGAACCAAGGGCAAGCCTGCCTTGCTAGGGTGTCTCTCCCTGTCCCTCTGAGTCCCGCCCCCCAAATTCACCCTCCTAGGGGGCCTCCTGCTGTGGGCCCTCCTGCCTATGAGGGAGCAGAGGTCCCCCGGCTGCTATCCAGACACTAGGGAGTGTCCCCTGTAAATAATCCAGGCCCCAAGCTCCTTCTCTTGGGGAGAGAGCCCTGGCCAGGCTGCATCCCTAACCGCCCCAGATTTCAAAATTTCCTTTCCAGAGGCTTCTCATTTGCATCCTACTTGGCCCTAAGGCAAAGCCTCCTTTTCTGGGTGCACGTAGGGCTATCTCCCCACCATACCCCCCTCCACCTCTGTGTATTTTAGCAGAGATAGACTGCGTTTTTCTGTAAGAAACAAAGACCAAATAAAGGAAAATAAAGGAAACACAAACAACATTACAGCATAAAGGTCAGCAAACAAAAGAGCCATTTCTGAGCCACCATTCGGGTGACACTTTTAAAAGCTCATCAGCCCTGGATCATCCATTCAAGCTAATGTTTGCTGAGAACGTGCTGTGCGCCAGCTTCTGTGGCTCCAGTAGGGATACAGGACTGGTAGTTCCCTTCTGTCCCCTGTACTGGGGGGTCATTTCCCAGCGGGGGCTGAGACAGACCCGTGTGCCAGCCTTATGTGTAGTCGGGAGACCCTACTGTACCGTGCAACCTCAGGCACCCTGTTCACATAAGACATACTGGTGTCCCCTGGAGTTGAATAATAAATGTTTGTGGAGCTCCCTAGGGTCCAGAGTGAGCCAAGCTGTGCCTCAAGGGGACACTAGCCCACCTGCCCAAGTCTGTTTCCGCCCATGGGACACTGTGGCCCTGTTGATTTTTTCACTCTTTAAAGATCTCCAAGCAGTAGCTGCTAAAGCTAACCACACATACCCCCTAAGACCCATCGATTTGACCCACCAGCAATGAGAGCTTATGTCCCCCAAAAGACACATCGAAATGTTCCTATCAGGCTTTATCCTTAGCCAAGAGCTGGAAACAACACAGACGTCCATCAACAGCAGAATGTGTAAATTATGGCATGTGTACATGGACTTATCACAGGGAAGAGAAGGAGCTATTTTGAACGCGCAAGAGCACAGACGAATCTCACAACATGATGTTGAATAAAAAGCCATTCGTGAAAGAAAACACATTGGATGAGTCCATTTATATGAGGTTCAAAAATGGGCAAAACCAAGGCATGGTGGTAGAGGTCAAAATGTGGTCCCCCTGTGCCACCCACCCGCCTGCGTGGGTGGCACAGGGAGACTGGGGGGTTGAAAAGGGTCTGTGTCTTGATCTGTGGTAGTTACACAGGCGTGTGCTCAGGAAACCTCACAGAGCTGCACATGAACGATGTGCGCACTCCAGGTATGGAAGTTATCCCTCAATGACAAGTTTTAGGAACAGTCTGCTGGGGCCTGACCCTGGGGGTGAGGGGGTCTGCCCCTGAATCCAGCAGCCCGCGGCCTTCCGTCCCTCAGAGCAGTCTGGCCCAGTGGGGCGCGTCCGCGGCCATGCAGGTGGTGTCCCGGCGGGAGAGTGAGGCGCGGGCGCCCTGGCTGCACAGCCTCACGGCCGCCCAGGAGGAGGACCACGAGGACCACACGGACACAGAGGGAGAGACGGAGGAGGAGGAGGAGGAGTCAGACACCGAGGAGAACAAGCTCAGTGAGGTAAGGGGGCTGGAAGCTGAGTGGGACCAGGATGCCTCTGGGTCCCGCGGCCCAGTGAGGGGACGAGAAGCAGAGGCACAGGGTGAAACAGGGTCTCTGCCCCCCTCCCACCCCAACCCTCCCCCCCCCCCGCCCCCGGGGCTCAGAGACGCAGTGCCTGCCTCCTGCACCGCTCCCCTCACCTACGCACAGCCTCTGTGCCCCTCCCTCAGCTGACCCGCACAGCAGGTGGGGAGACGGCCAGACTCATTTTGCAAATGAAGAAGCGGGTTCAGAGGGGGGAAGTGACCTGCCCAAGGCCACACAGCTGGTGGCAGAGCCCAGCCTACAGCTGTTTCAGTTTGGTGTCCCCCGTTCTTTCCCTTCTAGCTCTGGGGGTTGTGGGGAGGGGGAGGGCCAGGGGAGCCGCTGCAGGAGGTGCTGACCTAGCTCTGGCCCGCAGGTAGCAGCCCTGCCCAGCCCACAAGGCCTCCTGGGCAGCGTGGCCCACACCATGCAGAAGGCCCTCCGGAGCACCATCTCGGCCGTGATGTGGGCGCCCGCGACTGTGCTGGGCTCGGCAGCCAGGATGCTGCACCTCCCCGGGGCCCCTGCTGTCTCCGCCGCCAAGGGGAGGGCCATGTCCCTGTCGGACGCCCTGAAGGGTGTCACTGACAACGTGGTGGACACGGTGGTACACTACGTGCCGGTGAGTCCCGCCCCAGGGGCCTGGAAAGGACGGACACAGCAGCTTTGACTTGGCTGCGGTGGCCTTCCCGTCCCCAATCTCCCTGGCGGTCCTCCGGATCCTCAGCGCCCCAGAAACGTTTTGACAAACCACGGCCTTGACTGGGGGCCCTTGCCAGCCCCAAGAGTATAGAGCCCATGACCCTGGCCTGAGACCTTTCCCCACATGCCCCCTTCTGACCATCAGCCTGGGGTTGCTGGTGGCCCAGCCCTCACCTCAGCAAGCAAGGGTGTGCTGCTTCCTGGGAAGGGGCTGGAGGGAGGTTTCCAGGGCACCCTGGGGGCTGGGCTACGTTCCAGGGCACAGTGGCCGCCCCATCCCAATCCTAGCACCTAGCAGCAACAGGAAAAACCAAGAGACACCAGTACTGTCTGCTTGGGCGTCCCCGGGGCCCCTTCCCAGAGCAAGTTACAGGTTGTGTGGGCTCCATGGCTGCCAGCCAGGCGCCGGGCCCCTCGGGGCTAGCAAGGCTTGGGGGGCAGGGGTCGCTGAGTCACTCGCTTTCGAGGGGCAGGCCAGGGGTCCCGGCAGCCAGCCTGTTCACCTTGGGCCCCAAACAGGGCCAGGCCTGGGCACCCTGACCCCGGTGGGGACAACGTGTGGGCCATGCTTAGTGCACAACTCCGCCCCAAGGAAAGGTGGGAAAGCCACTCTCTTTCCACCGAGGGACCCTTGAGGGAGGCTCAAGGTGTCCGGAAACTGGGAGGAGGGGATGCCTGCTTTGCATAAGGGTCTGGCCTGTGGAGACCACTGGAGAGAGAGGGCAAGACATCATTGATCTCCCCTGGGCCCCCGCTTCCCCCCGCCTGTGTCCCAGGGCACTAAAGGCTCAGTCCTACACTCCAGGCGGTGCCCTTCCCCTCGAAGGTCGCTCCTGGGAGGCGTGGATGCGAGGGTCCCAGAGAAGCGGTGGGCGGGAGGCGCAGGGACAGCGGCCAGGCCGGGGCCCTAACACGACTGCCTTCAGCTCCCCAGGCTGTCGCTGATGGAGCCCGAGAGTGAATTCCGGGACATCGATAACCCGCCTGCGGAGGCCGAGCGCCGGGAGGCGGAGCGCAGGGCGTCTGGGGCGCCGCCCGCGGGCCCGGAGCCCGCGGCGCGCCCCCCGCAGCCCCGCGGCAGCCTGCGGCCCGCGCGTAGTCCCGGGGCGCCCCCCGGCCCCGGGCAGGAGGACAGGGCGGACGCGCCCGCCGCGCCGCGCCCGGTCTTCCCGGCGGTGGCCCGCGAGAAGCCCGCGCGCAGGGTCAGCGACAGCTTCTTCCGGCCCAGCGTCATGGAGCCCATCCTGGGCCGCGCGCAGTACAGCCAACTGCGCAAGAAGAGCTGAGCCCCGCGCGTCCGTCCGCCCGGCCCCCGGCCCCCGACGGCGGCGAGGCCCCCGCCAGCTCTCCAGCCAAGAAACAAAGCCCGCACTTCCAAGTGAGCGCAGACTTCTTCCAAGTGGGCCCCATTCCCGCGGCATCATCTTCCCAGCACCTTTTTTGGGCTTAGCTGTCAGAACCTATTCTTAAGAAGCATCGGAGCAGCAGCTTGCTTTGCTTGTATGCCTTTTGTTTTTGTTTTTCCGAAGGATTGTCTGACTTGATGTCTCACTTCTTTAACCAAATTTGTTGCCAAATGACGTGTGTTTCCAAAATGTAGATCCAGCATCCGTAGACCAATAGTAAGCAGGAGTTTGTGACCCATGTTTAAGCCCTGAGCTCAGAGACTCCCCCTGAGTATCCGGGCTCTCCGCAGACTCCTTTGAAGGGAGCAACGATTAGGTGCGAAAGCTGTTGTACGTTTCTGTAAAGAGTAGCCTCGCATTTCCGAGGACCCGCTACTCTTCCCAGGCTGAGCCCCGGCCTGCGCTCTGTAGCGCCACCTTCTGGCTCACAGCCACCTTTCCGTTTGCGTCCTTCTAGCCTTCCTTCCATCTGCGCGTTCACCCTTCCGTCGCCTTTTGACCGCTGGCGCCCTGGTGCTGGGGGACAACGGTGACCTTTCACCTCCTTGAAGTCTAACCTAGACAGACTGTGTGTATGGGCTCTGTGACCACGGTTCATTTCAAGCCCTATTTTTGAAAATGGCAGTATTTGGTAAATCTAGGGAATGGATACGTACAATTTAAAAATTCAAATATTGCAAAAGGGTGTGTGTCTTCCTCACTGAGTTCTCCAGTTCCCCTTCACAAAAAGCACTGTGCTGTCAGTCTGTTGTGCATCCTTCCAGGTACAGGCTGTGCGTGTGCAAGCCCACTTTGTACACTCCCCACCTTGTTCACACAGCTGTGGGATGTTATCCTGTAACAATACATCTGAGAGATCTTTTTGTATCCATATCACAAATACCCCTTGCTCTTTTTCACGACCATCCAGTAAGTGCTTCGTGGTATAGATGTGCTATCTTTGACTTCACTAGTTTCCTAATAATGGACTTCTAGGTTGTTTCCTTTGTTTTGCTCTTGCAAATAGTGCTACAATAAATGTCTATATACAAAATGCTTTATGCTGATGTGTAGATAATCTATAGGAGAAATTTATAACCTGGAACCAGGACATGCTGGGTAAAAGAGTATGCGCATTTTAAATATTGTTAGATGATGCCAAGTAACCTTCCAAACCAAACTCAGTTTTTCTTGTTATTGTCATCTGCAGCTGTCAGTCCTTTTAAATATGTATTTATTTATTTTGAGAGAGAGAGAGCGACTGTGTGTGTGTGTGTGTGTGTGTGCGCGTGCCCCCGTAAGGGAGGGGCAGAGAGAGAGGGTGAGACAAAGTCCCAAGCAAGTTCCTCTGTCAGCACAAAGCCCAATGCAGGGCTCAAACTCATGAACTGTGAGATCATGACATGAGCCGAAATCAAAGTCAGACGCTTTACCAACTGAGCCACCTCGACGCCCCTCTGTCAGTCCTTTTGGATGTCCATATATACATTCCCCATAGGTTCCCCTCAGGCCTGTGAGCACCCTCTCGGCCCCCACTCTGTTGCACCTCTGAGAGCCCAGCTTTCTGAAACTGACTCTGGGTCCCGGCAGAGCTTTGGTGTAATGAGTTGTTGACCTTGATCCATGGTTCTGGAATCTGAGGATGCCCGGAGTGGGGGATGGAAGTGCCAGTGACATACACATGTGGACATAGCCAGGACTCTGAGCTGGCCTTGGCACCCACCCCACCTGTGCAATCCACACCACCCCAGCAGTTCCCTGGGGAGGGAATGTGATCTGGCAAGGGGGGCCCTTATAAATAAACTGATATGTGGGGCACCTAGGTGGTTCAGTTGGTTAAGCGTCCCACTCTGGCCCAGGTCATGATCTCACCGTTCGTGGATCTGAGCCCCACGTCAGGCTCTGTGCTGATAGAACCTGCTTCGGATTCTGTGTCTTCCACTCTCTCTGCCCCTCTCCTGCTCATGCTCTGTCTCTCAAAAATAAAATAAAATTGACATTAAATTTTTTTTAATAAATAAATAGGCTGATAGGACAGGGGCTAGAAAATAGAGTCCCACCTGGCCCTGGCAGGGCTCCCGGGGGCAGCTGCTGGAGCACTGACCTCAGGCCTGGATGTGTAGAGAGAACCCCCAGCTGTCCTGGCCCCCCCTGCCCATGCCGCTTTCTTTCTGGAGCTTCAGAAACCGCACTCCGACCGTCCACTCCTCCATAGTCCTGTGGCTCCTCCTTCGAGGCCATACCCCAAGTAGCAGAAAAACTGCCCTCTCAGCAACCCAGAAGAGCTGGGTCCCTGACCAGGCAGTAGCTGTCAACACAGCTACTGGCCAGGCCACACCCCTCACCCCTCAGGGTGCTGGGGCCAGTGTATGGGGCAGGATAGCCCAGGAAACAAACAGTTTACGTTGTAAAAGTCTCTTCTTATCATTAAAAACCTCTTGATTGGGTAGCAAAGCACCCAGAGCCTGGCTCTCGGGGTTCCTGAACACTTTTTGGAGACAAATGAGAGCAAAATATTTCCTCGAAACGAAAGAAATGTGCTTCAGTGGCTGGTGTGGGACTTTTCGCTGTTCTGAAAGACATCACTCTGGCGAGCCTCCTTGTTCACATGGATGCGAAGGCTCTTGCACACTTATATTCAGTAGTTCATGACCTCAGAACACCCCACTTCACATTGGGATGCCAAGGCCCCTCTCCAGAGAAATGCCCTATCCCCTATCCCCTCCCTCCAGCTCACGAAATGCACCTCCAACTCGATCTGGAGATGGAGAAAGGACCGTTACAGACCATAAAATACATTTATCCATGCAGTTATTTACCACTTCTTTCTTTCATAATTAAAAAAAAAATTTTTTTTTCAACGTTTTTTATTTATTTTTGGACAGAGAGAGACAGAGCATGAACGGGGGAGGGGCAGAGAGAGAGGGAGACACAGAATCGGAAACAGGCTCCAGGCTCCGAGCCATCAGCCCAGAGCCTGACGCGGGGCTCGAACTCATGGACCGCGAGATCGTGACCTGGCTGAAGTCGGACGCTTAACCGACTGCGCCACCCAGGCGCCCCAAAAAAAAAAATTTTTTTTTAATATTTTTATTCTTGAGAGAGAGAGAGCATGAGCAGAGAGAGAGGGAGACACAGAATCCGAAGCAGGCTCCAGGCTCCAAGCTGTCAGCACAGAGCCCCATGTGGGGCTCAAACTCACAAACCCTGAGGTCATGACCTAAGCTGAAGTCGCATGCTTTTTTTTCTTTTAATGTTTTATTTATATTTGACAGAGAGAGGGAGAGAGAGAGAGAGAGAGAGCACCCACGCAAGCAGGGGAGGGGCAGAGAGAGAGGGAGACACAGAATCCAAAGCAGGCTCCAGGCTCCGAGCTGTCAGCACAGAGCCCCATGTGGGGCTCGAACTCACAAACCCTGAGGTCATAACCTAAGCTGAAGTCATGTGCTGGATGCTTTTTTTTCTTTTCATGTTTTATTTATATTTGACAGAGAGAGAGAGAGAGAGAGAGAGAGAGAGAGAGCGCACCCACGCAAGCAGGGGAGGGGCAGAGAGAGAGGGAGACACAATCCAAAGCAGGCTCCAGGCTCCGAGCTGTCAGCACAGAGCCCCATGTGGGGCTCGAACTCACAAACCCTGAGGTCATGACCTAAGCTGAAGTCGGATGCTTTTTTTTCTTTTAATGTTTTATTTATATTTGACAGAGAGAGAGAGAGAGAGAGCACCCACGCAAGCAGGGGAGGGGCAGAGAGAGAGGGAGACACAGTCCAAAGCAGGCTCCAGGCTCCGAGATGCTTAACTGATGCTTAACTGGATGAGCCCGGGCGCCTCATCTTCCATAATTATTTAGGATCTTAATATCCAAAGGACTTCTGTGTCTGGAGACTAATAGCACTACAACTTGGGCTTTAATGCTCATTGCGTTGAGCATCATTTTCCTAAACATTTAAACACTTTGTACTTAATCAAAACTTATAGAATGCATACATCAAATTATTTTAAATATCCAAATGTCAGTTACAGACAAAATGTCAGGTTCTTTCAAACATTCCTAGAAAGCCTGAGTCAGTGGAAACGTCTGCACGTTTCACTGGCATCTTATTACAGACAGCAACCTCCAGGGGATCCCCCGTCTGCGAAGGGAGTGCTGAGGCTGCACATAGCGCAGGAAGGACCCTTCCCCTGCCCACCTCTCAATGTAGGAGACAGAACGCGAGCAGTACCATCAGAACGTCCTTTGCGGCATCTCTATTCCCGCCCTGGCCTGCCCCCAGGAACCACAATCTGGAATTTTGTGTTTACTATACCCTTGCTTTTCTTTATAGATTCCTTTCCTATGCATATATCTCACTCCAACAGTATTCAGTTTTGCATGCTTTGACCTTTAAGTGGAATTATATGTATTCTTCTGAGACTTGCTTTTTTTTTTCCGCTCAAAGTGAAGTTCCTGAGAGCCACCCATTTTCACTAGAAATTTTTTTTAAACATTTTTTTAAAAATCTTTATTTTTGAGAGTGAGAGAGAGAGAGAGAGAGAGAGAGGCAGAGCATGAACAGGGGAGGAACAGAGAGAGAAGGAGACAGAGAATCCGAAGCAGGCTCCAGGCTCTGAGCCGTCAGCACAGAGCCCGACGCGGGGCTCGAACCCACGAACTGCGAGATCATGACCTGAGCCGAACGAAGCTGGACGCTTAACCGGCTGAGCCACCCAGGCGCCCCAGAAATTTTTTTCTTGTACGACTATTGCTGTGGTCTGATTGTATCCCTCCCGCCAAATTCGTACGTTGAAACCCTACCCCCCAAAGATGAGAATATTAGGAGGTGGGGCCTTTGGGAGGTGATAGGGTCATGAGGGCTTCATGGGATTGGTGTCTTTGTAAAAGAGGCCCCAGAGAGCAACCTTGCCTCTTCTGCCGTGTGAGGACCCAGTAAGGCACCCCGGCTCTGAGCCAAGGAAAGGACCATCACCCAAATGTGACCATGCTGGAGCTATGGCCTTGAACTTCCAAGCCTCCAGAACTATAAGAAATAGATTCCGTTGTTTATAAGCTACCCAGGCTGTTTTCTGTGGTGTTTTGTTATAGCAGCCCAAATAGACAAGTACATTTTTATGTTTAATAAGTATATTTAAATATACCATAATTTAGTCATTTGTATTAGAATTGATTCAGTTATTTTTAAAATGTTTTAAATGTTTACTTATTTTTGAGACAGAGAGAGAGAGACAGGGCATGAACGGGGGAGGGGCAGAGAGAGAGAGGGAGACACAGAATTCAAAGCAGCTCCAGGCTCCAAGCCGTCAGCACAGAGCCCTCCGTGGGGCTTGAACCCACAAATCGTGAGATCATGACCTGAACTAAAGTTGGACGCTTAACCAACTGAGCCACCCAGGCGCCCCAGAATTGATTCAGTTTTAAGAGAGAAAGCCCTAAATAACAACGTGTATTAGTCAGCCTTTGCCATAACACACTGCACAATAAACTATCCTAAATAGTGTGGCTCACAACAACGTGCATTTATTCTTATGTTTGTGGGTCAGCAGGTCAACCGTGGTTCAGCTCATCCCTGTGGCTCTCCTAGTGACTCTGCTCCAGCCTGTGGATCATCTGCACTTGGCTTTGGGCTGTGCATGGGTTCAAATCTGTTCTAGGTGTGCTATTTCAGGAAGCCCGGGTAAGTAAGGGTCAGGGGCCATCTGGGGCATGCTCTCCCAACACAAATCACTGCCTTCTGCTTGCATCATATCTACTCATATTCCATTGGCCGAAGCATGTCACATAGCCAAGTCCACACCAGTGGGGAAGGGGAAGAGGGAGAGGAGCAAATATTTGCTGAACAATAGTACAACCCAGCACACCGTGGTTTAAATACGATAGTTTATTTCTCTCTCGTGTAAAAGCCCAGAGATGAGCGGTCCGGCACTGGACTGCACTCCCCAGTGGCCAGAATCCAGGCCTTTCTATCTTATTGTTCTGCTGTCAGTGATTTTCTTTCCTCAAGTCGTCTCACAGGCCAAGAAGGCTGCTTCTCCCCAGCCATCAACTCCATTTTCCAGCCACAGAAAAGAAACAAGGGGGATGGAGAAATTATACACATGACTTCTGCTTATAAGTAACTGAACAAAACATAGTCACACGGCCACATCTAGATGGAAAGGAGGCTGAGTCTTTATTCAGAGTCTTTATTCAGAGTGGCTATGCATCTCATTAAAAATCAGAGGGGGGCGCCTGGGTGGCTCAGTCGGTTAAGCGTCCGACTTCGGCTCAGGTCACGATCTCGCGGTCCGGGAGTTCGAGCCCCGCGTCGGGCTCTGTGCTGACTGCTCAGAGCCTGGAGCCTGTTTCGGATTCTGTGTCTCCCTCTCTCTCTGACCCTCCCCCGTTCAGGCTTTGTCTCTCCCTATCTCAAAAATAAATAAACGTTAAAAAAAAAAATTAAAAAAAAAAAAATCAGAGGCCTTAGGGGTACCTGGGTGGCTCAGTCCGTTAAGTGTCCGACTTCAGCTTAGGTCACAATCTCACAGCTCGTGAGTTTGAGCCCCGCGTTGGGCCCTGTGCTGACAGCTCAGAGCCTGGCACAGATTTTGTGTCTCCCTCTCTCTCTGCCCCTCCCATGCTCACATTCTGTCTCTCTCTCTCTCAAAAATAAACATTAAAAAAATTTTTTTTGTTTTAAATCAGAGGCCTTAAAAGGATGGAAACTGGACCCCAGGGGTGGGGGTGTCTGGGGTATGCAATCTCTGCCTCACCACTCTCCTGTCAACAGTCATTTGGCTTATTTCCATATTCTTTTTTTTTTAAGTAGGCTCCCTGCCCAACATGGGGCTTGAACTCATGACTCTGAGATCCAGGAGTCACATGCTCCACTGACTGAATCAGCCAGACGGCCCTCCATATTTCTACTATTCCATAATTTTGGCAATGAACATTCTTATGAGTTTCTTAGAGAATATGACTGAGTGGGACTGCTAAGCCATAAGGTACGTGTGTTTGCTAGATATTGCCAAATTTTCCTCCAACGTGTTTGTTCTGATTTATATTCTCACTACAAGTACATTGACCCTTGAACTACACGGGCTTGAACTGCACAGGTCCATGTATGCACAGATTTATTTTTGATAAGTACAGTTCAGTACTGTAAATGTACTTTCTCTTCCTTATGACTTCTTTAATAACCTTTTCTCTAGCTTGCTTTATTATAAGAATACAGTACATAATACATATGACGTCCGAAATTTGGGTCAACTGACCGATTATGTGATTAGTAAGTCTTCCGGTTAATAGTAGGCTGTTAATAGTTATGTTTCTGGGGACCCAAAACTTACCCATGGATTTCTGACTGGGCAGGGGGTCGGTGCCCCTAAGCCCCACCTTGTTCAAACGTCAACTGTAATTTGTTCTTACTCAACATTCTCACGAACATTTGATATTGTCTATGTTTACCATTTTTACAAATCGGTAGTGTGTAAAATAGCATCTCATTGTGCATTTAAGTCCCTGATTAGCAATGATACTGAACATCGTTTATTATGTTTATTGAGTATTTGTGACGTGTCCCTTCTGTGAAGTATCCGTCAAAAGTTTTGAGCAATTTTTTTTTAATTAAAAAAAAACTGAAGTGGACATACATTGAACAACCTTCTTTTTTTTTTTTAAGTTTATTTATTTATTTCTGAGAGAGAGAGAGAGAGAAAGAACAAGCAGGGAAAGGGCAGAGAGAGAGGGAGAGAGGGAGAGAGAGTCCCAAGCAGGCTCAAGGCTCTGAGCTGTCAGACTAGAGCCTGATGTGGGGCTCGAACCCATGAGCCATGAGCTCACTACCTGAGCCGAAGTCAGATGCTTAACAGACCAGGCCACCCGGGTATCCCAGAACAACCTTCTATTAGTAGTTTTTCTCACTGGTTTTTAGAGGGTTTTTTTTTTCATATTTTCTGGATAAACATTATAATTCTTTTCTTTTATGTTTTGTGATTTGGAGTTATGTGTTAAAAAACTCTTCCCTACAATGAAGTCAAGAAGATATTCCCCTGTATTTCCTTTGAATATTTCCATAGTTTTGCTTTTTACATTTAATTAATTTTGCTGTATGATTGAGGTAGGAATCCAATTTTCTTTCCTCCACACGGATAACTGATGGTCCTGTATATTTTTCTTAATTTCTTGAATTTTTAGTTTCTCCTCAGTGGAAGTGCACACTGTGAGAAGGTTAAGAGTGCCCCTCAGAAGTCAGCTGGGAGCTTCTGCCCTGCTGACGCCTGAACTTGAATGACGTTTCCTTGTTTCTTGTATCCAGATAGGGCTAAGAGACCAGGTTCTGGCTCACGTATAGCCTCGTTGGGCTTTCGTTCACTGATTCACCCGCTAGCCCTGCCACAGATCAAGTTTCCAAACACGTTCCGTTTGTCTGTTCCTGTGGGATGAACACATCATCTGAGTTACAGTAGTTTAAAGTATGTTTTCATATCTGGCTGGGCAGGCACCCCCACCCCACCCTTGGCCCTTCTGTAGGAATGTCTTTACAACTTCTGGCTCTTTGTTTTTCCATTTAAATAACAGAGCCAGGTTGTCAATTTCCACAAAAGAAATTTGCACAGACTTGACTTGTCTCAAGTGACTACAATTATTCTTTGCTCGGATGCTCAGATTGTCACAATTTGGCCCCATTAGTTGGGACCCTTTTTCCCTTCAGGTGTACAACAGACATTTTAAAGTCATCTGAGTTTTCTGCCCGCAAAAAAATGATCCCAGTTCTTGACCTAACGTGTGGAATCAACTACTTTGAATAGGAAATCATGACAGAGCCCAAGTTTGGACGCTGGGGCACAAATATCCAATTGTTCCATGTGCATATTGGCGACAGACAAAAACAAAAAACAAAAAACAACATTGCATATCCACTAGTAAGAGCTGGATAGAAGGTATATCTTTCCAAAGTCATGAATTTACATCAATAGTTTCAGTGAACTCTAACATCACAAAATTCGCTCAAATTTTTACTGTAAAAATTTTAATTTTATTTTCTTTAAGCTTAATAACTATTCTTATAATTATAACCCCGTACCTCCTTCTCTGAAACATGAGGTTTCGCCAATCATTACCAATCTTTGTTACATTTATGTGCATGAAGGTCCAAGTTTAGTCTCCAGCTTCTTCACATTCAGAGTCTGAATGAATCGTTTGGTTTTTTTTTAATGTTTATTTTTTAGAGGAGAGAGAAGGAGAGAGAGAGCGCGCGCGCAAGCGGGGTTGGGGCAGCGAGAGAGGGCAGGACAGAGGATCCAAAGAGGGCCCCAAGCTGTCTGCACAGAGCCCAACTCGGGGCTCAAACTCACAAACCACAAGATCATCACCGGAGCCGAAGTTTAATGCCCTACTGAGCTACCCAGTTGCCCCTAAATGAATTGTTTTGACCACTCTGGTAACAGGCTTCTCCGTATCATTTCAGCTCAGGACCCCAGCTGCTTTAGAATAGTTGGGACCAACAATATAATTCTACAGCATATCAGAGAAAGTGGGGGGGGGGGGTTCACCTACTTTTCCCAAATGCTTGAATTTTTATTACATTATTGCATATATCGAATTATATTTTGAATTATATATCGCAGAAAGTGCCACATCTTCTGGCAGCTTCTGACGGAGAGAGGCTTGGTACCTGAATGAAGAACGTTCATGACACGTTGACTAGCCTCTCTTCATCTTTGAAGAATCTAGGACACGGTGGCAGATGACGTCCTGTCTTTAGAGCTCTCCAAAGAAACGGATCCAACAGGTCTGTTGGTATATATATAAGTATATACCAATAGGAAATGTATATACACAGAGAGAGAGAGATTCATTATAAGGAATTAACGCACACAGTCATGGAGGCTGGCGAGTCCTAAGATCTACAGGGTGAGTCAGCAAGCTTGGGACCCAAGAGAGCCAATGGTTTGTTCAAGTGCAAGCCTGAAGGCCCGACTACCGGGAGAACCGATAGTATAGTTCTAGACCAATCCAAAAGCTGGCAGGCTCAGGACTCAGTTTGAATCTGAAGGTGGGATAAAAGCCAAAGCCTCAGTGCAAGAAAAGTCAGGCAGGAAAACTCTTATCTGGGACAGAGTCAGCCTTTTGGTTCTATTCGGGCCTTCACTTGATTGGACAAGGCCCACCCACATTGGGGAGGGCAATCTGCTTTACTCAAAGTTCACCAATTTATAGTTAATCTCACTCAAAAACACCCTCACAAAAACATCTAGAATAATGTTTTGCCAAATATCTGGGCACCCCACGGCCCAGTCAAGCCAATACATAAAAGGATGGGAACCATCACACTTCCCAACACCATGCAGACTCAGGTGCACATTCTAAGCCATCATAATCAGTCCGCCCCTTTGCCAGTGGTTACTTCCAGAGGGAAGCCCTCAGCTGTTTGGTACACGAGGTGTGAACCCTGCTCTTAGGGCTCCTAGGAAAAGCTCCCTTCATCCGAAGAGTGAAGAGCCTGCTCATGATACAGTGCTCTCTTCCTCCTCTGCATGTTTTATGGTTGAAGGTGATGATGGCCAGAGAAATGGATAAGCTTTGTCACGTTGCCACTGACTCAGCCTGCCCCAGAGCCCTCCTCCCTCTCATCCATCTCTCAGCTGAGATAAGAAACGGCCTTATTGTTCAAGCCACTTCAAGTTGTGGTGTGAGTTCCTTGAGGTCGAGGGCTTCCTAATATAGATCTACCCAAAGAGACTTGCCCCTCTCTGCAGCCTTTAATTACACTGCCTGTCTATGACAGGCAATCTTCTGTAGGCATAATAAATTAAATGTCACTGCTGCATCAGGGTTCAGTTTTTCTAACGACATTTAAAGTGACAAATATGTTTCTAGATTTTAATTAAAATTCAACCATGCATGGTGCTCTCAATGCAATCTATCCATCAGAGGTCACAGAGGTGAAGACACTCTCTCCTTGAGGTGGCACTTAGACACCTGTCACCTCTCCTGGTGCCAGGTTTCCCTTGGCAATGACTACAAGGTGTAACTCAATGTCACAAATGTTAAAATGTGAGAGAAATGCGAAACTTAGAACTGAAGAAGCATCTTTTTTGTTTGATGTGAGGAGGTAGACATTTCTACTGGGTTTCTTTTTCTGGGGGGCGGAGGTCAGGACTGAGAGAGGAAAACGGAGATGACCAAAGAAGGGACTCTGAGCTGAGGACGGGATCGCCCAGTCTGCAGATGGGGGACTTGACTCCTAAAGCATAAGATGCCACAAAGAGGATGCTCCTTTATTCTCCAGGTATGTCCTGTGCACCGCTCTGTCACTTTGTGCCCACGGCAGGAAACCATGAGCCACGGTGACCCATATTTCTGCTAATGCGAAAAGGTTTTCCTTCCTTTCTTCAATAACTGTTACCAGAAACCTCTACAGAGTGATGGTGCCAGGCCTTGGGCCAGGGACAAGAGACACAGAGGTAAATAAGGCACACTCCTTTCAAGGACCTCAGTGTCGCAGGTAAAGTGCACCAGCGACAATACGTGTATCATACGTGTGTGTGCAATAGATACGTATGTGCTTGTATATCGTAGGGCTAGAGTCTGGATGCGCATGTCCCCCCGCAAGTTCATACGTTGAAATCCTATCCCTCGAGGTGATGGTATTGATGGCGGGGCCTTTGGGAGCTGATCAGGTCATGAAAGCGGAGCCCTCGTGAATGGGGTCAATGTCCTTATAGGATACACCTCAGAGAGTTAGCTCAATCTCTTCTGCCATGTGATGTGTGCCCTCTGGGGCATCCAGGAAGTGGGCCCTCATCTGACACTGAATCTTCCAATGCCACGATCCTGGACTTCCCAGCCCCCAAGGCTTGAGAAATAAATTTTTGCCATTGATCAGCTGCCCAGTTTGGGGTATTTTGTTCTATTAACCTGAATGGACTAAAACACAGAGAATAAGAGTTGGAAGGGAACCCTCCAAGACATCGACTTCTCTTACCTGCCTCCTTCATATTTTGGAGTCTATTATTTTTTAAAAACTTTTAAAATGTGTATTTAAAAAATTTTTTTAATGTTTATTCTTTTTTTTTTTTTTTTTTTTTTTTTTTTGAGAGACAGAGAACGAGCAGGGGGAAGGGCAGAGAGAGGGAGACACAGAATCCGATGCAGGCTCCAGGCTTCGAGCTGTCATCACAGAGCCCCATGCGGGGCTCGAACTCACAAACTGTGAGATCATGACCTGAGCTGAAATCGGATGCTTAACCCAAGTGCCCCTGTTAATATAATTTTAACTGGCAGGTATTACAGAGATGGGAGGGAGACCAGGGAGGAGGCTCTGCAGGGGTCCAGGTGAGGGATAGTGGCGGCTTGGGTGGCCAGGGCGTAGAGGACAAAGGGTTTTGCCTGGACTGGAAGCTACAGAGGAGGGGAAGGAGGGGCTCAGTCCTGGACAAGAGAAGAGGAGGAGACAAGGACGGCTTGAGTGATGGGATGGATGGTGGGGGGCACACTGGAAGTGCTGTTTGGGGGCAGTGCCTCGGGTAGCACCTGCCCAGGTAGATGCAGGATGAACAACACCTCTGCAAGGTTCCCTTGAGCTGTTCGCTCAGCATAAGCTCCCTAACTGGAGAGGTTGGCTAAGAACCCCACAGCAAACCTCACCTCCCAGTGGCCTCTTTCAGGGGCAGCTGTCCATCCAGCACCGGAGGCTGGGTGCCAGTGCGGTCTACCAGCGGACCAGTGGTTCCCCTGCTCATTATAAACTGGGGGCTTACAAGCCAGCGCTGTGGGGCCAGGCCTTGTCAGGGCCTGTCCTGGGTGAGGCTCCCCCGGAGGCAGCTCCATCCTGCTCTCTGGCATGCTAGAAGGCCTGAGTAGCAGCTCTCTGGGAGCTTCACCCATCCACCCCCTGTCTGGGTCACTCTGGGCCTTGGCAGAGAAGGGCCCCAGCAACGATTGTTTCCAGTGTGAGTGCAGAAGGTGCAGCCAGGGCCCGTTCACACAGGGTGGAGTGGGCCCCCAACCCAATCTCCAGAATCTCATGGCGGAGGGGGATGGATCCTTCTCAACTTTAGAGAAGGGGTCGTGAAATCAGGGATAAAAGCGGGGCGGAGGCTTCCCGAGGATGGGGAAGGGAGAGATTTGCTGAGCTTTCAGGGGGCGTCGGCAGTGCTGGGATCGAAGGGCAGCCATGGCGGGAGGAGATCAGGTCTGCACCTGAACGAATCAGTTAATGAACAAATAGTAGCTTATCTTTAGTCCACTGTTAGTCAGAATCGAGAGTTGGAAAATCCACTCCCCTCGCGGAGCGAAAAAGTCTCCTGGTTAGTTTTCGTCTTCTCACCTGTTGCAACTTGCATTGTAAGATTGCACGAGCAGGCGGGCTTCTCCCGCTCGGAGAATCAGGCCCGCCTTGGTGGTCGCCGCGACCCCAGAATTCGGCAAGTCTGCGCTGGAATCAGAGCGCGGCTCCGGCAACCCGATTGGCCGCCCCACACCCCTGCCGCGCCCTCGGACAAGGCCCCGCCCAATCCCCGCCCCTCCAGCCCTGACCCCGCCCTGTCTGCGGACCGACTCCACGGCGCCGCCCGGCTCGCGCCTCCGCCCCCGAGCTCCCAGGCGGGCGGAGCTGCGGGCGAGGGGCGGGATGTTTTGGGGGGCGGGGGTCCCGATGACGGCATCGGAGCGCGCCGCGCGGAGGCTCGGAGTCTGACTGCACCCCTGGGGGACTGTGCTCCCACCCGAGCAGGTGGGTTTGGGGCCCGGGAGGGGTGGAGGTCGAGGAGGGGGGCGGGGGAGGCGCGCGCTCGCCCCCTCACTGCGCAGGCCTGGGCCGGGTGGCAGCGGGAGCCGGCACTTGGGGAGCACTGGACCGAGCACGAGGAGCCCCGATCCTTGCATACCAGCCTCCTGGAGGCCCCTCCTTGAGCGGGCGGAAGCGCCCCCTTCCCTAAATCGGGGGCCTGAGGCCAGCATCCCGGGCCTGGCCGGCAGGGGCGAGCGCCGACGCTGGGAGAGTCGGGCCCGCATGTGTAATCACTTTTCCAAACTCCGGGAGATCCTGTCGCGTGCCCGCCTCCTCCCGCGCCAGACCGCACCCGTGCAGTTGTCCCGGAGCCTTGGGTGCGCGGAGTTCTGTCTGTGTCCCGAGCGCTGGAAGAGCTCAGGGTGCGGGGCGAGCCGAGGCGCCCACTGTATTGCGCGATAGTTACCGCTGTGTCCCCAGGGCCCGGCACCCAGCAAGGGACTGGAGGATTGAGTGAGGGAAGGGACGAACCGTTACGTGTGCTCAGAGAAGTTCAGTAGTGACAAACCAAGTGCCGCGGGCCGGGTGGGTAGGAG
Organism: Neofelis nebulosa; assembly: GCF_028018385.1. Lineage (NCBI taxonomy): Eukaryota > Metazoa > Chordata > Mammalia > Carnivora > Felidae > Neofelis > Neofelis nebulosa. Next base: position 6,499,864 of record NC_080788.1, read on the forward strand.
GCGGTGTGGACCGTGATAAGAAGAGAACGGGGACGGGGAGAGTTTTTTGGATGCAGTTTCATCAACACTGTTGGGCAGCTACTAAGCGTCCGACCTTGTGCTGGGCGGTGGAGATCCAGCAGGAAGGGAGACGCAGGGTCCCTGCCTCCCAGCTCCCTCTGCTACAGAGTGGCCAGTGGCGGGTGGGAGCGTCACTGGGCGTCGTGTGTGCGCCGCGGTGCGGACACGGAGCAGAGGCGCTTCCCTGGCTCCCTGAGGGAGAGGGGGCCAGTCCAAGACCAGAGAAATGAGGAGCCTTGGGCAACACGGGGTGGGGTGCAGGAGGGGAGCAGACAAGGTAGGCAGGGCTGTTAAAGTTTGGATGGCAGTGGGGAGCCTCTCTTGGGAGAGTGTCAGCAGGAGGGTAACATGATTGCATTTGCAGTTTTGAAAGATGCTCCTGGTTGCTGCGTTGGGGACAGAACAGTGAGGAAGCTGGTCACAGCCATCCTGTGGAGATGTCAGTGGCGGGGAGCGGGGCTTTGGCAATAAGATGGGGAGAAGCGGGTGCACTTGAGAGATATCTAGGAGATGGAATTGGCAGGTGTGGTGGTAGGAGTTTGGTCTGGAAGGATCTGGCTTTTTTTTTTTTTTTTTTTTAATTTTTTAACTTTTATTTATTTTTGAGACAGAGAGAGACAGAGCATGAATGGGGGAGGGTCAGAGAGAGAGGGAGACACAGAATCTGAAACAGGCTCCAGGCTCTGAGCAGTCAGCACAGAGCCCGACGCGGGGCTCGAACTCACATACCGCGAGATCGTGACCTGAGCCGAAGTCGGACACTTAACCGACTGAGCCACCCAGGCGCCCCTGGATCTGGCTTTTTTGAAGAAGGCGGGGCAGGGGGGTGTGAGGTGACAAGGGCGGAGGTGATGGAGACCCTGGTGGGTATTAGGGAAAGGGGCTCCCTGATGTGGTGGTGGTGGAGCGTGCGTGTTCTAGGAGATGGGGTCACCGGGGAGGGGTGCGGCTGGAACACGGACGCCCTTGGGAGTCAAGTGGAGGAGTTGGGGGCCTTCTTTTGCCAGTGACGGGAACCACGCAGCGTTACCGTGTCGGACCGCATGTGGCCCTCGCAGTATTCGGACACCAGGCACCCTCCCTTCCATGTCTCCAAGGTCCGGGAGCCCCGGGATCTGGCTCTGGGTCACCTGCAGGTGCTGACGGCCAGGGGCCTCTTCCTCTCTCTACAGGACCGGGAGCTGCCCTCCCCCAGCATGGGGCTGGAGGCCCAGAGGCTGCCGGGGGCCGAGGAGGCCCCAGTGAGGGTGGCCTTGAGGGTCCGGCCGCTGCTGCCCAAGGAGCTGCTGCACGGGCACCAGAGCTGCCTGAGGGTGGAGCCGGGGCACAGCCGCGTCACCCTTGGTCGAGACCGCCACTTTGGCTTCCACGTGGTGCTGGATGAGGACACGGGGCAGGAGGCCGTGTACCAGGCCTGCGTGCAGCCCCTCCTCGAGGCTTTCTTTGAGGGCTTCAACGCCACGGTCTTTGCCTATGGTCAGACGGGCTCCGGGAAGACGTACACCATGGGGGAGGCCAGTGTGGGTGAGTGACCCGGCGGGAGGCCCCGCGTCCTTGTGGAGTCTCCCCAACTTCTGCCCCTGCGTTCCTGCTGCCATACCCCCGTCCAAGGCGAGCCGGGTTCCCAATCTGACCTGCGGCCCCGGGTGGGAGCGGCCGTGTCGGGAGGCTGACCAGGACGGGAAGGAAGAGTCCTTGATGTGGGGAGCCTTTCGCACCTCCACAGAGATGGGGTCACACTGTGTGGCTCCGGGGACCTCAGGGAGAGGAAGGGCGAGGCAAGTCGGCCGGTCTCTGGAGGTCATCAGGATGGCTGACACGGCTCAGGGACCCGTGTTCTAGTCAGAGTAGTGGGAGGGGGGGGTTGTTCTGGAAGAGCCGAGTTTGGCTGCTGCCCGGCAAGGGGGCCGGCAGTTCAGTGAGGCCCTGGAGCGTTCGTTTGGGAGGGATGCTTTGGGCCAGTGGAAGGAACTGCCCCACGTTAAGTAGCACAAACGTTCTCTCTCTTAGGTTACAAACGCATACAGGTGTGCCGTAGAAAATTAGGAAAATACAAACACGAGCATTTGGTACTTTCCAGAAATCACTCGCCCTGATACCATTCCGATTTCTCTGAGAAAATCATTTTACCTTTTAAAAAATGGATTATATTGTACCTGTGCTTTTATAGCCTGCTTTTTTCTTACAACATATCATACACATGTCTCTAGATCATTAAATATTCAAGCTAATTTAAAAAAAAATTAATGTTTATTTTTGAGAGCGAGCGACAGAGTGTGAGCTGGGGAGGGGCAGAGAGAGAGGGAGACATAGAATACAGAGCAGGCTCCAGGCTCCGAGCTGGCAGCACAGAGCCCATCGTGGGGCTCGAACCCACAAGAGATCATGACCTGAGCTGAAGTCGGACACCCAACCGACTGAGCCACACAGGCGCCCCTCCAAGCTGATTTTTTAATGGTGGCTTGGCATTCCATTGTGTATATAAGTTAACTTATTTAACCAGATCCCTATTGGATCGTAGGATGGACTCTTAGGATGTTTGCATTCTTTTGAAGTTATGAAGAGTGCTGTTCTGAACACCCTCTTATTACTTCCTTGGGATAAATTTAGGAGGTCCTTTAGCTAACTGAGCGTAGACTATAGTAATGAGCTCCCTGACCCGGGGAGTAATCAAGCCAAGGGTATCTGATGATCTAGCAGAGATGTGGTGGAGGGAATGCTTATTACTTCATGAAAGGGGTTGGCCGAACCTTGAGAGGTTGCTGCCAACTCTGAAGTTCCATAATGCCGCCTGACCTTCCTGGAGGGTGGTCTGGCTCAGGCTACCCAGCCATCCTGGCCTCCGCTGCTACGCTCATGCTGGAGCCCTGCCCTCCAGCTGCTGGCTGGGGCCCTGGGGCCTCGAGCCATGTCCGCTGAAGGCATGGTGGCAGGAGGCTCTGCCGTGTCTCCCCAGCCTCCCTTCACGAGGACGAGCAGGGCATCATCCCACGGGCCATGGCTGAAGCCTTCAAGCTTATCGATGAAAATGACCTGCTTGACTGTCTGGTGCACGTGTCCTACCTGGAAGTGTATAAGGAGGAGTTCCGAGATCTGCTGGAGGTGGGCACCGCCAGCCGTGACATCCAGCTGCGGGAAGATGACCGCGGAAATGTTGGTGAGGAGCTCCTGGGGCCTCCACTGGCTGGGAGTGGGACATGTGGCTTGATGCGGCTTCACCTGCCGAGGGGTGGCTCACCTGTCTGGGAGGGCTACTTCCTAACTGGGAAACCCGAGCCCTGGAAGGTTTTGCCTTCCTTTCTCCCGTCTCCCCTGAGTTCGGTATATACTTCTGTACCCAGAGTGCAAGGTGGGCACGGGCAAGCGGGAGCCCCTGGGGCCGGAGCCAGGATGGGCAGGACCCTTCCCACCCCTGCCTATCAGGCATGGGGAAGGGGCATCTGAGTCGGGAAGAGCTGGAAAGGGCTAGCCCTGCTCTGCCTGCCCTCCTGGCCAGTCCCCGGCTGCCCCTGCGCTGGGCTCACAGCCTTGCGTGTCCTCAGTGCTGTGTGGCGTCAAGGAGGTGGACGTGGAGGGCCTGGACGAGGTGCTGAGCCTCCTGGAGATGGGCAACGCGGCGCGGCACACGGGCGCCACACACCTCAACCGCCTGTCCAGCCGCTCACACACCGTCTTCACGGTGACCCTGGAGCAGCGGGGGCGCGCCCCCAGCCGCCTGCCGCGACCCCCTGCGGGCCAGCTGCTGGTCTCCAAGTTCCACTTCGTGGACCTGGCGGGCTCGGAGCGGGTGCTCAAGACGGGCAGCACGGGCGAGCGGCTCAAGGAGAGCATCCAGATCAACAGCAGCCTCCTGGCGCTGGGCAACGTCATCAGCGCCCTGGGCGACCCCCAGCGCCGCGGCAGCCACATCCCCTACCGGGACTCCAAGATCACCCGGTGAGGGCCCTGCGGCCTGCGGCCCACGGGAGCAGGGGCCCCTCTCCGGCCGCTGGGGGTCAGGGGGCGGCGGGAGGCGAGGCGAGGAGGGGATGGGGCCCCTCTGGCTTCCCGGCCGCGCCGCCCACCGCTCCGAGGCCCCCCGGGCGACGAATCAGGGTCCCGGGGCCGGGCGCGTCCTGGCGCTCCGGCGCCCCTGACGCGCCCCCACCCGGCGTCCTCAGGATCCTCAAAGACTCGCTAGGCGGGAACGCCAAGACGGTGATGATCGCCTGCGTCAGCCCCTCCTCCTCCGACTTCGACGAGACCCTCAACACCCTCAACTACGCCAGCCGCGCCCAGAACATCCGCAACCGCGCCACGGTCAACTGGCGGCCCGAGGCCGAGCGCGCGCCCGAGGAGGCGGCGGCCGGCGCGCGCGGCCCCCCGCGCCACCGCTCGGAGACGCGCATCATCCACCGCGGACGGCGCGCCCCCGGCCCCGCCGCCGCCCCCGCCGCCGCCGCGGCCGCCGCCCGCCTGGGCGCCGAGTGCGCGCGCTACCGGGCCCGCACCGACGCCGCCTACAGCCTCCTGCGCGAGCTGCAGGCGGAGCCGGGGCTGCCCGGCGCCGCCGCCCGCAAGGTGCGCGACTGGCTGTGCGCCGTCGAGGGGGAGCGCAGCGCCCTGAGCTCCGCCTCCGGGCCCGACAGCGGCATCGAGAGCGCCTCCGCCGAGGAGCAGGCCACGCAGGGGCCCGGCGGGCCGAAGGTGGCCAAGGGCCAGGTGTGGCCCCGGGGAGGGAGGGCGCGGGGAAGGGAGCCGTCTTCATACGGCCAGCGGCGCCCCTGCCCCTTGTCCATCAGCGCAGCGCATTCCGGATTCAGAGGCGATTCTGATGACCTTGACCACGTCCTTTACCCTCCCGAGTCTCAGGGTCTCTGTCTGTGAAACAGGGGTAACGTGGGTACCTACCTCCTGGGCTTGTTGTAAGGGCCGAAGGTGCACCAAGTGCCCAGGGCAGCACGCTAGTGGAGCCTCAGTGGGTTCCCAATAATAGTGATGCCGTTATTATTGTTAATAAAAGTATGATTCATAATCCAAGAGATGGCCCAAATAGCTTGCAGAGGGGACCACAGGCTGGGTGGGCTTTGGAGCCCCATTGCAGGCAGGGCTTGCAGCAGAGTAGCAAGCTGGACTAGGGGAACCCCTGGCAGGGCAGAGAGAGGGCCGGGGTGTCCCAGAGACAGGCAGGCTTGTCCGCCGGCTCCTGCCCCTGAAGCCTCTCTCCTTGCCCCTATCATAGGAAGATGGGGCACTGCAGTTGCTCGCCCTGCAGAGCCAGGTGGCCCGGCTGGAGGAGGAGAACCGAGACTTTCTGGCGGCCCTGGAGGACGCCATGGAGCAGTACAAACTGCAGGTGGGGGCAGGCTTCCTCAAGGTGAAATCGAGCTGAGCTTCCGGGGAGAAGGGGGAGTTAGCCAGGGCGGGCTTCTGGCAGGGTGGGAAGAGATGGAGGGGGCACAACGGAGCAACAGCGTGGAGGTGAGGAAGAGAATGGTGCGGGTGGTTGTGCCTGATGGCCATGACCCTGGATGAGAGGTGGGACTGGAGGGGCGGTCGGACGGGTCCCCGTCGTCCCCAGGCAACTGGGTCAGCATTGCTCCCGGCGCCCTCTGGCGGCAGTGACTGGCATGAACGTGGCGGACTGACCTGGAGCTAGCTGGGTGGGGTGAGAGCTTGACCCTGAACAACTGGTGTGCATGTGTGTGTTTGGGCAACAAGTGGTCAGAGGTATCTGGCCCTCCTCAGTTTTAGCCGAGAGAGGGTGGGGTGGCCCCTTTCTTCAGTTTCCCGCACTTCTGCCTGCCAGCATCCCGGCACCCTCCCCGTCCGCACCCCGCATCAGCACCCGGAACATGTCTTGCAGAGCGACCGGCTTCGGGAGCAGCAGCAGGAAATGGCGGAGCTTCGGCTGCGGCTAGAGCTGGTGCGGCCTGGCTGGGGGGCCCCAGGGCTCCTACAGGGCCTGTCTGCCGGCTCCTTTGCGCCCCGGCCTCACACAGCCCCCCTCGGCGGCGCCCACAACCACATGCTGGGCATGGTGCCCCCCGTCTGCCTTCCTGGAGATGAAGTTGGCCCTGAGAACTGGGGAGAGGTGAGGAGGTGGCGAGGCTGGGTGTCTTGCATTGGACAGGCTCGGGCAGGGGAAGGGCGGTGCTGCCGAATGTATCCAGCCTTTCCCGGGACCAGCTGTGAGATAGCCCTTTCCAGTGCTCCTAGAGAAAGGGCCAAAATTTGGGGGACTCTGTAGGGCCACTCAGAAGGGTCTGGTACCACTGGGCATCCCTGGGCTGGCTGGAGATTTTTGAAGTGAGGAGGTTACAGAGGGAGTTGGGCCTCAGGCGCTGGATGGAAAGCTTGCACACCTCCAGAGATGGGGGGGCTTATCACCTCTGAGGCCACCCCTTCTGTCTTTGCAAGTATACTTTTCCATGAGCCCTAATCTCCCTGAGCCCGGCCTTCTAGTCACTTGGGACCTTCTGGACAAAGGCTGTCCTGCATCTTCCTGAAAGTTCTGGGTCATCTCAGCTGTAAAAGCCCAAGGCATTGCGGGGAGGGAGGGTGTGAGTTTGACCGGAGTCTGTTATACATCCACCACTCTGGCAGGGCACTGCTGGTGAGCTGTATACAAAGATAGGGCAAACTGTCACCCGTGGAGTCCCAGGTGCTATGGGCGCCACAGGGGAGGAGGCGCTGGGAGGTTGGGAGGAAGCTCCTACTCTCGCTTGGGATTGGCAGGGCTGTGAGGAAGGCGGGCAGGGCCGGACATAGGCACGAGCAAAGATTGATGATGGAAAATGGCTGATGGACGGTGCCCTGGGTGCTTTCTGTCCTGAAACCCTGGCACTCCCCTAGCAGGTGACAAATGGCAGAGAGGCTGGGGCCCAGCTGCTGGCAGAGGCAGACAGCCAGGGGAGCGGCTCTTCAGCTGCCTCGGAGGAGGAGGAGCAGGAGGAGGGGCAGGAGGAGGGGCAGCCGCCCCTGCGGCCCCCGCACCTGCGCAGGTGAGTGGGACCAGCTGCCCACCTGACCCAAAGCACCTCGGGACCCAGGCCGGGCTGGAGGAGGACCCCACTGTGGTCTCAGGGAGCCCTCACCTATGTTGCCCCGTCCGGCGGGGAGAGCAGATGGGGACTGTGGGCTTGGAACCGGTGGGGTGAGTACGCCACAGGGTGGGCCCCGGGCCTCCTGGTTCTCGGCCTTCACGGCGGCCTTCGGTGCCCCCAACAGCCCAGCCCCCTGGCCTCGGTTCTGCCAGGCCGACGCCCCGAGGCTCCATTGACCCTGAGAGGACAGAAGACCACAGTGGCCTCTCTTCCTTCCTCTGAGTCCTGCTTCTGTCTTCCAGGAACGGGATCAACAAGTGGAGCCAGAGGGTGGGGGCCCGCCCAGGAAGTCCATGTGCCGGGAAGGGCCCAGAGCTTCACCCCGAAGAACCGGGTGCAGCCATCCCGGGGCCCAGAGGTGAGCTGGGCCTGGTGCAGAGAGGGCTCTGACCCTCCCCTCCGTGATCCTGGACTGGCTGTCCCAGACGGGCCACACGCCATGCCTCGCCGCCCCTGCCCGGGGCGTGCCTCTCCCCTCCCCCGCCTCCCCCACTGATCGTTGGGGTGGTGGCCTTGACGGCGGGCTTGTTACAGTAGCCGGTGGGAGCAAGGCCCTGGCGCGGCCCCGCCGGACCCCAGCTGCCACGGCCTCTGAGCGGCGGCTGGCCCAAGCCCAACAGAAGATCCGGGAGCTGGCCATCAACATCCGCATGAAGGAGGAGCTCATTGGCGAGCTGGTCCGCACAGGTGAGGCAGTGGGCCTTCGGGCGGGCCTCCCGCCTGAAGGTGGTTAGGAGCGGGGACCAGGTGACTTAGTGTGGTAGCCGACTCAGCCTCTTGGGGCTGTGTGACCTTGAGCAAGTAGAATAGCCCCTCTGTGGCTCTGTTTCCTTCTCTCTAAAGTGGGGCTAGTGATTGTGCCTGCTTTTTGGGCCGTTGAAGGGACTTCATTCAGCTGAAGCGCTAAGACCGGTTCTCAGAAAGCGATACCTATTCGTGGTAACGGTAGTTGTATTTGTCGGTTGCCTGCCGTGTTAGGCACCTTGCTGGGCACAGGATCCCCTACTCTTAGGGTGCAAACAATGGCCCCAAATCATGCTACGTCCGCCACTGGTGACACATGTAAAGAAGCAGCTGAGCCTTTTTATTTCAAGGGTCGTGTATTTATTACAAAATGCATTATGAAGGGACGCCTGGGTGGCTCAGTCGGTTGAGCGTCCGACTTCGGCTCAGGTCACGATCTCACGGTTCGTGGGTTCGAGCCCCCCGTCGGGCTCTGTGCTGACAGCTCGGAGCCTGGAGCCTGCTTCGGATTCTGTGTCTGTCTGTCTGTCTCTCAAAAATAAATAAACGTTTGCAAAATGCATCATGAAGAATTTCAAACACAAGAGGAGGAAGGCTGGCACAGCAGGGCCCCGTGCGCCCGTCACCCGGATTTAACGTCACGAGGTTCTCCCATACATCCCTTTCCTTTGTCTCTTTTGTCTTCGCTGAGGTGTTTTGAAGCAAATCCCAGGCATCTTGTCATCTCACCCCCACACCGTTCAGTTTGCCTCTTTTTGGACACGTTAACCGACATGCCATGAGCACGTCTAACGAAGCTCCACGTCCCCCCCATGCCCAGAGCACAAGCCTGTTCCCTCAGGTCTTTGGCACAGTCCATGGACAGCTGATTTGCTGGCACCCAGCTCCACACATGTCCCACACCGTGCTCGTGAGGTCTCTAAAGCGTCCCTTCTCCTGTCTCCTCACAGTCCTGTAGACTGTCCCAAACCCCTCGTGTTCGGGACTTGCCCATTGGCTTCCTTGTGGTGGTATTTAACTCGTCCCTCCGCTCGCCAGATTTCCCGCCAATGGAAGTCAGTTCTGGAGGCTTAATTACATGCAGGCCCAACCTGTGTATTTGTTAGTAGGTGGCAGGTGAAAATAAAGCCAATTTAGGGGTGGCCTGGGAGGCTCAGTCGACGAAGCTTCCGACTCTTGACTTCGGCTCAGATCGCGATCTCACGTCTCGTGAGTTTGAGTCCCGAGTCAGGCTCTGTGCTGGCAGCGCGGAGCCGGCTTGGGATTCTCTGTCTCCCCCTCTCTCTGCCCCTCCCCTGCGTACATGCACGTGCATTCTCTCTTTCTCTCTCTCTCTCTCACAAAAACAAACGTTTAAAAAAGTAAAGCCAGTTTAACCCCTAATTTCTGTGGGTCATTGCTATGGATGAGGCTAATTTTAATTGAAAAAGTAAGTGGCTTAAAGGAAAATATAGTAAATAACTCACGGTACCAGTGGTACAGGGGCTTGGCAAAACCCCCACAGGTGACCATGGCTGACAGAGGTCTGGAACCCCTCCCAGGGGAGCCGAGCGATGGTCCCCTTGGGGGAGAGGCGCTGCCTGTGCTGATCCCCGCTCTTTCTTCCAGGCAAGGCGGCCCAGGCCCTGAACCGGCGGCACAGCCAGCACATCCGGGAGCTGGAGCAGGAGGCGGAGCAGGTGCGGGCAGAGCTGAGCGAAAGCCAGAGGCAGCTGCGGGAGCTCGAGGGCAGGGAGCCCCAGGACGCTGGCGAGCGGTCCCGGCTCCAGGAGTTCCGCAAGAGGGTCGCTGTCGCCCAGAGCCAGGTGCAGGTCAGTATGGGGATCCCGGGGCAGTGGCTGGGGGCCTGGGATCAAGCCAGGTGGGCCCCGAGGCCAGGTTCACCGGCACCCGTGGGCGCTCGGGCCCTCGTGGCCCGGCCCCTGGCTGGCTTGGGGAACGACCCCTGACTCCCAGGGTGAGGCCGGTGTTACACAGAAGTCAGCAGCGCTGAGCGGGGTGTCTCAGCTGTAAACACAGCAGAGGCAGGGAGGCCAGTGCTGCCTGCAGCCCAGCGAGGGGGGAAGGGTGGGCATCGAAAGCAAGCTACCCCTTCCTCATGCAGCCCCCCTCCCCCCCCACCCCCCCCCAACCCCGCCGCCAGCTCCCCGGCCACTTCTCTCTCCGTCCCGTCTTCTCTGTCTACCCCTCGGGCCGTCAGTCTGTCTGACTCGAACATCTGTCTATCACGCTGTTGGTTGGTAACCCCCTCCGGAGCTTCCTGGGTGTAACCTGAAATGGGTCCCTGCGTGCAGAGGGCAGGGAGAGACCAAAGAAAGAGGCAGCCACCCCAGGTAGAAAGGTTTCCTAAGCAAGGGAGCTTGCATACCAGTCTTGTCTTGGCGGCAGCAAGGTGAGTGGATCCCCGCACCCGCGCACCACATCTTAAAAGTTTGTGAGGCTCCCTGAACTGCGTTCAGTCGTGTGTACATGCAGCGTTCTCAGCGCCACATCACTCTCTCAAGGTCGTGTCCTTAGAGCCGCCTCGGGGAGTGGGAAAGGCGAGCAGAGCCCACGTTCCAAGGACAGGGGAGGGAGTGAGGAGCCTCTGATCACCTGGGTCCACCCAGCTCATGGGTCAACTAGACTCAACAAGGATCACACGTTAGCCAAACACACAACATTGTGTTTGGATAAAGGCACAGGGGCCTCCTTGTAGGACAGTAATGTCCAAGGCCATTCTATTTTGGAGGATAGCTGTTCTCATCAGAGACCTTTCAGTGTTGAGGACAGGCTTCTTTGGCTGTCATTTAAGCTTGCTAGATGAATTTAGTAAGGGCTTCTCTGTGTGCTATACTGTCCTCCAGCCCAGTGGAGGGAACCAAGATGGTGGCCAAACGATCGTACTGTTGGAAAACAGCGTCCGCCTGGCCTTGAGGAGAGGGAAGTTCGCAGCTTTAGGATATTGACCTGGTCGTGCGTACCGTACATGTTGGCTGGGGGAGGCAGCTCTGCCAGGCGTGAAGAGATGGACTGGGGGATGTGCCCAACCAGGACTCCCACCTTCTTCCCTCTCCCAGTGGCACATTTACCATTCCGTGTCTAGTGCGTTTCACCAGGTCGGGCTTGTAGCGGGACAACAGGATCCCAGTGGAGACCGAGGAGTCCCCTCGAAGTAACTCACCCATCCAGATGGGACACCCTAGGCAAGTTCTGGTAGACCATCCCTTTCCCAGGCGTGGTGGGGCTTGGTGTTCTCAGCAGCACAGCACATGGCTCCATGGTGAGAGTTGAGACAGTGGCTGTTTCCCATGACTTCCGTACCTCGACGGGATTGGGTGCCTTGGCAAGAGGCCCCAGTCTGGCATATGGGGCACGGGCCCTACTGGTTGATCACTCACATGTATGAAAGCCTGGGGGAGTACTTTAGTCCACCCAGCCAGAGTGGTTTTATCTGTTACTACTGTAGTCTGCTGGGTTGTTTTGTTTTTTTTTGAAGTATAGTTGACATGTTACATTAGTTTCAGGTGCACAACATAGTGATGCACCAAGTGTGTACCTATGCTGTGCTCACGGCAAGTGTAGCTACCATCGGTCACCACACAACGTTGTTACAATCCCACTGACTTTATACCCTATGCTGTGTCTTGCCCCATGAGTTATTCATTCCATAACTGGAAGCCTGTACCTCCCACTCGCCTTCACCCGTGCCGCCTCCCCCTCCCCTCTGGCCACCGTGAGTTTGTCCTCTATTTATGGGTCTGCTTGTGCTACTTGTTCTGTGGATTCCACATATAAGCAAAATCATACAGTATTTGCGTTTCTCATATTTCACTTAGTATGAAACCCTCCAGGTCCATCCATGTTGTTGCAGATGGCGAGATCTCATCCCTTTTTTATGGCTGAGTAATATTCCATTGTACATATACGCCACATCTTTATCCCTTCATCTATCGATGGACACTTAGGTTGCTTCCATATCTTGGCTATTGTAAATTATGCTGTAGTAAACATAAGGTGCTTATATCCTTTCAAACTAGTGTTTTCATTTTCTTTGGGTAAATGCCTAGTAGTGTGATTACTGGATCATATGGTAATTCTATTTTTAATTTTTTGAGGAACCTCCATACTGTTTTCCACAGTGGCTGCACCAATTAGCATTCCCACCATCAGTGCATGAGGGTTCCTCCCGCCGCCCCATCCTCACCAACACTTATTTCTTGTCTTTTTACATCAAGCCATTCTGACAGGTGTGAGGTGATACCTCATTGTGGTTTTGATTTGTATTTCCCTGATGATCAGTCATGTTGAGCGTCTTTTCGTGTGTCTGTTGACCGTCTGCCTGTTTTCTTTGGAGAAATGTTTGTTCATGTCTTCTGCCCATTTTTGATGGGAGTATTTTTTTGTGTTGAGTTGGGTAAGTTCTTCATATATTTTGGATGCTAACTCTTGATTGTAAATGTCATTTGCAAATATCTCCTCCCATTCCATAGGTTGCCTTTTAGTTTTGTTTACTGTTTGTTTTGCACAAGCTTTTTATTTTTATGAAATCCCAATAGTTTATTTTTGCTTGTTTTCCTTGCCTCAGGGGATCTATCTAGAAAGAAGTTGATGTCAGAAATGTTACTGCCTGTGTGCTCTTCTAGGACTTTTATGGTTTCAGGTCTCACATTTAGGTCCTTAATCCATTTTGAGTTTATTTTTGTGGATGGTGTAAGAAAGTGGTCCAGGTTCATTCTTTTGCATGTGACGGTCCAGTTTTCCCAGCACCATTTGTTGAAGAAACTATTTTCCCCATTGTATATTCTTGCCTCCTTTGTTAAACATTGACCACATAAGTGTGGATTTATTTCTGAGCTCTCTATTCTGTTTTATTGATCTATGTGTCTATTTTTGTGCCAGTACCATACTGTTTTGATCACTACAGCTTTGTAATGTAACATGAAATCTGGAGTTGTGATACCCACAGCTTTGTTTTTCATTTTCAAGATTGCTTTGGCTATTTGGGGTCTTTCATGGTTCCATACAAGTTTTAGGATTGTTTGTTCCAGCTCTGTGAAAAATTCAATTGGCATTTTGGTAGGGATTATATTAAATCTGTAGGTTGCTTTGGGTAGTATAGACATTTTAATAATATTTGTTCTTCCAATCAATGAGCGTGGGAATGTCTTTGCATTGGTTTGTGTTATCTTCAGTTTCTTTCGTCAGTGATTTATAGTTTTCAGAGTATAGGTCTTTCTCCTCTTTGAATAAGTTTATTCCTACATATTTTCTTATTATTATTTGGTGCAGTTGTAAATGAAAGGGTTTTCTTAATTTGTCTTTCTGCTGCTTCATCATTAGTGTATAGAAATGCAACATATTTTTGTATAATTTTGTGTCCTGTGATCTTACTGAATTAATTTATCAGTTCTAGTAGTGTTTTGGTGGAATTTTTAGGGTTTTCTATATATAGTATCATGTCATCTGCATATAGGAGTTTTACTTTTTCCTTACCAACTTGGGTGCCTTTTATTTCTGGTCTGCTCGCAGTGGCTGGGACTTCTAGTACTATGTGGAATAAAAGTGATGAGAGTGGACATACTTTCCTTGTTACTGACCACAGGGGAAAAGCTCTCAGTTTTTCATCATTAAGCATGATGTTAGCTGTGGGTTTTTCATATATGGCCTTTATTATGATGAGGTATGTTCTCTCTAAACCTACTTTGTAGAGGATTTTTATCATAAATAGATGTTGTACTTTGTCCAATGCTTTTTCTGCATCTATTGAAACGATCGTATGGTTGTTTTCTCTTATTGATGTAATGTGTCACATTGATTTGTGACTGTTGAACCACCCCTTGCACCTCAGGAGTAAATCCTACCTCATCATGGTGAATAATTTTTTACATATATTGTTGGGTTTGGTTTGCTAGTACTTTGTTGAGGATTTTTTTGTCTATGTTCATCAGAGATATTGGCATGTAGTTCTCTTTTTTTGGTCATGTCTTTGACTCGTTTTGGTATCAGGGTAATGCTGGCCTCAGAATGGATTTGGAGGCTTTCCTTCCTCTATTTTTTGGAATAGTTTGAGAACAATAGGTATCACTCGTCTTTAAATGTTTGGTAGAATTCTCCTGTGAAGCCATCTGATCCCGGACTTTTGTTTGATGGGAGTTTTTTTTTTTTTAATTACCAATTCAATTCCATTGCTGGTAATCAGTCTGTTCAAATTTTATTTCTTGGTGATTAGTTTTGGTAGGTTATGTGTCTAGAAATTTATCCGTTTCTTCTAGGTTGTTCAATTTGCTGGTGTATCGTGTTTCTTAATATTCTCTTTACCATCCTTTGTATAATTTCTGTGGTGTCACTTATTATTTTTCTTCTTTCATTTCTGATTTTGAGTCCCTCCCCTGCTTTCTTTTTGATAGGTTTGGCTAAAGGTTTATCAGTTTTGTCGATTTTTTTCGAGGAACCAGCTCCTGGTTTCATTGATCTGTTCTATTTTTTTTAGTCTCTATTTTATTTCTGCTCTAATCTTTATTATTTCCTTCCTTCTGCTGGTTTTGGATTTTGTCTGTTCTCTTTCTTGCTCCTTTAGGTATAAGGTTAGATTGTTGATGTGAGATTTTTTTCTTTTTGAGGTAGGCTTGTGTTGCCATAAACTTCCCTCTTAGAACAGTTTTTGTGGCATCCCAAAGGTTTTGGACCATTGTGTTTTCATTTTCATTTGTCTCCATGTATGTTGATTGTGTTTTCATTTTCATTTGTCTCCATATAGGTTGTTGATTTCTTGGTTGGCTCACTCATTGTTTAGTAGCATATTTAACCTCCATGTATTTGTGTTCTTTCCAGATTTTTTCTTGTGGTTGATTTTTAGTTATGGTCAGAAAAGATGCATGGTAGGACTTTGATCTTTTGGAATTTGTTGAGACTGGTTCTGTGGCCTAATGTGTGATCTGTTCTGGAAAATGTTCCATGTGCACTTGAAAAGAATGTGTATTCTGCTGTTTTAGGATGAAATGTTTTGAATATATCTGTTAAGTCCATCTGGTCCAGTGTGTCATTCAAAGCCACTGTTTCCTTGTTGATTTTATGTTCGGATGATCTGTCCATGAATGTAAGTGGGGTGTTAAAGTCCCCTATTATTATTGTATTACTATTAATTAATTACTTTTTGTTATCAACTGCTTTATGTGTTGGGTGCTTCCATGTTGGGTGCATAAATATTTACGATTGTTCTATCTTGTTGGATTGTTCCCTTAATGACTACGTAATGTCCTTCCTTGTTCTTGTTACAATCTTTGTTTTAAAGTCTATATTGTCTGATGGAATACATTACTACCCCAGCTTTCTTATCACATCCATCCCCTCGCTTTTTTTTTTTAAGTTTATTTATTTTGAGAGAGAGAGCGAGAGCGAGCATGATCAGGGGAGGGGCAGAGAGGGAGAGAGAGAGAATTCCAAGCAGGCTTTGCGATGACAGAGTGGATCCCAATGTGAGGTTTAAACCCATGAACCATGAGACCATGACCTGAACCGAAACTAAGGGTTGGACACTCAAGTGACTGAGCCACCCAGGCATCCCACCATCCCCTCACTTTCAATATGCAGGTGTCTTTAGGTCTGAAATAAGTCTCTTTTAGGCAGTATATAGTGGGTCTTGTTTCTTTAATCCATGTCACACTGTGTCTTTTTTTTTTTTTTTAATGTTTTCTTATTTTTGAGAGAGAGGAAGGGAGAGCGGCAGAGAGAGAGAGGGGAACAAAGGATCCGAAGCAGGCTCTGCACTGACAGCAGAGAGCCTGATGCGGGGCTTGAACTCATGAACCATGAGATTATGACCTCAGCTGAAGTCGAGTACTTAACCAACTGAACCATCCAGGTGCCCCAATACTGTGTCTTTTGATTGGAGCATTTAGTCCATTTACATTCAAAGTAATTTTTGATAGGTATGTATTTATTGCCATTTTATTGTTGTTTTTTATAGTTCCTCTCAGTTTCTTTATTCTTTTGCTCTTTTCTTCCCAGTTTGTTGGCTTTCTTTAATGATATACTTGAATTCGTTCCTCTTTATTTTTTGCACATCTATTCCTGGTATTTGATTTGTGGTTACCATTAGGTTTATATCTAACCTCTTCTACAAATAGCAGTCTATATTAAGTTGACAGTCGGTTAAGTTTGAACCCATTCTTTACTCTTCTCCCCACCACATTTTAGGATTTATGATGTCATACTTCACAACCTTTTACTTTGTGAGTCCCCTGACTAATTTTTACAGATATACTTATTTTTACTTCTTTCATGCTTCCTACTTTTCTTACTCTTACTTATGATCTTTTCTTTCCACTGAAAGAGTCCCATTTAACATTTCTTGCAGAGCTGGTTTAGTGGTTGTGAACTCCTTTAGCTTTTGTTTGGGAAATTCTTTCTCTCTACTCCTATTCTGAATGGTGGTGTTACGGGGTAGATTATTCTCGGCTGCAGACTTTTCCTTTCGGTGCTGTGAATGCCATTCCCTTCTGGCCTGCAAAGTTTTTGCTGAAAAATCAGCTGATGGTCTCATGGGGTTTCTCTTGGATGTAACTGTTTTCTCTTGATGCTTTTAAAATCCTCCATCACTACTCTTTGCCATTTTAATTACTCAGTGTCTTGGTGTGGGCCTCCTTGAGTTGATTTTATGGGGCGATTTCTGTACCTCTAGATCTGGATATCTGTTTCCTTCCCCAGCTTCAGGAAGTTTTCAGGTATCATGTCTTGAAATAAATTTTCTGCCCTTTTCTCTCTCTCTTTTCTTTCTGGGATCCTTATAATGCCAATGTTACTACACTTGATGGAGTCGCCGAGTTCCCTAAATCTGTTTTCATTTTGCATAATTTTTTTCTCTCACCTGCTCAGCTTGATTACTTTCCCTTACTCTGTCCTCATCCATTCTTCTGCTTCCTCTAGTCTGCTATTTATTCCCCCTAGTGTCTTTTTAGTTTCATTTATTGTGTTCATTTCTGGTTGGTTCTCTTTTTATGTTTTCTGTCTCTTTGTTCAGGGTCTCACTGATGTCCTCCACTCTTTTCTCAAGTCCAGTGAGTATCTTTATGACTGTTACTTTAAATCCTCTATCAGGCATATTACTTATTTCTGTTTTGTTTCGGCCTCTTGCTGTGATTTTGTCCTGTCCTTCCATCTGGGACATATCCCTCTGTCTCCTCATTTTGTCTAACTCTGGGTCGGGTTTTGTGTGTTAGGAAAGCCAGCTACATCCTCTGCTCTTGAAAGTGTGGCCTCATGAGGAAGAGGTCCTGTAGTGCAGTGTCCCCTGTTCACCAGAACCTGGTGCTTCACAAATATCTCACATGTGCATCGTGTGCACCTGACTGTTGTGGCCGCTTTTGCCATCCGTCCAGTGGTCTGCAGGGGCTCTCTTTGTCTGCTGTGGGCAGAGTTTGGGCCCTGTGCCGTTAGTGGGCCAGTCTGGGGCCACGCCGGGCTTGAGTCAGATCAGGGATTTGCCAGAGCCGTGGAAGCACCGAACTGCAGGGCCCTTTCCCTGTGTTTTCCCGAGAAGCTTTTGTGGATGCTCACGGCCTCCAGCAAGACCATCTGTCTGCCCCCAGCCCACTGCTGGCGCCGCAGTCAGACTAGTGTGGCTGTCTTCCCATCTCTCTGGGGCAGGAGTCACTTTGGAGTAGTGCCGGCCTCTGTGGGGGCTGCTTCCACGCTGCCAGGCTGTGGCCTGGGTTGGATGGGCTCTGGCCCAGAGCATATTAGAGCGGACGGGTCGGCAACGTGCACAGGGGCAGGGCGTCCAGTTTTAGCGAGGTTTGTGAGCTGTCCTCTTGTGAGAGGGGACCTCCTGCTACTATGTCCAGGACCCGCCACGGGGGCGGAGGAGGTGGATCTGTAAAGTGCGGGGTGCGTGGTGTCTGCAAGGTTTGCGCCCGCCTTCTGGGGGAGGAGTCCTGTCTTGCTGGGACTGAGGCAGGTCTGGCTGCAGGGGCAGATCTGCTGGAGCGCCGTGGGATGAGGCTCAGTGTAAGTTAGGCAGTGAGTGTTGGTGTCGCGCTGGCCCCCACGAGGGGCTGTGTGTTGATGCTGGGGGCAGAGCGTGGAAATGGCACCTGCCAGGTCCTCTGTTCCTGGAGGAGTCCCTCAGTGATGTCTGTCCCTCCAGATTAGTAAATGACTGTCCCTCCATACGCCCTGGGCATTTTTCAAACTCCTGCTTCTGTCTGTATCTCCATGCCTGTGTGTTGTGCTGTCTCTTTAAGGGTGGGACTCCACTTCCTGTGGCCCTTGGGTTCTCCCAGACCTGAGCCCGCTGAGTTTTAAAATTCTGATTTTTATTTATTTATTTATTTTGAGAGAGAGAGTGTGCGTGAAGCAGAGAGGGGCAGAGGGGAGAGAGAGGGAATCTTAAGCAGGCTCCATACTTAGTACAGAGCCTTACATAGGACTCGGTCTCATGACTGAGATCACGACCTGAGCCGAAATCAGGAGTTGGATGCTTAACTGACTGAGCCACCCCGGCACTCCTAAAGTTCCATGCTTTAAGTCCCACTACTTTTAAGAACTCTCAAAATTTGGCCCCCCTGGTTTTCAAAGCCAAATGTTAGGGTGATTGATCTTCCCCGGGCAGGCTCCCTGGTGTGAGGGTCTGCTTTTGTCCGCTTCCTTGGTGTCCCCCTTTCCCATGGACGGTCCTGTGGTCCATCTAGCTCCCACCGGGTCTCCGCCCTTCCCACCCTCTTCCACGGGTGTCTTCTCTTCATTTAGTTTGGTTTGCTCTGCCTGTCTTCTGGTTGTTTTCTGGGTTGTTTGCTCCCATGTGTTTTCCAGTTGCATCCATGAGATGAGGTGAGCTTAGCGGCCTCCTACAACTCTCTCAGCTTTCATTTCAGTGCTCCAGCCATGAACCAGCCCGCTCACATGGCTGGAGCTTTGATATTCGTGATCTTTCAGAGGCTGTGGACTGGATTTTGGACAAGGGGACTCCTCCAGCAGCCTGCATTTTATCGTTTTATCTTAATTTTTTAAATGTTTATTTTTGAGAGAGCGTGCGCAAGCAGGGAGGGGCAGAGAGGGAGGCAGAGAAACTAAAGCAGGCTGCGTGCAGTCAGGGCAAAGCCTGACACGGGGCTCAAACTCCCGAACCATGAGATCATCACCTGAGTTGAAGTCCGATGCTCAACCGACTGAGCCACCCAGGTGCCCCAGCAGTCTGTATTTTAAAAGGTCCCCGCCCCACTTTGCCTTTTTCAGTCTCTGTGGGCAATGCTTTGGTCATGTCCTGGGGTGTTTATATTTCAAAGACTAAGATTTACTAAGAATTGCTAAGACTTACAAATTCAAGGGACAAAGCATGCAAGTTTTCTTCAAGGAGTTTGGGGTAATTGCTATTTAAATTTGTCCTTTGTGGGGCGCTGGGTGGCTCAGTTGGTTGAGTGTCTGACTCTTGATCTCGGTTCAGGTCATGATCTCCCGGTTCATGGATTGCGCCCTGCGTCGGGCTCTGCGCTGACAGCGTGGAGCCTGCCTGGGATTCTCTCTCTTCCTCTCTTCCCGCCCCTCCCCAGCTCACACGCTCATGCTCTCTCAAAATAAATAAACTTAAAAAAAAATAAAAAGTAAAGGAGGGGCGCCTGGGTGGCGCAGTCGGTTAAGCGTCCGACTTCAGCCAGGTCACGATCTCGCGGTCCGTGAGTTCGAGCCCCGCGTCAGGCTCTGGGCTGATGGCTCAGAGCCTGGAGCCTGTTTCCGATTCTGTGTCTCCCTCTCTCTCTGCCCCTCCCCCGTTCATGCTCTGTCTCTCTCTGTCCCAAAAATAAATAAAAAACATTGAAAAAAAAATTAAAAAAAAAAAAAAAAAGTAAAGGAAATTTTTCCTTTGTGTCAGGGTCAGAAGACATGGGGCATCTTGTCTGTTTCCTCCTCAGTTACCTCCTCATCCTCCTCACCTTCTCAGAGACTCCAGCTCTTAGCATCTGAATCAGGCTTTGTCACAAGCACCCGGATGTCAATCAGAGGCATCTTGTGCCCTCGTAGCTTTATGAGGTCTTTACCCCACACCCCTTACCCTGCACTCCCGCCCAGTGGGCAGCAGAATAGCCTTACCTCTTCCTTCTTTGCCCCGGCGTGCCGTGCAGCTTCCCAAACCAGCCCCTAAATCGGCGTTTTAAGGATGCCCCATGCTCATGCGACCATCCGTGGCGTCTGGCATAGGGGCCACCTCTCCCCACCCAGGTCTCTGGCCGACTCCGGGTTTCGCCTGCTGCCATTTTCCGTGGCAATCTGCTCGCGAGCTTCCCGGATGTCACTTTAAACCGGTCCCCGCATGCAGAGGGCGGGGGAAGCTATGAAAGAGGCAGCCACTCCCCGTGGGGAAGTCGCAGGTTTAATCAGCAAAGGGAACTTATTTACAAGGCTCGTCTTGGGTGGCAGCAGGATGAGTGGATCCCCGGGCCCACCTGCTGTATCTTAGAAGTTCATGAAAAGGCCTACGCGGGTTCAGTCGTGTACACGCAGCGTTCTCAGCGCCTCGTCACCCTCTCGAGGCCGTGTCCTTGGAGCTGCCTCTGGGAGCAGGAAAGCCAAGTGTGGCCCACATTCCAAGGACAGGGAAGGGGGTGAGGAGCCTCTGATCGCCCGGGTCCAGCTCATGGGTCAATGGGAGATCACATCCTTTTGCTGACCTTCCCCAACACGTTTTATCAGTTGATGTGACTAACTGTCCGTTTATCCATCTATCCATTCGTCTTTCTATGGCCTTTTATTGATCCATGTATTATCTGTTTTGTCATTAAGATCGATTTCTTTATTAGAGAAAGTGTGAGTGGGGCAGGGTCAGAGAGAGAGGGAGAGAGAATCCCAAGCAGGCTCTGGGCTGTCAGCGCAGAGCCCAGCGCCAGGGTTCCATCTCACGAACTGTTGAGATCATGACCTGAACTGAAGTCGGACGCTTAACTGACTGAGCCACCCAGGCGCCCCCACCCTGTTTTTCACCCTTGTATGATCCCATCCATCTGTCCACCCACCCTTCCATCCACCAAACTTTATAGCTGTCTGTCCATCCGTCTTCCCCCCCCTCCCTTCCCGCCTCCCTTCCTCAGCTCAGCTAAGAGACAGTTCAGTAGAATGGTCAAGAGCACGGGCTCTGGAGCCTGACTGCTTGGGTTTGAATCCCAGCCCTGCCACTTAGTAGCCTTGTGCCCTCGGTCAAGTTTCCTGAGCTCTCTGTGCCTCAGTTTCCTAGTCTGCGAAGTAGGGATAATGATAATCCTGTTTTTTCCGTAGGATTGTTAGGATCATTTGATACCCACAGAGCAGGTGATGTGTGCCTCGTACAGAGAAAATGTCCTGGTAGCCACCATCTTTTGCTGTCATTAGTCCATTACCCGCTGGCCTGTTTGCCCTTCCGTCCGTCCCTCTCTCCGTCCATCGTCCTGCGGTCCTGCCCACCCTGGTTGAGTGTCGGGGGTGGTGCCATCTCGTGGTGGCCCAGCCGGGGCTGTGTCGGTCCAGGTGCTGAAGGAAAAGAAGCAGGCGACCGAGCGGCTGGCGTCGCTGTCGGCCCAGAGCGAGAAGCGGCTGCAGGAGCTCGAGAGGCACGTGCAGCTCATGCGGCAGCAGCAGGGGCAGCTGCAGAGGCGGCTTCGCGAGGAGACGGAGCAGAAGCGGCGCCTGGAGACCGAGATGAACAAGCGGCAGCACCGCGTCAAGGTCGGGTCGGGTCGGGGGCGCCCGGGGGCGCCGGGACTCACGGCCGCGGGACCTCCCGAGCTGGCCGCTCGGCCTCCCTGAGTTTGTCCCCGCCCCTGGCAATGAGGAGAGCCGGAGGGCACGCGAGGCGGGCGGGACTCAGGAGGTGAGCCGTGCCCGCGGCCGGCGGCCCGCAGGAGCCCAGTCCCAGGGAGACGTGGGTGGCGAGGCCATCTCCGGAGGGGCTCTGGGGAGACGCGGCCCCCCCCCCCCCCCCCCGCGGGACCCTGCCCCTGAGCTGCTCGCCGGGCGCATCCCCAGGAGCTGGAGCGGCGGCACGAGCAGCAGCAAAAGATCCTGAAGATCAAGACGGAAGAGATCGCGGCGTTCCAGAGGAAGCGGCGCAGCGGCAGCAACGGCTCCGTGGTCAGCCTGGAGCAGCAGCAGGTGGGCCGGGCCAGGCCGGCGTCCCCGGAGCCCCCGGTCGGCTGCCTCGGTCCCCCTGGGGCGCAGCGGAGGTGGGGGATGGGAGGGGGGCGCACCCTTCTCCCCCACTGACCCCGGGCAGGGGCCCGTGGGGCCAGGGGTGAGAGCTGAGTTCCCTCCCCCACCCCCGTCAGAAGATCGAGGAGCAGAAGAAGTGGCTGGACCAGGAGATGGAAAAGGTCCTGCAGCAGCGGCGGGCACTGGAGGAGCTGGGGGAGGAGCTCCACAAGCGGGAGGCCATCCTGGCCAAGAAGGAGGCCCTGATGCAGGAGAAGACGGGGCTGGAGAGCAAGCGCCTGCGGTCCAGTCAGGTGAGGCCCCGGCAGCGGGGTTTGTGCCGGGTGGGAGGCCATCGGGTGGCCCCCTCCCCTGGAGGTCCCTCCCGGTGACAACCCTGCCAGGGGAGGCTCTTCCGGGTGATGTCCCTGCCGGGCAAGTTCCAGCCACGTGAGGCTCCGTCCCCTTCGTTTCGCCCTCTGCACTTGCTGGGGGCCGTGCAGGCCAACAGGGAACAGCAGGTGTGGAAAGGGGGATGACCGAGGAGACGCAGGCCTCACAGGCGCTGGAGGCCGACAGACCTGGGCAGACGGCGGCCTCCCCGCAGAGCAGTACTCTGTCCTCCCTGCGTCACTGCTTCCTCTTGAGTAAGGAGCTTCTGAGCCAGTGCCCTCTTCGGCTGGTGGAATCACAGTGGTGCCAGGACGGTGGAAAAGGGGGGATGTCAGACCCAGAGCAGGTGCTTGGACTCAGTGCCCACGGGGGTCCAGAGTGCTCTGAAGTCCAGCAGGGTTCAGGGCGCTGCTGGATTGTCCGGTGCTGCCCCCTTTCTGCCAGGAGTGCCTTTTCCCACGCTTGCTGGGATCCTTCGGGGCCGTCTCTGGGGGTCCCTCCTCCGAGGCTCTGGTCCCGCCGGGCCCTCCCGCCGGGCGGTACTCCCGGATTGTAGGGCTCTCGAGGGAAAGGCCCGCAGCCTCCGTAGCATCCCGTGGCTGGGCCGCTTCTGTGACCTCTGCGAGGGTGGGGCCGCCCCCTCCCTGACCCCCAGTGGCGCCGCCCCCAGGCCCTCAGCGAGGACATCGTGCGAGTGTCCAGCCGGCTGGAGCACCTGGAGAAGGAGCTGTCGGAGAAGAGCGGGCAGCTGCGGCAGGGCAGCGCCCAGAGCCAGCAGCGGCTCCGCGGGGAGATCGACGCCCTGCGCCAGGAGAAGGACTCGCTGCTGAAGCAGCGCCTGGACATCGACGGCAAGCTGAGGAGGGGCAGCCTGCTGTCGCCCGAGGTGAGCCCCGCGGCCCGGACCTCCGCAGTCTGCCCGGCCTCGGCCCGGCCCAGGGCCGGGCCCTGCTGCTCCCGGACACGCTTTCCCTGCGAGTGAGACCCAGGGCGTGGGGTGGCCGCAGCGGGCGTGCTGGCCTGGCCCTTCCTCCCGCTGCGGCCCCCGCAGCAGGGACGCACGGACTTGGCCCTCGCGGTTCCTGCCCGGCTGGACCCTGGGGGCGCTCTGTGTCCTGAGCCGTGTCAGCCCGCGCGCCCGCGCCTCGGCTCCCTGTGTGGGAATGAGCGGTGGCAGCACGTCCCTGCGCCTCGTGGCCAGTCCCTGAGCAGCAGAGAGAGCCTTCTTGCAATAAACTCACCCCGGTGGCCCCTCTGGTGCCCGGAGCAGACCCGCCGTATCTTCTGTTTGGCGTAGAGCGCTCTGTGCTTCTGTAGATCACGTGACAGGCGATACACCAGAGAGCAGCCCGTCAGCAGAGCCTGGCCTCCCCCGGGGTCGGGACTGGGACACAGAAGCTTCCTGTCCCTGCCATACCAGTCAGGGACACTTTGGATGTGCTGTGAGCTCAGGATGAGGCGACAGAGCGTCTCCCCCATGGCTGGGTGCTGGTGCCGTCTGCCCAGGGCCGTCATCCGGGGAGTGGGTGTGCGTGGTGCGGGCACCCGGGCCTCCCCTTCCACGCCCGCCCGTGTCCCGCAGGAGGAGCGGACGCTGTTCCAGCTGGACGAGGCCATCGAGGCCCTGGATGCTGCCATCGAATACAAGAATGAGGCCATCACGTGCCGCCAGCGGGTGCTGCGGGCGTCGGCCTCCTTGCTGTCCCAGTGTGAGATGAACCTCATGGCCAAGCTCAGCTACCTCTCGTCCTCGGAGACCAGAGCCCTGCTCTGCAAGTATTTCGACAAGGTGGGTCACCGGCTCCCGGGCCCTCCGCCACCTCCGTCTGGTACTTGTGTGGGGGAGGGGTCTGCTGGCAGCTCCAGACGGGGGTCTGTTTCCTCCCAGATGCGGGGACAGAATCCGGGCCTGCTCCAGTCTCCAGAGCTGCCTCAGACTCTCCTCCTTCAACCCTACCTTTCTTAGTGAAACGAAGACCCGGTCTCCTCTCCCCCCACTTTCCGGCCTCCTGGCCCCTTCAGTGCACCCAGATCGGTGGTTCTCAGCAGGGATGGTTTTCCCCCAGGGGACATCTAGCCGAGTCTGGAGATGCTTCCGGTCCTCACAGCCATGAGGGTAGAGACCAGGGATGCTGCTAACCAACCCTACAGCAGGCAGGACAGGTCCCCACAACCCCAGACTCCCTGCCTGAAATGTCAGTAGGCCAGAGCTTGAGAAGCTGGGCCTCAGCAAGGCTCCGCCCGCGGGCTTAGGAGTCTGGGACTCGGAAGGAGCTTGAGGCAGGGGTAGGAAGTAAGCTTCCTCTTGACAGCTGACTCTTGTCATTTGGAAATCCCTGCCTAGAACACGGTTGAGAACGTGTGGGAGGCCGGGTCTTGGCTCAGCGGGACACCCTGGTGATTCCTTAGTGACGTCCGCCCCGTTGGGGGCGGTAGCTACAAGTTTGCCGAATTACCTGAGTACCTGCCGCCCCGGCCGGGGATGGTCCGCGCTGGGGGCTGAGCCCGGCTGGGTCTTGGGACAGGTCGTGACGCTCCGAGAGGAGCAGCACCAGCAGCAGATCGCCTTCTCCGAGCTGGAGATGCAGCTGGAGGAGCAGCAGAGGCTGGTCTACTGGCTGGAGGTGGCCCTGGAGCGCCAGCGCCTGGAGATGGACCGCCAGCTGACCCTGCAGCAGAAGGAGCACGAGCAGAACATGCAGCTTCTCCTCCAGCAGAGCCGAGGTGAGGCGCCCCGCCCGCGGCCCCTCCCCCCGCCCGCGGCCCCTCCCCGCCTTCCTCCTCCTCCGCCCCTCCCGGCCTTCCTCCGTGTCCCCTCCCGTCTAGATCACCTCGGCGAGGGGCTGGCGGACAGCAGGAGGCAGTATGAGACCAGGATCCAAGCGCTGGAGAAGGAGCTGGGCCGCCACCTGTGGGTGAACCAGGAACTGAAACAGAAGCTCAGCAGCCTGAGTGCGGCAGGCCAGAGCAGGGGTGAGGCTCACCTGACCCGCTTTGGGCCGGCCTCCGGGAAGGCTTGGGAACCCCTCTAACCTCCGCTCTTCCGTGGGCATCTCCCACAGGGGAGCTGAGGCCTCCGTTTCTGACGAGTGTCGTTGGTCTCGGTGACAGGTGGGGAGAAGAGGGCCCTGTGCCTGGAGAGCAGACCGGCTCCCGGAAACGAAGAGGAGCTGCGCCCCGTGCCCGAGCTTCTCTGGCAGCAGTCCCTCCCTGAGGGGGGCCCCCGCGCCCGGGACGAGGTGCGGGACTTGGTCCGGGCCCCGCTGCCGCTGACGTGGAAGCGCTCCAGCCTGTGCGGTGAGGAGCAGGGCGGCGCCGAGGAGCCCCTGGGGGGGCGGGCGCCCCCCGTGGGTGAGGCGGGCCTGCCCTGGAACACCGGGCCCCTGCCCAAGCCCCGGCGGGACCCGCGCCGGGCCAGCTCAGGCATGATCGACGTCCGGAGAAACCCACTGTAGGCTGTGCGCAGAGCCCGCCTTGCAGGGAGGCTGAGCCCGCTCCCGGGCACGGTCAACCCCCTGGCTTCGTGAAAGACGGCCTTTAGCTCTCCCTCCAAATCCGGGTCCTGATCTTGACACAGCGGGGATCAGCGAACCTGGGCCACCAGCCCCAGTGGATCAGACTCCTTTTTTTCATCCGTAAATTCCTGCCCCTCATTTCTTTGAGCTCCGGTACCGGATTGCCATCTTTTGGCTTGAGAGTTCCCAAAAGGCAATTCTGGTCCCAGACCTGCGTGCGGGTGCCCACAGTGCTGGGGTTCAGCCGGTGCTGGACACACAACAGTGAGTGGCAACCGGGTTGTGTTTTAAATGGTCTCATGTATATGGTGGGAAGTGGGAAGCTTGGCATAGTTTTAGACTTTTGTAAAGCCATTTTATAATAAATGAGACTCTGAAGGGAAGAATGGGAGTTTTTACTTGGTTTGATTTACAAGACACGGGTCAGATTTGAGAACATGACAGGTGTGAAGGCTTTTTAGAGCCCCTGAGGCCCAATTCAGAACTGTGGACCGGGGCCCCCACCAGGAGTCCCCAGAAGCTGCTCCTTGGGACATGCCGGGCCTCTGTGTGACTCTGGTGCATCTCCCCACTCACGGTGAGGACCGTTGGGCACTGGCTGAGTTTCAGAGCAGACCTGGGGATGTGGCTATTCCAGGAACCACCAGAGCTCGGCCCTGGTGAGTAAGCAGAAACGCACTGAGTAGCAAGAGAGGACTTTATTATTATACGGGGAAGGCAAGAAATTTCTTCTGTCTGCCACCGCCTTCGGTTTTGTGTGTGGTGCTTTAGTTCGTGAGCCCTGCCGGGGTCTCCGGGTCCCAGCCTAACAGCAGCTTCATAAAGAACCCACGAAGGGGCTGGGGCAGTGGGGGGGGGGGGGGGGGGGGGGGGGCGGTCGACTGACTTGCCTTGGTGTCTCAGAAGGCAGGGCTGGAATAAGCGCCTGGTCTTACAGTTCCTGCCTGCTTCCTGACTCCCAGCCCCAGCGACACCACCTCCCCAAGGAGGGGTAGGGCTGGATTCCCAGAGAGGGAGTAAAGAATTTGTGGTCAGCTGTCAAAGAGGCATGGGGACCAGGCTGACTGCAGCTTCCTCTTTTGAACTCCCTTGGCTCCACTGAGCCCTGGCGATTCCTGTTTCTGTGCAGCAAGCCCAGGGTTACGTGGGACAGAGAGCAGCCTGGAACTTCCAACCCGGAGAAGACCACTCAGAACACGTCTTCTGTGCTGGGGACACGGTGGCTCCGGCCACGCTCCGTAGTGTTTGAGGATGTAAGTCCCCCAACCGGTTCCAGCCTCACTAGCTAATCAGCTTCTTCCGTGTGTAAGTTCTGCTGATGGGGCGTCTCCTGGACAAGGCTTGGCTGAAAGGAGAGTCTTCTGCCTTAGCCGGGAAAACATCCATATCCTCATCTAGAGAAAGGCAGAAAGACTTAGTGGGCAGGAAGTCACTGAGGACAGAACAAAAGAAAACGGGCTTGAACTGGAGAGGCCACACCCGAAGACGGACTGACACCAGCACTGCCTGCAGGTTCTCGGGCTGTGTGAGCGCCCCCCCACCCGTCAGCACTGACTGGACGGCAGTAAATAATGGAAAAAGCTAAGTACTGCAGTTTGAACTCCCTCAGCTGGGTTTGTACATTCTTTTTGGCTCAGATTGTGGGGTTTATGCTGTTTCACGTGATTTATGTCTGAGTGTCAAGGGAGAGGAACCACCAAAGGCCCCCCACTCCTGCATTCCCCTTCAGTTCCAGGAGACCTTTCTAACCCATGCACTCAGCAGACGCAAGCCACGGGGTCGAGGAAAGGGAAGCCTCGAGTCTGATCACGACAGCCAGTCCTCCATCTACCACAGTACAGAAGCTTCCAGTACAGAAGCGTGGAACCCGCTGTGGGAAAGCTGCCAGCGTGCCACCCACCCCAGCCACACAGGATGTGGGATGTCCACATCTGTCACAGTTTCAAGAAGCTAAAGAAAACACATCAGGATCTGAGGACTGCACGTAACTACACCATGGGGTTCTAATGCGGAGATTCTTTGGGAAGAGCACGGGACCCTGCAGGGACGGTCCTCTGTCCCAGACCCGGCCTTCCCTAGAACTCCTCCCCCAGACGGCCTGGCAGCCCCGAGCTGACCCCGGGGAGGCACCCAGCAGTCACTCCTCAGGACCGTCCGTGAACAATTACCTCTGGCATCGTTCCACCGAGAGGAAGGCGTTCTCCCCTGGAACAGCAGTGGAGACTGGGTCAGGGCCTGCAGCCCGCTGGCAGAGACGCCGCTCCGCACGGCACAGCCAGGAGAAGGCGTGGAACCTACAGAGACGCAGGGTGAGCACGGCTCCGTGGCACCCCACGCCACGGGGCCCGGGCCTCTTCAAGGAGCAGCTCTGAGGCGCTCCCCCCAACCCCCAAAACCCACGGCGGCAGCCTCACCTGAAAAGAACACCTCGTCGTCCCCCGTCGAGGGCAGGTACAGCACGCTCGCGCCCGGAGACCGCTCCTCGCTCTTGCTGAGTTCTGGGTCTCCTCTCTGCCCATCACACGCTCTTTTTGCTTGACACTCCATTTCCTCCTCCGCAGGAAGGAGCCTCTTCCTGGAACCCAGCCCAAACTGTCCCCAGGAGCAGGCTTCCTCGGCCTTCGGCACACTGTCCCCGGGAGGCGAATGGTCGGGCAGCTGGCACACCCCCTCGAGCTCAAAATCCCCCAAGAGGGGAGTTCTGCTGATGCTGAGCTCGGGGCCTCGCTCCCTCCTCTCCGGCTCGAGTAGGGACACCCCTGCAGGGAGGTCAGCGCTGACCTCGCTCCTCGCAGCAGAGCTGCTGCCCACTGCCCGCTTCCTGCGGGGCCAGTCTCTGATGGTGTCTGGAGTGGTCTTCCCGCTGTGCTTGGGAGACGGGGTCCAAGGAACACTGCCGTCTGTCTGAAACGGAGAGGGGGTGCTAGAGGGGCCGCGGGTGGGGGTACAGGACTGGCAGATGTACATCTGTCCCCTGCTCTTGCCAGGGGTGCTGTGTGAGGGGCGGAGGCAGGGGGGAGACACGTAGGTGGCTTCGGGTCTCCCTGAGGACCTGCCAGCCCGGGGCAGGCCAACACCAGGGAGGGAGCTCTCGTCGCCCCGGGAGCTCCCCGCCCTTCGTAGGGACTCAGCTTCGCACAGACAGCCGGGGTCGATTTTTCTGATGCGAAGCTTGGGCAGGCCAGAAGCTCGCATCTCCAGCTCTACCTCGTAGGTCTGCGGGCTGGCGGGGGCTTCTGGAAGCTGAGCTGATGCCTGCAGATCCTCCAGCTGCGCAGCGGCCTGGCGCTGCCTTCTGTCTGCAGTGCAGCGCAGGTCGTAGGAAGGTGTCGGGGGAGAGCCAGGCCCACAGGAACGAGGGGATGGAAGAACCCCAGGGCTCGACGGAGAAGACTTCTTGGCAACCATCGTCCTTGACTGCCTCTCCTCTCCCATTGGTGCCACATCACTTTTCAAGCCATCACTGCCGTCAAGCTGTGCTTCGTCCAGGAGAGAGAGATACTCTGTGTCACTCGCCATCAGCAGCGGAGAGGACAGACGCCAGTCCCTACTGAAGCCAAGCCCAGGGTAGCTGCGTCTTTCAGGGGAAGACCGGAGAGAGAGGCTCGCTTCCTTCTGGTCCTTTCTGGCATCTGTGCTGGCAGCTGGGTTGTCAGCTGGGGCCTCTCTAGGAGCAGCAGAGGCACTAGGCTGGTGTTCCAGGAAGCTGCTTGCAAGATCCGAGGGCTCTCTGCACCTTTTTCCAGTTTTAGAAGGGGGCAGAGCGGGTGCGGGGTCAGACTGGGCATTCTGCAGGATTCTGGGAGGAGTTGAGGGAGCAGGACAGGAGAGAGGTGAGGCTACACTGGGGGCTTTCCAGGGCTCTCTCCAGTCCATTTCTCCGGGGGAAGGAGAGTTCGTCGAAAATTTCCGAAATGGACTCTTCTTGGAAACCTTGCCTGAGGGAAAGGTGAAAGGCTTCTCTGGAGGAGGAGATGGGGGAGGCACCAGACTTGTCATCCCCGGGCTCCCGGGGGTGGAGGCGGCTTTCTCCTCTCCTTTTTCTGCTAGCTCCCCTGCCTGGGAGGCCCCGGGGACACAGGGACGGTGGTGCTCTTGGTCCGGAGGCGTCTCTCCCCGCACCCCCGAGGCTGCCGCTCGCGGAGAGGACCCGGCAGGACTCAGACCTGCGGTCCCGTTGGGGGCTGCGGGGCAGGGGGTGCTTTCTGGACTGGAGGTCACCGAGAGTGGCCAAGTAGAATTCCGCAGAAATCCAGCTGGCTGACCACCTGGCCTTCTGGGGGTTCTTGGGATATTCTTTTCAAGAGGAGAGGTTCCTCCTTTCGCCAGGGAGCAGCCTTGCTGAGGAGTGACTTTTGGTTGAGATGGTGAGCCCCGGTCCCGTGAGGAGTCTTTTAAGGACTCCTCAAAAATGGCCTTTTTCGCAGGGGTCACTTCGGTAGGGGGTTTCTGCCACCTTTCAGGGGTGCGCCGTGGAGTTCGTGGCATACGAGGGAACCGTCTCGGCGTCTCTTTAGAAGAGCTTGCAGGTTTCCGGTTACTCTTCTTGGGAGTCTGTAAAGAAATGCTCATTTCAGTGCCTGAATGTCATCACCCATATGCTCTACAGAGCATCTGAGTCACCTCTAAGACGATCAGAAAGGCACATGGGAAATCCTTAACCTGGATTTCTGACAGTGACACGTTTCAACTCCCAAAACATGATGCACACTTTTCTTTTCCTAGCACTAAGCACCAAATCTGATCTTGGTCCTAAGACCAAGAAGTGTCTTCAGACGCGTTCTACAGCTCAAACACGCTTCGCCTTCAACGGTGGATCGCTCCACTACTGCCACGTTCTCTTCCACCGCACCGCTCCCGCTCCCTTCCTGAAGTGGCTTCTAGGTGTCACATCATCTGCTGTTCACCTGCCTTCAACACGTGCTTGCTCCACGCCCGTCATGTGCCAGGCCGTGGGGGGGATATGTGGATACATAAGGTCCAGCAACAAAGACGACGTCTCAGGAACGACACTCCCCCGCAAAAAATCTCCCTTCCTTCTGGCAAAATGCAGTTAAACACTCCAACAGGTAAAGCAGGTCAGACGCCCATCGTGATCATCTCAAGGGAATCCCGGTCTAGTGGGTATTCCACGTCGAATAGGGTACAGAGAGATGGTAACGGTGTCACCGGTGCACCAACAGGGATGTGCGTGGGACAACACGTGTTGGCAGCACAAGAGAGGACTGTCTAACCCAGCTAGCCTGAAGGGGGGACAGGAACAGTGAGTTAGGTCATTAAGAATGGGTATCAGGGGCGCCTGGGTGGCGCAGTCGGTTAAGCGTCCGACTTCAGCCAGGTCACGATCTCGCAGTCCGTGAGTTCGAGCCCCGCGTCGGGCTCTGGGCTGATGGCTCGGAGCCTGGAGCCTGTTTCCGATTCTGTGTCTCCCTCTCTCTCTGCCCCTCCCCCGTTCATGCTCTGTCTCTCTCTGTCCCAAAAATAAATAAATAAAAAAAAAAAAAAAAAAAAAAAACGTTGAAAAAAAAAAAAAAAGAATGGGTATCAGCAGGTAAATGTAAAAGGTGGGAAAGCGGGGAAGAGGTAATTTTGGTGCCTTTTAAAAAAAAAAAATTTTTTTAACGTTTATTTATTATTGAGAGACAGAGCGTGAGCAGGGGAGGGGCAGAGAGAGGGAGACATAGAATCGGAAGCAGGCTCTGAGCTGTCTGCACAGAGCCCAACCCGGGGCTCGAACTCACAAACCGTGAGATCGTGACCTGAGTCGAGGTCGGATGCTTAACCGACTGAGCCACCCAGGTGCCCCTGGTGCCTTTGCTCTATCATTTTCTCTGCCTAAAATGAAACCCAGCAGCTGCATGCAGACCTATGTGCAGCCTGATGTCACCGGAAAGGTGCAGGACAGAGCAGAGGGAGAGTGGGGGCCAGAGCCAGCCGATGGAGGCCCATGCCCATCTGGAGGACTGAACCTGGTTCCGTAAATCTGTGGTCTTCAAACCCATCTCCATAGCTGTGTGTCCTCCCACAAACTCTAAGCAGTTTATTGGGTTTCCAAATAAAAATTATTTTTTAACATAAGGATTCCATTTTCAGAAAACCCTGTTTAACAACAGGTCTCTAGAGCTTTAAGCAAAGTGATGCAGTCAGAAAGCTCACTCCCGGGGGTGCCTGGGTGGCTCAGTGGGTCAAGCATCCAACTTCGGCTCAGGTCATGATCTCCCGGTTTGTGGGTTCAAGCCCCGCGTTGGGCTCTGTGCTGACAGCTCAGAGCCTGGAGCCTGCTTCGGATCCTGTGTCTCCCTCTCTCTCTACCCCTCCCCCCACTGTGCTCTCTCAAAAAATAAATAAATGTAAAAAAAAAAAAAAAAAGAAGGCTCACTCTGGCCTCTGGGGGCAGGATGGACTTGAGAGGGAAGAGGGAAAAGGCAGTTGAAATGTTCCAGGCAGAACTGGGATAGGGCAGAACTGCAGGGATGGAGAAAAGGGAATGGGTATAAATGGCTATGTCTGGGAGTGACTCAGGCTTCTCACGTGGATGACTGGATTGGGTGGGTAGTGTAAGGGCAACAGATGAATGATGCCTGTACATTTCAGGAAGATCTATACGTGGTGTATGATAAAAATGGTGGACGAAACCAAGAGACTAGATGAGGTCATTTCTGTTTTCTCCTACCACCTTGGCCTCAGCCAAACTGCTGCCTTACATCCCTATATACCCAATAACCATTCATCTCGATCAACCCAACCACCCCCAAATATGTATTAACATCGACAGATCACCTGCTTTCTCGTCCCTAATGTTCTCAGTGGGTTTTTTGGGCCATGTTTGTTTCCCCCCACAAGACCACACTATTTTAAACATTATAGAAATGTTATACCTGATAAGCTGTAGGTATCTCAGAACCCAATGTGCTTCTTGAAGTCCTCTGAAGTCGAGCTGAACCCTTCTCAGAAGGACTGACCATCTCATGCAATGCCCCAAAAAGCAGGCTCTTGGGAGAACGAATACTTCGGTTTGGAGATTTTTCTCTTTGGTCTGCAAGTCAAAAACAGTAATTCTTTCTCAACTCCTGCCCTCCCAAATATTAACAGAACAGCCAGTCCATACAAGAAAACAATTTTTTTCGAGCTACTGGGAGTGGGGGATCCCACCTAATTACGCCAGCAACCCCAATTATTGCTGCCATCTGGACTTTTAATAAGATTGCATAGTTACCTCAGCCCTTATGTGAGGCAAGTAAAACAATTTAATTTGTAAATATAAAAACACATTATCTGATGATCCAAACTAATGATGGATGAAAGAATGAAGGACAAACAGGTATCCCCTTCCACCTAGGACCCGAGTGTAGAATGTGAATACATGGTGGAAATAACAGGTAATTTACCTGTTGAATGAATAAATTACCAAAAGGATAGTATGAATGACCAGCTGTAGGAATCCAAAGGAAGGACACTGTTAGTGAAGGTCATGGATCGTCCATCACTCTAAACCTCTACTGAATATGCCTGTTGTACCGCTCCAATATCAAGAAAGAAAATGCCAAGTTTTATACTTCTTTTCCCAAAAATACTTCCCGCCAAGTAGGCACACAACTAGGCGGTGGGCAAGCAAGTTACCTGACTTGTCTTGCTGGAATGAGTGAACTCTTTGCACACTTCGAGACTTGGGCTGAGACACAGAATAGAAGGAACCAGAATTTGTCCTGCTGAGTGACAACTGCTTGATTCGAGGACTTCGTCTCAAGCTTATTTCTACAAAACCAGAATCACAGTTAGTAACCAGGGAGAAACACAAGCTTTTTACATTTGCCTGTGTATGAAATGGGTAAATTTATGTTATACCACATACAAGATAGACTGTCACAAATTACTGACCTTGAAACTTCTGAAGTGTAACAAGGTTACAAGGGGTAGACATATGGCTTCAACAAAGTTCAGAAAAACCACTGACCTACCAGACTGTGACCTTTGGAAATCTCAAACTGCCACCCTTTTAACCATGATACTGGGTGAAAAAAGGGTTTATATGGTGTGACTTTTGCAAAAAATTTTTTAAATTTAAAAATTGCAGTTTTCATGTTTATGATACATAATTTGTGTAGAAACGACACCTGTAAGAGTATCAGTGAAGCTAAAATGTTAAGTATTTCTGAGTTGTGGGATTACCAAGCAATTATTAAAAATTTGGCTTCTTGGGGCGCCTGGGTGGCTCAGTCGGTTAAGCGTCCGGCTTCGGCTCAGGTCACCATCTCGCGGCTTGTGAGTTCGAGCCCCGCATCAGGCTCTGTGCTGACAGCTCAGAGCCTGGAGCCTGTTTCAGATTCTGTGTCTCCCTCTCTCTCTGACCCTCCCCTGTTCGTGCTCTGTCTCTCTCAAAAATAAATAAATGTTAAAAAAAATTTTTTTTTTTTAAATTTGACTTCTCTATATTTTTTGATTTACTTTTCTGATTTTTCTACAATAAACAAATTACTTGAGTCATTAAAAACATGACTTTGTTTTTGGAAAAAACAAAATGTTTGCTTTTGGAAACCCCTGTATTACATGTACTTTAAAAAGAAGCCACGGCACTTTGTATCACCCCGTGTTAGCCCGTACGCTGACCTCTGTTCCTACTGTGTAAAAAGGTTTCTCCAGAAATTCCCTCAGGAAATTCTGTGTAAAAGACCATTTACTAATAAACATTTACTGATCTACACTGCAGGCCCAGAGCTGTCATACTGTCTGCACAATATCCTAGGACATGCTGAACAACACCACAAATAGAGGGTTTTCAAAGAAACTAGAGAAAACAGCACAAAACAAACATAGGTAATACCGTCTGCTCCTTTTTCTGGGGACTCTTCGACTATGTCAATATCAGGACCAGGCTCCGAGGACCTTAACAAATAACAAGCATAGGGATTATTTAGTATCACTCATCGTTCATGCACCATAAGCCTCACAAAGCAACAGAGACCACAGGGCTTAAGAGTACTAGTGTTGGTGGGGCGCCTGGGTGGCGCAGTCGGTTAAGCGTCCGACTTCAGCCAGGTCACGATCTCGCGGTCCGTGAGTTCGAGCCCCGCGTCAGGCTCTGGGCCGATGGCTCGGAGCCTGGAGCCTGTTTCCGATTCTGTGTCTCCCTCTCTCTCTGCCCCTCCCCCGTTCATGCTCTGTCTCTCTCTGTCCCAAAAATAAATTAAAAACGTTGAAAAAAGAAAATTAAAAAAAAAAAAAAAAGAGTGCTAGTGTTGGCAAGCACTCTCACATACTTGACCGTTGCAAGTAAAATGGTTAGAACACTTTTTTGGAAAGTGGTTTTACAACACAAAAATTAATTAAAAATATGCATGCCTTCTAACGCACCCATTTCTCTCCTTGCAATTTATCCTGTAGATAACTTGCACAAGTATGTAAAATCTGTACACAAATAATGTCAAGATGAAACCTTCCTATTATTCCTGTTAAGTTCAGCTAAAAACCCTGGATGTTATATTAAAATGAACTACAGATTAAACAGTGACAAGAAGAGGCAGGTGGCTGGGGATCACAGGACCCAAAGAGAGACAGGGCAGTGAGCTCCCAGAGAGTTCCCTTTTTGCTTCCTGGATCCTGAACTGGGTGCTGGGGAAATAGACAACCCAAATATGTCAACAGGTACCAAAACTGCCCTAAGCCAAAGAACCAGGAAAGGGGCAGCTTAGCACGACAAACTTTCAGACACTAACTACCATGGAAAACTGTGGCCCACCACACCCATAGGCTGAGCCGAGATCCTAAACTTGCAGCCTGGCCCAGCAGTGATGATGACCCCCTCCATGTAATGACAAATGCTTTTGCATTTTTGTTTTTTAATTTTTGAGAGAGAGAGCAGGGGAGGGGCAGAGAGAGGGAAACAGAGGATCTGAAGCAGGCTCCGTGCTTACAGCAGAGAGCCGGATATGGGGCTTGAACTCATGAACCACAAGATCATGACCTGAGCCAACATCAGAAACTTAACCGACTGAGCCACCCAGGTGCCCCGCGTGGGTTTTTTTTTTTTTTTAAGTTTTTTTATTTTGAGAGAGAAAGTGTGAGCATGTGAGGGGAGGAGCTGAGAGGGAGAGAATTTTTTTGAAGGTTTTTTAAAATGTTTATTTTGAGAGAGAGCAGGTGCACACGGGAGAGAGAGAGAGAGAAAGAGAGAGAGAATCCCAAGCAGGTGGCACGGAGCCTGACGTGGGGCTTGAACACATAAACCATGAGATCATGAGCTCAGCCGAAACCAAGAGTCGGTTGCCTAAGTGACAGAGCCACCCAGACGCTCCGAGAGAATCTTTAAGCAGGCTTTGCACTTAGCGCACAGCCCAACATGGGGCTTGATCTCACAACCATGAGGTCCTGACCTGAGCCAAAATCAAGAAATCAGACACTTAAATGACTGAGCCACCCAGATGCCATGAAGAATGGTTTTTAAAATTGTGCAGGGGAGGACTGGGTGGCTCAGTCAGCTGAGCACCAGACTCTTGACTTTGGCTCAGGTCGTGATCCCAGGATCTTGGGATCCAGCCCTGTGTGGGTGGCTGAGCACAGAGCTTGCTTGGGTTTTCTCCCTCCTTCTTCTGCTCCTCCCCCATGTGTGAGCACATGCACACACGCTCTCTGAAAAGTTTTTTTTAAAAAGTTTATAATGGAAATGCAAGCTGGTGCAGCCACTCTGGAAAACAGTATGGAGGTTCCCAAAAAACTAAAAACAGAACTACCCTACAACCCAGCAATTGCACTACTAGGCATTTATCCAAGGGATACGGGTGTGCTCTTTTGAAGGGACACATGCACCCCCGTGTTGATAGCAGCACTATCAACAATAGCCAAAGTATGAAAAGAGCCCAAATGTCCATCGATGGACAAATGAATAAAGGGGCGCCTGGGTGGCGCAGTCGGTTAAGCGTCCGACTTCAGCCAGGTCACGATCTCGCGGTCCGTGAGTTCGAGCCCCGCGTCAGGCTCTGGGCTGATGGCTCGGAGCCTGGAGCCTGTTTCCGATTCTGTGTCTCCCTCTCTCTCTGCCCCTCCCCTGTTCATGCTCTGTCTCTCTCTGTCCCAAAAATAAATTAAAAACGTTGAAAAAAAAAAAAATTAAAAAAAAAAAAATGTGGTCTATATGTACAATGGAGTATTACTCGGCAATCAAAAAGAACGAAATCTTGCCATTTGCAACTACGTGGATGGAACTGGAGGGTATTATGCTAAGTGACATTAGTCAGAGAAAGACAAGTGTCATATGACTTCACTCATATGAGGACTTTAAGAGACAAAACATGAACATAAGGGAAGGGAAACAAAAATAACAAAAACAGGGAGGGGGACAAAACATAAGAGACTCTTAAATATGGAGAACAAACTGAGGGTTACTGGAGGGGTTGTGGGAGGAGGGATGGGCTAAATGGGGAAGGGGCACTAAGGAATCTACTCCTGAAATCATTGTTGCACTATATGCTAATTTGGATGTAAATTAAAAAAAATAATAAAACAAGTTAAAAAAAATTTTTTTAATTAAAAAAAAAAGTTTATAAATGTGGAATACCCATTTGATGGACTGCTTCTCAGCAACCCCTCACCGCCCCAAAAAGGAAGAAATATGGATACATACAACACCATGGACCAATCTCAAAATAATTATGCCAAGTGAAAGAGGTGACGCAAAAGAGTACATTCTGTATGATTCTCTAGCCCTCAGAATTTACAGAATGCTGAATACTCTTTAGTAATAAGACAGTTAAGACATCAGTCACAGGGGCTCCGAGAAGGTGGACAGTGGCCCGCAAGATCATTAGCAAGGCTGTGTGACTACACAAAGTAGCTAGGCAAGGGTGTTACTCACCTGCCCTTGATTTGTCTATGAAGAAGCCTTCTGGAGACTTGCTTATGTACTGGAGTCTCAGCCACACTCTTAGTCAGCAGTCTGTGATAACCTAAAATGTAAATAGCATCAATTTCATTTAACCTTATCAAGAAGTGGCAGCAAGGCAAAGCGAGCAGTCTGAAATTCTGTATGGCTTACTACTCGCCTGGAGTTGGTTTTTGTTTGTCTTTACCGGAGGGGCTCTTGATTGTTTTGGGGCTAACGTCTAACCATAGGACTTAATTTAACATGACACAACAGTTAATCAGCATTAGAGATTAAATAATAAGCTAGTGTAAAATACTGTAAAATTCTAATAAGCAATTCTGAAAAAAAATAAAAATATTTAATCAGGACTAATAAGTATCCATCTCACCAGTGCTTCTTATATTTATGATGAAATGATAGAGTATGAAAGTGCTGACATGCCACACAGATATTAAGATACTGAATAGCGAGCGCCATCTAGCCGGCATGCATTTCCGCAGTGGGGTATGCAACCAAGCTGATCACGGGAGGACTAGTTTAGAGGGAATTAAAAGTGACCAGGAAGAGAAGTGATGTCGGCAGGAATGTGGTGTAAGAACCTCTGAAATAACTCTTCCACAAAAGGAACGAGAACACTGGGCAAAAATGGGCAAAATCAGCCTTTTCAGAACTCTGGAAATTAACTAGTTTGCAACAATCCATGGAGTGTTTATCCAAGAAAAACAGTGAATCCCAGTAATAACAGCCAAGTCCATGGAACTTTATCTTGCCCCAGCGCCCCCAGCCCCATAGCCTTGAAAACCAACAGCCTGCAATCACTCTGCAGACCAACGCCCCTGCCCAGGGGCCTGTGTGTGAACAGGGCCAAAAGAGACTGGAGCTCCTCCAAAGCCCCATTCACAGATGTCATTATCTGACCGGTCTGGCAGTTCCCCCGCAAAAGCAAAATCTCACAGGCTCAAGTAGTCTCTATTTGACCTCAGGACTCACCCAGTATGAATGAGCTTTTTCCAGGGAGCACTTACTGAAACCAACCGGTAGCAACTGTGAACATCACAGCTGCCTAGGGGAGTGATAACAGCTGGGGCAAACAACAAGCTAACCAAAAGTGTAAAAGGGGAAACTAGGGAATGAGGTGTCTATGGAGGACTCAACAAACCTTCAACATACTCCTGGGACCTAAAACTCCATGCAATGCAGGGCTGTGTGCGCGCCCAGGGTAAACCCAAGAAGACCCTAAGCTGTCACCCACGGCTCACCTTGAGGCTCTAGAAAAGCAGAGAGAAATATACGCTGCCTGGCTGAGTACTGAAGAAATGAGCCAACGCACCAAAGGCCCTCAGCAAAGGCTGAGAAACTTACTGGTTCCAGGCATCAAAGAAAATCTGTCCAATCATTAGCTGGATCGCTAAGCTAAGTGAGCAGACGTCAGTGGCCACACATGACAGAATACAGACTTTAAAGAATTAGTTCAGGAAAGTCACCAAACAAAAGCAGTAACAATAACAACAAACACCGGAGGGGAGGGGAGAAGTCTGTCAGAAGTGCCTTATTATGTTACGTCCAGTTGTCAATAAAAAAAGAGACATGCAGGGGTGCCTGGGTGGCTCGGTCGGTTAAGTGTCCAGCTTCGGCTCAGGTCATGATCTCGTGGTCCGTGGGTTTGAGCCCTGCATCGGGCTCTGTACTGACAGCTCAGAGCCTGAGCCCGTTTCAGATTCTGCGTGTGTGTCTCTCTGTCTCTACCCCCACTCGCACTCTCTCAAAAACAAACATTAAAGAAAAAAAAAAAGCGCTGAAAGGGCAAAGACTCAACCAAGAATTGAATATCCAGCAAAATTATTGTTCAAAATGAGGGAGAAATTAGTACATTCCCAGGTTAAAAACAAATTCCCCCCCCCAAAAAACAGAACTTTTCAGTAGCAGACCTGCCCCATGAGTAATACTAGAGGGGGTCCTTCAGGCTGAGAGCAAAGGGCACTCAAGAGTGAGGCAAATCCATGGGAAGAATCAAAGAGCACCAGGGAAGGAACTACATAAATAAATAGAACGTACAGCACAGAAGCAGTTTCCGTTTGTAACTCTCTTCTCCTAGGAGTTGAAAAATAAAGTGATCATTATAAATTGATGTTGATGGGCATAGAGTGTACGAAGATGTAATGTGTATAACAACGTAGCACAAAGGAGGGGGTAGGAAACAGAACTGTATTTATAGAAGCAAAGTTTTTCAATACTGCTGAAATGAAGTTGGTATTAATCTGAATTAGGCTCTTAGAAGATAGGAATTGTAATCCCCAGAGGGAGTGATGTTACACTAAATAGTGCCATAAGAAGCTAGGGGTTGGTCTCTCCACCAAAACAGCTAGTAAACTGGCAGGGGAGTGGGGGGTGGGAAATGATCAGAATCAAGTATTTTGGAACTCTGGAACCCAAGGGGCTACTTGCAACAATGAGGGACATGATTTATGCAAGGAAGATGCTGCTGAGTTTTGGTAAGCGAGCACCACGCATGAAGCTCTGATCTCCTTTCCCCAGCCTCACCGCAGCTGTGGGGAGAGGGGCCCACATTCCGGGAGCAGGTGGCTGGTGGTAGGGCAGACACCTTGTCCTCCAAACTTGGGGTCGTGTGGTTAATCTGATGGACCCCTGATGGGCGGGCGCAGACACTTGCCTCTCGTTTTGGGACCTCCAGAAGGCAGCTGCGTTTCCCAAGATGGCTATGGGAATATTTAAAGGGACAAGAATACTTTCTTGTTTTTCCCTTTTTAGAGTCAGACATTTAAGGAAATCTTGGTCAGGTTACTGGCAAACCAGAGATAACGGAACAGAAACTTCGGTGACCACACACAATATGGACTACATGCGTCGCGGGTTTGGAAAACAGAGACAGCTGAAGTCCTCAATATGCGAAGAGGAGCAAACACTCAGGAGCGGGAGAATCTGGTTTCCAAAGTTGCCACATTATAATAGTCAGAATATCTAATCTTCAACAAGCAATTACAAAATATACAAAGGAACAGGGACATAGAGCCCATCCACGGGAAAAGAAGAATTTGATGGAGACCATCCCTAAGAAAACCCATCAGAATGGCTGGTCAAGGACAATAAATCAAGTTTTCTAAATGTGCTCAATGACTCAAGAATATCACAAAGAAATAAAGGAAATCAGTAAAACAATGTATGAACAAAATGAGACTGTCAACAAAGTGATACAAATTATTAAAAGAAACCTAATTCTCAAACTATTCCAAAAAATAAAAGAGGAAAAAAACTTCTAAATTCATTTGACAAGACCAGCATTACCCTGATACCAAAACCAAAGACACTACAAAAAACTACAGCCCAGTATCTCTGATGAACAAAAATGCCAAAATCCTCAACAGAATATCAGCAAACCGAATCCAGCAATACATTAAAAAAATCACTCACCACAAGTATGATTTAATCCAAAGATGCAAGGGTGGTTCAATATTTGCAAAACAACGTGATTCTTCACATGAACAAGAGAAAGAATACAAACTGTATGATCGTCTCAATAGACACAGACAAAACATTTGACAAACCACAGCATCCATTTATGATAAAAACTCTCAACCAAGTAGGTTTAGAGGGAACATACCTCAAAGTAATAAGGCCATAGACGAAAAACCCACAGCTAACATCATACTCGATGGTGAAAAATGAGCTTTTCCTCTAAGATCAGGAAAAAGACAAGAGTATCAACCACTTTTATTCGACACAGTACCACTGGAACTCCTAGCTGTAGCAATCGAACAAGAAATAAAAGGCATCCAAATTGGTAAGGAAGAATTAAAACTGTCACTATTTTCAGATGACATGATACTATATATAGAAAACCCTACAGATTCCACCAAAAAGCACTAGAACCGATAAATAAATTTAGTAAAGGTGCAGGATTGCAATTAATATACAGAAATCTGTTGCCTTTCTACACACTAATAACAAAGTAGAAGAAAAAAAAAATCCCATTTACAACTGCACCAAAAAGAATAAAATACCTAGGAATAAACTTAACCAAGGAGGTGAAAGACCTGTATTCTGACAAGTATAAAACACTGATAAAAGAAATTGAAGATGACACAAATAAATGGAAAGATATTCCATGCTCATGGATTTGAAGATTTAATATTGTTAAAATTTCCATACTACAAAAAGCAATCTACGGATTTAAGATAATCCCTATCAAAATACTAACAGCATCTTTCACAGAACTAGAACAAATACTAAAATTTGTATGGAACCACAAAAGATCCCAATTAGCCAAAGCAATCTTGATAAAGAACAAATCTAGAGGTATCACAATCTGTGATTTCAAATTTTTTTTTTTTCAACGTTTTTTATTTATTTTTGGGACAGAGAGAGACAGAGCATGAACGGGGGAGGGGCAGAGAGAGAGGGAGACACAGAATCGGAAACAGGCTCCAGGCTCCGAGCCATCAGCCCAGAGCCCGACGCGGGGCTCGAACTCACGGACCGCGAGATCGTGACCTGGCTGAAGTCGGACGCTTAACCGACTGCGCCACCCAGGCGCCCCCACAATCTGTGATTTCAAGATATACTCCAAAGCTATAATGAAAACGGTATGGTACTGGCACAAAAATAGACACACAGATCAAAAGAATCAGTAAAGAGCCCAGAACTAAACCACTCTTATGTGGTAAATCTACAACAAAGGAGGCAAGAGTATACAATGGGAAAAGAGTCTCTTCAATAAATGGTGCTGGGAAAACCGGATAGTTACGTGCAAAGGATGACACTGGACCACTTTCATATACCATATACAAAAATAAAATGGATTAAAGACCTAAATGTGAGAACTGAAAGCATAAAAATCCTAGAAGAGAACACAGGCAGTAACTTGACATCAGCCACTTGTTTCTAGGTATGTCTCCTCAGGCAAGAGAAACAAAAGCAAAAATAAACCTTTGGGACTACACTGAAATGTAAAAAGCTTCTGCACAGCAAAGGAAACCAACAAAACGACAAGGCAACCCTACTGAATGAGAGAAGATATTTGCAAATGACATATCCAATAAGGGGTTAGTATCCCAAATACATAAAGAACTCATGCAAGTCAACACCAGAAAAATAATCTAATTAAAAAATGGGCAGAGGACCTGAACAGCTATTTCTCCAAAGACATACAAATGGCCAACAGAGACATAAAAAGATGCTCAACCATCACTCATCATCAAGGTAACTGAAATCAGAACTACAATGATAGGTCACTTTACACTTGTCAGAATGGCTACTATCAAAACAAGAAATAACAAATGTTGGTGAGGATGTGGATAAAAGGGAACCCTTATGAACTGTTGGTGGGAATACCAGCTGGTGCAGCCACTGGGGAAAACAGTATGAAGGTTCCTTTATTTTATTATTATTTTTTTTTGTAGAGGAAATTCTTGATTTTTTAATATATATATATATATATATATATATATATATATACACACACACACACACACACACACACACACATACATACATACATATCTTGATTCTAAACCTTATCGTTTTGGACTATTATTATTTTTTATTTAAATCCAGGTTAGTTAACATGTAGTGTAATAATGATTTCAGGAACAGAATTTAGTGATTCATCACTTACATGTAACACCCAGTGCTCATCCCAACAAGTGCCCTCCTTAATGCCCAATGACAGTTCATTTAAAAATTAAAAACAGAATTATCATATAATTCACCAGTATAATTCCACCACTGGGTATCTATCCAAAGAAAATGATAACTGCTAATTCAAAAAGATATACACACACCTCTGTTTATTGCAACTTTACAATAGCCAAGATATGGAAGCAACCCAAATGCCCATTGATAGATGAATGGCATACATACAACGGAATATCACTCAGCCATAAAAAAGAATGAGATCTTGACATCTGTGACAACATGAATGGCCCTAGAGGGTATTTTGCTAAGTGAACTAAGTCAGAGAAAGAAATGCCATATGGTTTCACTTATATGTGGAACCTAAAAGAACAAAACCAGACTCCTCAATACATAGAACTGGTGGTCCCCAGAGGGGAGGTGCGTGGGGGGTGGGTGAAAGAGATAAAGGGAATTAAGAGGTACAAACTTTCAGTTATAAAATAAACAGGTCACAGAGATTAGTATAGCACTCTACCCAATACGAGCAGAATACACATTATTCTCAGGCACACGCAGAACACTCTCCATTACAGGTCAAATGGTAGAGCATAAAATAAGTCTCAAATTTAATAAGACTAAAATACAAAGTTTGTTCTCCAACCACAATGGAGTGAAATTGGAAACTAACAACAGAAGGAATTTGGGAAACTCACACATACGCGAAGGTCAATGCACACATAAATAGTCAATGGGCCAAAGAAGAAATCACAAGGGAAATTAGAAAATACGTTGAGATAATGACAATGAAAGCACAACACACCCAAAATTACAGGACACAGCTAAAGTAGTGCTTAGAAGGGAATTTGTACCTGTAATGCCTGTACTAAAAAACAAGATCTCAAATCAATAACCTAAACTAAACCTGAAAAGGTCAAAAAGATCAAACTAACATCAAAGCAAGTAGAAGGAAGGAAATGGTAAAGATTACATAGTAAATAAATGAAATCAAGAATTAAAAAACAACAGAAAAACCAAGGAAACCAAAAGTCGGTTCTTTGAGAAGAACCATAAAACACCCAGTGCTTTTTATTGAGGAATCACTAAACTCTACTCCCGTCTTTGTTAAATTGACAAATCTTTAACTAGACTGACCAAGAAAAGAGAGGGAAAACCCAAA
Organism: Neofelis nebulosa; assembly: GCF_028018385.1. Lineage (NCBI taxonomy): Eukaryota > Metazoa > Chordata > Mammalia > Carnivora > Felidae > Neofelis > Neofelis nebulosa. Next base: position 6,544,459 of record NC_080788.1, read on the forward strand.
CTACTATGAAAGAGGGAACACTGCTACTGAGCTCGCAGAAATACAAATGACTATTAGGGAATACGGTGCACAACTGTGTAACAGTAAAATAGATAACCAAGAAGAAATGGACAAATTCCTACAAAGACACAAACACTGAAAACAGACTCAAGAAGAAACAGAAAATCTGAAAAAACCTGTATGTAACAAGTGAAAGGATGGAAGTAGTTATCAAAACCTTCCCACAAAGAAGTACTCAGGACTAGATGGCTTTACTGCTGACTTCTACCTAACATTTAAAAAACAATTAAATTGTTGGGGCGCCTGGGTGGCTCATCTGCCTTCGGCTCAGCTCATGATCTCATGGTTCGTGGATTCAAGCCCTGCATTGGCCTCTGTTCTCGCAGCTCGGAGCCTGGAGCCTGCTTCGGATTCTGTGTCTCCTTCTCTCTCTGCCCCTCCCCCGTTCATGCTCTGTCTCCCGCTCATGCTCTCTCTCTCTCTCTCTCTCTCTCTCCCTCTCCCTCTCCCTCAAAATAAATACACATATAAAAAAGTTTAAAAACCAAATTGTTAAAATGCTGACACTACCCAAAGCAGTCTACATATTCAATGCAATCCCTATCAAAATAACACCAGCATTCTTCACAGAGCTAGAACAAACAATTCTAAAATGGTATGGAACCAGAATAAGACCCCAAATAGCCAAAGTAATGTTAAAAAAGAAAACAAAAGCCGGAGGTATCACAATTCTGGACTTCAAGCTGTGTTACAAAGCTGTAATTACCAAGACAGTATGGTACTGGCACCAAAAGAGACACATAGATCAATGGAACAGAATAGAGAACCCAGAAATGGACCCACAAACGTATGGCCAACTAATTTTTCACAAAGCAGGAAAGAATATCCAATGGAATAAAGACAGTCTCTTCAGCAAGTGGTGCTGGGAAAACTGGACAGCGACATGCAGAAGAATGAACCTGGACCGCTTTCTTACACCAGACACAAAAAGAAACTCAACATGGATGAAAGACCTAAATGTAAGATGGGAAACTATCAAAATCTTAGAGGAGAAAACAGGCAACACCTCTTTGACCTCAGCCACAGCAACCTCTTACAGACATGTCTCTGGAGGCAAGGGAAACAAAAGCAAAAATGAACTACTGCAAACTCAAGAAAACAGCTTCTACACAGCAAAGGAAACAATCAACAAAACAAAAAGGCAACTGATGGAAAAGGAGACGATATCTGCAAATGACATATCAGATAAAGGGTTAGTATCCAAAAATCCATAAAGAACTTATCAAACTCAACACCCAACAAACAAATAAATCCAATGAAGAAACGGGCAAAAGACATGAACACTTTTCCAAAGAAGACATCCAGATAGCTACCAGATACATGAAAAGATGCTCAACATCACTCATCATCAGGGAAATACAAATCAAAACCACAATGAGATACCACCTCACGCCTGTCAGGATGGCTAACGTTAACAACTCAGGCAATGACATGTGTTGGCAAGGATGCAGACAAAGGGCAACACTTTTGCACTGCTGGTGGGAATGCAAACTGGTGTAGCCATTCTGACAGTAGGGAGGTTCCTCAAAAAATTAAAAATAGAACTACCCTAAGACCCAGCAATTTCACTACTAGGTATTTATCCAAAGAACACAAAAATGCTAATTTGAAGGGGCACATGCACCCCAATGTTTATAGCAGCACTATCAACCAAAGTCAAGTTATGGAAAGAGCCCAAAAGTCCATTTATTGATGAATAGATACAGAAGATGTGATATATATACACAATGGAATATCACTTGGTGATCAAAAAGAATGAAATCTTGCCATTTGCAACAACATGGATGGAATAGAGTGTATTATGCTGAGCGAAAGAGGCAAAGAAAGATAAATATATGACTTCAGTCATGTGGAATTTAAGAAACAAAACGGGAAGAAAAGGAAAAATAAAAAGAGGAAGTGAGGCAAACCTTAAGAGACTCTTAAATACAGAAAACTGAGGGTTGCTTGAGGGGTGCTGGGTGTGGAGATGGGCTAAATGGGTGATGGGCATTAAGGAGAGCATTTGCTGGGATGAGCACTGGATGTTATATGTAAGTGAAGAATCACTAAATTATACTCCTGAAATCATTATTACACTATATGTTAGCTAACTTGGATTTAAATAAAATTTAAAAAAATTAACACCTTAATATATATGGTCAATTAACTATTTATTTTGAGAGTGAGCAAACAGGGGAGAAGCAGAGAGAGAGGGAGAAAGAATCCCAAACAGGCTCTGTGCTGTCAGCAGAGTCCAACGTAGGGCTTGATCTCATGAACCATGAGATCCTGACCTGAGCCAAAACCAAGAATCGAATGCTTAACCTACTGAGCCACTCAGGCACCCCTGGTCAATTGACTTTGACTAAGATGCCAAGACAATTCAATGAGGAAAGAAGCCATTTCAACTAATGGAACAACTGGATAGCCATATATGAGAGAACGATGTTGGGCTCCTATCTCACACAAAATAATGCACAAAAGTTAACTCCAAATGGATCAAAGACTGAAACGTAATTGTTTAAAGTTAAAAGCGGATTCTGTTCATTTTTTTTTTTCCTAAGTTAGGACACCAAACGCATGAGCAATGACAAAAATTCACAAACTGCTTTTGAATGGACTTTACCAAAATTAAAAACTTTGTGTATCAAAGAGCACTATCAAGGAAAGTGAAAAGATAACCCCCAGACGAGGTAAAATATTCGCAAATCATGTATCTGATGAGGGCCCAATATCTAGAATACATAAAGAATTCTTATAATTCGACAGTAAAAAGACAAACAACCCAATTAGAAAATGGGCTAAGATTTGAATAGACATTCTCTGAAGCAGATCTACAAATGGCCAGCAGGCACAGGATAAGATGCTCAATACCAGTCAGCAGAGAAATGCAACTCATAACCACAATGAGCTACCACCGCACACCCAGGAGGATGGGGAGAATCAAAGAAAGAGACCACAGGTGGGGGGGAGGTGTGGGGAAACTGGAACCCTCACACATTGCCAGCGGGAACGTGAAATGGTATAGCCACATTGGAAAGCGATTTGGTAATTCCTCGAAAGTTAAACACAGAGTTACCATATGTCCCTATAATTTCATTCCAAGGCATGTGCCTGAGAATTAAAAACACGTCTACGTGAAATCTTGTGTGTGTTTATAGAAGCATATTCCTAACAGCTGAACAGTAGAAACAACTCAAATGTCCGCCAATTGATGAATGGACAAATAAAAGGCAGTTTATCCACACAATGGTGTATTATGGCAATAAAAAGAAATGAAGTGCTGAGATGTGCTACAACCTGTACATAAAGCTTGAAAACATTATGTTAAGTGAAAGAAGCTGGTTACAAGGACCACATAGTATATGATTCTACTTAAAAGAAATATCCACACGCGGTGAATCCACAGAAACAGCAAGTAGACTGGTGGTTGCCTACAGCTGGGAAAGTTGGGGGAAACGGGAGAGTGACTGTACCGGATGTGTGGTTTCTTTCTGGAGGGATGAAAACAATCTGGAATTAGTGATGACGGTTGCACCACTTCACGAATACAATGAAGGCCAGTGAATTGCATTCTTTACTCAATTACTACAAGAACGAAAAAGAAAAAACCAAAACACCCAAAAGACTAGAAAAAAAACTGGTCATTATCCTTCATTTCTTTTTCACTGGTTTGTCAAACAGATACTTGTAGGGGTGACTAGGTAGGAGAGGACTGACCAGATCCCAGGATTAAGTCTTCACCCAAGCTTGGAGGAAGAGAGACCCCCAAGGGGAAAACTGATGGTAACCACAGAGAGGAAAATGGAGGAGATCAATGAGCTTCTGCAACAGAGTCTGAAGACTGCTTTGGATCCAAGAATCCCCTTCTATTGGTTACCCTAAAATATAATACCTTTTGTCTTCTTCTTCAAGTTGTTAAGTTTATTCTCCAAACCTTCCACAACCGACACAGAATGGCTTCTAGGCAACCCCCGCTTTGCCAATCTCTTTGAAGGAGAAATCATTTCATGGTTGAAGAGATTTCTTCGAACTTTGGTCACTTCTGAAAGCATTAAAAAAAACAAACAAAAGCACCAAATATTATCACTAATAAATGCCATATCTGGGAAAAGAAAGACATCCAAAACAGAAAGCGGCTGATTAAGCTTAAGGAACTATTCTACAGACTGGCTTCTATATTCACATTTACTAACAGGATTTTCTTAAATATTATACTCATATGGTACATAAAGACTATTTACTTTTACAAATTCAATTTAAATCTAACTTTTCAGGAACACAAGGAAGGCCCACATCACTTAAACCAGACTCTGTCGTCATTGTAAAATGGACACAATCCTCAGGAGGCCGGTAGTGTAGACCAGGCTCTGTTTCAACGTATGCCAGAATTGTGAGGATTTTCCTCACTTTGGGCCTTTTTACTGCTTTGGACTCGGCTCCAAGGAGAAAAAGTGTTCTTCTCAAACCCACAGATTTCACTCTGTGGATTTGAGTATTTCACGAATTTGCTGCATTATTTTAAATTCTCTTCCTGACTTCAGAACATGGGAGTGTGTGACCATTTATAGACTTAAAGTTGAGGAAAGTAGCTGAAGAATCCATCAAAAACTACCTGACAAAGCCAGCAGGATGGCATCTTCACCCGAAGCAAGATGGCCTATAAGGAAGCCGACTCACTCACTCACCACGGTAACTCTTCTGAGAGCAAGTCATTTAAATACAACCCCAATAAACCATGACCCACAAGTTGGGAGGAGCCCTTATATTTACCGATCAATGACAGACATTAAAGTTAAGGACACCAGTGATACCCAAGTTTCAAAAACAAACGCCTGAAACTCATTTATGATCTGACAGCCAAGCTGGATTTGTTGGTTTGTTTTCCCAAGTTTATAAAAGTTTAACATTGACAGAAAATGCCAATGACTAATTCATTACACGTAGAGTCATCATTAAAATTCACCAACTGTCAAGTTTTGTTTTCTCCCTCCATCACTCTCTACATTTACAGTTTCCCACCAGGAACACAGCACAGTAAGGTAGGAACACCACAAAAAATAAGGGCCTATCACCCAGCATACTACCAATCTTCACATTTCTCTTACTGTCTCAATATCCCTTATGGCTTCTTGCCTCCCTGAATTTAAGATCCAGGCAGGGATCATATAGTGCATTCAACTGTCACACTTAAAGTGCTTTCATCTAGACCAGTATCACAGCCTCAGCCTCTTTTCCTTTCTGTGGCTTTCAATAATAATGGTGTTGAAAAAAAAAAAAAAAAAAAAAAAAAAGATTTCAGGCCAGGGATACCCAGAAGGCTCAGTCAGTAGAGCATGCAACTCTTGATCTCAGGGTCATGAGTTCACCCCCCATGTTCGGTGTAAAGCTTAGTTAAAAAAAATAAAATAAAGATTTCTGGCCCGTGATTTTGCAGAATGCAGTTATTTTGAGACCGTGTGAATATCTTATTCTCCTAAGATATTCTTAGGACGTATTTGGACTTAGGACATATGATACCTGGACGTATCTCATTAACCAACAATGATCATATAAAATTATAATTTAGAACTGTATGCAGCTGCTTAAATACATGCAATTAAACTAAGTTTATCATCCTAGTCAGTACATGCGTACACCGAGAAGACAAAGTATACCTTGCACTGTATCTTTTGCCGGGACTGGAGGTTGCTGAAGAGTAAGGTGAGAGCCTTCCTGAAAGAGTAAATCGGCACTCATTTAAAAGAATAAAAATTCCACATGAAATCCTCTGACCCTCGCAGTTCCACTTGCCGGAACCCCTAACAGAAATACTTGTAAAATGCACAAAAACAGATATATGTTCCAAGGACACTGAAGCCTGCATTGTAGTGCAAAATAAGAAACACCCCAGGGGTGCCTGGGTAGCTCAGTCGGTTGAGCGTCCGACTTCGGCTCAGGTCATGACCTCGCGGTCTGTGAGTTCGAGCCCCATGTCGGGCTCTGTGCTGACAGCTCAGAGCCTGGAGCCTGTTTCGGATTCTGTGTCTCCTTCTCTTTCTCTGACCCTCCCCCTTCATGCTGTCTCAAAAATAAACGTTAAAAAAAAATTTAAAAAAAAAGAAACACCCTAAATATCCATAAAGAATGAAAGACATTTTGATACATCCATCCAAAGGAGACTAAAACATTAGTAAGACCTTTAAAAATAGAGAAGGAAGGAAGACTTATCTGTACATACACAGAAAGAGCTACATGATGGGAGAAAGTGGTGGGGGTGGGAAGGAGAAGTATAGCAGCTTGGTAACGATTTGTAACATTTATGCATAGGCGTGCATCCAGGTATGTGGAAAACTTTGATGTGTGCTATTGGTGTATACAGAAAGGGGCCTGGGAAGAGGAGGGACACTCTTAACTTATTAAGGTTTCAGTTTTTTAACGATGATCATGTATACCTTCTATACTAAAAAAGTAAAGGAAAACCCGTATAAATTAGAAGATGACTATACTCTTTAAAAAAAAAAAAATGTGGGGGGCGCCTGGGTGGCGCAGTCGGTTAAGCGTCCGACTTCAGCCAGGTCACGATCTCACGGTCCGTGAGTTCGAGCCCCGCGTCAGGCTCTGGGCTGATGGCTCAGAGCCTGGAGCCTGTTTCCGATTCTGTGTCTCCCTCTCTCTCTGTCCCTCCCCCGTTCATGCTCTGTCTCTCTCTGTCCCAAAAATAAATAAACGTTGAAAAAAAAAATTAAAAAAAAAAAAAAAAAAATGTGGGGCGCCTGGGTGGCTTGGTCGGTTAAGCGTCCGACTTCGGCTCAGGTCACGATCTCACGGTCCGTGAGTTCAAGCCCCGCGTCGAGCTCTGTGCTGACAGCTCAGAGCCTGGAGCCTGTTTCAAATTCTGTGTCTCCCTCTCTCTCTGCTCCTCCCCTGTGCATGCTCTGTCTCTGTCTCAAAAATAAATAAACGTCAAAAAAAAATTTTTTTTTTAAATAAAAAAATAAAAAAGAAAAAGTTTATTTTTGAGAGAGCACATGAGTGGGGGAGGGGCAAAGAGAAAGGTAGACAGAGGATCTGAAGCAGGCTCTGCGCTGACAGCACAGAGCCCAAAGTGGGGCTTGAGCTCATGAACTGCGAGATCATGACCTGAGCTGAAGTCAGATGTTTAACCAAGTGAGCCACCCAGGTGCCCCGCACCCCATTTTTTAAATTTTACAGTGACACTGTGAGTATGGGAGAGAGGGAGAAAGAGACAGAGAGAGGGAGAGACAGAGAGAGAGGGAGAGACAGAGAGAGAGAGGGAGAGACAGAGAGAGAGAGGGAGAGACAGAGAGAGAGAGAGAGAGAGAGAGAGAGAGAGAGAGAGAGAGAAGAGAGAGAGAGAGAGAGAGAGAAGAGAGAATCTTAAGCAGGCTCCACGCAGAGCCCAGTGCAGGGCTCAACTCCACAACCCTGGGATCATGACCTGAACCGAATTCAAAAGTCAGATGCTTAACCCACTGAGCCACTCCAGCACCCCAAGGATGACTATAATCTTAAGGAGTCTCTATATTAAATTATTTGCTATACAATAATCTAAAAATATAGATACAGCTATACAATGGAATTGTTTTTAAAGCTTGGGGTTGTTTCTCTCCCATTATGCCAATGTGTTACTTGAAGAATGAACTACCACATGGAGGCTGACTTAAGGAGTGCTAGAAAGGACTGTGAATCATTGTAACATCTAGAGAGAGGAAGCCTGCCACTTCTGCTGCTGTCACTTTTGGATTTCCTGCTCTCCACTCAGGATTCCAACACATAAGATTAGTGCCTGATTCATGGACACTCATGAAGGCACACCAAGGAAGTGAATACCACTAGCTCTTAAAATACAATCCCACCTCCAATCCCAAAGGACAGCTATACATATCTAGAAACAAAGCAAACCGTTGTTATGATTAATGCTTCTAAAACTAGTTCTTATAGAATTTTAACTCTTCTCAGAGTGCCTGCAGTTCCAAAAAGTTTCAAGGTAGTCTCTTCTTTCCTTAATAAAACATCAGTTCTACTTAATATTAACAGACTGCAGCTGGGTTCAAGTCCTCCCATCTACTGTCACAGAAAAGCAGATCACCTGGGTCCCGACAGCACTCCTCCCCCACCCCACCTTACTGAAGTAAAAGGTACTGAAAAGCACCTTCTGATCTGCAATCAAAGTCCTATCATGATGCACATTACTTTTTCAATGGTCTCTTTGCTTATGTTAGTTCTTATTTTATGAGTTTTCTTATCTAGATATTTTGAATTCACTTATTCATTCCTAACTTTCACTTGCTGATTTTCTTTGTATCACCTCTAACTGTCACACTTTTGGGTAAGATGGTTTAACTTTAACAAATTTATAGTTCTTTACTTGTTGGATTAAAAACATCTACTTTTATTTCTGTATTCTCCAATAACCATTTCCTCAAAGTAGAGACATTGCCTTTCAATCTTACTTATTGAATCAACTCCTGCTGGAAAGAACAGACCTAGAAGCACCATTTCCTGTCCTCTGGAAATAACTTACATGTTTTGTAGCTCTCTTGGACACTTTGGGAATTTCAATTTGCCGAAGATTCTGTGAAACCTCTGCAATGCTTTTATGTCTTATTAACGCATTTTTCCTTTTAAAAACAGAAACAAAGAGCCAAAATACATTCAGTAGAGGTGACAAGTAGTTACATTAGAAAAGAACCAGAGTTTCTAAGAGAACATTAAATAAAAGTCAGTTTTTTTGACACTGGTCTGAATCTGTAGCGAAATACGCCAACTTCACAATTTCCAAAATAACTGCTGTAAATTCAACTAGTTATGAGCAATGAAGAATATCAAGAAAAACAGAAAGTACGCGGAAGCCCTCAACTTGTCTCATAAAAGGCTCCTGGCAACCCCATGCGGACAGGTAAGAAGGACACTGTGGACCACGTCATCAACACTGCATATTCCCTGGGTAGTGAAAGGCATCAGATGATGTAGGTTAGGAACTCCGAGAAGTGGTTTCTATGATTCAGAAGTAAGGGCAGCTAGGAATTCAATCAATTATTTAAAGGCAACTGCCCTCTGTCTGAACTACAACAGTGCAAGTAATTCCTCCAATCTCTTGAGCTCCCACCTTCTCTTCTTAGCTGATCTGGTACGAAGCTCCTCCAGTTGGTCAGATTCAGTGCCGCCCGACACTGATCTCTGAGCACTTGACAGAAGAGGCACAGAAAGAAGCGGTGATCTGCTCTCCTGTGTCATGGAGTCATCGCTGAAAAAGTCTAGAGGAAGGACGCCAGCTAGCTTCTGAGGAATCATAAACCCCAGGCTGTCGTAAAGAGTTCCGAGCGTCTTCGGGATGGAGCCAATATACCTGCGGAACAGACTGGTTGAACGTGGAGCAGCCACCATTCCACCCTCTCTGTTCCACCCCTCATCCAGCACAAGAAGCAGTCCTCCCATTCCACGATTCGCACACAATACCACACGTGGTTCCTGGCAAAAGAGTAGTAAAGTTACTAGTCCTCAAACTCACAATTCCAAAATTTCTTCCAGAAACTTCGCGAGGTATGCCGAATCCTCAGTTAAACACACCATGCGCAGCAAATCCGTCACCTGAAGACGACAGTGGAAAATTACCATATGCCTTCTACAGGGACGCTGAAAGTCTTTGAGGCTGATTCCCAGGGGCGCTGGGCTTATATACTTGCCTCCTTCACCACTTGCTCCATATCATCTACACTTTCATGTATGGAGGGACACTGCAGACACATCTCCAAACGAAGAAATACCTGAAGCCGGCACCTTGAGAGAAAAAATACTTGGTCATATCGATCACGAGTGCCATTTAACTAAAAGCTCCTTCCTTAAGCAAAGATCTTTTTCCAGAAGAACCGACAACCAAAAAGAAGAGTCATTGCTTTCTCTAAGTAATGACATGATTATTAGATAAATGGGTAACTCAAACCGCACCTTAAAACATCACGAAGAATCAGGCACAAAAAGCCTCTTTGAACAATTGGCAATCTATTTTAAATGAATAGAAGCAAGTCTTAGAGCTTTCTTTGGGAGTGGTGGTAAATCAATCAATCAATCAACAAAGGTAGTTACTTACTCTCTGACTTTATCTTCATCCAGTTTTTTGCCCAGATTCTGTCGAAGACTTTTGCTAGTTTTTAAGAGGCGATTTTTTACCTGATTCAGGCAGTTCATCTGAAAATACAGAATTATTACCTAGGAGAAAACTGAGTTACTTATTATATCTAATTTATTTCACAGCTGACTAATGCCCTAAGAAGGGAAGTATATCCCCTTAGGTATTTCCCTCTTATTGAACGAAAAATAGTGAAATGAATGTTCTTATTTCATATCTTCAAAAAAAAAAACAAACAGGGTAAAAAAGATATTTAAGAGCAAGGAGGTGTGGATACAACAAGCTTGCATGTCTGGCCTTAGAAAAAAAAACCTTAAGGACTATAAATAACTCCTATCTATTTTTGAGAAGGAGACTGGCTTTCAGCACTAACCGTGAATAAAGACAATGACAGCATGGTCTAAACCAGTGGTTTACAACACTCCCTCTGCATAGAATCATCTACGAAGCTTTTTACAAGTACATATACCCAGGAACCAAGCCCAAGAGATCTGTTTCTGTTGGTCTTGAGGAAACCAGGCATTAGCATTTTTCAAAAATGTTCTAGGTGACTCTAAAGTCACCTAAGGTAAAAACCGCTGGTTTAATTCATGCAGCTAACATGTAGTTGAGAACAGAGATTTTGTTAGAAAAGAAGTACACGAAGGGGCGCCTGGGTGGGTCAGTTACACATCCAACTCTTGATTTTGGCTCAGGTAATAATCTCGCAGTTGTAAGATCGAGCCCCCCACGTCGGCCTCCACACCGAGCATGAAGCTTTGCTTAGGATTCTCTCGATGTGTCCCTTTCCCCCTCTCCTCTGCTCTTTAAAAAAAATTAAAAAGAAGTTCACGTAATTACCACTACCCTCACCCAGCCTATTTCCTGGATTTCTGCTTTACCAGTTCATTGTGTCTACCTCCCAAGATCTGGAATTAAGTTCACCCCTTCTCTTATTTTTGAATCACACACTGCATAGCAGTCATTTCCCAAGACATACGAACCAAACCCACCAAGGAGCAACCAACCACTCCACCTATAATAAACAGCAACATCCATACTCTCTTACTTCCAATTCCTTGGAAGTAAGGAATTCCTTGGTGCCTTTTGACTTTAGGAATGCTTTAATGGTTGAGATCATATTCCGAGCACATGAATGCAACATGATTTCTCCTGTGGCCACAGTCTTTTGGTAATTTTCATGTATATAAGACAGGAGCTCCTCTTCAGTTTTAAAGTCTGTGGAAAAAAAAAATTAAGTTGATCATCACATCCAGCTGAAGTCACTGTACGGCTTAAGCCAGTGGTTGTCAGCTAGGTATCTTGCCTCCCAGGGCACGTGTGGCTACCTCCAGGTTGCCAGACTGGTGGGGAGGAGGAGGGTGCTCCTGGCATCTAGTGAGCAAAGGCCAGGGATGCTGCTAAACATCCTGTGGTTCAAGGGACAGCCCCTAACAGCCCCTAACAGACATCCAAAATGTCAGTGGTGGGGAGGCTGAGAAATGCAGAGATCCTGATTAATTTTAAGGCTCTGCAAATCAAATGTACACATTATAAATTTAATGATAACTATTAATGGAAAAGAAACTACAGGGGCGCCTGGCTGGCTCAGTCAGTGGAGCATGCGACTCTTGATGTCAGGGGTGTGAGTTCGAGCCCCACGTTGGGTGAACAGATTACTTAAAAATAAAATCTTAAAAAAAGAAAAGAAAAGGGATGCCTGGGTTGCTCAGTAGGTTGAACGTCTGACTAGTGATTTTGGCTCAGGTCATGATCCCAGGGGTTGTGGGATCGAGCCTCGCGTCAGGCTTCACACAGAGCGGGGTGCCTGCTTGAGATTCATTCTCTCTCCCTCTGCCCGTCTCCCCTGCTTGCACTCTCACGTGCGTGCACGCTCGCTCTCTCTCTCTCTCTCTCAAACAACAAAAAAACACCTATATAACCTCCAAACCCAGCAGAAAGGAAGAGGAACAAACAAAACTTGATTAATCCCAGTCTGCTAGAAAGGATAAAACAAAAAACCTAGAATGCACAAAATAAGACTCTAAAAAACATCCAAGCTTATCAATAATTATAAACATCTATTTCACAAATGTACATGCTGGTTAAGAGAAACTATCAGATTGGGTTAAAAAATTCCCTTATAGGGGCGCCTGGGTGGCGCAGTCGGTTGAGCGTCCGACTTCAGCCAGGTCACGATCTCGCGGTCCGTGAGTTCGAGCCCCGCGTCAGGCTCTGGGCCGATGGCTCGGAGCCTGGAGCCTGTTTCCGATTCTGTGTCTCCCTCTCTCTCTGCCCCTCCCCCGTTCATGCTCTGTCTCTCTCTGTCCCAAAAATAAAAATAAAAAACGTTGAAAAAAAAAAAAAATTTTTTTTTAAAAAATTCCCTTATATTCTGGATGTCACCAAATATGTAGAAGTATCAATGAAAACAGAACATAGCAAACTTGTATAATGCACTTAAATTAAAACTTAAAGGAAAGTTCATAGACTTAAATAACCTTTTAAAGAAGAAAAATAAAAACCAATTAGCTAAGGGTACAACAGAAGAAATAGCATGAGAGAATAAATCCAAAAAACAAAGGCAATACTAAAGACAGGAACAGAAATGAATTAAATAGGGAAAAAAAAACAAGAGAGATCAGCAGAAACAAAAAAATAATTCACTGCAAAACCAGATACAGAAATCTATAGCAAGACTGAGGAATATTAAATAGAGAAAGGATAAATAAGCAGTATTAGAATGGAAAAATAGAGCAGAGATTTGAAATACTAAGAGGGGAGGTCAAAGTTCATTTTTTTCCATCAAGACACCCATCTGTTCCAGCACCATTTGTTGAAAAGATTATCGTTTTCCCACTGAATTATTGGGGCACCTTTGTCCAAAAGCATGTACCACTGCTGGGCGGGTCTATTTCTGCTTAGAATCTAATCCAGAAACTGTGTTAATATTAATGGCACTTGAGTACTGTTAATTTTGCTCTCCCTTGAATGAACCATCCACATTCGTGAATACTTTTTTACTAGCTCATTAAAGATGTTCTGTCCCATTCAAACTGATTACCATCTGTGAATCTAGCATTCCAAAGGTGGGGGGAAAAAAAAAAACTCTTCAAGGAGCAGAAAACTTTTACTCCAGAATTCTCAAAAGAAATCAAACATAACATCATGCAGGTATTGTCCAAAGTTCACCTCCCACAGGACCGGCTCTGGTAGCGTGAGCTAAGAATGTGCCCTGAGGATGACAAACACACTGCAGTGCAATCCATTTTTTAGCAAAGAAAGAAACAAATAGGAAAATTAACGCTACTGGATGAAATTCTTCTGCCCAACTCTGAAAGACCTCAATACGCTAGATGAGTCACAAAGCTTCCCCATCTCCCTCTCTTCCTCAATGGCTAAAGCTTCTTTAACTACCTGTCCTAGGGCCGTGCCATGGCCCTTCTTGTGACTTTACTGAGGCTAATCTCCCATCTAGTAAGCTCTTCTTTTACCCTCCTGCCATCTGAATTCTGCTTGTTCCTTAAACTCCAGCCTGGGCTCCACTGCCTCCTTAGAAGCCTTCTCAGCCTCTTCTGGCCCAAGGCTGACCTTCTCGTTCTCGACGCCTAGTATGTCTTTGCTGTTGTAGCTTCTTGGCTCTCTTATGTCTTACGTTGTATTAGTCCATTATGTACTGTGTGTGTGTGTGTGTGTGTGTGTGTGTGTGTGTATGCTCGCATGTACACATGCATATATGAATTCGCTATTGTCATCTTTGTGATTGGATCATAAATCTGAGAATAGGACATGATCCTATTTTTATTGTATTCCCCATAACACACCTTGAGGAATTCAGCAGGTATTTAATAAATGTTCATTAACTGAAAGACAGGATTAAAATTTATAAAAATACAAGGGTATGAAAGAATAAGCGTGGCCTTAGACCCCAAAACGCGATGGCATCGAGGAATAAATACCTTTAGGTTTAGAGCTTCGGAGTGTTCTCCCTCGGTTTTCCACTTTATCTGCCGTTCTTCCAACGGCTGCCCTTGGGATCCCTTTCTCCCCGGTGGCATCTGGACTGCCATCTGGACACGACTTCTGGGCCTTCACGTTCAGCCTCGCGACATTCAACATCTTTAAGGAACGGCACATGGTGTTCATCTTCTGCCTCACTGGGGTGCGAGGGACCCCTCCTACCAAAACAGCATCGTGGGAAGACAAGTAAAATAGCTTTTACTTCTGCAGAATTAGTAATGCTTTAATTCAGACTCAGTATTCTGTGAAGGGATACTGCAATAAAGTACATCCCTTCAGGAGGATGTGAATGAGGTGGTTCTCCCATCGGTCTATACCTACAACACAGAAGAGAAAGAGAGCTCTTCTTTTAACGGAAGTTTAGGAACTAAATATGGCAACAAGATCGGATGATTTTTAGGAAGGCAGAGGCCGAACAGACCCAAGGTATCATCACCCAGTGGTCACAGAGTTGTGACCAAAGTTCTGGAAGGCAACTGAGCAGTATGCATTGCAAGCTACTTTTCCCCCACTTTTTGATACAGTAACTTGTTCCAGACAATTTACACTAAGGAAGTCACTCAAAGAATAAATCCTATGCACCCCATATACTACGGTATTACTTATAATGATAAAAATTGAAAACTGTTCAACAACAGAAAAATTTCATCAATCTTGTGAGGCAATGAGGTGGAACAGTAACTGAAAAGGCAAGGCGGCACAGGGAAATAAATATTGATGAGTAGCATACAAAGTTGTATTTGCATAAGTAAAAATGGAAATGGTTTCTTAAGAAGGTAAGATTGTAGGCGATTTTTTAACATCACTTTTGTACTAATGTAATCATTTTCAAGTTTGAAATGCAAGAACTTGTCCTCTTATTCAGTTACCGTTTCAACCCCATTTTAGGGAATTCCAGTCTTTTAAAACACACACTCTCTCAAGAAAGACGGCACCAAGAAACAGTCTATGTGCATACGTTTCTTTTTGCTGTCTTCCTGATTAGACACAGTGGATTCTTCCCGAGACTTTCTCTGGTAGAGGTCAGAGAGGCAACACGTTAATTCACTTTCAGTTTTGGAAGACTCTTCCTTATTAGATGAGGCAGCCTGTAGTAACCTGCGAACAAGTCAAGATGTCTAGTACAAAGCTGAAATTCTGATTTTTCAAAATGCTTTAAAAACAAAATTCATTAGCCTTTAAAAGCTAATCAAAAGATATCCCCACAAGCAGCCTTCAAAAAATGTATTTTCTCTCTCTTCTCATTTATGATTTAAACAGACTCATCAGGGACAGAAGCCACCTGTTAACAAAACCATTAATCATTACATATGGTAGTGACTTCTATATTGATGAGATCCTTAAGGTCCTACGGTACATGTCTAATTTAGGCAACTATTCCATAGTTGTTTTCTACTCACTGCCCATACGTTAAAGTAGAAGACGATGCAATACAGTATAGTGAGTGTCACAGTGCCTTCTGAATAATTCTTTCACATCACCATTACATCATAGTAAACTAATCTGGAATTGATGAGAAGGGAAGGAAGTGTGGCAGAGGGGATTAGATATTAAATGCTTCTCTGCCTGGGGCTAAACATCACTAAGGGAAATCATGAAAAGAGCAAAACTTTGAAAATGTATTCCTTGTAGGGGCACGTGGTTGACTCAGCCGGTTGAGCGTTTGACTTCGGCTCAGGTCATGATCTCACGGTTTGTGAGTTTGAGCCCCGCGTCGGGCTCTGCACTGACGGTGCACCCATAGTGCATGAGCAGCCTGCTTCTGATCCTCTGTCTCCCTCTCTCTGTCCCTCCCCAGCTCGCACTCTCTCAAAAATAAGTAAACATTCAAAAACAAACAAAACAAAAACTTATTACTTATATTTCACTATCTTCCATTATCTGATCTAAAAGTGGGAGGAAGTTATGGTGACATTGGTTGAATGGGCTGGGCTTCTCGGCTTCACACGTGCAGTTCTGAAGCAGACTAATTCTCCCTAAGTGTGCTGGGATTTCCTTTAACTGTGGGGATGGTTTGTTTTTCATTCTGTTAATTTTTTTAGAACTTATGAGCCTTTCAATTACACAGAAAAGTAGTGAAAGCATTATTAGATATGTTCTTCCCACAAAGATTAAATATTTGCTAAAGCTCGACCTTATCGACTTCAGATTCTTTTAATGAAATTAAGCATTATAGACACAGAAAAGCCCCAATCTTTTCCCATCCTTTCCTTCCAGAAGTATTCCTAGACTTGTATCTGATTTATAGAGACATATGTATGTATCAAAACCAACATAAATTGCTATTGTATACATTGGAAATTTTAAAAAATACCATACATCATCCTTTTGCAATTTTCTGTCTGTACTCAACATTTTTCATGAGTATATAAATAGCTCGTTTATTCCGTTTTACTAATCTATCTATAATGTTCTATTGTGTAACTATACCATAGTCTGTTTATCCGTTTCCCCGCTGAGAGACAGCCGGTTCTTTCCACTTTTTCACTTGTAACGACTGGCAATGAACAATCGAGCGTAGCTCTCCTTGTATTTGTGCAAATACTTTAATGTAGACATGTAAAAGTGGAATTGCTGGGTGCCAGCATGTAAAGCTTCTCCTTTACGAGGAATACAAACTGTTCTCTAAAATGGTTGTAACTATTTACAATTCTATCATCGAAAGTGCTCTCATTTCTTTATGTGCTATATCCGACTTACTGACCTTCGACAATCTAATGGGTATAAAACAGAATCTTGTGGGGGGGGGGGTTCTTACTGTCATTTTCATTTCCATTTGCTTAAACTGAGCGCTTTTTTTTTTTTTTTTTTAAAGTAAGCTCTACTAGGCCCAATGTGGAGCTCAAACTCAGAACCCTGAGATCAAGAGTCACACGCTGTACTGGCTGAGCCAGCCAGGCACCCTGAAACTGAGTATCTTATCTTTTCAAATTACTGCTCTATTGGATTTCATTGTATGAATTGCTTGTTTGCATTCTGTGCCCAATTGCTTTTCTTCTTATTGATTTTTAGGAGCTCTGTGCTAATTTAGATACAAATCCTCTGCTGGTTATATGGATTACAGCTACCTAGGCCTATGACTAGGCCTTTTCATCATATAGGAAATTTTAAATTATAGTCATATATTTTCCTTCATGGTTTCAGTGCTTGATGTTTTATGTAAGAAAACCATTCCAAGCCTGAACTCCTCCTGTGTTTTCCCTTAAGATTTTAAAGTTTTACTTTTCACATTTGTTTAAAATTTATCAGGAACTTATTACTGTGTAAGCTGTGAGGTAGAAATCTAATTTTTATTGCTTTTCTTCTGGAGAGCCAATTGTCACATCACCATTAATAAAACAGTCTATTCTTTCCCCAACAGTCTACTTATAATTCTGCCTCTGGTGTATGCTGAGCTCCCATACATGTGTGGGTCACTCTTTGGGCTCTATTGCTGTATGGGTCTCTCTGTTGATCCCTGCACCAATACCACACCACCTTATTTATTAGTGCTTTATGGTAAACACTGCTATCTTATAGGGAAAAGTGCACCTGTCCTGTCTTAGCCCTGGCAAGCTATACCACATCCAGGAATCAGAAGACTCATTATTAAGTCAATTCTTCCCAAATTGATCTACAGACTCAATGTACTCTTAGTTAAAATCCTAGCAGGGTTTCCTGGTGGAAATTAACAGAATAATTCTAAAATTTACAGGGAAATGCAAAGTTTCTCAAATAGTCAAAGCAATTCTGAAAACAAAACCAAACAAAACAAAGTTGAGAGGACTAAAACTACTTGATTTCAGTACTCAAGACAATGTGATATTAACAACTTCTGGACTAGATTCTTTGCAGAAATAAACCTGCACAATGGTGGTGAACTGATTTGGACAAAGTGCTACAATAATTTAATGAGAAAAAGACTTTTAATAAACAGGGTTGGAACAACTGGTTATCTATATGGCAAAAATAAACCTTGACTTTACCTCTTAATACTATTTTGAATTTCTGCTTCATCTTTTACATTTCTAATATGGTTTATGTCTTCTTTTCTAAAAAAAAATTACTCAATTTTACAATAGATAATTCCATTTTATTTGACTTCTCAAAAAATCACTTTATGTTTGTTGATTTCTATTGTCTGTGATTATTGTTCTTATCTTTATTACTACCTTATTTTGGGGATTTACTCTGTTGTGTTATTTACTGTATTGGACCCTTAGCTAATTGGCTTTTAACGTTTATTTTTATTCTTTTATTTTTTGTTTTATTAAAACAAATTTTTTTTTTAAGTTTATTCATTCATCCATTCTGAGACAGAGAGAGTGAGTGGGAAAGGGGCAGAGAGAAAGAATCTCAAGCAGGCTCTGCACCATCAATGGGAAGCCTGATGTGGGGCTTGATCGAAATCACGAACTGAGCTGAGCTGAAACCAAGAGTTGGCTGCTTAACTGACTGAGCCACCTACACTCCCCTTATTATTTTTAAATGTTTATTTATTTTGAGAGAGCGTGCATGAGCAGGGGAGGGGCAGAGAGAGACGGAGAGAAAGAATCTCAAGCAGGCTCTTAGGTGTGAGCAGAGCCCAATGTGGGTCTCGATCTCACGAACCAGGAGATCATGACCTGAGCCAAAACCAAGTCAGACCCTTAACTGAGCCACCCAGGTGCCCCTAACTTTTCTTTAAAAGACAGTTTAAGCTCTTAAATCTTCCTGTATGCATAAACTTAGCTGCATTATACAAATTTGTTATTTTTCATTTTTACTGAGATTTAATACTACATATTTTCTTCCATAATGAGAACATTTTGTTTTTGTAATTAATTTTTCCCAAGTTTTTTAATTGTGGTAAAATATACTAAGTACACTGTTCAGTAGTATTAAGTAGATTCATAATGTTGTGCAACCATCACCTCCATCCATCTCCTGAGCTCTTTTCATCTTATAAGACTGAACTCTATCCCCATTAAACAATGCTCTCCATGTGTAGTTTTTAGTATTACTGGACTACACTAAGAAAATGCAGTATGCTAAAAAACCAAACAAACCCATAAGCAGATAAGTGAGGGCCGATTTCATCAATCAATACCCAGAGAAATAAAGTTTTACCAAAATGACTCCATCAGACTTGAACTAGCGCCAGTCAGGTTAGAGCAGGGGAACCACTTCTCCATGACGGCCGCGCTCCAAGGACCGGTGCGGCCAAGCTCCTGCTGGGCCCACTCTGGAACAGGAGGAGCTACAGGGACAGGAGCAGAGATGGGAGAGGAAGGAGAGAAAAAGACGCATTAGGACCGAAGCACAGAATCCAAACACCTGCTCCTCCCTTGGATTGGCCGCGTTCTTACAAAGGATGCACAGCCGCATCACTAACAACACTCCTCCATCCACACCACCAACCCCAACGGGTCTATGCTGTCAATGAAAAATGCCACTCCCGACAGTGTACAAAACGCAGGCTTGCTCGCGGTCCCTCAAATGTAACAGACACACACCTTTCTCAGAGTCTTGGCGTTTGCTGTTACCTCTTTGTATCACTTCCTTCAAGCCTTTGCTCAAATATTACTTTTTCAACAAAGCCTGTTTAAAATTTCAACCCCCCACCCCTTAACTCTCCCCATTCCCTTTTTCCTGCTTTATGACTATGGCACTTATCTCTTCTAAATATACTATGCAATTTCCTTATTCACTGTCTGGTCTCCCCAGACTAGATGGTACACTCTGTAAGAACACAGACTTTTGTCTAGTTTGTTCTCTGCTATATTTCCGTTACTTAGAACAGTGCCTGCCATAGCAGGCACTCAATAAATCTGTTGAATGAATGGGATAAATATCAAATTGATTATACTTATAACTACCTGGCATAAATAGGGTTTGTACTGTTATTAGTAACAATGCACCAGATTGGAGGTGGACAGAAGCACAATACTTTCACATGCAGTCTTCAACAAGTATATTAAAATAATAAAGTATATTAAATATACTTTATACTAATAAAATAGATTAAATATACTAATAAAGTATATTAAAATAATAAAATCATCTCATACCTCTGATTTCACACCAGTTTCATAGAGCCTTTGGCCTCCTCAGAGGTGCTTCAGGATTTCTACAAATAATGATGATTTAAACTGCCTCAAGTATTGTAGCTTGCTTTTATCTGTTTTATAATAGATACTGGGGTTCTACGAAGAGCATAGTGAAAAAAATTCTGATGGCAGAAGAAACTATAAACCACTGCCCTAGAGTATGTTAGTTATCGGTTCAGAAGCTTACCACAGGTGGCAGAATCCTCAAGTGAACTGTGAATCTGACTCAGTACAATATCCATAACATCAGAAAAAAGGGACGCTGTATCCTGGGGGCTCTCTGCCACAACTGTTTGGAGAAAATGTCTTTGAAATTCAGCCTCCTCGGTGCGGAACACAGTGAGAATTGTAGCATTGGTAGAGAGGGGGGAAATAACTCCAGTGATGGGGGGCCAGCCTTCACCAGGGTCCACGCTGGCAACCTACATCAGAAGGTCTAATTAATTGAGAAGACTGTTGATGTACAGCTAAAGGAGAATGTAGCTTAGTAAAAGACAGAATGATAGTTTCTCCCAATGATTATTACAAAAGACAAAACTGTGGAACAGACGGGCTGGATGGGTATTAGCGCTCGAATTGAATTTAGTGACCACATGATCCTAATCTCGCAATCTATAAACAAGAAAAACCTAAGGTTACCGGGAATATTTACTAAGCACTTATTATGTGATTATAACTCACCGAATCCTCACAGCCGCTCTGAGGTAAAAAATGATTATTACCCCTATTTTACAGAGGAGGGATTAAGGCTGAGGAATAAGTAACCTGTTTAAGGTTACCGAGTTGGTAAGAGGCAGAAGCCAAGCCTGTATGTGTATGAATTCGAAACCCATGCTCTTAACCATGAGGCAATACTACCACTTAAGGGATTTAGATACATAATTGCAGAACAGAGCAGAGGCCCAGCTGACTCCCTGAGTCCAGCGCTTTCATTCAGAACACACCTAACTCTTAGAACATCGGTCCAGAGACTGTACAGTTTTTCTATGTTTCACAAAGGAGCTAGACGACAGAAGCCTTCTGAGGTTACAGAGGCAAAAGACAAAGTAAGGTAAAAAATTTGCCAGTTGAAAATAATCATCACCTTTCAATCAAATCTGGGTACCTATGTGTTTTTCAGAAGACATTTCTAAGTTTGTGGAACTATTAAACACTATTACATCCAATTTTACAGTGAAGGGCTTCATAGCAATGACATTTAGTATATAAAAATACCTAAGTTTAGAAATATATATTAGAACACTCAAAAAAAAAAAAATAGCAAGAAACCACACATTATTTCACCACCCTAATGCTTCCATTTGACCTGCTGCCTTTTCTTCCCATGTGAATATAATTTAACTTAATGGGAATCAAGGTACATGCAATTTTATAAACTGTTTCTTCACCAACAAGCACCGTCATGATGCTACCGTGAAATAGTATGATTCACAAAAACATCACCTGTGTCACTGAAAGTATGTTATGTAGATCCAGCCTTGGCTCCTCACAGACCCCTTATTGAACCGTACAAGTGCGTCATCAGACTGGAATAATTCGGCGCGTACATGGTACCTACCAGGTGTAAGTCTTCAGCAGTCAGCCTGCTTACCAGCTGCTGAAATAACAGCCTTTGAGTTGATTCGCTCTCCTCCGGACTTTGTAGCAACCAGCTATCGGTGCCCAAAATGCTACTCGCTGGGAGAGACCACCGGGCTGCTGTGCCTTTTAGGAAAATTCTGACTGGCTTCTGAAAGTGTCTCTGATGCATGGCCAAGGGCTCTAGGGTGACTGTCCACGTTTCTTGAATCTCTTTGTCTATTAGAAATAAGGAATATTAAAATTCTAATGTGAGAAGTACTAAAAATAGAATAGTGAGAAGAAAAAAATCAGATTGTCAGTCGAGGTGCTAGTAACTGTCACTTCACACTTCAACCGTCATTCCACTGCCAACAGGCTATCAGAGCAAGTTCATCTCGCTCTCTGGGAAGAGCGATAGGTGAAAAAGAATTACACGGGTGCAACTAAATGTCAGAACTTCTCAACGATTACGCCTTCGACGTAAGTATTCAAGTAATACTCGTTACTTACAAAAAAGACAACACTGCCTCTTAAGTCCAGGGTATCAGATCTTATTAGAATGTTAAAGTCTAAAAACTAGGTATGACAGAACTGGTTAAACAAAACCACTCTTGAAGTTTCCTTAAACTGAACATAATGCATCACACAGTTTTAGGTTTACATCTCTAGGCAGGATTGCTCCTGTGTGGAGACAGGATTCACCAAGGAGATTCACCGCACGACAGACCACACGGCAAAGCCGATTTACGAAGAGTTCACCATGCTGGCTCTTCCTGGTAACAAGGACCATTCTCAGCGCCTCTTAACTAATTTATTTCTTCTCTTAATCAGTCATCGCTTCTCTATGGTCTTCAATTGTTCAATCTCTTCTATGAGGTGGGAAATCTTACCGCCCCCTCTGCTTGGGCACCTGAACAATATTATCCTTCTTTACAACAGCTGGGAAACTTTTTTTAAAACTTTTTTTAATGTTTATTTTTGAGAGGGAGCGGGGAGAGAGAGGGAAAGAGAGAGTGAGCGCTCGAGCATGAGCGGGGAAAGGGGGGGGAGAGAGAGAGAGAGAGAGAGAGAGACAGAGACAGAGACAGAGACAGAGACAAAGAATCTAAAGCAGGCTCCAGGCTCTGTGCTGACAGATGAGGGGTTTGAACTCACAAACTGCAAGATCATGACCTGAGCGGAAGTCGGATGCTTAACTGAGACACCCAGGCGCCCCAGCTGGGAAACTCTTTAAACAATCACTCACTAGTTCTTTTCAAAGGTGGGCTGGCAGTTATACTGTGCCCATGTCCAACCCTTTCCTGTGGTACCTCTGATTCTACATAGGTATCTTTTGTGTTGTTTTTTTTTAGTTTATTTATCTTGAAAGAAAGGGAAAGAGAGTGGGGGAGGGGGAGGGGGGAGAGGGAGAGGGAGAGGGGAGAGAAGGAGAAAGAATCCCAAGCAAGCTCAGCACTGCCAGCACAGAGGCCGATGTGGGGCTCGAACCCATGAACTGTGAGATCATGACCTGAGCCAAAACCAAGAGTCAGATGCTTAACCCACTGAGCCAGCCACCCAGGTGCCCCTTCACATGGGTATCTTTTAATCACAAGCATTGAGCGCCTAGGCTGCTGGAAACTCTAAACAAGTGAAAAGCATGGATCTGCCTTGAGGCAATGAATGTACCTGAGACCATAAAAGCCCCCAAAATAGTATTTGCTTACCTTTGACAGGGAGAAATAACATTCCTTCCATCCGTGGAAATGAGGCTTCATACGCAGGAGAATTATAGAGCAAACAGTTTAAAGTGGCATCAGATGGCAGAGTCGAAATCCATGAAGTGAGGGGAGATCCACTTGACAGCTTTTTTTCACTGCCAAGTAGTATTTTCCCAGCTTTAGCGCAATCCTGGCGGAAAGTTTCGGATGGTAAGATAGTGCCTCCTACAAGGTGGAGCAGTTGACACACTGTCCAGTACCCAAGGTGATCCGGGGACTCCCACAACTGAAATAAAAATTATAAAGAACCTCAGGTAGTTATAAATGAGGCACCCATAAAGAAAACTTAGGGGACTGAAAGGCAACCGACGGAAGGGGAAAAGATACTTGCAAATGACATATCGGATAAAGGGCTACTATCCAAAATCGATAAAGAACTCACCAAACTCCACACCCAAAACACAAATAATCCGCTGAAGAAATGGGCGGAAGACATCAATAGACACTTTTCTAAAGAAGACATCCAGATGGCCACCAGGCACATGAAAAGATGCTCAACGTCACTCCTCATCAGGCAAATACAAATCAAAACTACACTGAGATACCACCTCACAGAGTGAGGTCAGAGTGGCCAAAATGAACAAATCAGGAGACTATAGATGCTGGAGGGGCTGTGGAGAAACGGGAACCCTCTTGCACTGTTGGTGGGAATGCAAACTGGGGCACCCGCTCTGAAAAACAGTGTGGAGGTTCCTCCAAAAATTAAAAATAGATCTACCCTAGGACCCAGCAATAGCACTGCTAGGAATTTACCCAAGGGATACAGGAGTGCTGATGCATAGGGACACTTGTACCCCAATGTTTATAGCAGCACTTTCAACAATAGCCAAATTATGGAAAGAGCCTAAATGTCCATCAACTTTATGTATTTATTATCCAACGAATGGATAAAGAAGATGTGGTTTATATACACAATTGAATACTACTTGGCAACGCGAAAAAATGAAATCTGACCATTTGTAGCAACATGGATGGAACTGGAGAGGGTTAAGTGAAATGAGTCAGGCAGAGAAAGACAGATACCTTATGTTTTCACTCATATGTGTATCCTTAGAAACTCAACAGAAGATCAGTGGGGAGGAGAAGGGGGGTGGAAAAAAGTTACAGAGAGGGAAGGAGGCAAGCCATAAGAGACTCTTAAATACTGAGAATAAACTGAGGGTTGATGGGGGGTGGGGGGGGAGGGGAAAGTGGGTGATGGGCACTGAGGAGGGCACCTGTTGGGATGAGCACTGGGTGTTTCAATTTGGGTGGAAACCAATTTGACAATAAATTTCATATTAAAAAAAGAAAGCAAGCTTAGGGAGATCAAGAGAAAGTCAAGCTGGCATCTACATTAAAGGATCAAATTCCACAATCATTGTATTTATTAAGCCAAACACAAATAATGGCCAGTATCCTGTTACCGTACAGCCTAAGAATATAACTACTACATACTATGCCTTCTAGAAAGTGCCCATGTAGTGAAAACAACACTTGAGTTCTATTTTCCGGCAAGGAACAGAAGTGATAAAAATCACTGGAGAGGAATCATGAAATGTCAAGAGTCAAAAGAAACATACAGTACATTAATAAAAATAATTCTGTCCTACACAACAGAACACAACAATGGCTAGGTACCAAGGGAGCTAGGCAGGAGCCCCTCTCCTAGGGGGGGATCACTGCTGACTCACCCACTCCACATGACTGTGTGGGGACCAAGCAGGTCTCAGTTCTGTCCTCACTGCTCTCACCAAAGTCCTCGTCACCTCTTGCCTGAACTCTTACTGTACAGCCTCTAAAGTCTGTGTCCCGCCTCGAATCTGTCCTCCATGTTTCTCTAAGAAGTATTCTTCCAAATCATATATCACATCATGCTATTTCTCTAAAAAACTTTCAAGGGCTTCCCACTGCCTCCACGATAACGTAACTCTTGGATAGCCCAGCCCTAAACAAACTTTCCAAACACATTATCTTTCCCTCACCCATCGCTGCTTTCCAGACACACTGAACCACTAATGTTTCCTGAACATGCCCTGTTTTATCATCCATGCTTTTGTTCATTGTTTCCTGTGTCTTCCCCTTCCCTCTTCACTAAGTTTGGTAATCTAGCTCAAATACTGCTTTCTCTGTAAAAGCCGCTCTTCGCTTCCTCACACACAGCCAACGCTCCATTCAACCTTCTTTTAACAAGCTTTTTTTTTTTTTTAAGGCATTAAAATCTTGCTTTATTACAACAATTTGGTCGAACTCCAATACCCATTTGAGCAAACATCCTGAACTGACCTACTTAATCAGTGGGAATTCTATCAGGGAGCATTGAGGTAACCCCCTCTGAGTCTCAACACCCAAGCATGGATTTCAAACTTTCATTGAGCAAACTTTATACGCCATAGATTAGTGAGACACAGTGCCTGTCTTCTAGAATTTTAAAGTTGGGGGTGGAACAGTAATAAAATGAAATATTTAATGCAGCATCACAATATAACATGAGAATATTCAAGTAGTATGGGAACAGAAGAGTGCCTACCCCAAAATATGATTATTGTGCTGGTTTGCCTACTCCACAGGACAGTTAATAACTGTAGACAATAAATTGCTATGGAAATGTGAGGTCTTCCAGGACACCTCCAAACTTTCCATATATTCAGGTTCAAAGAGGGGCATAAGAGTGCCCAAGGTGACAGCAAGGGAAGGATAGACTAGTCCAAGAACCCAGTACTATCTTGGATAGCGCTTTTAATATGAGGGTTAAGACCCTTTGATGGACTTGGATGGATCCTTTGATGGATCAATTTCCTGGCTTATGATCAGCGTTTAAAAAAAAAAAAAAAAAAAAACCAGGCTAGGAAATATCAGAGAACAGAAAATATCACATGTAACGAAGATAAACAATATATTGTAAGACTTTTCAGTTATGCATGCCAGTTTGGAAATTAATCAATATCTGCCATTACCATCCATGTGTCCATGCCTGTGTTCACTGCTATAGGGGAGAATGGTAAGCTAGTTCATACACCACAGATCCTGATTGGGGTTTTCCACCAAAGGGAAACAAAAAAATTTGTTGAAATTGTTAGAGATTCTGGCTAGAGGACAGCCAGGAAAAAAAAAAATCTGCTAATCAGTTGAAAAGTAAAGCTTTAATAAGAATTGAAAAAAAAAATCAACTTTTGATGAGAAGTAATATATGCACATGATTTGAAAAAACCACCATGAGGAATGCAAACTGGTGCAGCCACTCTGTAAAACAGTGTGGAGTTTCCTCAAAAAATTTAAAATAGGGCTACCCTAGGACCCAGCAGTTGCACTACTAGGTATTTACCCAAAGGATACAAAACGCTGATTTGAAGGGGCACATGCACCCCAACGTTTACAGCACCACTATCGACAAGAGCCAAAGTATGGAAAGAGCCCAAATGTCCAACGATGGATGAATGGATAAAGATGTGGTATATATACACAACGGAATATTACTCGGTGATGAAAAAGAATGAAATCTTGCCATTTGCAACAACGTGGATGGAACTAGAGGGTATTATGCTAAGCAAAATTAGAGAAAGACAAATATATGACTTCACTCATATGAGGACTTTAAGATACAAAACAGATGAACATACGGGAAGAAAACATACAAGAACAGGGAGGGAGACAAACCATAAGAGATGCTTAAATACAGGGAACAAATTGAGGGTTGTTGGAGGGGTGCTGGGTGGGGGGATGGGCTAAATGAGTGATGGGCATTAAGGAGGGCACTTGTTGGGATGAGCACTGGCTGTTATATGGAAGTGATGAATCATTAAATTCTACTCCTGAAACCATTAGTACACTTTATGTGAGCTAACTTGGATGTAAATAAAATTTTTTTTGAAGTTATGTCAAAACAAAAAACACAATCAATATAAAGAGTATGGTTATATTTTTCATTTTTTTTTTTAATTTTTTTAACGTTTATTTATTTTTGAGACAGGGAGAGACAGAGCATGAACGGGAGAGGGTCAGAGAGAAAGGGAGACACAGAATCTGAAACAGGCTCCGGGCTCTGAGCTGTCAGCACAGAGCCCCACGCGGGGCTCGAACTCACGGACCGCGAGATCATGACCTCAGCCGAAGTCGGACGCTTAACCGACTGAGCCACCCAGGCGCCCCTATATTTTTCATTTTTATGCATATTACAGAATAACTGACAGACAAGCCTTAGTGATAGTTTCGAATCTGGAGATTTATAAATGTCCACAAGACTGTAAACTCCAGGAAAGCATCTGTCTGGTTCACTTAATGGTACACTCAGCACACCTAGCAGACATGTAATAAGTAGGTGTTGAATAAATCGGAGAGAAGCCGAAAGTGTTCCAGGAGTCTCCTATGTTCCCTTTATTCTGCCAGAGTTCTGTGCTTGGATCCCTCCTCCCCCAGTCTGTGAATCCAGGTTCTGTTTCTCCCGTTCCATTTCCCAGATGGGGAGCTCCACCAGACAGGGCCTGGATTTTCTCTCCTTCCCTTTCTCTGCCCTTGTAGCCAGAGCGCTCCAAGGACAGGACCCAAAGCTCCCTTTTGTCTCCAAGGTGTGGCCGGGCAGAGGCTTTTTTTTTTTTTTCTTTTTTTTTCTTTTTATTTTTTTAATTTTTTTTTTTTCAACGTTTTTTATTTATTTTTGGGACAGTGAGAGACAGAGCATGAACGGGGGAGGGGCAGAGAGAGAGGGAGACGAGCCATCAGCCCAGAGCCCGACGCGGGGCTCGAACTCACGGACCGCGAGATCGTGACCTGGCTGAAGTCGGACGCTTAACCGACTGCGCCACCCAGGCGCCCCCAGAGGCGTTTTGAATAGTAAAGGATCAATCTTCACCAGAAAAAAAAAATTCCAGAAAAGCCTGTTTGATGGGACATTTTCTTAGGGGAAACGACACAGCTAACGTGAGAAGGGAAGCCTCAGAGAAGACCCATCCCCTCAGAAGGTAGAGTGTTAGAACTGGAAGGGGTCTCCAAAAAGGTACCATCTATCTCCTTATTGCAAAGCTATTCCAAAAAGAGAAAAAGGAGAGAAGGATCTCCAAGCCCCATCCGTTAAGATTTCTAGCCAGTATTTGATATAATTTCAGAACCAAGTCTTTGTTGTGATCTGGTGTCAATCATCCCAAATCAAACACTTATGTGTTGTGCATGGGTCCAACACTTCATTTGCTGCCTTAAGAAATTTTAAGTTTTAGGATTCCTTTTTCTCCATGAAATGTTTACAATCCCCTTAAACACTGTCCCTTCCTTTTGACAAGCTGCTGCCTTATTTTGCATTTCCCACGCCTTTTTTGGGCTTTGCATGCGAAAGCACGTTGGAAATTTTAACATTACATACCATTATTTAAGCATCTGCTCATTTTCCATTTGTAATCTTGCAATTTAACCCACCCCTCGTTCAGTGGCAGGAGTTTTCAATAAGCAGAATCACATCTTTCACCTGGTTAACCCACTTCCCATCAATTAGAAGAAAATCGGCACTTTTACTGCCTAAGCCCCATAGATGGGCACTTGCTGAAACAAACTAAGCTCGTTTCTAGTTCAAACCTTTATACCTGTTCTTTGCCTGGAATGTTCTTTCCCAGCCTTCACATTCCTCCTCCTTCACCTTCTCTGCTTATAAAGGCCTCCCCCGACCATCACCCTATATACAACAGTCCCCCCACCCTTTTACCTCCTCCTGCTCACCGGTTTGATCTGTTAATCTTATCTGTTTCATGAATCTTCCTCACCAGAAGGTAAAGCACTTCAGCTGACCACCGCACCCCCAGCAGCTACAACGTGCAGTAGGCGCTCGGTGCAATGGCTTGACTAGTACAACAAGCAGACAGCAGAAAAATGAAGGTAAAAATACATACTTATCAGGGGTGCTTAACTGAAGCTGGGGCCCCAAATGAGCCACTTAGAACCGGAAGTACCTAAATGTACTCCTTTAGTCAACAGATACTTAACTGAGCTCGCACAACGTTCAAGGTGCATCTGCAGGGGACACAGAGGGGTGTGCGGACCTGCCTTTGAGACGTTTTTAGACCAGATGAAAGGGAGAGACTTGCACGAGCGGAACTGATCACTGGGAAAGGGTAAGTGCCGCAAAAGTGGCTGGAAATTCAAGACAGAGACCGAGGTGTTGCCACTGGGCAGGGCGTTGGAAGAGAGGCTTAGACTCGCAAAGGCTTCCGGGTGGCTGATAAGACAGAACAAGCACTCAAGATTTGTTGACCCAAGAGACCATGCTTCTTCACATGCTGGAATATTCCCTGGGAAGGCGGACAGGGCCCAAATTGTGAAGGGCTTTAAACGCTGACCTCAGCAGGGCCCAAGGACCTACCTGCTTTGTCGTGAAGACTCTCCCACTTTGTGACCACAGGACTTTCCTCCCGAACGGACCCATGCGGGTCAGGCTGGTCGCATTCTGGGTCCACTGGCGGCTCTGCGGACGCCGCCAGGTTCCGGCTGATCCCGCAGGACACCGTGCACCAAGTCGGACCTTACCATTAACTCACCTTGGGCCACTCGGTGGTGTCCACCCAGTACAAGGTGATTTTTCGGGCGATCATGACCTCCTGCACTCGCTTGGGCAGCAACTTCTCCATCACCTGCTTAGGGGCTGGCGGCAGGCGCTGGGCCTGCGCCTCGCACCCGGACACGAACTGCAGCAGCTCCCTCTGCGAATGCGGGCAGGGGGCCAGCAGGAAGACCGCGTTCACGAAGCCCCCGAGCGCAGTCTCGGCCTCCTTGGCCTCGCTCTCCACGTCCAGCAGTCTCCTCCCGCTGCTGCGCAGGATCGGCTTGGTGGGCGACGTGATCTCGGGCCGGTCCCACTGGTAGTCTAGCAGCGTCTCCATCAGGGCGCCGTGCGTGTGGCTGGCCCTGGGCGCCGGGCCCGGCAGGTGGGCGCCGTGGGCGCCGTCCCCGAGCACGGCGTCCAGCTCCTCCTCGAAGTCCTCCCAGGAGCGGGCCCCCAGCTCGCGGAAGTCAGACACGCGGGACGGCCGGCTCCGCGCCCCCTGGGAGTCAAAGAACTTGAAGGCCCAGCGGACCCTGGCCAGGCCGAATCGGCAGCTCAGGTAAGTGAGGAGGCGCAGGGCGGCCCGCCGGGCCGGGCTCCGGCCGGCGGCACCGCCCGCGGTGTCCAGCAGCAACATAACGTTGTGACAGCAGGCCATGCCGGCCGCGCCGCCGCCCCCGGGCTCCGGCCGGGGCCCGCGCCGCCGTCCTCTCGGCCCTCGCCTCAGGGAGCCAGCGCCATTCACCACTTTCCCTCAGGAGTCCCGGTGGAAAAGCTCCCGCGCTCTCCAAGCGCTGCTGCCATTGGCGGAGTCAGCCCCCAGAGTCAGCTCCTATTGGTCGCTCGCCTCACGTAACTTACGTGAGTAACTCCCAGCCTTGGCGCTGATTGGAAGGACGACGGAGAAGCTCTCTGCCTGATTGGTGGAGGGCGTGGCTGTGAGTGGGGCACCCAGTTCCGGGAGAAACTTAACATTCATTGGCTTGGGCCTTCATTTTAAAATTTAAAGAGGTTGCGCTTCGGGGGCGTGTCCTTAAGTTTCCCCTTTGGTCAGGAGGCCTGGGTTTGGGCGATTGTGCGCAGGCTTGGGTGCGGGCTGCTGGGAGATGTTTACCGAGACTGAAAATTTAGGGCTGGAGGGGAACTTGAGACGGTCCGATTCAAACTGGCAGGAAGCCGCCCTAGACTTTCTATGGAGTAGAATCCGATGATGAAATTTTCGTTTTGTGTAATTTAAGAAAAATTTATTAACAATTAAAAGTTCACTTTGCCCCAATAATTTCAAGGAGTTTCTCTGAAGAAGGTAATTAGATCCAAATAAAAGACTTAGGTACATCATAGAGTTACTTACTTAATTTGAGAAAGATTGGAAAACAGCTCAAATGGGCATGACTAAAGTACGGTACGGCCTAAAGGGAAGGAACATCAAGCGGCTTTCAAAAATATTTTTATATGTAACATTAGATTTTTTTAAAAAAAGACTGTGAAACAGCACATGCAGTGAGAACCCCCAATTTTCTATGCGTATATTTTTAAACTGTTATAAAACTGTACCGAAAGTTGTCATAATGAGGACATTATGGTGATTTTAAACATAAACATATATACCTATTTCACACTTTTCTGAATTTTCTATTCTGTATCCCCTTATTACTTTTATAGTCAGGAAGAAATATACTTAGTGACTAAAAAGCATTTCCTGTTGCAAATAGAAGAAGCCAGGTTTCTAATCAGGCAACAAGGTAAAGGGAATATTCAAGGTAGAGGCTGAGGACAAAGGGGGAGTGTGTTTACTGTAAGCTGTAGGGAGGTCAAGGAAGGGTGGGAGATGGGACCAGTTTAAGGGACATGTTCTGCCATTTTTGAGTGGAGTGTTCTGTAAATACCAATTAGATCCCATTGGTTAGTGTGTTTTTTGAGTGCTTCTATATCTGTGCTGATTTTCTAACTATTCTCTCAGTTGTTGAGAGGAAGATGTTGAAGTCTTCAACTATAATTGTGGATGTGTCTTATTTCTTTCAGTTCTATCATTATATTGCATCATGTTTTGCATCTCTGTTTGATGCGTACACCCTTAGAATTGCTGTGTCTTCTTAGTGTATTGGCCCTTCTATCACTATGTAATAGTCCTTTCTTGTAACTGGTGCTTTTCTTTGCTCTGAAATAAATTTATCTGCTATTAATATAGCCTGTCTTGCTTTCTTTGATTAGTGTTTGCATAGTATATCTGGCTTGGATCTTTTTCTGTTAACTTATCTATATCATTATGTTTGAAGTGAGTTTCTTTACATAACATATAATTGAGTCAGTTTTAAAAATCTGTTCTGCCAGTGGCGCCTGGGTGGCTCAGTCGGTGGGGTGTCCGACTTCCTTCAGGTCATGATCTCACGGTTCATGGGTTCAAGCCCCATGTGGGGTTCTGTGCTGACAGCTTGAAGCCTGGGGCCGGCGTCAGATTCTGTGTCTCCCCCTCTCTCTCTGCCCCTCCCCCGCTCACACTCTGTCTCTCTTTGTTTCAAAAATAAATGAACATTAAAAAAAATCTGTTCTGCCAATCTATCTTTTAATTGATGTATTTAGACTATGTGTAATGTATTATTGATTAGTAGGGCTTAAGTCTGCCATTTCATTTTTTGTTTTTTGTTTTTTCCTCCTCCTTCCCTCAGTGCTAATTGAAACTTTTTAAAAAAAATTTTAATGTTTATTTATTTTTGAAGGAAAGAGAGAGCGTGAGCAGGGGAGGGGCAGAGAGAGAGGGAGACACAGAATCCGAAAGGGGCTCCAGGCTCTGCACTGTCAGCGCAGAGCCCCACGCGGGACTCGAACTCGCAAACCACAAGATCATGACCTGAAGTTGGTCGCTTAACTGACTGAGTCACCCAGGCACCCCGAACCTTTTTTTTAAATTCAATTTTTATTTATTAATTTTGTTTGTTACTGTATTTCTTTATATAGATTTTTATTATTATTATTTGAGAGTGCACGGGTGGGGGAAGAGGGGCAGAGGGAAATAGAGAATCTTAAGCAGGCTCCCCACTCACCACAGGGCCCAACACGGCCACGATCCTATGACCCTGGGATCATGACCTGAGCCGAAATCAAGAGTAAGATGCTCCACCAACTGAGCCACCCAGGTGCCCCAGTATAGATTTTTTTTAGGGTTTTGTGTGAGTATTACAATATGTATGTATAACTTAACCACAGTCTGGTGAAGTATAATGTGGTAAAGTATAGAAATATTACCTCCTTTTAAGTCCCCTTACCCTTCCTCACTTAAAATTGTCTATTTCCTTTATAAACATTAATACCTACATTGGTTATAATTTTTGCCTTAACCATCAAACTTCTAAAACTTGAGAAGGAAATTGTATTGTCTTTACTCATACTCTTTCCATTGTTATTTCTTTTTTCCTGACGTTCTAAGATTCCTTCTTTTATCATTTTTTCCTGTGTTTTACAGCTTCCACTAGCCATTCTTTTAGAGTAAGTCTGCTTGTAGAAAATTCCTTAATTTTCTGAGAATGTTTTTGTTTCTGAAAGACTTTCACTGAATATAGAATTCTGGGTTGACAGATCTTTTTTTTTTTTTTTTTTCCACCCCTATCACTTAGAAAATGTAGCCCCCTTCCCCCTGGCCTCTGTGGCCTCTGCTGACACTGCAGGTGGGGGAACTGTGTCACCACAGGGGTTGTGCCAGTCCTGTTTCTCTGCTGTGCCTCCTCCGACATCACCCCAGCAGGGGCAGAGGGGGGCATCTTGTTCCCAGCAGATAGATGTGGGAGTCCAGGTTCCCTAAGGGACCTTCACTTTGGTCCTCATTACCATCGGGTGGGGATAAAAGTGCCAGCTCCCCACTTGGCCTCTGATGCCACCCTGGCAGGGGAAGGGGCTGCCTCGTGATGCCCAGCGTGGGCGCAAGTGTGGGATCCCACTCAGCCTTTGCTGATGGGGCTGGGACACTGTTTGCTTGTTTGCTGGTTGGTTTGATTTGGGTTGGCTTGGTGTTTTTTGGAGTTTTACCTGACGGGAGTGATTATTGTCTAGAAGTTTTCTGTCTTGCTTGTCTACCCCTTTCCTGGTCTTTTGACTGGAGAGAGCAGACTTTCCTCGGGGATTTTTTTTAGTCTGCATCCATGGATGTATAAGGTCACCAGCTTCTTCAGTATCCAGTCAGATATAAAAGGACAAAAGAAAACCCTGGGAACTCACTGCCATGTCATTCTTTGGGTCTCAAGGCCCCAAGCAAAGTTTGCCTCTTCTCTCAACCTCAAAGAAGTCTTCTCATGTCTGTGTATATAGAATGTCCATGAGTTTTCAGCTTTACTTAGTGGGAATAATAGGAATATGTGTACCCTATTTTGTCTGGAGCTAGAAGTCGGGTGTTGTTGTTTTGGGTTTTTTGCTTTTTTTTTTTTTTTTTTTTTTAATGTTTATTTTTGAGAGAGCTAGAGCACAAGCAGGGGAGGGGCAGAGAGAGAGGGAAACCCAGAATCTGAAGCAGGCTCCAGGCTCCGAGCTGTCAGCACAGAGCCCGATGCCGGTCTTGAACTCACGAACCGTGACATCTTGACCTGAGCTGAAGCCGGATGTTTAACCTACTGAGCCACCCAGGTGCCCTGGGAGTTGTTTTTTATTATAACTTCTCACGTTACACTGTATTCGAGCTATCTCCCTTTCACTTTCTAAAAGCTGTGAGTTCTTAAAGTTGTTAAAGGGCAAGAACTATGTTTCGTCTTTGTATCCCTCTTGCCTAGAAGAGTAGCAATAAATTATTATCATAATTGAAATGCAGTATGTTACCAAGCGTTTCCCAGATTAGGAATTTGTGCATATACACACATTACCACCAGAGGGCAGCAGCAGCAACCCTTCACCGGGGACTCTCAAGCCTACAAGCCCGCTCCAGAATGAAAGCTTTCCCCAGAACTGCTTGTCCTTCATTTGGGTGAGAAAAGCAAAAATCTGGGAACTTACTGTAATTGGGCCTCTGAGGGAGAAAAAGGGACCTTGGGGTGGCTGACAAGGCTGCACCTGGAGCACGTGGGTCCCATTCTTTTGGGAAACGATGCGTTCCGTATTCCTATAAAGCAAGGGAAGTCACATATTTCCAGCATCTAGAGGGACAGGCATAATTCTGGCCACTCTCAGTAATTCTGTGAGGCAGGCATTATTTTACAGATGAGAAAACTGAGGCTCAGAGGGGCTCTCACAGCTTGTAAGAGAGAGCACTGGAACTCTTTCACTGCTTCCCGCAGGAGATCCCAGGACAGCCTCCTCCCCTGATGGAGTGGACAGAAGGGACCTCTTTGGGCAATGGAGCCCAGGAGATCCAGCAAGCCTCTGAGCCCTGCATTCTTCGTCTTCCTTTAAAGGGGTGATAATCCAGTTTGGTTTTAAGAGCTGTGCGATCTAGGGCCAGGACCAGCGGGGCCCAGTACAAAGTGAAAATGTGGGACCCCTTATTAAAAAAATTAAACATTTCAAAACAGCAGCAACAGAGCAGTAAGTCAAGCACAGGGCCCTTCCAAGCACGAGGGGCCGGTGTGACCCTATAAGACACATGTCCACAGAGCTAGCCTGCCTAGAGCAATAAGAGAAATAGGGAAATCATAACAACTTCCCTCTTTAGGGCAACTAATTTGAACCATACTCTTTCACTTTAAATATTTGATTTCTGTTAACCTTTCTGGGGTTTTCTCCCCCTGTGTGTTCTTTTATCTCTGCAATGAGGAGGTTGGACTAAACCAGCAGTTCTCAACCCTGGTTACACATTAGAAGCACTTGGGGACTTTTAAAAACTATCCAAAGCTGGCCCTACCCGGCAAAGATTCTAATTGAGTTGGGTTGCGGTGGGGCTTGGGCATACCACCAAACTCCCTCCTTGCTCTGAGTTTCTGGTTTGTTTGTTTTTTTCTTTTTTTTTCTAAAAAAAAAAAAAAAAATTTTTTTTTTACACTCATTTATTTTTGAGAGACAGAGAGAAACAGAGCGTGAGCAGGGGAGGGGCAGAGACCAAGGGACACACAGAGTCCCAAGCAGGCTCCAGGCTCCTAGCCATCAGCACAGAGCCTGAGGCGGGGCTCGAACCCATGAACCATGAGATCATGACCTGAGCTGAAGTCAGATGCTCAACCGACTAAGCCACCCAGGCGCCGCCCCCCCCCTTTTTTTTTTTTTTGATGTTTTTATGTATTTATTTATTTTGAGAGACACAAACAGCACAAGGGGCAGAGGGGCACAGAGAGAGGGAGATACAGACTCCGAAGCAGTCTCCATTCTCCCAGCTGTCCGCACAGGGCCCAACGCGGGGCTCTAACTCACAAAGTGTGAGATCATGACCTGAGCTGAAGTCGGATGCTTAACCGACCGAGCCACCCAGGGGCCCAGTGAAACTCTGGTTTCTCCTTGAGGGTGATGATGACACAAATGTCCTTTGAGAAAGGAGCTGAGGTGTCTGGACCCCTCCAGCTCCCGTTGGGCAGGGAATCTTGAGGTCACAGGTCTGGGGATTTTTACTGGCATTGACATACAGCGTATGTGTCCTTGGTGGGTCTGGATAAGGGGTGGGTCTTCCGAGGAGATTGTTTCTCTTCCACGCCAGGCATTTGTTCAACCAGAACATTCCTATTTAATCCCCAAAACCATGTGTACATCTCCATTTTAACCGTTCAGAAAAGTTAAGTAAGTTGCTGGATGTCACACGGCTCAGTGAGTGGTCGCTCTACTTCCTGGAGGAGGAGGGCTGTGGCTCAGAGATGGGATGGAGTGGGGAGCAGGAGTGCAGGCTGGGCGGTGATTGTCTCACCCCTGCCCTGTCCGCTCTCAGACCCCTCCTGACCTAAGGCCTGGGACCCTAATCTCTTGTTCCAACCTCACTCTGCTCTGACCCCAGCAGTGCTCCCTAGGAAACCAGGTCTGAGGGCCAGTGTGATTCCAGAGTCCTGTGGGCCTGGCCTTCTTTGTTGGCGGAGAAAGCCAAGCTGTGGCTGAAGCCAGTGAGGCATGGCCCAGGCCTGCCTTATCAGGACGGCACAGAGCTCAGAAACCCTTCACCTTGGGCCCTGTGACGATCGTTTGGAACACCAGGTCCACTCACCGATGGGAGAACTGGAGGATGAAAGGAAGGTCCCCTGGCAGGCAGAAGCCCATTAAGAAATGAGGCCAAAGCGGCGGTTGTGGGGCCACTGCGCCCGCTGAAACTCCTTACAGAATCAAAGCCCTTCTCGGAAGTCATTTATACTGCAAATTGTAATGGGCCTGCCCCGTGAGGAGGCAGTTAGGCAGGGAAAGATCATGGCCTCGGGCTCTACCCCAGGGCGGGGCTAGCTTCACCGTGAAGGAAGGGTCTCACATTCCCTCAGGACGCTTGGAGGGGCTTGTAGAGGCTCGGGGAAGTTGTGGGGTCCTCGTGGCAGGGCGGGAAGGTACCGAAGCCCCAGACAATTTGGGGGGGGGGGGTGGGCAAGACTGCAATCTCCCTAATGGACCCAGGGCCAGACCAGAGGATGGGGCGGAAGCTAATCTGGAAGCCCCACCCCCTAGGCGTCCACCCACCCCCTTCGGACAGGGGGCCCGAGGGCTCACAGCCCTGCGTTGGGCTAAGCCCATGAGGCCTGGACCAGCTAACGCGAGCCAGGAGGAAAGATTTCTATCACACTGTGGATCCCAGGACTGCGAAGTGGTTTGGGAGTGGAGGGCTGGGCAACCTGCTTTTAATTCATTCTTCAAAAAGCATAGGTCAGATGAAAAATAATTTTCTAAGATGAACCGTGATAGGGGATGAGACACAGTCCTGGAGACAGATGGGGGTGATGTTTGCACAATAGTGCAAATGTACTTACTTAAGGCTGCTGAACTGTTTACTTTAAAATTGTTAAAACAGTAACTTTTATGTTATGCATATTTCACTACAATTAAAAAAGAAGAAGAAGAATATGATACTGTGGTTAGCTTAGAAAGCATGTCAGGCCAGTCTCATCTGAGGCTGAAGAGAGGTTTCCGCGCGCTCCAAGAGCACCTGTAGGCTGGGGCCACCCAGCTTTTGCGGGAGGCACTGTCTTCTCCTCAGGGTCATCATGACCCACCCAAGAGGTTAGAAATGGCTTTTAAAGAGCCTGACAGATGTGCCTCTCTTTTCACTCTTTCTGGCTATCCTTAGGTCCGTGAGATGGGATTTTTCTGTCTCCAGTAATATTTGGGGATGAATGTGAGGAATGAGCCAGTAAATCAGGTTCTGGCTCAGGAAGCATTTTTTGCCACCATGTTTTAGGACTGATGAACCATTTTACAAAATCACAGCTGATGTGAGTGTGTGGAGTTTGCAGTGGAGAATGTAGGCTGCCAACCTCAGAGAGCCAGATAGTGACCCAGAGGAGAAGGCACTCTGGGCAGAGATCCCATAATACTCCCTGTAGGGGTCCATGGCACTGTGCTAGGAGCCCAAAGGGATCCAGGTAAGAAGCGACTTCCTTACCTGTAGTGTATCTTTTTTTTTCTTTTTTAAGAGAGACAGAGAGCACACACACACGTGTGTGTGTGTGTGTGTGTGTGTGTGTGTGTGTGTGTGTGTGTGTGTAGGGGAGGGGCAGAGAGAGAATCTTAAGCAGGCTCCATGTCCAGCACAGAGCCTGGATTCAGGGCTCCATCTCCTGACCGTGAGATCATGACCTGAGCCCAAATCAAGAGTAGGATGCTTAACTGACTGAACCACCCAGGTGCCCCATTGCCTGGAGTGTATCTTAAAAATTCACAGGAGTAGATGATACTATGTTTTTATTAAAAACATACAATGTCATTTTGGCAACCCATATACTGAAACTAGAATGATATGGAAGATTAACTCAGTCCCCACATAAGGATGACATCAAATTTGTGAAGTGTCCCAGATTCTTTTAGCAGTAGATAGCTGAAAAGTAAAATTAAAATAAAATCCAATTTATGATAAAGACAAAAAACCAGAAAATACCTAAGAATAAGTTTAACAAAAGATGTGCAAGACTTACATAATGAAAACTACAAAACATTCATAAGGTAAACGTTTAAAGGATGTAAGCATAGGGAGAGACATACCATGTTCATGGATTAGAAGATTCAATATTGTTAATTCTCCTCAATTGGTTTATAGATTTAATTCATAAATCATAATCTCCATAGGTTTGTTTATAGAAATTAACATGCTAATTCTAAAATTTATGCAGAACTCAACACCCAAAAAACAAATAATCCAGTGAAGAAATGGGCAAAAGACAAGAATAGACACTTCTCCAAAGACGACATCCAGATGGCCAACTGACACATGAAAAAATGCTCAACAGCACTCATCATCAGGGAAATACAAATCAAAACCACAATGAGATACCACCTTACACCTGTCAGAATGGCTAACATTAACAACTCAGGAAACAACAGATGTTGGCGAGGATGCAGAGAAAGAGGATCTCTTTTGCACTGCTGGTGGCATTGCAAACTGGTGCAGCCACTCTGGAAAACAGGATGGAGATTCCTCAAAAAACTGAAAATAGAACTACCCTATGACCCAGCAATTGCACTACTAGGCATTTATCCACGGGATACAGGTGTGCTCTTTCGAAGGGACACATGCACCCCCATGTTTATAGCAGCACTATCGACAATAGCCAAAGTATGGAAAGAACCCAAATGTCCATCAATAGATGAATGGATAAAGAAGATGTGGTATATATATACAATGGAGTATTACTCAGCAATCAAAAAGAATGAAATCTTGCCATTTGCAACTACATGGATGGACCTGGAGGGTATTATGCTAAGTGAAATTAGTCAGAGAAAGACAAAAATCCTATGACTTCATTCATATGAGGACTTTAAGAGACAAAACAGATGAACATAAGGGAAGGGAAACAAAAATAATATAAAAACAGGGAGGGGGACAAAACAGAAGAGACTCATAAATACGGAGAATAAACAGAGCATTACTGGAGGGGTTGTGGGAGGGGGGATGGGCTAAATGGGTAAGGGGCACTAAGGAATCTACTCCTAAAATCATTGTTGCACTATATGCTAACTAATTTGAATGTAAATTTTAAAAAATTAAAAGTAAAATTAAGAATAAATAAAATAAAACTTATGCAGACATGCAAAGGATCTAGAATATCCAAAGCAATCTTGAAAAAGAAGTTAGAATACTTACATTACCTTACTTCAAGACTTAATATAAAATTACAGTAATCAACATAGTGTGGTACCATTATAAGGATCAAGCAATGCATCAAGGACAGAATAGAGAGCTGAAAATAGACCCACACTTATTTAGTCATTTGGTTTTGGCAATGGTGCCAAAGCCAATCCAAGGGGGAGAGGAAAATATTTTTAATAAATGGGGCTGAAAAACTGGATATCTATATAGAAAAAAATAGCCTTAATTCCTACTTCACACCGTACACAAAAAGTAATTAAAGATGGATCATAGATGTAAACATAAAAGCTAAAACCATAAGCTCTTAGAAGAAAACAGAGGTGGGGTACCTGGGTGCTTCAGTGGGTTAAGCACCCAACTCTTGATTTCTTTGGCTCAGGTCATGATCTCATGGTTTGTGGGATCAAGCCCTGTGTTGGGTTCTGTGCTGACAACGTGGAACCTGCTCGAGATTCTCTGTCTCCCTCTGCCCCTCTCCCCTGCTTGTTCTCTCTCCTTCATTCTCTCTCTCAAAATAAATAAATAAACATTTTAAAAAGAAGAAGAAGAAAACAGAGGAGAATATCTTTGTGGCTAAGAGTAGCAAATGTTTCTTAGGACACAGAAAGCAATAACCGTAAGTTAAAAATCTGATAAATAAGACTTTATCAATAGTTTAAGCTCTCAAAGACCTCGTTTAAAAATGAACTGGCGGGGCGCCTGGGTGGCTTAGTCGGTTAAGCGTCCGACTTCGGCTCAGGTCGTGATCTCACGGTCCGTGAGTTCGAGCCCCGCGTTGGGCTCTGTGCTGACCGCTCAGAGCCTGGAGCCTGTTTCAGATTCTGTGTCTCCCTCTCTCTGGCCCTCCCCCGTTCATGCTCTGTCTCTCTCTGTCTCAAAAATAAATAAACGTTAAAAAAAAAAATTTTTAAAAAATGAATGGGCAAGGGGTGTCTGGCTGGTTCAGTCAGTGAAGCATGTGACTTTTGACCTTGGGGTTGTTAGTTCAAGCCCCACACAGGGTATAGAGATTACTTAAAAAAAATAATAATGAAATAAAATCTTTAAAAAAAAAAATGATGGGGCACCTGGGTGGCTCAGTTGGTAAGCATCTGGCTCTTCAGCTCAGGTCATGATCTCACAGTTCATGAGTTTGAGCCCCACATCAGAGTCTGCATGGACAGCAAGGAGCCTGCTTGGGATTCTCTCTCTCTCCCTCTCTCTCTGCCCCTCCCCTGCTCATGCGTTCTGTTCCTCTCTCCCAAAATACATAAACAAACTTTTTAAAAACCCAAACAGGCAAGCTATAGACTGGAGGACACATTTGCAAACCATATCTGATAAGAACTGGTATCCGGGATGAGTAAAGAATTTCTACAACTCAATAAATAAAAAGGCAAACCACCCCGGTGAAAAACTGGCAAGAGATGTGAACAGATGGCTCACAAAAGATGATAGATGACTGGATAATAAGCACATGAAAAAGACAATATCATTCATAATCAGGGCAGTGCAAATTAAAATAAGATATTACAACATACGCAACAGAATTTAAACAGCTGACCCCCACCAAAGGCTAACGAGGATAAAGAGCAACCAGAACTCTCCTATATTGTTAGTGGGAATGTAAAATAATACAACCACTTTGGAAAAGGCCAGTTCTCTTATTTATTTATTTTTTAATGAGATGATATCACCTTCCTCACCTTCCACATTGAGCTATTTCCAAAATTAAATAAAGCAAGTAAAGCACCTGACACATAGTAAGTAGTAAGTAAGTAAATAAATAAATAAATAAAGTAATAAAGTAATAAATAAATAAATAAATAAATAAATAAAGTAATAAATAAATAAAGCGCGTAAAGCACCTGACACATCAAGAAATGATGAAAAGGCCAATTCTTTTAAAATTAATTATACACCGGGGTGCCTGGGTTACTCAGTTCGTTAAGCATCTCTTTTTTTTTTTTCTTTATTTTGAGAGAGACAAAGAGCGAGTTGGGGAGGTGCAGAGAGAGAGAGAGAGAGAGAGAGAGAGAGAGAGAATCCCAAACAGGCTCCATGTGGCCAGCACAGAGCCCAGTGTGGGGCTCAAACCCATGAAGCTGTGAGATCATGACCTGCGCCGAAATCAAGAGTTGGATGCTTAACCCACTGAGCCACCCAGGCACCCTCAAGCTCTGACTTGATTTCAGATCAGGTCATAATCTTGCAGTTTGTGGAATCAAGCCCCGTATCAAGCACTGTGCTGACAACGTGGAGCCTGCTTGGGATTTTCTCGCTCCCCCTCTCTCTCTGCTTCTCCCCTACTCATGCACGCACATACTCTTGCTCTCTCAAAATAAATATTTTTTAAAAAACTAATTATACGCCAACCCTATGACCCAACAATTCCACTTCTAGGTATTGACCTGATAGGATGTATATGTCTACAAAAAAATATGTTTAAGAATGTTCATAGCAGCTTTTCCCTAAGAGCCAAAAAACTGGAAACAGCCCAGACATCCATCAAAAGGAAAATGGGTAACGGGGCTAGATTCATACGATGGAATATTATTCCTAGTAAAAAAAAAAAAAAAGAACAGGGAGCCTGGGTGGCTTAGTTGGTTGAGCATCTGACTTTGGCTCAGGTTGTGATCTCACAGTTCATGGAACATCAGGCTCGCTGCTGTCAGCGCAGAGCCTGCTTTGGATCTTCTGTTCCCTTCTCTCTCTGCCCCTCCTGGCTTGCACTCTCTCTCTCACAAAAATAAATTTTAAAACTTAAAAAAAAAAAAAAGAACAAACTATTGGTACATGCAACAACATAAGTGACTCAACATCATTATGTTTAGTGACATAAACTTTGAACA
This sequence comes from Neofelis nebulosa, assembly GCF_028018385.1. Classification (NCBI taxonomy): domain Eukaryota; kingdom Metazoa; phylum Chordata; class Mammalia; order Carnivora; family Felidae; genus Neofelis; species Neofelis nebulosa. The sequence continues at coordinate 6,587,527 of NC_080788.1, forward strand.
AAAGAGTATATTCTGTATGATTCAATTTATATAAAGTTCCAGAACAGGTAAAACTAACCTAGGGTAGAACCAATCAGAACAGTGTTGTTCTCCGAGAGGTTGGGGGCAGGTATCAATAGGGAAGGGACATGAGGAAACTTTCTGGGGTGATGGTAGGGTTCTACATCTTGATAGAGGTTGGGGTGCACAGGTTTATGTATTTGTCAGAATTTGGCAGCTGTATACTTAAGGGTCTGTATCTCATTGCTTATAGATTTCACTTCAAAAAACTATAAACAAATACTGAGCTCTAGTTAACATAAACATACTGAAGTAACTAAGGGGAAGTTACCGGCGTCTGCAATTTACTTTGAGATGCACAAAAAATAAAATGTATTGATGGATGGATAGACAGAGAGACATATGATAAAGCAAATATAGTAAACTACTAATAGTAGAAATTGGGCAGTGGGTATAGGGATATTTTCACTGTGAAAATAATTATGTTTGAAATGTTTCATTTAAAATGTGGAAAACAGGGGCGCCTGGGTGGCTTAGTCGGTTGAGTATCCGCCTTCAGCTCAAGTCATGACCTTATCGTTCATGAGTTCAAGCTCCACATCGGGACTTCCACTGTGAATGAAGAACTGGACAGATCCCTCAGCATTCCCCAAGTGGAGACACAGAGGTGACCCAAGGCCTGGAGCCCCAGCATCCCCCAACAGGCACAGCGCAGAGGCTGACTTTGGTTTGGAGCTGGAGGTCCTTGCCTGGCCAAAGCCTTTTATCCCAGCCCCTAGGGGGAGTAAAGGGAAGAGGTGGGTTGGGGTCTGCTGAGCCAGTGCTGGGGAGCTGAGCATCAGGGCATCAGGCCAAGGGGATCCTCCCAGGTCACTATGGCACCTCCCTGCCTTCTGGTCCGCTGGCTTTTACTGCCAAGTTGGGTGATGGGTTAACTCTCAGTTAACCTGAGAGTGCAGAGACCAGAACTGGCAGGGCTTGGGATGGGGATAGGGCTGGCTGGGAAAAGGAGGTCTTCACAGGCAGGACCAGATGAGGAAAAGACAAAGAGGACTTGACTTCTTTCAGCTGAGGGCCAGTGGTGGCCTGCCCTGGTCAGCCCATCCTGCCCACCCCACCCTGCGATTAATGTGGCAACTGTGAATCGTCAAGATGACAGGGAATCAGCACTGATGAATAGGTGTGCTAAGCCCCCACAGGTACCTACAGGCGTGGTGTCCTTGCCTCTGAGCATCTCTGACCTTGTGGGCATGGTCCTGGGCCACCCCCCCTTACTTGTTACTCTATACTTTGAGTATCTTTGTGTGTTTATCCTGATTTCTTTTCTTAAAAAAAAAAAAACCTGTTATTAAAAAGTAATACGTGCTTATCATAGAAAATGTGACAAATTAAATAAATTGAAATAATCACCCAGAGATGACCTCTATTAAGCCTGTGATGTGGTTCCTGACCATGTTTATTTCCCAATGGGTATAGAGCCAATTAAAAAAAAAAATTAGATTATAACATGTGTGCTATTTTGTAGACTGTCTTTTCCACTTAGCAGTATATCATGGGGGTCTTTCCTAGTCATGAAATACAAGGAAATAATGATCATTTTCAAGAGCTGCCTAGCATCCCAGTAACACGGATGTGTGCTAAGTTGTTTGATCTCCTCTAGATGAACATTTAGATTCTTAAAATATTTTGCTATTATACACAGTACTGTGATTACAAACATCCTTGGACACAAGTCTGCCCTTGTCCGTGATCTTTTTGTTCGTGAATTCTTTGATGTGAAATTATTCTCTTAGATGGAAGGTAAAATCTTTGTTTTAAAGTTTCAAAATCTTTGTTGGCTTTTTTTGCTAAATGAAATGGACATCCGATGTGCTCCCCTGTTCAGAATTCTTTCCCCCCGTCTTCTAATAATAGCCTTCTGTTTTTCCTGTAGGGAGCCAGGCTTCCCCCACTCCTCTACTTGAGGCAGCCAGAATACTCTCTTAACCCTGGCTGCAGTGTTCAGTTCAGAGATGGGCATAAGATCCAGAGAGAATTAATCAAAGTATTCCCTGAGACTCTATATAAACTACTGTCACAGGGGGCTCTTTCTCTCCCTTTTGGATCAGAAGTCACAAAGATAGAGCCCCTGAATCCAGCTATGCCTGAAGCCTTCCCTCCCTCGGTCTTCCCGGTTAATTGAGTCAGTGAACATCCTTTGTGTGTTTGTTTAAGCTAGTTTTGCCTGGGTTGCTGTCACTTATAAGTGAGGGAGTCCAGAATAATACTGGAAAGTGATACAAATTTATATTCTCAATAGCATGAGATGAAAATGCCAATTTCCAAGGCCCTCCTCCTTGCCACCCAGTTAACAGTATATCGTGGAGGTCTTGCCGTGTCACGATTAGGGGCTTGAAGCAGTCAGCTATTCTGAAATGCTCTGGGTCGTGAAGGTGCGAGAGGGACACAGTATAATCCTAAAGTAGTGGGACCAAACGTGGGAGGTGACAAGGCAAACCTAGATTGTGAGAAAATCATTCCCCAGAATTCTGCATGAAACCAGGAAACGCACAGGCTCCAGTGAGCATAGTAGTCAATGGACAGGTGGGTCCTGGGTCCTGCACAGACATGTGTTAGGTTTAAAAACAAATGGTCCACCAATAAGGGCAACAACCACATGCACGGACGTTTGATTGCTTGCGTCTTATAGCATAAAACTGCAGAAACTTAAGAGCAAAGGTGGCAAACTAGCATGCCATGGGCTGTATCCAGCTGAGCTACATGGTTTGTGTAACTTGCAGAATGCCTTTAAAGTATTTGAAAAAAGGAACCTAAGCTCTTGCCGAAATGGTTCATCTCAGGGCTGGAGCAGGAAGAGTTCCCTTGGGGAACATGGGACATCAAGGTGTGCCTGGAGGGGAAGAGTGACCAAAGGCAGCAGAGATACATCAAAAACCACGCAGAAACCATCTTCAAGGGCTCCCACTGGCCAAGACGGAACAATTTGAGCATCAAAAAAGAATAAAGTCTATGAGAGGAGCCTGGGTGGCTCAGTCAGTGAAGCATCTGACTTCAGCTCAGGTCATGATCTCATGGTTCATGAGTTCAAGCCCCGCATCGGGCTCTCTGCTGTCAGTGCAGAGCCTGCTTCAGAGGCTTCCTCTGTCTCCCTGTCTCTCTGCCCCTCCCCTGCTTGTGCTCTCTTGCTCTCTCGCTCTCAAAAATAAATAAAAACATTTTAAAATGTTTTATAAATAAATTTTTTAAAGAATAGGGGCGCCTGGGTGGCACAGTCGGTTAAGCGTCCGACTTCAACCAGGTCACGATCTCGCGGTCCGTGAGTTCGAGCCCCGCGACAGGCTCTGGGCCGATGGCTCGGAGCCTGGAGCCTGTTTCCGATTCTGTGTCTCCCTCTCTCTCTGCCCCTCCCCCGTTCATGCTCTCTCTCTGTCCCAAAAATAAATAAAAAACGTTGAAAAAAAAATTTAAAGAATAAAGCAGCGGCGACTGGGAGGCTCAGTCGGTTGAGCGCCCGACTTCGGCTCAGGTCATGATCTCACGGTTATGGGTTTGAGCCCCGCGTCAGGCTCTGTGCTGACAGCTCGGAGCCTGGAGCCTGCTTTGGATTCTGTGTCTCCCTCTCTCTGCCCCTTCACCAGCTCACACTCTGTCTCTCTCTTTCTCTCTCTTTCTCTCAAAAATAAATAAACATTAAAAAAAATTAAAAAGGAAAAAAAAAAGACTAAAGGCTGTAACTGATGATACAATATTGAATACGTAAAAATCCAGCAGCCAGAATAGTGAATACTTCAAAAAGGAAAGGAACACTTTGTCGTTACAGTGGTCCCTTCTGATCTGCAGTTTCAATTACCCACAGTCAGGTGCGGCCTGGAAGCAGAGGGTCCTTTTTCTGGCATATCGTCAGAAGGTCAGTAATAGCCTGACGCTTGTCACAGTGCTTACGTCATTCACCTCCCTTCATCTCCTCACGTAGGCATTTTATCACCTCACAGCCTCGCGAGAAGAGTGAGTCCAGAACAGGAAGATGTTTTGCGAGAGAGACCACATCCACGTGAGTCTTAATATAGCATAATGTTACAGCTGTTCTATCTTGTTATTATTGTCATTAACCTCTTACTGTGCCTAGGTTATAAATTAAACTGTATCATAGGTATGTATGTACAGGAAAAAAACATAGTATCTATGGGGTTCAGTGCTATATGTGGTTTCAGACATCCACTGGGGGTCTTGGAACATGCTCCCCATGGATAAGGGGGGACTACTCTATTGGCCAAAGCTGTTGCACCAACTCTTTACTCCGAGAGTTGGTAATTAAAGCCAAAACATTATTTTTTTTTTTTCTGCCATCCAGTAAGAACAAGTAGATCCAGTTTCAGGCAGCCCCAGTTGATGACACAAGAAAGCTCTTCGTCATAGAACAATGCAAGCTAATAAATGTCAAAGAAAGAGCCTTAGAAAAACACCCTCTTGCAATCCCTAATGAAGTAATTGATTCGGGCAGGAGGTATCAAGGGATGCTAAAACCATTTGGTAAAATGCTCCTGGGGAGCAATGATGATCTAAGGAAGAAAACGCAAAGTTACAAGACAGGGAATGATCTCAACCCAGTCTCTCATCTAACGTCTGTACTAATAGGACAGCGTCCTGTGCCTTCTGAGGTCCTGGATTAGGCAGTCAGCACCACCCGGGGTACATTCTTGACAAAACGTTAACATCGATGTAATCAAGCCTTTAGCTCTAACTTCCAGTTTGCAGGGAATACAGAGGATAAGGGAACAAGTTAAGTGACATCACAAGGAAACAACCAGACCTATCTAGATAAATAGGACAGTCAACAAGACACTGGTCTGAGTTCTTCAAATCAGTGTCAGTTGAAACACACACAAAAAATAACAAAACAGGGGCGCCTGGGTGGCTTAGTCGGTTAAGCGTCCAACTTTGGCTCAGGTTATGATCTCATGGTTTGTGAGTTCGAGCCCCACGTTGGGCTCTCTGCTGTCAGCTCAGAGCCCACTTTGGATCTTCTGTCTCCTCCTCTCTGTGCCCCTCCCCGCCCACGCTCTCCCTCTCTCTCTCTCTCTCAAAAATAAATAAACATTAAAAAAGCAACAAAACGAACAGACCAGTGGGAATCTCTTCTAGATTAAAGATACTTAAGACACATAACTACCAAATCCAATTTTTGGTCCTCTATTGGATTCTGGTTTGAACAATCCATCTAAAGCATCGTCTTTGGGGTAGTGAAAGAAATACGAATGAAGACAGGGTATTTGTTAATTTTCTTTTCTTTTCTAAGTGGACTCCACACCCAGTGTGCAGCGTGGGGCCCAACGTGGGGCTTGAACTCATGACCCCAAGATCAAAACCTGAGTTAAGGGGCGCCTGGGTGGCTCAGTCAGTTAAGCGTCCTACTTCAGCTCAGGTCACGATCTCACGGTCTGTGGGTTCGAGCCCCGCGTCGGGCTCTGGGCTGATGGCTCAGAGCCTGGAGCCTGCTTCCGATTCTGTGTCTCCCTCTCTCTCTGCCCCTTCCCCGTTCATGCTCTGTCTCTCTCTGTCTCAAAAATAAATAAACGTTAAAAAAATTAAAAAAAAAAAACCTGAGTTAAAATCAAGAGTAGGACACTAACTGAGCCACCCAGTTGCCCTGGTGTTTGTTAATTTTCTTAGGTATTGTTAAGTAGCTACTACTTTGGAAAAATAGCATCTACTTTTGAAGAGATGCCTATTGAAATGTTTAAGGATAAAATATTTTATTAGCTTCTCTGATTTTGTTACTTTAAAATACTGAAGCAGAAGAAAAGTAGATAAAATGTGGCAAAATGTTAAATCTGAGTGATGAGTGTATTTGGATGTGGGTGTTCATCATACTATCACTCTGTTTCTCTTTATGTTTGGAGTTTTTAATATAATGAAAATGTTTAACAGATCAAGAATATTTGACCAATTATTACCAAATCTGGGTATTTCACATCAAGAAATCCACAGAGATCTGGCCACTGGGTCCATATTTCCAGATGGAAACATCTGGGCAGGGACTGCTCCTTCAGTTCCTCTGTCCTCCACATGCCCTTCTCTCTGCTCACTTCCTCCACTAACTTACCTGCCTGGCCCTTGAAGACATTTGTGTTTGCCTTCAAAGACCCAACCATGGGGCGCCTGGGTGGCTCAGTCCGTTAAGCGTCTGACTCTTGTCTTCGACTCAGGCCATGATCTCACGGTACCTGAGTTCAATCCCCACATCCGTCTCTGCACTGAGAGTTGGCTGACAGTGTGGAGCCTGTTTGGGATATATTCTCATTTTCTCTCTCTCTCTCTCAAAATAAATAAACTTAAAAAAACCCAAAGACCCTACCAAACATACGAGCAACAATTAAGCCATACCTCTGAGTTACACAGAGATTGAAGGCTCCTGGTAAGGACTCAGGACCAGCTTCAGGACCGGCAGAGTGAGTATCTGAGGACCCAGGCAGTGGGTCAGGGCCCAGGGGACTTTCTCAAGGTAGTGCGGTTGGCACCCGAGGAGGTGGGGGGGGGGGGGAGTCTTAATCATGTGATGTGAGATCACTGATTACGTGTGAACATTTATCATTCTACTTGCCCACCCACACACACCTTTCTTATTTGGGGATGCCTCTACCTTTCGAGTTTATGTCTCCCTAAAGTAGAAACCAGAGACATACCTTCCCAGCTTCCTTTGCAGTAGGGGCATAGACGTGTGACTGGTGTCCACCGATCACGAGTTGGGAAGTTAGGGCCAGTTTGGGGGGAGGGTGTCAGAAGCCCCCACTGCCCCAGGCAGCAACAGCCCTGCAAGCAGCCACACGTGGCCCACACTCCATCGGGATGGCAGTGACGTCTCCTCACAGCAGCTCTGCCTTGTCCCAGCTCTCCAACCTGGCCTGGCGTCCTCACAGCGATTCTCAGGGGCTCCCGAAAGGCTTTTCTGTTCACACTCACCACAGCGGGGTCTGTTGTTTGCAGCTAAGAGCTCGGAGTAATTTACCACCTGATCTCCCCATCCTGTGCCTAAAGAGCGAAGGAGACAACATTGCTGGGATGCAGTCAGAGCCCTTTGCGCCCATGTCCTCCACTTCTCCAAGCCCCAGTCGTGTGGGGAGTCAGCCCCTACTGAGATGCGAAGCCCCAGGGTGCTGGGGTGACACCAGCAGGACAGATGCTGAGGGAGAGAATCACTGTTCCACTGGCGATGTCTGTAAAAAGAGCAGTGTCTTGTCTACGTTGGCAATTTACTTCGTGTTTCTTGGCACAGAGGAGTCAGTCTCCTTAATCAGATCATACAAATGAGAGCTGGACTTCTGCCAAGCCAGCCCAGCAGATTTTCCCTGGGGCCTGTTTGAAACTTAAGAGTGTCCTGTGATGAATACTTCTTTCCGGGGCTCGCGAAACTCCACGGATAGTTATCACCTTGGCCCGAGGACCCCATGAGCCTGGGATCCCCAAGATTCCTAGAGACCAAGTGCGGTAGATATGAGCGGGGAAAAGGGGGAAGTAAAAGAAAAGAAAGCCTCACCCATAAATTCAGAATATTGAGCAAGAGACATCCAAATCAATTAGCCCAATGATGTATAGCAGCCAGGTCTAAACACTGTGCTGTGACTCAGCTCTGTTGGTGCCATTGTGGGGATGAAACCCATGCACGTCCCGGGCTCCAGCCATCCACCCAGGGTCCCTCTCAGCACACGGTGGAAGGGAGGGGAAGACTTCCACTGGATTTTCCACTCACCCAGCCCAAACTCGTCCTTAGCCACCTGGGTCCACCTACCTTCCTGCCTTTCTCTGGGACTTGAACCAGGAACATAGTTCTCCAGACACATGTGGCCACAATCCAGAAGCCAGCCATACTGAAACTCAGGAGACATCATGGAGTGACTCACACTGCAAATAACAATAAATAATAGCCAGCATTTTGACAACGTCCACTATGTACCACACACCGTTCTAAGAGCCGCAAGTCAAACCTTGCTTTAATGTTTTATCGATTGTCTAGACAAAGTGTTGGGAAAATGTTAAGCATTCAGATTAAGCTTATAAGTGTGTTATGCCTGTGGCCATTTCTCTGTGAATAGTGCACACACACGTGCACGAGCACACACGCGCACACACACACACACAAGCCTGGGGAAATATTCTTCCACTATTCAAAAACAATGATCTGGGGCACCTGGGTGACTCATTCAGTTGCGCATCTGGTTCTTGGTTTCAGCTCAGGTCATGATCTCACGGTTTTGTGAGTTCAAGCCCCATGTCGGGCTCTGTGCTCACAGTGTGGAGCCTGCTTGGGATTCTCTCTCTCTCCCTCTCTCTCTCTGTCTCTCTCTCTCCCTTTCTCTGCCCCTACCCCACTCACACCATCTCTGTCTCTCTCAAAATAAACAAACTTAAAAAATAATAATAACCTGATTTAGCAAAGAAGTAGCTTACGTTGTTGATTAATGAGTGAAATTCCAACATGTCTTTGTTTTCTTTCATCTTCCTCCTTTACATAAACCAGAAAAGTGTCCACCAACATTCACGTTAGATCTAGAGTGAACCACAACCGTAGGCTGGCAATGGATATGAGGGTTTAGCATAAACCATCGTAAGTGTTTTGTGTGAATCAATTGTTTGTGTCGAATTTACAGTAAAGAGGTATGTCTTTTTTTTTTTTAACTTTTTTTTAATGTTTATTTTTGAGAGAGACAGAGACAGAATGAGAGTGGGTTAGGGGCAGAGAGAGAGGGAGACACAGAATCCGAAGCAGGCTCCAGGCTCTGAGCGGTCAGCACAGAGCCCGACAGGGGGCTCAAACTCACAAGCTGTGAGATCATGACCTGAGCCAAAGTCAAACGCTCAACTGACTGAGCCACCTAGGTGCACTAGTATGTCTTTTTTTTAATGTTTATTTATTTTTGAGAGAGAGAGAGACAGACAGACAGACAGACAGAACATGAGCAGGGGAGGAGTAGAGAGACACGCAGAATTTAAAGCAGGCTCCAGGCTCTGAGCGGTCCACACAGAGCCCGACATGGGGCTCAAACCCGTGAACCCTGAGATCATGACCTGAGCCAAAGCTGGACGCTTAACTGACTGAGCCACCCAAGCACACCTTATTATTTTTTTTTTATAAATGATGTGCTATACAATCTTTGAATCAGTAAAATTTGTGTACATATGTGTGCATACATTTTCCCTACATCCTCTGGTGGACCCCTAAGATTTATCTTCTCATCTCTCACCGGGGGGCAGCAAAGCACAAGCTCAAGGTCTCCCGTGTCCTGCACGAAACCTCAGCATGCCAGCTGGCTTTGGGGCTCCTTAACTCCAGTCTGGGAGTCTGTGGATTGCTCAGTTTTGTGTCAGTTCAGTGATTCGTTTAAGAGGATATTTTGTTTAATATTGTATTCAGCATTCGGTTTTTAGGTTTCTCACTAGGAGATTCACTCAGGTATATAGTCTACTATGCTGCCCTTTTCCATTGACACACGGGCACAGGGGGCCCGGCTAACTGAGGAAGCAGGCTTTGCTTGTTTGTGCTATGTGTCCACTCCACAAGGATACAGACTCAGCCATCACAGTACATGCAGCAAATTGATGGATGGCACCTGATTACTGGGCCATTTCCTGTCTTCTCCTGAAACGTCTTTGGAATCAGGGTGTGAGGTTTGGGAGAGCTACGTCGTTCTGTGGTGGTTTCATTTTGCAAGTGGTACAGGTGGCTTTGGCTTGGGTGTGAGTTATTATTGTTGCCATCACCATTATCAACATCCTCATCATCCCCATCACCATTATAATCACAACCTTCTTGGTTCTCCTCCTGTCCCATGCAGTTTGGGAAGAGTCACATTCCATGGAAGGGGAGCCATTCCTTTTAACTGGCATCCTTGGCTGACCGGTAGCAGCTGGGCCCCTGTTTTGTCTGCTTGGGCTGCCAGAACAAAATGCCACAAGCTGAATGGGTTAAACAATAGAAATTCATTTCTCATGGTTCTGGAGATTGCAAGTCCAAGATCAAAGTGCTGACCAGGGGCGCCTGGCTGGCCTAGTGGGTTAAGTGTCCGACTTTTGATTTCTGCTCAGGTCATGGTCTTACAGTTCATGATTTTGAACCCCGTGTGGGACTCTGTGTCAGTGGTACAGAGCCTGCTTGGGATTCTCTCTCTCCCTCTTTCTGCCCCTCCTCCACTCATACACACACACCCTCTCAAAATAAATAAATAAGCATTTTAAAACAAAACAAAACAAAAACCCCACAAAGTGCCAGCCAGTTTGGTTCCTGGTGCAAGCCTTTCTGACTTGCAGAAGGTCACCTTCTCACTATGCCCTCATGTGGCAGAGAGAGAAAGAGAACTCTCTGATGTCTCCTCTTCTAAGGACACTGGTCCTATAGGATCAGGGTGCCACCCTTATGACCCCATTCAACCTAACTCCAAATGCAGCCCCACTCAAAGTTAGGGCATCAACATTTGAGTCTTGGGGGGACACAAGTCAGTCTATAGCCGTCCCTCTGACCAGGAGGCCCAGCATCAGCTATAGAGTTGGACAGACCCAAGTTCAAAGCCCAGCTCTGCTACTTACTAACTTTGTAAATAAAATATTTCACCTTTCGGCCCCTCCGTTCTCTATTCTGGGAAGTAGAAATAATAAGTCCCATTTCAGAGCATTGTGATGATTAGTACATTAGCAAAAGTGTAGAAGGTAGCTTGCGCAATGCCTGGCAGATGGCGGGGGCTCAACATATACTTTTCTGGATGATGCCACTCAAAGTGTGGTCCTCGGACCAGGAGCATTGCCTGAGGTCATGACAGAAAGGCCTGAGGAGTGCCAGGCCCCGTCCCAGTCCTGACAAATCAGAATCCCTGTCTTCACAGCATTCCCAGTGATGGGACACGCATTGATGTTCCAGAGGCACGTTGAGAATGCGGTGGTATAATTCAGGGAGGCTCAGGGAGGGAGCCGGGGCCAGGCAGCCTTGTGATTGCCCTTGGCCAGTGAGGGGCCCCAAGGAATGCTGGACTGGTCACCAGCGGTTACAGAAGGCGTGTCCTGGGCCAGTTCCTCTCCCGTCTGAGCTCCTAGCTGACAGAATCTGCTGTTTCTCATCTCTGGGTCTCCACGCCCGATACTCTCTTCCTGGCCCTTTTCTGCCAAGCTCCTTTATACTTATCCCCGAAAACTTGGCTCGAAGGCCACCTTCACCCAGAAGCTGTCTCTGCCCTCCCCCCATTATCTGGTCCCTTCCAGCCTTTTCACCCCATGCTTGTGCAGTGGCCACTCACAAGGCTCCAGGGATGTGGAAAAGTCCAGACAGTTGTCAGTTAGGAGGCTGAACTTGGGATTGAACGCCTGCCTCTGTCACTTCCCAGCTCTGTGACTTTGAATGAGTCTCTGAATTTCGAGGAGCTTCACCTTCTTCATGAGTGAAATGGAGACACAGTTCCTCTGAGAGTTAAATAAGATAAAGGGCGTACGGCAGGCAAGACTTTGCAGCTGCAACCAGTTGCCCGAGAAACATTGCCCTTCCTCATTTGCTTGAAATCAGCTTAAGTCTGACTCCAATAGACTGGAGGGACCTTCAGTTTCAGTCCTTACTGGGGCCTCCTTCCTCCCCAATGCCTCCCCCCACCCACCCCCACTGCTCACACAGTGATCTTGGCAACTTTCATGACTTGTGGAGGACGGGGGAAGGGCACTAGATCCTGAGTCCCATGCTGAACGGCACAGATTGGCATGCTTAAGCATGTAGGCTAGTGTAGTGTGGTTAAGAGGGAGGCTCTGGGGTGGATCCCACCCCCACCACAGCTGTGTGACTATGGGAAATTGGCTTAACCTCTCTGATCCTGATTCTCTCAAAATCCTCACAAGGGTCAGGGATTGTTAGCCCCATTTCGCAGGAAGGCAAACTGGCTCAGTGAGGCCCAGGTCATGTGGTTGAAAGTGCTGGCAGGGCGCCTGGGTGGCTCAGTCGGTTACATGTCTGACTTCGGCTCAGGTCATGATCTCCCCGTTTGTGGGTTCGAGCCCCGCATCGGGCTCTGTGCTGACCTCTCAGAGCCTGGAGCCTGCTTTGGATTCTGTGTCTCCCTCTCTCTTTGCCCTTCTCATGTTCATGCTCTGTTTCTGTCTCTCAATAATAAATAAACATTAAAAAAAAAATTTTTTTTAAAGTGCTGGCAGAGGCACCTGGGTGGCTCAGTCAGTTAAGTGTCCAACTCTTGATCTCTGCTCAGGTCATGATCTCATGGTTCATGCAATCTTGGGCCCCATGTCAGGCTCCGAGCTGACAGAGCAGAGCCTGCTTGGGATTCTCACTCTCTCTGCTCCTCCCCTGCTCACACACTCTCTGTCTCAAAATAAAAATAAATAAACTCAAAAACACATTAAAAAAAAAAAGTGTTGGCAGGGGCACCTGGGTGGCTCAGTCGGTTAAGCACCTGACTCGGTTCCAGCTCAGGTCATAATCTGATGGTTTGTGAGTTTCAGCCCCGCATCGGACTCTGTGCTGACAGTGCGGAGCCTGCTTGGGATTCTCTGTCTCCTCTCACTCTACCCCTCCCCTACTCATGCTCTCTCTCTCTCTCTCTCTCTCTCTCTCTCTCTCTCTACCTCTTTCAAAGTGAATAAATAGGGGTGCCTGGGTGGCTCAGTCGCTTAAGCCTCCGACTTCCACTCAGGTCATGATCTCGTAGTTTGTGGGTTCAAGCCCCGCGTCGGGCTCCATGCTGACAGCTCGGAGCCTGGAGCCTGCTTCAGATTCTGTGTCTCCCTCTCTCTCTGCCCCTCCCCTGCTCATGCTCTGTCTCTCTCTGTCTCTCAAAAATAAATAAATGTAAAAAAATAAAAATAAAAAAACAAAGTGAATAAATAAACATTAAAAAAACAAAAAACATTGGCAGATTCAGGATTTGAATCCCCATGTGTGTGATTCCAAACACTGCCTCTGATTTTACATACAGCAAGCTTTTGCCCCTCCCAGACTTACCATTTTGTAGCCTCACGGTGGTGTCCTACCCCCTGTTAGCCCGGGGCCCCTGCAATGGGTAGGGGGCTATTTATTTGCAGGCCCTTGCCCCATGCTCCCTCCTCCCCTCCACCCTCTCTCGTCTTCCTCCATCCCAACCCCCAGTGCCCACCCCATGTAGGTGGCTGGGAACAGGCTAGCTGTTCCTTAGGCGTTAGTCTCAGCTGGCTGCCTCTCCTCCCCCTCAGATCTCCCTTATCTTGGGCCATCAGAATCTCTCCTGCCTTGCCCCCCAAGCCAAGGTCACCTCCAGAGGGTTTGGCTTGCTCACTACACAGGCTCCCTTCTGCCTGGAAATGGGGGATGGTTTTAAAGAGCCAGCTCCTTTCCTTTCCGGAGTCCTCTAGTTTCCATGTCAGGGGACCATGATGTGAAGAGGGGAAAGGATAGCAGGCCTCAAACTAGAATTTTGTTCCACGCTTTGAACCTCGCTCATTGTATAACCTTGGACTAGTCACGTCGTCTTTCTGGGCGCCAATTTCCTCAACTGGGAAGAATGTGGCTGGACCAGACACTTCTCCAAGATCTTTTCCTTCTAGGAGTGTGACTAAATCTGTGCCCTGCATGGCTTAGTGAGTTTGTGACAGGTGTGTATGTATATATATATATATAATACATTATAATAATTATAATACATTATATATGTATATATAATATACATATTTTTTCTTTAATTAGGAATACTGGCAAGCCTGTGTCTCAGGATGAAGTCTCACAGACTGTTCAGCCCAGAGCAGGGGAAGAGAAAACCAATACCCAGGGGCCAGGAGGGAGCAGAGGCCGAAGCAGGCAGGGGGGGACAAGAATCCCAGGGCTCAACTTTGGCCTGGGACCAGAATCAGAGACGGAGGTCTTGAAAGTGGGGTGCCTGAGTTCTATTCCAGAGCAATTAATCAGAACTTCTGGGGGTTGACCTGGGTATTCGTGGGTTTTTTGTTTGTTTGTTTTTTAAAGAGACTCCCCAGGTAAGTCAGCTGTGCCATGAAAGCCAAGAACCATTGTTTGGGAGCACTGGTCCTCAGACTGGAGCCCACCTCTGCATCCCTGGAAGAACTTATAACACACAACCTGCAGTTTCTGCCTCAGCAGGTCTGGGATGGAGCCTGCGTGAGTCTCCGATTGCTGCATTGTTTTAAATGAGGTAGACACACAATGTTAGTTTCCAGTGTACAACATAGTGAATCGCTCCCCACATTTTGCCGTGCTCCCTGCAGGTATAGCTACCGTTTCTCTGACTTATTTCTCTCAGCCTAATGCTCTCCAGGTCCATCCTCTTGCGGCTTTAGCAAATCACCACAAATTTAATGGCTTACACAGCACAAATCTGTTACCTGACAGTGCTGGAGTTCAGGAGTTCAAAATGGGTCTCGGTGGGCTGAAATCAAGGGGCCGACAGGGCTGCATTCCCTCCGGAGGCTCCGGAGGAGGCCGGCTCCGTCACCTGTCCCAGCTTCTGGAGCCCACCTGCCTTCCTGGGCTTGTGGCCTCTCCCTCCACCTTCCTGCCCTCCATTATCACATCTCCTGCCCTGACCCTAGCACACCTGCCTCCCCATTTCACTTACCATGAACCTCTTGACTGTCCTGGGCCCACTCAAATTACCCAGGATAATCTCCCCAGGTCAAGATCCTTAATTTAATCAGCATGAGAGCCCACGTGAAGTAACATTTTCACAGACTCTGGGGATTAAGAATGGGGGGGCCGCCGAAGCCAAGGGCACACTCTACACACTGCATGTTAGCTAACTTGACAATAAATTGTATTTGAACCCTTTAAAAAAAATGACAACAGGGGCGCCTGGGTGGCTCAGTCGGTTAAGCCTCCGACTTCGGCTCAGGTCGTGATCTCGCGGTCCGTGAGTTCGAGCCCCGCGTCGGGCTCTGTGCTGACCGCTCAGAGCCTGGAGCCTGCTTCTGATTCTGTCTCTCCCTCTCTCTCTGACCCTCCCCCCATTCATGCTCTGTCTCTCTCTGTCTCAAAAATAAATAAACGTTAAAAAAAAAAAATAACAATAATGTGAGCCAGGATTCTGGATACCACAGAGCCCAATAATTTGCATTTCTCTTTTTAATGTTTATTTATTTTGAGAGAGAGAGAGAGAGAGGGCACAAGTAGGGGAGAGCGAGGGAAAGAGAGAATCCCAAGCAGGCTCCATGCCATCAGCACAGAGCCTGATGCCATGAACCGTGAGATAATGACCCGAGCTGAAACCGAGAGTCAGATGCTCAACTGACTGAGCCACCCAGGTGCCCACAAGCTTACAGGTGAGGCTGATGCTGCTGGTCTGGGAACCGTGCTTTGAGAACCACCACTTTGGAGTTTACAGGGAATGAGATCCAAATGAGGTCAAGCTGTCCCGAGAAGAGGGTGTCTAGGGAGGGGTAGAGATGGGTAAGGAGGGTTTTGGCTGACACTGGGGGAGACGATTTCTCTTCTGCTGTTCCTATCCCGAGTCCAGGAAAGCCTCCAGGAAACGCATAAAAAGACATTCTAAGTAAGATCGCTGTTTCCTTTGGGTGTGACCATGGGGACCCACCCCAAAGCGGGAGCAAGTAGGCTCAGCCAATTTAAGTCATAGGTGGGAGAGAAGTTTTCGAAATCTTTCTTCACATGCCCGAGATGCTGCATATGGGCCCCCACGGGACGGAGCCGTGTAGATTGTAGCCCAAAGGCATCACTCTGTCCAGGTGGCACTCAGAAGTGTCACCTCCCTACAGACTGATACCTTTAGGACCTACAGCCTGGAGCGCTCCCATCCCCTCTCTGATCCTATGGCACTGTAACCTCCCCCTAAATCTCTTCTTCTTTCCCTTCTCTTCCCTTCCTTTCACCCCCTACCAAGTCCTGTCCAACCTCCAGGAAAGACTTTCTTCCGGGACACTTCCAAAAGTCCCTTCCAGGTTTGACCATGTCCCCCAGTTGTCCAACCTTTTCCCTGACAACTGAGACGAGGGCTCATTTCATTATTGTTTGTTTGTTTTTTACTTATTTGTATTAGGTCTGGGTTCAGAAAGGTCTTGAATCAGACCCCCCTCCCCCCCGCCCTGTGACCCACATCTCCCGTGCATGAACTGCCCAGCTAAAAGGGGGCTGTCTGATCCAAACTCTTCAATTCAGCCAGAGAAAACGTGCCAAGGTCCCCAGTTTGTCAGCAGCAGGACAAAAGTTTGTGTTCCTGACTCCTGGACCAGTGCTCTTTTAGAATCATCTTCCTTTCGTTCTGGGGATCAAACCTGAACTATCGCTAGGGTGACCCTAGCTATCACCCAAAACAGAGTGAGAGGGGGCATTATTAATAATTACACCAGGACAGCAGGTGTAAACAGGACTGCCCTGGGCAAATGGGACACATGATCATTCTAGCATGACATCTGAATGCCACCCACTTGCCCACCAGGAAAGCTTCTCTGTAGCCTTATGACTAAAGAGACCATGAGAACTCGTTCTCACTCTCCACACCCAGTGAGGGGCCGGAGGACCAAGCAAGCAGCCTTTGAGGGTCTGGCCTTCCCAGAGATTTTCAGGGTGCTCCACAGGTGACCTGCCTAACCCACCCAGAGCTGTGTATGCATAAACAGAGGCCCCATTTTACGGTCCCTGCCTAGCAGAGGGTAAGTGCCCTGCCAAGCCCAGTAGAACTCTGATTTCTGGTGCTTCCCTCTAGGTCATACCCACTGAATCAAAGCTCCATGTTGTAGAGTTTGAGTCTGCTATAGCCACTTTATTTATACATTTTTAAAAATTTTTTTTTATGTTTATTTTTGAGGAGAAAGAGACAGAGCATGAGCAGGGGAGGGGCAGAAAAAGAGGGAGACACAGAATCCAAAGCAGGCTCCAGGCTCTGAGCTGTCAGCACAGACCCCGATGCAGGGCTCGAACTCACAAACCGTGAGATCACGACCTGAGCCAAAGTTGGATGCTTAACCGACTGAGCCACCCAGGCACCCCCAAGGACTTCTATTTTTTTAATATTATTATATGTTTCATGTTTGAACAGGCAGCACATTCACTGCAAAAGTATTAAAGGCACACAGTGAAAGTCTTCCTCCCGTGGACCTCCCCTCTCTTACTTCTCAGTCCTCACCTCCACTCTCAACACTCTTCTTAGTAGTGACTTGTTATTTGTAATTCTTTTGCTATTCTAGTTCCAATGCCTTTCCAAATAAACTCTAAAATGAACTTGTCAGGGGACGAGCCTGGGTGGCTCAGTCACTTAAGTGTCTGACTCTTGATTTTTTTTTTTAATTTTTTTTTAATTTTTTTTAACGTTTTTATTTATTTTTGAGACAGGGAGAGACAGAGCATGAACGGGGGAGGGTCAGAGAGAGGGAGACACAGAATCTGAAACAGGCTCCAGGCTCTGAGCTGTCAGCACAGAGCCCGACGCGGGGCTCGAACTCACGGACCGCGAGATCATGACCTGAGCCGAAGTCGGACACTTCACCGACTGAGCCACCCAGGTGCCCCTGACTCTTGATTTTAGTCAGGTCATGATCTCAGTTTATGAGTTCGAGCCCCCGTGGCCGGGGGCTCTGGGCTGACAGTGCACAGCCTGCTTGGGATTGTCTCTCTCCCTCTCTCTCTGCCCCTCCCCCACTTGCACTCTCTGTCTCTCTCTCAAAATAAATAAATAAACTTAAAAAAAAAACAACCCTATAGTTCCCTTTAAAAAAAAAAAAAAAAAAGATCGGCTTGTCAGTTTCTACCAAAAAAAAAATGCTGATGGAATTTTTGGCATTGAATCTACAGATCCATGCAGGGAGAATTTTATTAAGCCCATATTCCAAAACACGAACATGGTCTATCTCCCCGTGTTTTGGGCTTTCTTTGGTTTCTTTCACCAGTGTGTTGTAGTTTTCAACATACATATCTTGCACATATTCTCTTAGATTTCTACCGAAGTATTTCATGTTTTCTGTTGCTACTGTAAATGATGTTTTCAATTTTTTTCAATTTCCTCTTGTTTATTGCTAATATATAGAAATAAATTTGAGTTTTGTTTATTGACCTTGCATCCCGTGACCCTGCTAAAACTCACTTAGTTAACATGTATTAGTTAACACATAATAACACTAATGTTTTAATATTAGTTACAATTGCCATTCCTGAGCCATTCCTGCATATTCCCCCCCCCCCTTTTTTTTTTTTTTTGCTCTAGTGTGTATTACTCTGTAGCACTTTATAATTTATCTACTTTGTTTAATGTTTGTCCTCCCCAACCCATATCATTAGAAGGTAAGATTCGGAAGAGCAGAGATTTTTGTGTTTTACTCACTGATACCTTTCTTTCTTTCTTTTTTTAATTTTTCTATGTTTTATTTTTTATATTTGAGAGAGAGACAGAGAGAGAGAGAGTGAGTAGGGGAGGGGCAGAGAGACAGAGACAGAATCCGAAGCAGGCTCCAGGCTCTGAGCCGTCAGCACAGAGCCTGACGTGGGGCTCGAACTCACACACCGTGAGATCATGACCTGAGCCGAAGTCAGACGCTTCACCCACTGAGCCACCCAGGCGCCCCCTCACTGGCTTATTTCTTAGTGCATAGGAAGCACTGAGTACATAGCACTTAATACACACCATTTGATTGAACGAATCAGTGAGTAGTGGCCTCCTACAGAATAAGTGGGCCACATTGAGAGAGAAAATTCTTCTTGCCACCTAAGGTATCCCCTGAGGTGTGGGGGATCAGAGAGAAGATTCCATCCTCAGCAGACCAGGTCGGTTAGACAAGGTGACCTTTAAGCTCTTTTCCAGCCTCCTGAAAACAACTGTGAAACTTGCCTGAGTTCCAGAACGGGAGTACAAACACCGTGTGCCTGACCGGGGAGGGGGGGGGGGGGGCAGGTGTGTGCTGTGCGGTGTAGCACAGGGAGGGCCGGGTGACTCTGGACGAGGCAGGAGATTCCAACAAGTTGATCTATCTGCGAGAAGCATCTTCCCA
This sequence comes from Neofelis nebulosa, assembly GCF_028018385.1. Classification (NCBI taxonomy): domain Eukaryota; kingdom Metazoa; phylum Chordata; class Mammalia; order Carnivora; family Felidae; genus Neofelis; species Neofelis nebulosa. The sequence continues at coordinate 6,606,487 of NC_080788.1, forward strand.
TTCCCCGGACGTGCGCCACACAGAACCAGCGCCCAGGAACTGCTTACCCACAGCGGCTGCTCAGGACCACAGAAGCGGGGAGAAGGCTGGCTCTTAGGGACCCCGCATGCCCTCTTTACTGAAGGTGTGAGCGTCTCCTTTCCTTCTCCACGAAGCCTGTCAGGAGGGGAAGAAGTGGGTGGGTCCTGTTCACTGCTCCTTCTCCCCTCCAGAGCCTCCCTCGGTGCCTGAACAGTAAGGGATCCCTAGCACCCTGGTGGCTCAGTAAGTGAGGCATCCAACTTTGGCTCAGGTCATGATCTCACAGTTTGTGAGTTTGAGCCCCACGTCAGGCTCTGTGCTGACACCTCAGAGCCTGGAGCATGCTTCATATTCTGTCTCCCTCTCTCTTGGCCCCTCCCGCACTCGGTCTCTCTCTCTCTCTCTCTCAGAAGTAAATAAACATCGGGGCGCCTGGGTGGCTCGGTCGGTTAAGCGTCCGACTTCGGCTCAGGTCATGATCTCACGGTCCGTGAGTTCGAGCCCCGCGTTGGGCTCTGTGCTGACAGCTCAGAGCCTGGAGCCTGTTTCAGATTCTGTGTCTCCCTCTCTCTGACCCTCCCCCATTCATGCTCTGTCTCTCTCTGTCTCAAAAATAAATAAACGTTAAAAAAAATTAAAAAGAAGTAAATAAACATTAAAAATTTTTTTTAATTAAAAATTATATTTCGGGAAAAAAATAAAAATTATATTTTGGGGCTCCTGGGTGACTCAGTCCATTGAGCTTCCGACTTCAGCCTAGGTCATGATCTCACGGTTTGTGCGTTCAAGCCCCACGTCCTGCTCTCTGCCGTCAGTGCAGAAGCCCAATGCAGGGCTTGAACTCAGGAACCATGAGACCATGACCTGAGCCAAGATCAAGAGTCGGACACCCAACAGACTGAGCCACCCAGTGTCTGTGTGTTTTAAAAATGACACTGTGGTCGGTTCCGGAAGATGGCGGCGTAGGAGGACGCTGGGCTCACCGCGCGTCCTGCTGATCACTTAGATTCCACCTACACCTGCCTAAAGAACCCAGAAAACCGCCAGAGGATTAGCAGAACGGAGTCTCCGGAGCCAAGCGCAGACGAGAGGCCCACGGAAGAGGGTAGGAAGGGAGGCGAGGCGGTGCGCGCTCCACGGACTGGCGGGAGGGAGCCGGGGCGGAGGGGCGGCTCGCCGGCCAAGCAGAGCCCCCGAGTCTGGCTGGCAAAAGCGGAGGGGCCGGACGGACTGTGTTCCGACAGCAAGCGCGACTTAGCGTCTGGGAGGTCAGAAGTTAACAGCTCTGCTCAGAAAGCGGGAAGGCTGGAGGACAAAGGGAGGGAGAGCTGCTGAGCCCCCGGACGGACGGCAGAGCTCAGCTTGGCGGGGAACAAAGGCGCTCGCCAGCGCCATCTCCCCCGCCCATCCCCCAGCCAAAATCCCAAAGAGAACCAGTTCCTGCCAGGGAACTTGCTCGCTCCGCGCAAACACCCAACTCTGTGCTTCTGCGGAGCCAAACCTCCGGCAGCGGATCTGACTCCCTCCCGCTGCCACGGGGCCCCTCCTGAAGTGGATCACCTAAGGAGAAGCGAGCTAAGCCTGCCCCTCCCGCCCCCGTGCACCTTGCCTACCCACCCCAGCTAATACGCCAGCTCCCCAGCACCACAAGCCTGGCAGTGTGCAAGTAGACCAGACGGGCCACACCACCCCACAGTGAATCCCGCCCCTAGGAGAGGGGAAGAGAAGGCACACACCAGTCTGACTGTGGCCCCAGCGGTGGGCTGGGGGCAGACATCAGGTCGGACTGCGGCCCCGCCCACCAACTCCAGTTATACACCACAGCACGGGGGAAGTGCCCTGCAGGTCCTCACCGCTCCAGGGACTATCCAAAATGACCAAACGGAAGAATTCCCCTCAGAAGAATCTCCAGGAAATAACAACAGCTAATGAACTGATCAAAAAGGATTTAAATAATATAACAGAAAGTGAATTTAGAATAATAGTCATAAAATTAATCGCTGGGCTTGAAAACAGTATACAGGACAGCAGAGAATCTCTTGCGACAGAGATCAAGGGACTAAGGAACAGTCACGAGGAGCTGAAAAACGCTTTAAACGAAATGCAAAACAAAATGGAAACCACGACGGCTCGGATTGAAGAGGCAGAGGAGAGAATAGGTGAACTAGAAGATAAAGTTATGGAGAAGGAGGAAGCTGAAAGAAAGAGAGATAAAAAAATCCAGGAGTATGAGGGGAAAATTAGAGAACTAAGTGATACACTAAAAAGAAATAATATACGCATAATTGGTATCCCAGAGGAGGAAGAGAGAGGGAAAGGTGCTGAAGGGGTACTTGAAGAAATTATAGCTGAGAACTTCCCTGAACTGGGGAAGGAAAAAGGCATTGAAATCCAAGAGGCACAGAGAACTCCCTTCAGACGTAACTTGAATCGATCTTCTGCACGACATATCATAGTGAAACTGGCAAAATACAAGGATAAAGAGAAAATTCTGAAAGCAGCAAGGGATAAACGTGCCCTCACATATAAAGGGAGACCTATAAGACTCGTGACTGATCTCTCCTTTGAAACTTGGCAGGCCAGAAAGGCTTGGCACGATATCTTCAGTGTGCTAAACAGAAAAAATATGCAGCCGAGAATCCTTTATCCAGCAAGTCTGTCATTTAGAATAGAAGGAGAGATAAAGTTCTTCCCAAACAAACAAAAACTGAAGGAATTTGTCACCACGAAACCAGCCCTACAAGAGATCCTAAGGGGGATCCTGTGAGACAAAGTACCAGAGACATCACTACAAGCATAAAACATACAGACATCACAATGACTCTAAACCCGTATCTTTCTATAATAACACTGAATGTAAATGGATTAAATGCGCCAACCAAAAGACATAGGGTATCAGAATGGATAAAAAAACAAGACCCATCTATTTGCTGTCTACAAGAGACTCATTTGAGATCTGAGGACACCTTTAGATTGAGAGTGAGGGGATGGAGAACTATTTATCATGCTACTGGAAGCCAAAAGAAAGCTGGAGTAGCCATACTTATATCAGACAAACTAGACTTTAAATTAAAGGCTGTAACAAGAGATGAAGAAGGGCATTATATAATAATTACAGGGTCTATCCATCAGGAAGAGCTAACAATTATAAATGTCTATGCGCCAAATACTGGAGCCCCCAGATATATAAAACAGTTACTCATAAACATAAGCAACCTTATTGATAAGAATGTGGTCATTGCAGGGGACTTTAACACCCCACTTACAGAAATGGATAGATCATCTAGACACACAGTCAATAAAGAAACAAGGGCCCTGAATGATACATTGGATCAGATGGACTTGACAGATATATTTAGAACTCTGCATCCCAAAGCAACAGAATATACTTTCTTCTCGAGTGCACATGGAACATTCTCCAAGATAGATCATATACTGGGTCACAAAACAGCCCTTCATAAGTTTACAGGAATTGAAATTATACCATGCATACTTTCAGACCACAATGCTATGAAGCTTGAAATCAACCACAGGAAAAAGTCTGGAAAACCTCCAAAAGCGTGGAGGTTAAAGAACACCCTACTAACGAATGAGTGGGTCAACCAGGCAATTAGAGAAGAAATTAAAAAATATATGGAAACAAACGAAAATGAAAATACAACAATCCAAACGCTTTGGGACGCAGCGAAGGCAGTCCTGAGAGGAAAATACATTGCAATCCAGGCCTATCTCAAGAAACAAGAAAAATCCCAAATACAAAATCTAACAGCACACCTAAAGGAAATAGAAGCAAAACAGCAAAGGCAGCCTAAACCCAGCAGAAGAAGAGAAATCATAAAGATCAGAGCAGAAATAAACAATATAGAATCTAAAAAAACTGTAGAGCAGATCAACGAAACCAAGAGTTGGTTTTTTGAAAAAATAAACAAAATTGACAAACCTCTAGCCAGGCTTCTCAAAAAGAAAAGGGAGATGACCCAAATAGATAAAATCATGAATGAAAATGGAAATATTACAACCAATCCCTCAGAGATACAAACAATTATCAGGGAATACTATGAAAAATTACATGCCAACAAATTGGACAACCTGGAAGAAATGGACAAATTCCTAAACACCCACACTCTTCCAAAACTCAATCAGGAGGAAATAGAAAGCTTGAACAGACCCATAACCAGCGAAGAAATTGAATCGGTTATCAAAAATCTCCCAACAAATAAGAGTCCAGGACCAGATGGCTTCCCAGGGGAGTTCTACCAGACGTTTAAAGCAGAGATAATACCTATCCTTCTCAAGCTATTCCAAGAAATAGAAAGGGAAGGAAAACTTCCAGACTCATTCTATGAAGCCAGTATTACTTTGATTCCTAAACCAGACAGAGACCCAGTAAAAAAAGAGAACTACAGGCCAATATCCCTGATGAATATGGATGCAAAAATTCTCAATAAGATACTAGCAAATCGAATTCAACAGCATATAAAAAGAATTATTCACCATGATCAAGTGGGATTCATTCCTGGGATGCAGGGCTGGTTCAACATTCGCAAATCGATCAACGTGATACATCACATTAACAAAAAAAAGGAGAAGAACCACATGATCCTGTCAATCGATGCAGAAAAGGCCTTTGACAAAATCCAGCACCCTTTCTTAATAAAAACCCTGGAGAAAGTCGGGATAGAAGGAACATACTTAAAGATCATAAAAGCCATTTATGAAAAGCCCACAGCTAACATCATCCTCAACGGGGAAAAACTGAGAGCTTTTTCCCTGAGATCAGGAACACGACAGGGATGCCCACTCTCACCGCTGCTGTTTAATATAGTGCTGGAAGTTCTAGCATCAGCAATTAAAAATGACACTGTGAGGGCTGTTGCACCTTCCCCAAAGTTGTTTTTTTTTTTAATTTTTTTTTTAACGTTTATTTATTTTTGACACAGAGAGAGACAGAGCATGAATGGGGGAGGGGCAGAGAGAGGGAGACACAGAATCTGAAACAGGCTCCAGGCTCTGAGCTGTCAGCACCGAGCCTGACGCGGGGCTCGAACTCACGGACCGCGAGATCATGACCTGAGCCGAAGTCGGCCGCTCAACTGACTGAGCCACCCAGGTGCCCCCCCAAAGTTGTTTTTTAACAGTAAAAAACTGGGGGGGGGGGATCCTAAATGTTCAAAGAGGTAAAATAAGTGAATTATGGTACCTTCATTCACTTAAAATACCGGCAGCCATCAAAATGATGCGAAACTGCATTTGCTGGTAGGGAAGAGTGTTCATAAGGCATTACTGAGCGGAAAAGAGCAGGTTACAAAACATTACGTACAGTGTGATTCCAGTTTTGTTTGTTTCCAAAAATATTTTCTATATTGAAACATGTTAACACACACACACACACACACACACACACATACATATACATTCTAGAATGATGTGCAACGAAATGTTGACAACGGTTATCTCTGGGATTTCAGGTCATGTTTGTATTCTTTCCTTTGTTTCTATTTGCCATAATGCGCTTTCTTTCCTTTATATTCAGAAAGAACAAGACTGCTATTGTCACTTTATGAAAACATTAAATTAAGTGAAAGCACATTTCCCTGTAAGAATACAGCGCGGAAATTACGTGAATCAAGTAGAAATGAACAAGGGCTTGGGGCGCCTGCGTGGCTCAGTCAGTAAAGCATCCGAGTTCTGCTCAGATTGTGATCTCGCGGTTCGTGAGTTCGAGCCCCATGTCGGGCTCCGTGCTGACAGAGCAGAGCCTGGAGCCTGCTTCAGATTCTGTGTCTCCCTCTCTCTCTGCCCTTCCCTGAATCGTGCTCTTTCTCTCAAAAATAAATAAACATTAAAAACAATTTTTTTTTTTAAACGAACAAGAACTACATCTAATAGCAATCACCACCACTGAACTCTCCCCTCGGCCCCCAGAGCTGGGCCGCCCTCACCCATAAACCCCATTGTAACCTGTGCCATGGCAAGCCCCAGCTCTGACGCTCAGCAACCACCGGCTTGGGGGGCCCCTCTCCCTGGGCTGGGCCTGGGGGTGCAGGGAGGGACCTCGGAGCAGCCCCGGTCCCAGCTGCCGGGAAGCCTGGGGGATTGTTGCTATGGACGAACCACTGTCTACGGAGCAGGGGTGAGCTTTGGGTACCTGTGTAAGTTCTGGGCACAGAAGTCCCTGCCTCCTACCCTCTTCCCTTCCTTTCTCCTTCTTCCACTACCCCCTCCATCCTTCCTTCTCACTCCTACTTCCCCACCTCTCTCTTCCTTCCTCTCTCCCTCCTCCCATTGTCTTTCCCTCCATTCCTTCCTCTTTCCCTCCACATCTCTGAGCCCCTGTCAGGCAAGAGAGACATGATGATGAATCACCCACTGTTGCCCCTCAAGGGATCTGCGGTCTGGAGAGGGAAACAGCTGGGTCCAGGGTGCCTTGTGCTCAGAGCCCTGAGGGAGAGCTGTCTGGAGCGGGTAACACCTGTGCTGAATCCTGACAGATTCAGAGGAGCTGGTCAGGAAAGAAAATGGACAAGAGTCAACCCTCCTGGGCAAATCTGTTGTTGCTTCAGTTTCCTAACCGGCCTCCACAGGACCAGCCCTGCCCAGAAGCCCTCCTTGGTGGGGACAGACTCCCTAGACGCTTCGTGTCACCGACTCCCTGGCAATATATCTCACCTGGCCCGGCAACCATGGTAGGCCATCCCTCCAGGGTTAGGCTCGGCCCATAAATCCAGCTGACTCAGGAATTGCCTTTGTGCTCAGGACTTCCCAGTAGGGGCTTGTCCCACGGCTCCTGCCGGGTCATGCCCGGGTTCCGCGTTCTCACTGCCGGTTTGGCAATTCTTCTCTGATTTGGAGCCCAGATCCTTCCTGCTGCTTTTAATCCAGGGTCATTTGCTTTATCCCCAAGGATTTAAAAAATGAAGATTAAAATCTTGTCTTCTCGCTCTGTTGGCAAACAGCTCTTCATGTGCTGGACAGGTGTGATTAGGTATGTCTCTGTCACTGCTCAGCTCCTGGAGCCACATTAAGCCGAGATGGGAGGGAGCAGGAAGGTGTTCAGAGATCTTTCTCACTGCTCTCACTTCTGCCAAGGGCCCCTCCTGGGCACGCCAATCCACCTGCCATGTTTGGATTATAAGCTGTTAAAAGACCCAATCGGGGGTTATTAGCCCTTGTGGATAAAGCCACTGCCCTCCCCATGTTTCTCTTGGTTTTGAAAGGTGTTTCATGGGAACACAGGTATAGGGGAGGTTGGTTTCAGGATGAGTCACCTTTGAAAGTGACTCCAGACATGGGAGCTGGAGATCGGGATAAGAGGTTTGGAGCAAGAGAGAGGAAAGAGACCCATTGAACTGTTTAAAGAAAGGAGAACAAATAAATACGCACGGTTGTGTGATAAGAAATAAAATTGCAAGGGCACCTGGGTGGCTCAGTCGGTTAAGCGTCTGGCTTCGGCTCAGGCCATGATCTTGTGGCTTGTGAGTCTGAGCCCCGCATCGGGCTCTGTGCTGACGGCTCGGAGCCTGGAGCCTGCTTCAGGTTGTGTCTCCCTCTCTCTCTGCCCCTCCTGTGCTTGTACTCTCTCTCAAAAAATTAACAAAACATTAAAAAAAATAAATAAGATTGTAATAAATTCTACTCAAAAAAGGAGAGAGAGAGAGAGAGAGAGAGAGAGAGAGAGGCAGGGAAGCTGCTGGAGGCAATCAGAAGGGAGCATCCACC